>NW_028270172.1:3762500-4387500 GCF_037043375.1 Chiloscyllium plagiosum | reverse complement strand
TGCTATTGGAAAGAAAATTGTCTTGAAGATGAGTCAGTACTGTACCAATATGTGGCAACCAGATAAACAAGAAGTTCAGAGATTCAAGTGACTGAGAAAGTTCAGAATTTAAATAGGTCAGGAATACACAGAAAAACCATCAATGAAATTAATAAAATTATTGGACTTTTATATATTCTTACAACTCCTGATAACTTATGCAAGTAAAGCACTTTCTTTTTTTGATTTGTAGTTTTGAAGTCAAAATAGTGCAGCCTCTACACAATCCTCCACAATATAGTGGAAACCATCATCGGCTTAGAAACTTGAAAATTACTGCACATCACCTCAGCTGAAAAATACTTAATGCTTTTCCCTACTATTCTTCTGCCTGTTATTTCAGCAAGGGCAGTCACAATTCTAAAACAATGATTGTACAGATCAATACAGTGAGGACACTTCTGTTGTACATCAGAGTTCTGAAGAAGGGTCACTGGACCTGAAAGATTAACTCTGATTTCTCTCCTTCTGGATTAGTGGTGCTGGAAGAGCACAGCAGTTCAGGCAGCATCCAAGGAGCAGTGAAATCGACATTTCGGGCAAAAGCCCTTCATCAGGAATAAAAAGCTGATGAAGGGCTTTTGCCTGAAACGTCGATTTCGCTACTCCTCGGATGCTGCCTGAACTGCTGTGCTCTTCCAGCACCACTAATCCAGAATCTGGTTTCCAGCATCTGCAGTCATTGTTTTTACCCCTCTGATGTCTCTCCACAGATGCTGTCCAACCTGCTGAGCTTTTCCAGCGATTTCTGTTTTTGTTTTTGATTTCTAGCATCCACAGTTATTTTGGTTTTTATTCAGATATGCACCTCCTGGATTTCCACTTTATAGATTAGTGTCAGTGATATTAAGTAAATGGGCAACAACAAACATTGTTATTAGTGCCCGAAGTTAAAGAATACACATTTTGCTTCTCCGAATCGGAAAGCTCAGGTCTCATTTCTCTAGTCATCCACTGCCAGCAGTAATTGCAGCTGCTGATAAAACATCATCAATTGTATCTTAAGAGTGATAAAACACTATTAATTCATCTGTATTCCCCTTAACAACAGTCTCCCTGAACTGAAGGTGATATTTTTATGACATTTTCCTATGTGCCCTGCTATAATAATCTAAAAGGATCAGAAACAGTCTTTTGAAAGCTGTTTTGGATGGCTCTGTTTTTCAATCTGCTCATCCACTTTGCCATGTCCTCATGGAGAGGATCAATGATTAATCCTAATGATGGCTACCTGCTAGGATTCAGGTTCAGTCCATTAATGTATTATTAAGAAAGGGATGAGGATTAGTCAAGAATAAACAACCCACTGATGTCAGAACATAAGATGTCCGTGTGTTTAAAGAACAGTGAATTATTTCCATTCCATTTAGCTCATTTTCAGTGCCCACAGCTAATTATTATTCTGATCTATGGATATAACCCCTCAGTGGAAATTCAATTTTACGACGAGGCAGCAATCTGTTGCTTCAATGCCTCTGTCACTGAATGGCCCATATTGTTTGATGCTGAATTGCTGACCTGAAGTAGCCATTGGTTTAACTTCTGGTCTGCACCAAGTTGGCTACAATACTGCTGCCATGAAACCCCTCAAGTTCGGGTGAGAATAACCTGGTGGCTAGTATCCCTGTCCCTGTTTGTTTGTAGAACTCTTTCCTCCAACCACACATTGCCTGAGACATCAGTAAAATGTATGCAGCCAAAATAAGCTGAATGCTAACCCCTTCAGAACCATTACATTTTACTGATTACTATTCAATGACTCAATATGGAAAGTTACCACCTAGAAATGAGAGCTGACCATTGCATTTGACTCGATTGCATTGGAATCCACGTTCAATGATTGGTTCAACCACATATAAAAATCGCACACAGAATGATCTATTTGTAAGTAACAGTAACAAAGGTCCCCAAAGTTTCTCTAGAATTGTTAGTGCCCATGAAACAGTTGGTGAATATAGAACTGTGGGTGCCTCGAAAGCTGGCTGTGAATCTGTTGGTACTTAGAAAATGATGGGCACGCATGGACCTGTTGGTGTCTATAGACTGTGGAAGCCAAAAATATGGTGGGTGCCTCTCTAACTGTTGGTGCCTCTCGAAATATTGCGACATATAAATCAGTTGGTACAAAGAGAGCAGTGAGTGCTTATAAATCTATGGTGCCTGGAGAACTGTTGGTATCTACTAAGTTGTGGGAACCTCTGGAAAGTTTAATGCTTGGAGGTTTGTTTGGTGCCTCTAGAAATGTCAATGCCTCTAAAAATGTGTTAGCTATAGATTTGTTGGTGCACCATAAAACTGTTGGTGTATATAGAACTGATACTGCACTGAGAAATGTTGCTGCTTATGGATGGATTGGTGACTAAAAAAAACTGTATGTTTGTAATAAACTCTGATCCCAGTAAACCCAAAACTCTTGATGCTGGATCATTTCTTGAAACCCTGATCTTCAAAAAAAAGGGAGACCGATGCTTCTGAACCCAAGTACTGTGTAATCACAGAACAAAATAAAAATCAGCAGGAAATGGGCATTAGTACAGAATACGTTAATTAGTCCTCATGGTAAAACAGCATTTTAATGATTTTGTTGTGCGGACAGTGAGTTTTGATTTTTGCACTGATGCTCAAAATCACTTCATGATTGATTGGGCCATTCTGTTAATAAAGGTCCTTCATGTCACTGGTTCAGAGCCAGAAAGCAGCTGCCACAGTTTTGAGGGGATGTCAGTGGACTCACATTATCAGTCTCTGACTGTAACTGAAGAACTAGAAATGCCACATTGACAAGCAAGATCTTTCCATTATCCATTGTTCCCATGGAGAATAGCTTTCAAACAAATATTTGGACATATTGACAGTCATATTGAGGAGCACAGCTGTGCTATTAGTAATGTAGACATATAGAATAACCACCAGAGATTGGTGGGAGACAGGAAGGTGGTCCACAGAGTGATCTCAACAAAACACAACCTGCTTGGCTTGTTGTCTGTTTCTCAGCATTACAAGTTGGAGTATGCTCCTGTATTCCCCTCTTCTCGAGTTATTCCACTAGTTTATTTATGGTACAGATTTGTATGGCTCGTTTACAGCAAAAATAATTATTTTGGTCAGAGATAGATGTTTTGTGTCCACATGTTTAGAAGTAAACACTTAAAATAAAACTGACATTGCCAACTACATCTGGTACCTGCAGCTTGTGTGTCATTATCAGTGATAGTCTGAAGTGTTGAAATAAGCATTACAATGAGCCTTGGCAGAGAATGCTGCCAGGAATGATTTAAGACCCTCAGACAGGGGCACTAATATTGTAATAATAAATTGACGGAGCATAATGGTGGTTGGCTTTGCCTCTATCAATAAATATAGCTTACGTTTAGTCATCGTCAGCCACAGCTGTTTAATAAACCCCAATACTGTGGTTACAATTCTGCTGATAGCCTCTCATATCCCAGGACCTGAAGTGAGATTGTGAAATTTTACAGCTTAGATTAATTTGACTTTAACTACAAACACTGATACAAAAGTCAGAACCAGAAAAAATATAAGTTGTATCTGATTAATATTGCAATAAGAACCCCGATTTCATCTGAGCTGCATTTCCAGTGATATTATGGCAGTTGAGTGAGTGAGCGAGCTCTGGGAATTTTCTGGGTCCTGAACACTTTCTTGGGGGGTTGGAATTCACCATGTTATTTTCCAGCTGCATTAGCTAGTTTGAGATTCTGGTCTGTAACCCATTACTGGGAGTATTTTTGAGAATTGGTCCATTGTTTGAATTGATCATTCAACCAGTAAAGCGAGTTGGCCATAGTCACCAGTGACAGTATGTGTGTTTTCTACACAGTACGTTACCTCTGCTCATCCACCTTAGCCGATTTGTGTCCATTAACAATTTATTTTCCTCCATTGTCTCTGCTCAGTGGTCTGTCTCCATGGTAATGCCCTTTCAGAGTTCCGTTCCTGTCTGCAGAAACCAGCAGATCCCTGGCAATGGCCTTATTTTCAAATGGTGACCCTTGGTTCATCTTAAAACATTGACATTCTTTCTGCTTCTGGCATCAAGCAAATGAGTCAGATTCTTCCATCTGTCCTCTGCGTTACCAGAACTCTCCTGATAAGTTCCTGGAAAAAGAATGTGCACCTTCATCATTGTTCTATCTCCATCCTCAGAGGAAGACTGAACTGAGCACAGTCTTTATGCTCCATGTAGCTATGAGATCAACTCATTTGCAAGTCTCACGTCCAGCCCATTGTTCTGAATTCTGACATGCCTGAGACACAGCTTACTTCTGTCAACTGTCTCAGTACTATCATTGCCCAAACCCAGAGTTTGTATCTTTACATCACCTTCCCAACTTCCTTTCCCCTGGACCCACCCCCTCCCCCATTTATTTCACAGCCTTCTTCCCACTTCCCAGTCCAAAACACCAATTCTTCTGCTCCTTGAATGCTGCTTGACTTGCTGTGCCTCTCCAGTATCTACAGTCCTCAGTATCTCCTATTGCTTTTCATCAATCACATTATTTCTGTGATTAATACAAACATAGATCATATGACATTCCCACAGAATTACAGAATTGTGATGGTGCTGTTGGAGGCCATTCAGCCCATCATGTTTGCACCAGCTCTCCAAAAGAGGATCATGCCTTAGTGTCATCTTCCAACCTTTTCTGCATACCTTTGCACATTAACAAAATAATCAGATAATGCCTTCTTGAATGTCTCAGCTGGATCTGATATTATCACAGATCTTAACCTTCTTTTTCCATAGTCTCCCCATTTTGAGGCTTGGAAATTGTTGCAATCTCTGAGTGGGAACCGAGGTTGGGTATGAGTTAGTGAAGTTTTGAGACAATTTGTAGCTCAGATTGAGATTCTGGATATAGGTTTGCTCACTGAGCTGCAAGGTTCATTTCCAGACATTTTGTCACCTTACTAGGTAACATCTTGAGACCTGAGACCTGAGACCCGGGTTCAATTCCCGTCTCAGGCGACTGTGTGGAGTTCTCCCCGTGTCTGCGTGGGTTTCCTCCGGGTGCTCCGGTTTCCTCCCACAGTCCAAAGATGTGCAAGTCAGGTGAATTGGCCATGCTAAATTGCCCATAGTGTTAGGTAAGGAGTAAATGTAGGGGTATGGGTGGGTTGCGCTTCGGCGGGTCGGTGTGGACTTTTTGGGCCAAAGGGCCTGTTTCCTCACTGTAATGTAATGTAATCTAATCTAATCTAATCTTCAGTGGGCCTCAGGTGAAGCACTGCTGATAATTCCTGCTTTCTATTTATAGGTTTGGGTTTGTTTGATGTCATTTCCTGTTCTTTTTCTCAGGGTGTGGTAGATGGGGTCTAACTGGATGTGTTTGTTGATAGAGTTCTGGTTAGAATGCCATGCTTCTAGGATATCTCATGCGTGTCTCTGTTTGACTTGTCCTAGGATGGATATGTTGTCTTAGTCGAAATGGTGTCCTTCCTCATCCGTATGTAAGGATACTAGTGAGAGGGGGTCATGTCATTTTGTGGCAAGTTGGTGTTCATGTATCCTGGTGACTAGTTTTCTGCCTGTTTGTCCAATGTAGTGTTTGTTACAGTTCTTGCACGGTATTTTGTAAATGACATTAGTTTTGCTTGTTGTCTGTATAGGGTCTCAGCAAGCAAACCTACATCCAGTGGAGTATGAATACAGATGCAGGCTTACCAGTGGGAGGGATGTCCTGTATTAGTCCACATTTTATAACTCAGTCAGAGCTCCATGACCACCCTTGCTGCCCTGAGGTTTGTAAACCTACAGTTTCAGCTGACATCCCCACTCGTGGTCTTGAACTTACTTTGGGATGTGCTGTCCTGACCATACATTTCGTTATGTTCAGCCTCACCCTACTCGTTTATTCTGTCAGTTTTCTGCAATCTACACTGAACCCAAAGACCATATCAATATTTAACTTCATTGGAAAGACAGTTCCTGAACAGGACCTGAACAAAGATGTTGTTATGACCAACCAAAACTGATCACTTTGATTTCAATTTTCTATAACTTTTCTGACTCACTGGTATAGATTTTAACTCTATCTTCCCACAGTCAGTGGATGATATAAGGGATGGGGGAAGGATCTAGTATCAGCTGTCACTTAATCCCTTGATTCCAGGTGATTTATTGTCCAAATGATAACTCATCTCCTAAACAGGTAACTCACTGAGACACAATATTTTTAAAAATTTGCTCATGGGGTGTAGACATCTCTGGGTAGGTTCACAATTATTGCCTTTCTCTAATTGCACAGAGGGCAATTCAGAGTCACATGTGGACCACACCAGATAAAGACAACACATTTCCTTCCATGAAGGACATTTGTGAATCAGATGTTATTTTTTATAACAATCAGTATGAGTTAACATTAGGATAACATTTCATTCCAAATTTTTATTGAATTAAAAATTGCTTTATTTGCCATGGTAGGTTTTCAAATCATGTCCCACAATATTAGCTACAGGTTCACAATGACAAGTCTGGTGACATTACCACTGTGCCAGTCCTACTATTACCAGTATCACTCTGAAGTGTGAATGCGGTGGTGGGGGGGCGCAAATAGGAAGCCAGGCCAGCTGTTAATCCAAATCTGTCTGGAGCTGCACGATGAGAGAGTGGAGACCCAGTAGGTAAATTATGAAAAGTGTAAAATGTCTTCCATGGGTGCATCCATTCATTCAGTGGCTTCCTTCACCCTGGGTTGCCTCTCCCTCATAGTAAACAGAGGGTCATTGATCATTTTCACACCTAACAGCCTCTCTCAATGAACAACCCTAGTTGATACCCATGAGAATATCCACTGGGAATCACCACTGATGAACACAAGTTTTCCCTCCCACATCTCCATCCTCTGAACTGAAACCCTCCTGTTCAGATTAGCAGAGGCCGGAAAGCATGGATTCCTCACTATCTGTTATTGGAATCACCCATCCGCTTTCTGTTCTCAAATGGACATCGGGGCTAAGTTCTGGTCCAACATTGTTTGAGGCCCTCTCAATCATTGATGCATTAAAATTGTTGTGTAAATTTAATGTTAAAAATACAATAGAAACAATTACTAGATTCTATCACCATGTCAAATCACATAATTCAGATTCTGTTATGCCATTAACCGTGTGGAGTTTGCACATTCTCTCCATATCTGCCTGGATTTCCTCTGGGTACTCCGGTTTCTTCCCACTGACCAGAGATGTGTATGTCAGGTGGATTGGCTGTGCTAAAACTCCCTGCAGTGTGCAGTGGGCATAAGGTGGTGGGGTGGATTTGGGTGGGATGTTCTTCAGAGGGTCGGTGAAAACTCAATGGGCTGAATGGCCTGTATTTGCACTGTAGAGAATCTATGATTCTAAATCTATCTCAACATTGAGGATGAGGTTATTGGCTTGGGAAATGAAAGTGAAACAATTGAAGGAATATAGGATCAGAGGATGGGCAAAACTGATTGGAAATAATTATTCGCTTAGCTGGTGAATAGTGATAGACAGATTTGACAACACACAAGTGTAAGCCGTTTTATAACTTTGACATATATCTATAATCCAATCAAAAGTAAATGTTACCTTTCACCATATGTTAATTAAATTAAATCTGCACTTGGGCATTGGGAACTAAAAGATGCAACTTCTTTTACAGAAACTGTGTCACCTTAAAACTTAGGTCCAGGAAAATAATTAGATATTAGCTGGGTTGTGACTGAATCCTTTAGCCTGACATCATTTTCCTGGAAAGCAGTGCGATTGATATAAGCAGCTGCATGTCCAATGGCTTGATGTAATATTCCTCTCTCCACTGTTTTAGTGGAGATCATAAACTTTACAAAATAATAAACAGGAAACATACCTGTGGACTAAAAGAGTGTCATTCAAATGTGAAGTAACCTCTCCATGGTTAATATTACCAACAGTTCACTCTTTCCCTTGTGAAAATCATGGTTTCATATGATACAAACAGCTATCTTTCATTGCCAAATCACCCGGTGTAATGATTTGGTCTTCCCATACACTCTTATTTCACTATCATCTATTCCCAATATAAATTGTAAAACAATCTTAAAAATTCTAAGAGCATAAATACAATTCAATATGTTATATAAATGCAGAAGGCAATCTGTGGCAAACCAGACTGTAGGAAATTTAAACATTTGCAAGGTACATTAATTCACAGATTGCTTTTTCAAAGAAGCCAACAGTGTTGTGATGGACCAAATGGCCTCCTTCTGCGTGGGAAGATGTAATGATCCATCACAGTTAAATCATGGACTATGGGGAGTAATTCTGGGTTTGTAATCTAATGGAAAGGGGCTCCAATAATATAGCTCCCAGGCTGAACTCAAAAAATTAAACCCATCATGTAAAACCAAGATTAGATTAGAGTTTTGGAGCACTCCCTGCTAGCCAATAATAATTTTAATGATTTACAGAATGGTTTACTGTGCCTGAAAGCTGTCGACATGTCTCCTAGTGTCAGCTGCTTCTCTGCAGCACGTTAATAGCTGAAGTAACTTTCTCTTCATTGAACTACTGCTGATAAAAGGAAGATTGACAGAAGCAAAAGTATATTCTCGTATAGATTGAGCTGCTGTGGTCCTTGATAAACTGGCAGCTGGTGGTACTGAAGTGTGATGTTCACAGGAGGGTGCGAAAGTTGTCTGTGATGTCATTCCAGCACGTTATCTAAATTGACTCCTGGAAAACTGTGTGTCCAGAATGTGTTAAAGCAAAATAAGAAAATGCTGCTAAACTCTCTTAAATGGCAGTTGTGAAGCCAGCGGCCGATGGTGCTGAGTATATTCAGCTTGACTTATCTTTGAAATTATCTCTGTTGAAGAACAGTGTGTGTAGCATAACACCACTGGTTCAGAAGAATGGATTCTCTGGGCTTTTCCAGTCTGTAAGTATATGTGCTTGAATATTTATCTACTTAGTTATTATGACAACAGGAAGGCAGGTATATTTTGTTAATTCTCTTTGGCTATATGTCTATTTTCAATCCTTTCGTTTCAATTTTGTTTTAAGAACTCGAATTGTATTCTAAGTCCGTTTGCAGCTGCACTGAAGGTTTTATTAATACATGAATTGTTCAGTGTGTCTTTGGACCAGAGCGATGCGGGCTATTATCGAACACAGTCATAATCACAGCTAGTGGTTCCAAATAATCTTTCTGGTTATATCACAGTATATCAGGAGCGTCCAATGCATGAGGACAAATTCTTCATGATTAGTGCTCACTTTAACTAACCATCTCCTCTGCACACCCGCTGCAAAGCCAGCAGTGTGAGACAGACAGACAGAATTCCCAAATGAACCAGCCTTCCCACAGAAATATCTACAGTGACCAAGAAACTCTGCTTCAGAGATGTTATGTTTTAAAATGCATTAATCAGGTCAATGAGCATCCCACCACCCCCCTCCCCCATGCTTAGGAGAACAGGCAGCTCCGAGTCGGAGCAGGCTGGCTGTCTTCCTTCATGTACAAACATCTAAATGAAACATGGTGCGTTCAATCGGCCCTGGGTTCTCAAAGGAATTTGGTTCCGTCTTTCTACTTTAAACACAGTGAAGTTCATGTGAAGACTAGCCTCGATATTGAGGGACTCGACCCAAAATAAACACTGGTGATTGTATTCGAATACACAGCTCCATCAACAGAGGGCTTCAATTAAGGTAAGTGCCTCTCATCTGGATGCCTGCATTTCAGAGGTTTAGTGCAGAAGTACTGTTAGACTAGAAGGCTGGAGTTGACGTTTTGCTTTGTTGTATTGCATCGTGGTGTTTTGCGTTTGTTCTGCAATGTCCAACAGCATTTTGTCCTTGCAGTTCAGACTCTATAGATAGATGAACATGCTCTACCTTCACAAACAGGCTATTGTTTGATATTCTGTTGAAAACAGAATATTTTCTTTCTGTTGACTAATCAAGCAATTTATTCTCTTCTGTACAGCTGCTGTTTTTTTGGATGTTCTTTGAATGCATTAAGCCATTGTTTCTTGTAGAATTAGGGTTAGCACTTTGGAAAATGCTACTGAAATATTTTGACACAGTCCTAGGTGTGGCTATCTGCCTAGTTAGGACTGAACTGCAAAGACTGTGCACTCACTCCATAACAGATAGAACTCTCTGCCAACCGGCGTGAGAAGAAGATGGCACATGCCGATGATATGGATGGTTCACAACTTATTGATAAACTCCCCTTTTTTTAAACATGACATTTTGAAACCAAAGCTCTTGAAAAATTTCCCAGAAAAAGAACCTATAAAACTTGTGAATGACACATCCTGGTTCGACATGTCTTGGAGATGTCGACATGTTCTATGTTCTATGTTCTATGTATACTTCAAAATGGAGGTCCAACACAACCAGCAATTGTACTTCCAAGTCTTTTTTTGTTGGGTTTTAGTTCATCTCTATTATTAATCTTTACAGAATCTTAGTCTTAAACAGGAGATAGCACCTTAGTGATGGTCAGTTCAACCTATCTCAGGTTAGGTGCGTGATTACTCAGATATCTCTCTCTGGTGAATCCTTTTGCCTATTTCTCAGCTTTCTTATATATACTGAGAAAATAATCTTAAGATGTAACTTAGGAGGCAGTTACAAATCTGTTCATCATTTGAGGAGTTTAGAAGACTGCTTATAAAAGCTTCTCAACAGGCATGACTTGGAGATTCTGGTGTTGGACAGGGGTGTACAAAGTTAAAAATCACACAGCACCAAGTTATAGTCCAACAGGTTTATTTGGAAGCACTAGCTTTCAGAGAGCTGTTCTTCCATTAGTTGGAAGCACCTGATGGAGAAGCGGTGCTCTGAAAGTGCTTCCAAATTAACCTGTTGGACTATAACCTGGTGTTGTGTGATTTTTAACTCTCAATAGGCAGATTGGGTTATACCGTTTAGTAAACGTACTCAATTTTGTTTCAGCTTTCCAACTTGCCTGATGTTGTTTTATCTGATGCAACATTGATCATCTCCCATAATTTTTATTGATGTTAATCAAGGCAGAATGGGAAAAATTCAACAAGCCTAAGGAATAATCTTAAAATAAAGCTGTTTTTCTTTGATATATTAAGTACAGTAAATGTCTAATAAAGAGTTGGAAAACATGAATTTGATCCACAAAGGGTTAAATGACATGCCCAATCAAAAGACCTTTCATTGCTAAAGAGCAGAATTTGATCCTTACCTGCAGCCCTTCCATTTGCCGGTCTTGGAGCTGACAGAAAGAATTATTATAACGTGGACCTACCGTTGAAATAAACTATTGCCACGAGCCTGTTTGGTCACCCGGATGCAATGTTGTAAGTGCCAGTGAATCTACTGAATGCATCCATTTATGGCACGTTGCCAGTTGAGTAGGATAATGTTGTGTCGGAAGATAATAAAGCCAGTTTACTTTGGAGATGATGCACTGGTTTGCAGTTGGTAGCATTTCACTGCTTTTTGAGATTTGCCCTCTCAAGCTAAACTTACGTTGTATAAAAAAAGATGTAGAAGTCATTACTGACAGATGAATTGCTAATATAGAAATTCAATTGGTAACAACTCAATCTTGACAGGACAGTTCCTTTGACTCTCTCACAAGTACCTTTTATTATTTATAATAGAGTAAACTCTCACTTTAACAATGCCTGGGAAAGGGCCAAGTACTGCATTATGACGAAGGAACCATTGTAAGTGATTTATCATTAAATTTCTTCCCTTTACAATACAAATCACTATTCCCACTTAGTCAAAAGACAAAGTTTATCTTGTATGATCTGATAAATTTTCTCCTATCAAAGTAATGAACTTGTCAACAAAACAGACGTCTCTTTTCCACAATGAAGACTTGGTTTTCATTTTTTTAAAATGAAGCCTTTGGTCAGATCTGAGACATAAAGAGACAGAACAGTGCATGTTTTGCTGTAATTTAACCTTTACTGCCCTGCATCTCTCGCTGCTTAACAAAACAATAAAAGATTAAAAGAAAAAATCACTGCCCGAATCTTGAATTTATTTTGTGGTTAGTCTTCCCTCAGGACAGTATCCCACAAGCAATACAAAGTGAAATATTAAAACAGGCCCACCTGCCATTTTGCCAGCCAAACATCAGCCAATGAAGATGGATACAATCTACAAAGCAAGACTCTTAAACTCAGTATTCCATAAGATAGTAACATGAAAATGATACACCAGTCAGTCACGAGCTGAAAATGTATTGCCAGTCAGTCAATCTATCTATAGAAGAAAATAGTTGGAGAAATTTATATGGCTCTGGTAATGTAGTAAATGGTTGGTAATGCAAAAACGGGGACAAATGCTCTGGGGACATGGGTTCAAATCTCACCACACAGGAAGATGGAATTTAAATTCAATCAATAAATCTAGAATTGAAAGCAAGCTTCAGTAATAATGACTATGAAAGCCAGCAACTGTTGTTAAAACCCATCTGATTCACAAAGGAATTTGCCATCCTTACCTGGTCAGTGGGCTTTGAGGGCTAAAGACAATCAATGCATGTACAAGTCAAGAGTGTGATGGAATATTCTCCTCCTGCCTGGATGGTGCAGTTCCAAAAATGCTCATGAAACTTGACACCATCCAAGACTTTTGATTTGATTTATTGTTGTCACATGTACCTGAAAAGTTTTGTTTTGTGAGCAGTACTGGCAGATCATAACATATAAAACATATACATCATAGGGTGCTTAGCCAGAGCAAGGCATACAAGGTTATGGCTGCAAAGGAGCTGCACAAAACAAGGTCAACATTATTTGAAATTAGAGAGGTCCATTCAACAGTCTAATAATAGCAAGGAAGAAGCAGTTCCTGAACCTGCTCCTGAACCTGCTGGTGCAGGTGTTCAAGCCTGTGTATTTTCTGCCTGACAGAAGAGGTTGGAAGAGAGTATTATCAGGATGAGAGGGGTCTTTGATGATGTTGACACCATTACCATGGCAACAAGAAGTGTAAATGGAGTCCATGGAGGAGGGGTTGGCTTCTGTGATGGTCTGGGCTGTGCACATAACCTTCTGTAGTTTCTTAAAATCCTGGGCAGATCAGTTGCCATGCCAGGCCGTTATGCACCCTTTTAGAAGGCTTTTAATGGTGCATCTGTAAAAGTTGGTGAGGGTCCTTATAGGCATGCTGAATTTCCTAAGTCGCCTGAAGAAGAGATATTGTCGTGCCTGCTTGACCATTGTGTCGACGTGGGAAGTCCAAGACAAAACAGTCCACTTGAATGGCCACAACCACTCACTCCACCAATGAAACAAGTGACAGCTGATAGACTGAATGACTGGTTTGATATAAAGTAAGAGGCAAGTCTATTAAAAGTTAGTTTAAATGTCTGTAATAAAACAAGGAACAGAAATCAAACATTTATTGAGAGAAACGAGACTTAGAGAGGATTATTGAGATATTTCTACAGAAAAAAAGACAGGATTGCATATTATATATTACAGACTACAATATACTTAGAACAGATAAAGAGCAAAATGGGGATCAAGTGACTTTACTTACTCTAGATAACATAATGTCAGTAGAGGAAAAAGCAACACAGCTGTCAACAAACCAAAATAGAATCCATTTGGAGACATGTGAAACATAACAAAGGATCCATCACACTAATAGGTTCAGGCTATGCATAACCTAATAGTGGAAGTGGAAACCTGTAGTGATTAGACACTGGGGCAAGAAGCTAATACTCTGAGGAGGGAGGCAAAACAGATAAAGGAATGCAGCCCCAATAATTTGTATGGATTTCTTTCTAACCCAATGTGAAAGAAATTATAAAAATAATATCTGTTGTAGGAATGACTAATGGAGAATATAGCAAAGTAAAAATGATGTAAAGGCATTGGAACATGAAGGAAGAATGATCACAATACAATATACTCACATTAGACAAGGACATGCCTATGACAGAACCTTAGTGGATTGGAGAGAAGCTGATTTTGAGGGGAGGAGAATAATACCTGGGGACAAAAGAAAATAGTGACAATACTAGAAAACCGAGGGTGGAATTTTATAGTGATCTGACCAATTGGGTTACATCAGACATTGTGACTAAATCAGTGAAAAACTTGATGAGGCTTTTCTCAATATCAGGAACATCATGCTTCATCATTTATGGTTTTCACAAGCGGCACTGTAAGTCTCTCAGTAGGAATGGTGATTGTGAATTAAAGAGGATTACTGCTTCTTAAATGCCTTCGTTATGGTCTAGCTTGTCTCATTAATATTCAGCTTTCTGTTTCATTTGGTAAGTTTGGTAAAACATCAAGATAATTTGATGTGGAAACTGGAGGGGTATTTAGTAAACTCAAGCTCGCCAGTTGCACCAAGAAACCTTTATGTTGGATACTTGGTGTCAAGATCCCAGGACTCACTCCATGGGCACTGGTCACATGCATCCCTATATCCTCAGACATTGGCATCCAACACATGCCCAACCTCAAAGATCCCTCCAATCCACTCATCAGACACTTCTGCCCCTCAATGCTGCTCCTCAGGTTACCCTGGTAACTCTGCATCAAGGACATTGAGTGCTCAGGGACACCCCCTCACCTGGGTCAGGGAGTGCCCCAGGCTGTATCTCTGGGATCTCCCCTCACTGTCAGAGCGCTCCCTCACTCTGAGCTGACCCCGATGCTCACAGTATCCCTGCCTGGCCTTGCCTTTTTGTGCTTTTGCTCCTCAGCCAGAGATACCAGGCCCACAGTGCTGCTGCCTTGCCCTGCCCTTTAGCACAAACACAAAGCCAGGAAGCCTGTCCTGGCTGTCAGCTGGTCCCAGCCAAGTCAACAGGAATAGCCATCGCTCAGGGAGTCCCTGCACTGTAAGGCAGGGGCATCCTCTGATCCCCGTCCAGGGGCTTGGACCCGGTCAGCCAGCTGCTTAGGGCGGTCAGAGTCAGGATGCTCTCCTCGTAAGGAGTGAGGAGCTCAATGTCAGGCAGCTCCCCCCCACTACCCCTGTCTGGGCTCTTCCTGCCCCATTGGGGCAGTTTCTCTCCCGGAATGAGAGAGAGGCGGGTATGAATGAAGATGAAAGTGGGGGGGGGGGGGGGGGGGGCACAGCTGTTACTGTCAGTGCAGAGTGGGGGTGGGGGGGTGAGGGAGTGTTCTGAGTGAGTGAGAGGGTAGCACAGAGGGCATGCAGGGTTAGTGGTGTCAGCTGTTGGGGGAGGGTGAGAGTGATGGGAGGGGAGGATGTTGTAGGTAATAGTGAGAGTGGGAGAGCATGAGCCTTGGTGGGAAGTGGGTACAGTATCAGAGACAGAGGGAGGGGAAGGCAGAGAGAAGATGGTGGCACTCACCCTGGGTGAGTGGAGAAGGTCATTGACCTTCAGCTTACAGCGCTGGGCTTTCCCCCAGACGCTGAGACAGCACTGACCTGGGGGAGGGGGGGTAACCTCAAAGCAGGCTGGGCAGGGGCTGGTGTCAGGGCGCCCCCTCCTGGACAGGGTCTGGTGTCGGGGAGCCCCCTCCTGGGCAGGGTCTGTTGTCGGGGTGCCCCCTGTCGGGCAGGGTCTGGTATCAGGGTTCCCCCCTGCTGGGCAGGGTCTGGTGCCACGGTGCCCCCTCCTGGGATGGATCTGGTGTCGGGGTGACCCCTGCTGGGCAGAGTCTGCTTTCAGTGTTCTTTCTGTTGGGCAGAGTCTGGTATCAGGGTCCCCCCTGCTGGGCAGGGTCTGGTGTCGGGGAGCCCTATCCTGGGCAGGGTCTGGTATCGGGGTCCCCCCTCCTGGGCAGGGTCTGGTATCGGGGTCTCCCCCCTCCTGGGCAGGGTCTGGTATCGGGGTCTCCCCCCTCCTGGACAGGGTCTGGTATCGGGGTCTCCCCCCTCCTGGGCAGGGTCTGGTATCGGGGTCTCCCCCCTCCTGGGCAGGGTCTGGTATCGGGGTGCCCCCTGCTGGGCAGGGTCTATGTCAGGGCGGTGATGATTAGCCACTGGCGGTTCTCCACCAGCCTTTCTCCACTGGGGTCGTTTGACCTCTGGAGATTATTCACCGATTGTTTTCCCTCCCACCTGTTCTTTCATACTTCTCAGTCCCCTTTATTTATACAACTACATACTACATATTGATAAGAAAAAAAAAGAGATAAAATAAATATCGTTTTATTGGTTTATATATAAAAATGAGTTACAAACTTTAACCAGAGAAAGGAAATAGATTTTTAAAATCTTTATTAACGTGAAATTTCACTGCCATTATATTAAACAATGAAATTTTTTAGTTCATTTGATAGTTATGTGCTATTCCTTTAAGATATTCCAAACAATCTCTTTCACCGTATTCAAGAACAATTTTTTTTTATTCTATCGTCTGTGTCTCGATTTTTTTTAGCTTTATTTGTGGTGGGTAACCCGCTTATCAGCTATTCCATATATAAATCTCGCCCCTTTTGCACTTTCATTTACATTCCAATAAATTTCCATATGGTTGGGTGGTGAGCTCAGAGTTCAAAAGCAATTCTCCGGTGAGCGGCTTCAGCGTGATTATTTGTGTGATCTTCATCGTTTATTGTTGTCTCATAGACCAACCACATATCATGGGGAAACAAAGGTTTAGATATGCTCGGTAGTCAAAGGGTTAAAGGCTAATCGGCGGTTATGAGAGAGGAAGTTCAGAAATTTAAAATCATTATGTCAGTATTTACCAAGGAGCTAGAACAAGGAGACATGATTGAATGATGGGATGAACAATGTAATCAGTTTATTTAAAATGATAGAAATGAGATATGTTGAATAAACTTAAAGTCATAGACTTGTGGATGTCTACAGTGTAGAACAAGGGTCTTCAGCTCTTGAGTTCCCTGTTCTCATCCCATTTTCCAACAACAAACTTAAACAGGATAAAGCTCCTGATCCTGATGGATTGCTTCTGTGTATAAGTGTCCCAGGATTAGTTGGCAGAAGCATTATGGCATATTTTTAAAAATTCATTGGAAAAAATATTTTTCCAGAAGATTGGCAGACAATTCATGTAATCCTTAATTTAATAAACAGTGTACAACATGACAGAAAGTTAGTGGGATGAACAATAAAATAGACAACAGATAGAGAATAGATATCTTACATGAGAAATATGAAAGTAAGTAGTCAGCCTGGATTTTAAAAAGAAAAACTTTGCTTCAGTAACCTTCATGAAATTTTTGAAGAGGTAACCAAGCGAGACCAGATATTGGTAACGCAGTCATTTATCTACATTCTCTCAAGGCCTCTGAGAAAGTGCACCAGAGACCAATGAATAAGGTCAGAGACTGTGGAATTAGTGGCAGAATGGATTGTGAACTGCTTCAAGACAGTATTCAGAGAATGGGAAGGAAGAGTAGTTATTAAGAGTGACATGAAGGATCAGTGCTGGGGTCAGTGCTATTCACCATTTTACATTAAATATTTTGACTTCAGAATCAAACCACAAGTTCTAAATTGGTGGATGACACTAAATTGAGGAGATAGTCAATACTGAGGAGGCGGCAAAAAAAATTGCACAAGCACATTAATTAAGTGTCGAAATTACCGAATACAAGGAAATCATGCCCAGGAGAATTGCTGGGAGCTTGCCCACAAATTCATATTAAGCAGAGTTTTGAAATTGCTGAAGAAATCCCAATGTGACTTAAATTGCCTACAAACACACACTGTCAAATAAAAACTGAAGGAACTGAGGATGCTGTAAATCAGAAAAAACAAACAAATTGCTGGAAAGATCACTTGACCAGAGTTAGTGATTTCTTTCCACAGATGCTGCCAGACCGATTGAGCTTTTCCAGTGACTTTTGTTTTTATTGCACACTATCTCAAAGCAAGTCCAAACAAAAACAGTAACACAGGAAAGATGTGAAAAAAATGTTGTGCAGTGAAGGTATTGATAAGGGTTGCAAGTTCACTTCAAAAATGTTTAGTAACTTTATTTTTCTGCTGAGCGTGTTGTCTTCACATAGATTAATCAGGTAGTCAACGTCGTCAAACATCTTGGCTTGTTGTAACTTGCTTCAAGGCCCACCATTACACATTTCATCTTCAAACATTAAAGAGTGCCCTGATAATAAGATAACAAAGCTAGTCCGTTTAATCTGTACCAGAAATATCATTTCATGCACACTCATCCAGGAAATGGATGAAACTATTTTGCAGCTTTCATGTTGCCTCATCCAACATTTTGCGATTCTACATGCCCTAACTTCACTCCAGTTAGTTAAAGTGGTCACATGATAAGCATTCTTGCATTATGCTAACCAGGAGCTCACAGCCAGGAACATTAGCTATCACGGCCATCCTACTGTTGGACTTCCCATCCTGTGGGCAGGAATGACTGACAACTTCACCACATCTGAAGTTATCCAATTCATCTGACTCATTGCAATTTCACTGCAAATGGCAAATAAAGTTCAACACAGACAAATGTGAGGTTCTGCACTTTGACAGGAAGACTGGGTAAGTAATTTGTTACTGGGAGTGTGCAAGACTAGGTAAGAAGAAGTACAAAGGGAACGTTGAGTGCAAATGCATTAATCACTCAAAGTTGGACCACATTTCATCAAGGCAGTAAAGTAATTGCTTCATGTTGGTAATTTTAGAAGGATAGAATTGAAGTGTGGGGAAATTATACTGCAGCTTCATCAAACCTTAGCTGGATCATTTTTAGGAACTCTGTGCAGTTCTGGTCACCATGCTATCAACAGGAATGTATCAATTTAGCGGAATATTCAGCAAAACCTGGCTGTCCTTGTGCACTAATTACTGAAATGGAGACAGACAGGTACAGCAGGCAGAAAAGAAGGCAAACCACATGTTGGCCTTCATAGTGAGAAACTCAACTACAGGAACAAAGGTGTCTTTTTTTAAGTTAGATTCCCTACAGTGTAGAAACAGGCCCTTTGGCCCAACCTGTCCACACCGACCCTCTGAAGAGTAACCCACCCAGACCCAATTCCCTCTGATTAATGCACTTAGCACTACAGGCAATGTAGCATGGCCAATTCACCCTGACCTGCACATCATTGGACTATGAGAGGAAACCCACGCAGACACAGGGAGAATGTACAAACTCCACACAAACAGTTGCCCAAGGCTGGAATCGAACCTAGGACCCTGGTGCTGTGAGGTAACAGTGCTAACCACCGAGCCACTGTGCCACCCCAATGCTGTCTTGCAGCATTGATGAGGCCACACCTGGAGTAATGTGTGCAGTTTTGATCTTCATATCGGAGGAAGGATGCTGTTGCTACAGAAGGAATGCAGGGAAGATTTTCCAAGTTAGTTCCTGAGATGGCAGGATTTGTGCATGAAAAGAGATTGAGTCGCTTACGATTGTATTCCCTGGAGTTTAGAAGAATGGGGGGGGGGGGGGGGGGGGGGAGGGGGTGGGGGGGGGGGTGGCAGGCGGGAATCCCATGGAAATCTTTAAAATTCTAACAGGACGAGACAGGTTAGGTACAGGAATGATGTATCCGATGGTGGGGGAGTCGAGAACGAAGATCATGGATTAAAGATGATGGGTAAAGCTTTTCAGACTGAGATGAGGAGAAATGTCTTCAACCAAAGAGTGGTGAGCCTGTTGAATTCACTGTCACAGAAAATGGTTGAGTCCAAACATTGAGTATTTTAAAGAAGGAGGTAGATATCACTCTTGTGGCTAAAGAGATCAAGGGAGGGTGGGATGAGAGCATTGAGCTCAATGATCAGCTGTGATCATATTGAATGGCAGAGCAGACTTGAGGGGCCGAATGGCCTACTCCTGCTCTTTTCTTCTATGGGAATGTATGATGGTAGAGGGGTATTGCCTCAGCACTAGAAATCCTGAAATGCTCAGGGGACACAGGGATGGTTCAAATCTCACCAATAGCAACTGTGGACATTTTATTTGATTGAATGGTGAAGCAGGCTAAAGGCTGAATGGCCTACTGTTGCTCCTACTTTATAGCTTATCATGATGACAGCAGAAAAGTGTTGATGTCGGGAAAGGAGCATCAAGGCTGAATCTCTTGTTGAAAAAGAAAGTAGCTCAGAGGTAATCTAGTGGTGGCCTTTCAATTTATGAATGGCCTTGGTGGAGTATAAGAATATTTTCTTTTCTTGGGGAAAGCATAACTGGAGACCATGAAAGATAGTCACCAAGAAATCAAATAGGGAATTCAGGAGAAACAAACGTGGAACTTGCAATCACAGGGAGATCTCAAAGCGGATAGTGCGCTACTTTGGAAATATGAGAGAGAAAGCAATAACTGTTATAATGGTACATTAAGATAAGGGAAAATGGGACAGAGTTCAAGTGGAGAATCAACAGCAGCATGGACTGTTTAGGCAGAATGACCTGTCTCTGTGGTGTATATCTTGTGTAATTCTATGAGGTCTGTCTTGGAACATTGCTTTTCACTTTATTTGGGAGTAGCTCAGTGACAAGTGTTTTAAATTATTGATAGCACAGAGTTGTACAGCCAGGTGTTGTCTATAAAGGAGATTGTTAGAATTTTACAGGGTTCTGAACTAATTAAGTGTGTAGGTTGAGGAATAACAGGTGGATTTGAATATTGATAGTGTACGATAATGCGGGACGGAAGAGCAGACATCAACGTTCAGTTCTTGCCAAGAGCATCTCCATTAGTAATGGCAGAAAATGAAAGGAATTGAGTGTGATTATTGATCAATCACAGGATGTTTTTGTGGGTTACTAAGAAAGCTAATCAAGCTTGAGGATGGCGCCCTTAAGATTTGATTGCAAATCAAAACACGTTATTTTAACCTCCAACAGATGTTTGTGCAGGTTTCATATGAAATAAGTTGGGTTGCTTTCAGTACCTTATGAACTAGAAGAAGGTTGGTGTGTTGGAAGGAAGGAGTTGACAGCAAAATGAACAGAGAAAGTTAAGTGTTTTGTGGTCCACGTTATGAGGACAAACTTACAGAACTAAATCTGATTGATCAGAGAGCAATGATTCAGAATTCAGATCCTTAAAGGGGCGAGAGCTACAGACAGTGCTGATGTTATCACTTAACCCTTTCAGTAGAAAATGCTATTCAATTCATAACATGCCAAACTTCTTCGAGGATAGGGGAGAAAGAGCATGTAGAGGAGCAGAGTAAATGGGACAATGGGGTTAATTGGGAGTGCAGAGAGAAGGAAGGGACACAAGACAGGAGATGTGGGGAGAGAGGAAGGGGAGGAACACAGGCAAGAACTGTTTTCTGGGGAACAGGTTGGGTTAGTAGTGGTAGCAGATGAGAACAGGTGCAGGGTGAAGGAGTGGCAAGCTGAGGAAGAGGCAAGAGGGAGAATGGAGGAGTGAGTTGTGGGGGGGAAAGGGAGAAGAAACATTGGTGAGAAAGAGGAAATAGAAGTTTTTGTTAATCAGCTACTGGAGGATGACTGGGGGCAAGGTTCGACTAACCAATGTCTGTGTTAATAGTTTATGTAGTTGTGTAGTAAACTGGAATGTAATGCACAGGACTTTCCCAGGTTGTTACCCTTAAGGCATCAAAAGTTCAGGGCAATAAGAAAGGATTTTAAGGCATTGTGCATTCAAATTAACAGGTCTTATGGTTAATAGGCTAAAAATACATCGTCAATTCGATAATCTTGACCAGACCTCAAACTTACTTATTTCTTGCCGTGGATTATTTTTGCAACTCCGAAACTTTTCTACCATGTTGACATTGAACCTATTACACAGCTCCATTAAAACATTCACTGGTAGATTATCGTCTCAATACACCTGTAAAAATGATCAAAGGCTAAGAAAATTAGGGGATAAATAAATCTCACCAATCATGCTTGTGGACAAAAAGAAGCTATATTTAATTCAACCACAAAAAAAAATCTGCTACATTTAAATGTAATTACAGCCATGCAACAGCCATATCTACAGGCCTTCAGCTTGTGAACACTGCAGCAAGCACCATGTACTGCAGTGTGCTTTCAGCTTGAATATTACAGTCAACTTTATTACATGATCATCTGTGTTGAACCATCTCCACCTTCAAGAACCAGGCTCGCTGCAGTATAATAAAGAGATGATAAAATTCAGTCTACTTCCAGAAAAAGTAAATTATCACTGACAAATTCTCTAACTCAGAATTAGATCTTCTGATGTTTAAAAATAATTTCATCTTCATGTTTCCTATGTCACAATGTAATCATAATTCTCTAATTGAACTGATGATTTATTTCTTACAGCTCCATACAGTATGATTTCTTGTATGGGTGAGAGTTGAAACCAGAGTTTCACGTGTGTTGGCTTTCCTTCTTCTAACTGCATCAACGTTGCCTTGACATTTCCAACAAAAATCAAAAGAACTGTTGATGCTGTAAATCAGAAACGAAGACAAAAATTGCTAGAAAATCTCAGCAGGTCCGGCAGCATCTGTGGAGAGAAATCAGAGTTAACTTTTCAGGTCCCGTGACCCTTCCTCAGAATGTAGCCATTTTCAACTTGATTTCAAATTTTCTCTCTTTTGGACCCACAATCTTCCAGGATTTCTACCATCCTCCAGTTCTGGCCTCTCTCTGATTTTATTTGCTTCACCATCGGTAGCCATTTGTTTCGCTGCCAGGGCCCTCAGCTCCACAATTTCCTTCATATCGCTCTGACATTTTCTCCTCATAACTATTACGGTAAATGGAAACCATCAATATTCAACTTCCATCATCCAGTTTTTAAATCTGTATCATTCATGGATTAAAATGATCTTTAAAGAAGACAAGTATGAATGGAAAATGAATGCAATAATTACCCAACCATAGATGGATGCAATTCCAGGGAACCTAAACAAAGTACACTGAACCAGCTCCACGAGAATTATTATTTCATCCAAATACAGTGAAACCAAATAAACATGTCAGTGCTATGAAATTTACATCCTGTTTGTTTAAAACTTGCATGATAATTTTGCCTATTGAGATGTGAAATGTTACCTGTGAACTCTTCATTTTGCGAAGACAATGGATCTTGATCCAGCAATGCACCCCTGAACCATATTTCAGTAGCTTTCTTGGCAGAGCAGAGATAGAGGAAAGTGGGTTGCTATCAGCAGAACCTGGAAGACTTACATTCTTTTTCCACATTTTTATTTTCCATTGCTTTGCCATCTCTTGGAAGTAATATGTGGTTAAGCAACAACTTGGGAAAATAACCATCCATTGAGAATTTCAGGATGCTTTAAATTTCATGGCTGCCAAGGAAAAAGCAGGCAAAATCTAAACAATCAAAATGTCAGTTTTTACACTCAACTCCAAGAGCCCGAGAGACTCAAATTGCATTTGCTTTTATCTATTCATAATTATCAGATACACGGTTTTATTTTTACACTTATCACCTGTATTTGTGTAGGTATTTGATGTTACAGTTTAATTGGTTTTGTTTGAGTAGCAGCTGACTAAGTTCTTCTTCCTTTCATAAAGGATAGGTTTAGATTTGCCCCCGCTTAGTCCGATCCAGTCAATGAAGTTGCAACTAGTGTGATAGCTGCATGCAAAAAAAATTGCAACTAACCTGATAGATAAAAGAGGGGAATTAAATCATTTCCCCCTGGCCATAACATCCTTCAACATGGTCAAAGGTAAGCTTGTTAAAAAAAACATTGGTCATTTGCCCCGTTAACACCTAACATGGCTTGGAAACTTCGAGACTAATATAAGTTCAACGTAATTAGGCAGAGTTAACATGGTTTAATGAAAGGGGAAGCATGTTTAGCTAATTAATTGAAGGCATTTGAGGAAGTAACATAGGCATGAATGAATTAATGAATGAATGAATGAATGAATGAATGGTTTTTTATTGTCACGTTTATGTTAGTGAGAAAAATCAGTTAAAAAAAAGTGAAAAGCTTTTCCACTGTCACCACAATGCAGTGTCATTTTGAATAGTTTCAAAAATAATAAAAAAGGTAGAAAGACATAGCTTAAAGAGAGTCCATCAGTCCTGAGCTGTCTCATCATCAATGAACACCTTCAGTAGCATTTCTCCTCCACCGCCTCAGGCCATCTACACTGGAAACAACCAACATTGAAGTCATCATTCTTCAGGCACCATCTTTTACCGCCAGGCTGATTCTCCCTGCCACCACCTCACCACCGGAACCACCAACATCAGAGTCATGTCTCTCACCCTGGGCCCACCTCCTCTATATCACTGTGATGGCCCTTCCACCACACCCTCATCACCACCACCACCACCAGATCTAACCAAAGACAAAGTCATTGATCCTCAGGCACCATCTTTCACCGCTAGCCCCTCTCACTAAAGTCACTTCCGCTGATGTAGCAGCCGCCAGTTCCCATGCCAGGTCTTCTGCCCATTCCAGAAACGTGAGCAGGGGCTCGCTCATCAAGAAATCAGTGCTGGGCCCACTTGAATCCACGCTGAGATTCCTGACTCTGCAGATACTAATTGAGCTCAGGGCAAGAGGCAAGTAAAGGAGAGAAGGAAAGGAAAACAGGAAAAAGAGAAAAAGAAAGAAAAGAAAAGCAACCTGAGCAGGTGAACCTGTGGATAAAGGGGTACCAGTGAAGGTACAAGTCTTTGATTTCTAGAACATACTTGATAAGGAATTGCATCAAACAATACAGAAAAAAAATCTATTAGCATGAAGAGAAGACTAGCTAACGAGAAAAGGAAAGACTTAAATTAGTTTTCTTCATTGCATCTTATCACTGTGTCATGTGACACAGGTTCAACATTTACATGAAGAACTGAAAGTACTATTACTTAATTTATTGACAACACAAAGATATGTCCAAAAATAACTTGGAGGAGGACATAAGGGAGAGAGATACACAAGTTAAATGCATGGCCAAAGATTTGGCAAATGTACTGAAATGTGGAAGAAAGTGTGAAATTGTCTAGTTTCACAAGAAGAATATAAAGGAATCAGAATGTCTTGATGCTGAGAACTACAGTGCTCTGAGACATGAGGGAGGAGCTGGTCAGGGGTGATTGGAAGGGAAGAGTCAAAAAGTGTGGCACTGGGAAAGCACAGCAGGTCAGGCAGCATCTGAGGAGCAGGAGAGTCAATGTTTTGGGCATAAGCCCTTCATCTAGTGATTGGAAGGGGAGCCTAGCAGGGAAAGCAATGGAGCAGCAATGGCAGGAATTTCTGAGGATAATTTGGAAGGCACAGAAATTCATCCCAAGGATGAAGAATACACCAAGGGGAGGATATGGTAACCATGGCTGAAGTCAAGGGCAGCATGAAAGCAAAACTAGAATCAGAATGTGATGAAGATAAATGGGAAGCCAAAGGATTGGGAAGCCTTTAAAAACCAGCAGAGGATAACTAAACAATCAGTAGAAAGGGGGGAGAGAATGAAATATTAGGATAAGGTAGCTAGTAATCTTGAAGAAGGCTGCAAGAATATTTTTTAGATATCACACACACACACACACACACACACACACACACACACAACACACACACACATACAGACAGACACCTGCACACAATGAGACATGCACGCACAGAAACACACACGCGCACATGTACATAGCGAAGGAAGTAATAGAATACCTGGGGAAAAATAAACATTATTCATGGATATTCTTGAAGCCTGTAGAATAAAGTATAAAATGGTACAAAGTCCCAATGCTGTGATGTTTTGGAATGTGTGGTCAAGTCACTAATTACATTTGCTTATCTTTGGAGTCACAGCTTACATTGGAAATATTGTGTTGGGTCATCCATTTAAGATCTCAAAGAAAAACAAAAAAGGTGGTGAGCCTTTGGATCTCTGTGCAGAGAAGTGGTGGAAACAGAATCTTTACATGATTTTAAGACAGAGGTAGATAGTTCCTGAGAAGCAGGAGGTGATTGATGATTGGGGATAGGCAGAACGTAGTTCTGTCAGTGATAGAACTGTGGAATCACTGAGTTGGTATGGTGCAGATTGAGCCCATTCAGCCAATCCTGCCTTCACTAGTTCTTTAACCAAGCATCACTACCTAGTCCATACTTTATTCCTCAAATAATTGCACACTATTTCTATCCAAATAACTATCCAATGTGGCATGGTGGCTCAGTGGTTAGCACTGCTACCTCACAGCATCAGGGTCCCAGGTTCAATTCCAGCCTAGGGCGACTGTCTGTATGGTGTTTGTACATACTCCCAGTGTCTGTGTGGGTTTCCTCCCACAGTCCAAAGATGTGCAGGTCAGGTGAATTGGCCATGCTAAATTACCCATAGGTTAGGTGCATTAGTCAGAGGGAAGTGGGTCTGGGTGGGTTACTCTTTGGAGGGTCAGTGTGGACTTGTTGGGCCAAAGGGCCTGTTTCCACGCTGTAAGTAATTTAATCTAAAAACTATCCAACATCCTGTTTGAATGCCTAAATTGAACTGCTTCCATTGTATTCCAGACCCTAACTACTTACGCTATGAAAAGCTTTTTCTTGCTTCATTTTTTCTTCTTATTGAATGACCGAGCTGATACAAGGGATTCAGCTACCTATGCCTGCTAGTTAATTTCTTTGTTTGAGTTGTTGTCGTTAGACAATGGGATGCTGCCTTTGTAACCCACCTTTCATAGAGCTGTCAGCTCAGTCCAATTTTAATTTGCTTATGTCTCAAACTCTTGCAGTTCAGTCACAGTCCAAGTAATCTTTACTTCAGACCTAGATATGCCTCAGGGTGAGGTGAATATAGGCTGAATTGAGGTTTGAATGGCTGTTACTTGAAGAGGAACAATGTGCTTGGTTGCATGGAAAAAGCAATGACAGTGAGTGAGGTGGTCATTTGGAAAGCCCATGTGAACACAATGAGCCAAATCACTTCTTCATTACAACAATTCTAGGGCTTGGAGAGAAATACCAACCTCCTTTTAGAAGCAGTTGAACAATGCAATGCAAGAAAAAAGATCATTACATTGTTTTCATACAAACAATATTCTCCTGTGTTGTCGTCACTGCTATCTGAACATGCTAGTGATTAATAGCTCTGGCTGAAATCATTGTACTGAAGATAAATGTATCTTGATTTCACTCTGAAAAGTAACTGAGCAGGCCTGCATGGCTGCTGGTGCTGGAGTTAGTTAAATCCTGGCCATCGTTTTGAGTTGCAGTATTCACCAACTCTGGGGACCTGTGATGTTGCGAGCCAACAGACAGAATTAGATGAGTGAGCAGGTGCATGTCTGTTTGCCAAGGGTACAATGAGACACACAAACAGGAGCTCAACATGCCACAAACCAGTCAATCATCAGTGTATGGAGGTTTCTGATTTCTGACATCTACGCAAAATGTCAGCCAGGAGTTGCAATTCTTTGGGGAGTGCAGCAATCAAGGCTATTAAGTGGCGAATGGCTCTGATTAAATTCAGCGAGCTAGATTTTCCTTTGTTTTTTTTGTTCTCCCAGGTTGCTCTCTTTCTCTGGCACTCAGTCTTCCATGTGGAATGTGACATTATCTGAAGTCAGAGCAATGCCAGTGTCTAGTTATTGCATTGAGGTGGAAGCGGATAGCAGGACACAAACGGTAGCGTTATAAGTTTGTTGGCTGAATTTCTCTAGCAATGGTCATTGAACAACCAAGTATAGAATTTCCTATACGCTGCAGCTGTTATTGTTTCATGACTCTGAATCCCACTGGCTTTTATTGATCATCCACTCATTGTTTGTGGGTATCTCTGGCCAGGCCAGTTCTCTGGGAACTAAATTACCTTCTTGACTATTTCAAAAGGCTTTGGGCCTGGGCTTGTGGATTCTAACAAGACTGAGATTTGATTTTGTTGAAACATAAGATTCTTAGGTGGCTTGACAGGGTAGATGTGGAGAGATTGTTTCCCTTTCTGAGAAAGTCTTGGACCAGAGGGCATTATCTCAGAATAAAGGGTCACACATTTCGGACAGAGAAGAGGAGGAATTTCTTCTCTCTGAGGATAATGAATCTGTGGCATTCTTTGCTGCAGAGAGCTATCAAGGCTGGGTCATTGAATATATTCCTGGCTGAGACAGATTTTTAATCAGTAAGGAAATGGAGGGTTATGGGGATAAGACAGGAAAGTGGAGTTGAGGATTATCAGATCAGCCACAATCTCATTAAATGGCACAGCAGACTTGATAGGGTGGATGCTGTACTTCTATGCCTTATGGTCTTTTGGGCATTGTTGTGGGTCGAGAGTGACATGTATGCCAGGCTGGGTAAAAGCAGCAGATTTCCTTCCCTGCAGGACATTAGTGAACCACTTGGGTTTTACAAAAATCAAGAATGGTTACACATCACTAATAGACAAGTTTATTTTGCTTCCAAGTTTTTGCTCAATTCAGATTTTATTACCCACCAGGCAAGGGGAGAGGTTGAAAAGGACCATCCTTCATGGTAACCTCAGCTAGTGCAGAAATCAAACCCACACTTGTTGGCATCACTCTATATCATAAACAAGTCATCCAGCCAACTGAGCTAACCATTATGTGTGCTTTGTACAATTGCTCCCATGGAATTTTTACAACACAGTGGGGTGTCAGGCAGGAAAATATCTGCAGCCTATCTGACTGTATAGACTGACTCTGTGTGGCTGTTGCTGAAGTGTTTGCTTGTTGCGTCAGAAGGACTGGGGAAGGGAGGGATTGCTTGTAACTTCTGTTTCCTAGCAGTCCAAATTCCTGCAGCTAACTTTCTTCAAGCCTGCTGTGAGACCAAAGACACAAACTGTTGCCATTTTAATGATGATAACAAAGCTGCCTTGATAATAGGATCAAAAAGCCAAGGGGCTACGGTGGAATGCCATCAAGCAAGAATCATTATTGGGCTGGGAGAGGTTGTCGACAGGGTAACAATAATGCAAGGTCAAAGGGATGGATTATATGATGACTTAAAGAAGATGAGGAAGTAAAGAGACAAACTGAAAGATATGCTGATGCTGTAAATCAGAAACAAAACAGAAACTGTTGGAAGAGCTCAGCAGGTCTGGCAGCATCTGTGGAGAGAAATCAGAGTTAACGTTTCAGGTTCAGTGACCCTTCCTCAGAGGAAGTAAAGTGGTTTGGAGAAGTAGCCCCATCAAAGTTTTAAGCCTGTTAGTGATTGGGTGGAGTGGTAGGTGTAGGAGAGATGAATATTTGATGGAGACGATGTTTTGAGAAATTTGTGAAGATGAAGAAGTTACAGAAACAGAGGGGAGTGACACTGTAGAGAGATTACAACAGGAGGATGAGCATTTGAAGTTTGAAAGGTTGAGGGACAGAAACCAGGAAGTCAGGACAGGCGTGAAAGTGAGAATGAATTGTTATAGGGCAGGAAATTGCCAGCAGACTGCAGAATAAACTGAACAACATGGAAACTGCTGGATGGGATTTCAATCAGAAAATATTTGTAATAATATGGAAGTATAAAATGGGCAAATGTTTGAACAGCAAACGATCACAGGTAGGCAAAGTTATGTGGGTGCACAATAAGCAGTGATGGAGATAGAATGAAATCACTTCCACAGCTGATTACCTTCAGTCATGCTGCTAGTTGTTACTAATGGGCCAATTCCTACAGCATACTCAGCAGAAAAGAATTTCTTTGGCAATTATTCCGACATAACTTCAATCATCCTTAGCACAGAGGGAAAGAAAAAGGCACACAACTAATGATGGAAGACTCACAGGTTAAATGTTCCTTTCTGTAAATGTAAACAGAATGAGACCAAGGCCTTGGACATTTCAGTCTTCCTCATTCTGGACCCTCCATTGTTATTTGGCATGTACAGGTTGCTGCTACATACAACGTCCTCCAGCACATTCCAGGCACTCCATCTCCTAAACATAGAAACATAAAAAATATAGAAGCAGGAGTAGGCCACTCAGCCCTTCAACTTGATAAAGTCTGATCATCCAACTTAGTTCATTATTCCTGCTTTCTCCACATATTCTTTGATCCCTTTAGCCCTAAGAACGATACCTAACTCTTTCTTGAAAGCAGTCAATGTTTCTGCCTTGACTACTTTCTGTGGCAGATTGTTAAATGCTCATCACTCTCTGGCTAAAGAGATTTCTCCTCATCTTGTTCCTACCCTGAATCGTTACACAGCGACCCCCTAGTTCTAGACTCCCCTCTCATTGTGAACGTCCTCCCTGCATTCATCTGGTCTAGTCCGATTTGAATGTTACAGGTTTCTATGAGAGTCATAACTCATTATTCTAAACTTCAGAGAATATGCTCCTAATGATCCAGATGGACCACTCAAAATAATGAACTTAACTTGGAGTTACAAAAGATGGAGGAGAATGATTAAAGCATGCTGGGAAATGGGAACTGGTCTTGACTAAAGTGATTGCGCTAATCAAGATGCTGCAGAATCCAGACAGGTTACAGTTACCAACAGACAGTTTACAAAAGCCCAAAGGGCTTTTGCCCAAAACGTCAATTTTCCTGCTCCTCGGATGCTGCCTGACCTGCTGTGCTTTTCCAGCACCACACTCTTGAATCTAATCTCCAGCATCTGCAGTCCTCACTTTCATCTGCAAACAAACCTGGTAACTGCAAACCCTACAATACTCGACTGAATCTGGGTTTGAATGGAGTCAACGGAATGTCAGCCCCTGGATGATCAGAAATATCAAGGTGTGCATCAGATAGGGAGGTGCCTTGCACTCTTATTTGGAGGAGGCTACGTGCACCCAGCACCTCCACTAATGGACACTTAAGGACCACCTTGCCATCATCATACCAACACCTGGTTGGATCCGATCAGTCAGGGTGATTGAACCTGATCGATCCATTGGAAGTCACTCCAGACCCTCCCAAAAAGACGCAAAGACTTGAGTATAAGAATCCCTGCAACACCACCCGTAGGAACGGTAACTCAAGAGCGGTCACTCGAGAATAACCACTGAAAGAGAAGACACCTCTGAAACCATCAGAAGACCAGACAACCCTGTGGAGCCTGGCCAAGTTCTAGTGTGTGGAAATATGATCAAAGTTAAGTTAATACGCAAGCTAGATTTGTAGTGTTTATCATTAGTTCATAGTGTATTTGTTATTTTAATATTAATGATGTCAAATAATTGAGTATTACCGTTTTCCTATTATGAAGAGTAGATTCACAGTTCTTCTGCTGGATATAAGAGATCAAACACACTGTGTGGCAGGCACAAGTCTCTCTTCGTATATCAGTCTTGCCTGTTTGGGTGGGAGTGAGTCAGTTGTCATGGATTGATGGACAATTGCTACTTTCCTAAGTTTGATTTAATGCATTACTTGTCTATAAATTATTGTCATATAGATACATATATCAGAGAGACAATGTTTATACTTTTGGGCTTTGCACCTGAAACAAAGATGTTGCTGTCACTCTCCAGGGAAACTATTATTGAAATATTTCAAATAGCTACAAATGCCTTGAAAATGTCTTTTCTGACTCGAGCTTTGTTTTTCCTTGAAGGTCACTGGAACCTTGGCATTTTTTTTAAAATTAATAGAGCATACCAGTCTTAAGGGATGGGGAATTTCTTGGTCATCAAGATAACTCCATCTATCTACAGTTGAGATATGTTCACTATAGTGTGCCAGAATCATTTCAGGCTCATTTTTGCACTCCTGTAGATCACAAATGAAGACATTGGTGATAACCTCAAGGATCTGGGTATGATTGACTACATTCAGAGTGCAGTGATGGTCACTAACTGTTGGTTTATGCCAGATACAAGATTTCTATTCAAATATTGTTCCCCAGTATCTGTGGAACTCAATTAAACATTGTGCCTGTGAATATATAACAACTAGGGTGGGTAGACATGTATAGCCTTCAGCTTCAGTGAGTCATTATTGACAGCGGTTGTCAAATGTACTGATGAAATACAATGTTTTTTTATCAAAGATTAAAAATGTGACTCATAATCCATCACGTAAACCCAGATGTCAACAGGATGTGGAAACATTGAGCTATACAGAACAATATTGCTTTTACAGGAAATATTCAATTCCTTCAAACAGAAGCGGTGGGGATTTAATTTCTTGAGGTCCTTCGTCCTGTAGTGTACAAATAGGGTCCAGAGACAACTCCATTTCATTCATAACAAGTGCTCCCAGTCATCCATCTAAAAGAGGTGACAAGATATTAGCTTTCTAATGGAAGGTACTGAAATAGTGGCACAGAAGATTGGCAGTTTGGCTAATGAGTGGAAACCTGAACATCGAGGGAAGAAACTTAATATCCTGATCCCAAATAACTTGTTCATTCCGACAGAGTGCAACACCCTTTATAGAACTTAAATGGTCTGCGATTGACCTTTTCCATGTTGTACAAACATTCAGCCGAACAGATATTTATGCTGCACCCAAGCTTTCCTACTCTCCCTCATCTCAACCTATCAGCATGTCCTTCCACTCCTTTCTCTCTCACCTTTATTGGTCATTAATTTGGTAATTTTAGACATCAGTCTCTCAATGATATCTTTGTACTCCCATTTCTTTTTCTATGTTCGTACTGCATGTTGTTTTGTACACCAATTGAATATTAAGTCTCTATACTGAGGTATATTTTCCTCTCTTGCCATTTTGCATTGATTATTTCCTACATAATATGTAGAGGCAAGAAAACATCCAACTGGCTTATGTCACAGAGACCACCCAGATTTCTATTGTTTTATTCAATCAGATAGAATAGATTCAGTTCAGTTTTGCAAATCCAAAACTCTGCCTCTTTTAAAAACAAAATCTTGTAAATGCTAGAAATCTGAAACAAGTGTTGGGAATGCCGGAGAAACTCAACAGGTCCGGCAGCATCTGTGGAGAGAGAAGAACAAAGTAAACATTTTGAATCTGGTATGACTATACTTAAAAATGATTCAGAACGGTTCTCAGGAAGATTCATATAACATTAACTTGCCCCTTTTTGCTCTTATTTTGAAAGATGTGCTTTTGTCAGTCTTTTGCCAGCCTGCCATTTTCATACAGCAACGTGATTAATTCTATTAGTGATCTTGATGCTATATCTACATCTGGGCTTGAAGTTCTAATCAGAACATTGAAAATAACAGATGGTTTATTTCCTGCAGGGTTCATGAGGTTGATGGGCTGTTTAGTAAGATGCTGAAATATGATTATTACAGCTGAGTTGCGGATGAACAGTTTAGGTTGCTTAATGCTTGGTATCACAGCATTTCCAAGACAGAACGACTGTGTTCTTATATGTCTGTAAATCAGGCAGTTTACACAAACAGTTCATCTGTTAAAAGACCTAATGGATGACACCTGAGAACCTGCTCCTGTGGAGAACAGAATCGACTTAAGTGCTTAGACATTATTAGGGTATGGCTTTATCTGATTTCTATCAACCTGATAGTGAATGTATTTCAGATCTACAATGATTGAAGTAATTCTAATTAGTTTGTTGAATAATGCACACTTCTTCAAATATGTTCAAAGACCAATAACTGGAGCTGAAGTATGAAATAAGAACAGAAAATGCTGGAAATAATCAATGGATCAGCCAGATCTGTGGAGCAAGAAAAAGAGTTACTGTCTCTGATCAATAACCTTCACAACTGGATATCATTGACTGAGCTGAACAAGCCATAACAATACAGTGGCTACAAACAGCACTCACTCTCACTTTCCTTCCAGCTGCAGGGGTCTCTGGAGGTCTGTGTATGACAGTGACTTCCTGAACTGGGCGTCAGTGCCACAATCAATGTTAGCAGAACATTGAAGCGCTACATGTCTGCTGCTTTGAGGGAACGCTAGTAACAAGAGTAGGTTAGAGGCTGGGAATACTGCACTGAGTAACTCACTTCTTGTCTCCGCAAACACTCCTTCAGCTGCAAGGCACAAGTCTAGAGTGTGATGGAATACTGCCCATTTCTCCTGGATGGGTGCAGCCTCAACAAGACTCTAGAATCTTGACACCATCCAGGACAAAGCCGTGCACTTAATTGGCACCACATCCATAAGCGTGACCCTCCACTACCGACACACAGTAGCAGCAGTGTGTACAAAGTGCATTGCAGAAATTCACCAAAGATTCTCAGACAGCACCTTCCAAACCCATGCCCACTTCCATCCAGAAGGACAAGGGCAGCAGATACACAGAAACACAGCCCACTTGCACATTCTCCTCCAAGCCACTCCCCATCTTGACTTGGAAATACATCAGGGAGGAGAAGGTGAGGACTGCTGGAGATGCTGGAGATCAGATCTGAAAAATGTGTTGCTGGAAAAGCGCAGCAGGTCAGGCAGCATCCAAGGAGCAGGAGAACTGATGTTTCGGACATAAGCCCTTCTTCAGGCTTATGCCCAAAACGTTGATTCTCCTGCTCCTTGGATGCTGCCTGACCTGCTGCGCTTTTCCAGCAACACATTTTTCAGCTTGGAAATACATCACCATTCCTTTACTGCTACTGAGTCAAAATCCTGGAATTCCCTCGTTACCAGCATCGTGGGTCTACCTGCAACGGTTCAAGAAGGCAGCTCACCTCCACCTTCTCAAGGTCAACTAGGGATGAGCAATAAATGCTGGCCCAGCCAGCACTGCCCACATGCTGTGAATAAATAAAAACTCTTAACAGGCTGTAATCAAAAGCATTGATAGAGAGAGTGTGGTGTGGAGGAAATGAAAGCAGAAGACAGAGACGGTGGGAGACAATCAAGATTAAATGACAAAGGGGTGATGCTGTAAGATAAAAGGCCTTGGCAATCAGTCAATTAAATAAACTACAGATGGTTCTGTGGAATCATCATTACAATCTGTCATCTGAAAAGCAGGAAAGCGTATCTGCAGAAGATAACTTCAGAATTTGAGGAGTATGAAGTCCCTCAAGTATCTAATGGAAAGATGGGATGCTCTTCCTCGAACTCCTGCTGTTCTCCATTGGAACCGTGTGGGAGGCTGTGAGCAGAAAGGTCAGAGTGCACGGGGGTAAAGGATTACAAAGGAGCTGAACAGATACTTGGGGCAACGCTCATAGGCTGAATGGCGAGATTCTGCGAAGTGATAAATGAATCCAAGTTTGGTTTTCCCAACATAAACGAGAGCAAGTTGCAAGTAGTGAGTACAGCAGATTTTAAATTGAACCAAGCTCACGTAAAACGCTGTGTCAGCTGGAAGGAGACGTCACCAGCGGATAAGGAAAAGAGGACAGCATTTGCACTTGCATGGGAAGGTATCACAGCAAAAAGCAGGAGGAACCGCAGGAAGGGTATCTTCTGAAATGCTGACCATGGAGGGCAGGAGTGGATCTGTTTGGCTATGGCCTCATGTTGGAGGTGAAACAGATGGTAGATAATGATCAATTGAATATGGAGCCTACTGGATGGAAAGTGTGGAACAGGCAAAGCCTGTTTTGGTTCCGGGAGGGTCAGGAAAGGGATGAGAGCAAAAATGTGGAAATTGGGAAAGCTATGTCTTCTTATTCCAAGAGTTTTAAAATAATCAGCCAGAGCTTCATTGATTGTGGATGTTCCAGCTCTCCACACGGTTACTGTACTGAGACACCTGACTGTAAGGCAGCAATAAACGTGACTGTCCGTGTACACATTCATACACAGACCCTCTTCCTTTACAAACAACATAACCAGATAGGGTTCTCAACAGAGTCTGTCAGTCATGACTAGGGTTGGGGAAGCAGCCTCAGTTGGCAGGAAAGCACATTGAAAATATAAGTAAATATTTTGTCTTCTGATTGGAGTGATGGGTCCTGATTACCTTTTATCTGACTCTACTACAGTCTGTATTCATTGTAACACGAACCTTTTTATTTCCAAACATTGTCTCTTTTATTGGATTGATCCCCTTACTATGACCGTGTTCCCTCAGACTCACATTGTTAACTATAGATTAGGAAGCCTTACATTGGAAATTCTGAGGGTCAGGATTTACATGCACAAAGGCAGGACTGAATTGGGATAGTCAACATGGCTTTGTCTGTTGGAAATTGTGTCTCCCTAACTTGATTGAGTTATTTAAAGCAGTGACAAAGAAAATTGATGAAGGCAGAGCGAAAGACATTGCCCACATAACCTTCAGCAAGATGTTCAACAAGGTTCCGCATGGTAGACTGGTTAGCAAGGTTAGGTTATATGGAATTCAGGGGCAGCTAGCCAACTATATGAAAATTTGGCTTAGAGGTAGGAAACAGAGGGTGATGATAAGAGGGTTGCTTTTCAGACTTGGAGGCCTGTAACCAACAGTGTGCCACAAGGATTGGCACTGAAACAACTGCTTTTTGTCATTTATACAAGTGATTTGATTGTGAATGTAGGAGGCATCATTAGTAAGTTTATAGATGACACCAAAATAGGAGATGCAATGGACAGTCAAGAAAATTATCTGAGGGTACAATGCGACCTTGATCAGATGGGCCGATGGGCCAATGGACTGAGGAGTGGCAGTAAAAGGTGTCATATGAGGTGTTGCATTTCAGTAAGACAAACAAGGGCAGGACTTGTACAGTTAATGGTAGGGCTCTGGGGAGGTTGATTAGAGTGGTGCTGGAAAAGCACAGCAGGTAGGCAGCATCTGAGGAACAGGAAAATCAATGTTTCAGGCAGGAACCCTTCATCGGCAATGTTGCCAAACAAAGAGACCAAGGAATGTAGATGCATAGTTCCTTGAAAGTGGAGTAACAGATAGACAGTTTGGTGAAGAAAGCACTTGGCATGCTTGCCTTCATTGGTCAGAACATTGAGTATAGGAGTTGTGATGTTGTGTTGCAGCTGTACAGGACATTGGTGAGCCGCCACTTTTAGAATACTGTGTACAAACCTTGTCATCCTTCTCTGGGAAGGATGTTGTTAAACGTGAGGGTGCAGAAAAGTTTTACAAGGATATTGCCAAGATTGGAGGGTTTGAATTTTAGGAAGTGGCTGAATAAGCTGAAGCTTTTTTTCCCTAAAACAGTGGAGACTGAGGGGGGAAATTATAGAGGTTACTAAAACCATGAGGGGCATATATAGAGTGAATAGTCAAGACCTTTATCCTCAGGTAGGGAGGTCCAAAATTCGAGGGCATAGTTTTGACATAAGAGGGGAAAGATTTAAACAGGACCCGAGGAATAACTTTTTCACACAGTGTGTGTGTGCATGGAATGAGCTGCCAGAGGAAGTAGAGGAGGTGGGTATACTTGCAAAATTTAACAAAAAAAAAAGAGATCTTGATGAGTGTATGAATAGAAAGGGCGTAGAATGATATGGACCAAATGCTGACAAATGGGACTAGGTTCGATTGGGATGTCTAGTTGGTGCAGATAAGTTGGATTGAAGGGTCTGTTTCTGTGCTATATAACTCTAATACTCTATTACTACTCATCTTTGTATAACCTTTGTCCCATAACTGACCCATTTATTCTCTTAACAATTTTCCCCCATCACCCTTGAAAATGTCAAACATTACAGGGCTAGTTTATGAAGCAATTTCGTGACTCTCCTGCTCTCATTACCATTTGTCTCCGAGGTCGATGGTCTGTTATTCTCTGCCAGCTTGGGTGAATATCTCCTGTGCGTCCATGAAGCTATTGGTGTCTTCTTCTTTCCCCACGGGGTCAGTACATTATTACCATGTTTATATTTGTTTTATTTTCAAGGATACTAAGATTCTTCTTTTTCTTTTTAATATCCTGTGGCACTTCTACCAAATGTGTCTTTGGCTGTAATTTTCTTCTCAACAGCAGTTCCTTCCTTTTGTCAATCTTACATCTCTACTCTTTGTCTGGCTGAGGAATTGACAAATCTTTTGTTTAACATTCTTAATTTGGTTTTTCTCTTTGGACCTCCTCACCCTGTCAGGGTTGTCCTTTGTAAGTCAAGGTGGTAATTTTACAGACCACAATAGAAGCTGGATTCACAATCTTCTCAACAACTCTTTTGGGAACTAACGAATTTGCAATGGTGATGACCTATAACTCAATTGAGTTAAATTAGTCTCTCTACTTTTCTTCAGATGTTTTATTCTAGTTCTGACTCATTTGATTCATCCTTTGCTTGCAGTGATGGTGTGAACTTATTGTATGAATGAACCCAAATGCTTTGGATAATTCTGTAAATTACTCATTTGCAAATTACGTTCCATGATGACATACAACAATGTCACAAATATTGTCAGTTGTACAGATTAATTTTCATGACTTTACCACCATATCTATCATAATGTTGCACATTGAAACCAATCCACCTTCAGTGGTACTAAAACAATTTTTGACATTTAATCTCACACAATCATTTTGAAACTTTTCCAGGGTTTTAAATGAAAGAATGATGGTGGTGGTAAAAGTTCTTTCGGTTCCTGATTGTTGATAGCACAACTTTAATAGTCAACTATCATTTCCTTAGTTAACTGAGTGACCTCTCACCACCAAACTGACTGACTGATACGTGGTTGATATTTTCATATCCTGGGATGATCCAGATGGAGTTTTCAGTACATATCATCTGAGAGTTATAGATATTATCACACTAACAAATCATTGATAATTGTCAGAGGTTTCTATTGCTCAGTGTATGTATTAAGATGGAATTGTTGTGGATGTTTGGTGGCTATCAATTCTGGCAATAAACAGCAAACATGAAGTCTTTTTGTCATAGCTGCTTTGAGCTTCTTTAATGTTTTGCAATTTTACCTCTGATGCTGTTTAGGGTTTTGTTACCAATAATATATTTGCTTCCATTTCTGATGTAACCTCCAGAACTTTTCATTTAGCCTCTTTAGCTGGTATTCTTGATAACGTATTTGCTGTTTTTTGACACATGCCTGTACATATTCCACGATTTAGTCATCTCCCATCAAACACAGTCTGAAATGCTGAATGAGCAGTGGCATGTTCACAATTCTGTTTGTATTCAGAAGAGAAACCAGTGACTTGTGATCTGTTCTAATCTTAAACTGTATCCCTAGAACAGTCAGAGATGTCATATTGATGCCAAAGCTATTTTATAATTGTGGAACACCTTGCCAGTGTCTCTGTTAGAGTACATGAAGCATAATTTATCATTCCATCTTCTGGTCCTGCAGCAATATTGCACCTATCGATGACACTTTTGCCAGATTAACGTTGTGAACTGTGGGTCTTCAACTCATGCTTTGGAAAAGATTCATAATTTCTTTATCCTTATAAAATTGATCAAAATTCCAGCACCAATATTGACCTTGTCTCAATGTCTCTCTCTCTCTCAATGGTTTGTTAGTGGCAGATAGATGACATGTGATTTTCCCCACTTGGTTAACCATCTTCAGGAGTCTTTGTAGCTTGATGTTCCTTCGTTGTGAATTTTTTTCTGATCAGATTTGTTTTCTAATTATTGTTGAGTTCTGTGATCTAAGAATTTGATTTCAGGGTTTGCAATTCAGACTTATTTTTGTACTTAAAAATGTGTTGCTGGAAAAGCGCAGCAGGTCAGGCAGCATCAAAGGAGAAGGAGAATCGACGTTTCGGGCATAAGCCCTTCGTCAGGAATGAGGAGGGTGTGCCAAGCAGGCTAAGATAAAAGGTAGGGAAGAGGGACTTGGGGGAGGGACGTTGGAAATGCGATAGGTGGAAGGAGGTTAAGGTGAGGGTGATAGGCCAGAGAGGGGGTGGGGGCGGAGAGGTCGGGAAGAAGATTGCAGGTCAAGAAGGCAGTGCTGAGTCCGAGGGTTGGGAATGAGAAAAGGTGGGGGGAGGGGAAATGAGGAAGCTGGAGAAATCTGCATTCATCCCTTGTGGTTGGAGGGTTCCTCGGCGGAAGATGAGTAGCTCTTCCTCCAGGCGTCGTGTTGCCATGGTCTGGCAATGGAGGAGGCCAAGGACCTGCATGTCCCTGGCGGAGTGGGAGGGGGAGTTAAAGTGTTCAGCCACGGGGTGGTTGGGTTGGTTGGTGCGGGTGTCCCAGAGGTGTTCTCTGAAACGTTCCACAAGTAGGCAGCCTGTCTCCCCAATGTATAGGAGGCCACATCGGGTGCAGCGGATGCAGTAAATGATGTGTGTGGAGGTGCAGGTGAATTTGTGATGGATATTGAAGGATCCCTTGGGGCCTGGGAGGGAAGTGAGGGGGGAGGTGTGGGCGCAAGTTTTGCATTTTTTGCCGTTGCAGGGGAAGGTGCCGGGAGTGGAGGTTGGGTTGGTGGTGGGTGTGGGTCTGACAAGGGAGTCGTGGAGGGAGTGGTCTTTCAGGAATGCTGATAGGGATGGGGAGGGAAGTATATTCCTGGTGGTTGGGTCTGTTTGGAGGTGGTGGAAATGACGAAGGATGATCCGATGTATCTGGAGGCTGCTGGGGTGGTAGGTGAGGCCAGCTGACATCCTGCATTGTTTTCACAACCTCCTTAACTCAATGATCATATCCTCTCCTTTCTTGAATCATGTATTCTAATATCATTCGTTTGGCATACCTTATCCTACTTCTCCTGGAGTGTGTTCGTCATTGTCCTTTGGAAAATTTTATGCACAGATACTATCCCAGAGGGTGCAATGTTGAAGTAAAAATGGCCAAAAGCAAAATCCATTGTTTGCATCTAATTTTAGAAAGGGCGTAGACTTCACCAATATATCATCAACTATCAGCTATTCATTTTTTAACAGCTCATCCTGTGAATAATTTCATAGAACATAGAACAGTACAGTACACAATGTAATGCTGAACATGACGCCAAAAACTAACACCTTTGGGGTGGCATAGTGGCTCTGTGGTTAGCACTGCTGCCTCACAGCACTAGGGATATGTGTTCGATCCCAGCCTCAGGCGACTGGCTGTGTGGTTTTCCTCCCACAGTCCAAAGATGTGCAGGCTCGGTGAAGTGGCCATGCTAAATTGCCCATAGTGTTCAGGGATTTGTAGACTAGGTGCATTGGTCAGGGGTAAAATGTAGAGTGATAGGTAGGGAATGGGTCTGGGTGGGTTACTGCTCAGAGAGATCTTGTGGACTTGTTGGCCAATGACCTGTTTCCGCACTATAGGGATTCTGAGTATTCTTGTTCCATATCCCTTCATACCTTGCAATTCCATGTGCTTATCTAAAAGTCCTTTAAATGCCCTCTATTGTAGTTGCCTCCATCACCACCCTTGGCAGTGCGATCCAGACTCCTACCACTCTGTATAAAAAAGCTTTCCCCCTCTCACCTTAAATACTTGGTCCTCTTGTATGAGACATTTCAACTCTCGGGAAAAGATTCTGACCATCAACCCTATCTATGCATCTCATTATTTTATAGATTTCTATCAAGTCTCCCCTCAGCCTCTGCTGCTCAAGAGAAAACAGAGTTTTTCTTGCATCTCCTTGTGGTTCATACCCTCTAATTTACGCAGGATCCTGGTAAACCCCTTCTGTACCCTCTCCAAAACTTCCACATCCTTCCTGTAACGTGATGACCAGAACTTAATGCAATACTCTAAGTGTGGCCTAACCAAAGTCATATAATGCTGCAACATGACATCCTAACTCTTGCACTCCATTCCCCTACCAATAAAGACAAGCATGCATTAGCCCTTCTTTACTACCCTATCTCCTTGCATGGCCACTTTCAGGGAGCTATGGACTTGAACCCCAGGATCCCTCTGTACATCAGTGTTGTTCAAGCTCCCGTCATTCACTGTATACTTTTTCTTAATATTTGATTTCCCAAAATGCATCATACTTATCCGGATTAAACTCCATCTGCCATTTCTCCGCCCAAATTTGCAACTGATCTGTATCCTGCAGTATCCTTTAACAACCTTCTCCACTATACACAACTCTACCAGTCTTAGTATCATCTACAACCTTACTAACCAAACTATCTACACTTTCATCGAAGTCATTTATATCACAAACAGCAGAGGCCCCAATACAGATCTTTGTGGAACACCATTCGTCAAAGACCCCCTTTCAGATAAATAATCCCCTGCCATTACTCTCAGCCTTCTATGGATAAGCCAATTCTGAGCCCACGTGGTCAAGTCACTATGGATCACGTGCATCTTAACCTTTTGGATGAAACTACCATAAGGAACCTTTTGGAAATTCTTCTCTAGATTCTGTACTTTATTTTCCTCAGCAACTTCATTCACTGTGTACACCAATGTCAATCTTGAATATACTTTCCTGCTGAAACTCATCAATTTCTGAAATGATCAAGTTGTTCACTTATTTCTCGATCTTTATATTTTAGTCTCACTGCTCTTCCAAATTTAATCCTCTTGGACCATCCAATTACATTGAAGAAAGTCTTAATTTGTTAACTTGTCAGGACATATACCAACCATAGCTCTGCTGTCTAGTATAAACCCAGCAGAATGTCACTCTACATTGAGATTAACCAATCTAGTATTTACAGTGTGTGTCATTGAATACTCAGGAGGATGGCTATGGCTGTGATTCATGATTGTGTTAAAGCAGTATTGCCTTTCACTTGCACTGATTGCAGTTTTGGAACAAGAACATTTTTAAAAATGTGCCATTCAACTCCAACGTCTGGGCATTCTTCATTGTTATATGATATGTTCCACCACATTTGAAATAATCAGAAATGGAAAATGGCACACCTGACTATTTTTTGCAGTTTTTTTGCTTTGGTGCACTCTCTGTTTTAGGAATACAAATTGCACAAGTTCATTTTGTTTCTTCCACAGGATGATTGGACTCAAAATAAAAATCACCCAATTTTACTTCTGGGTGTCTCTGCCTATCTTTCAGGTCTGTCAAACCCTCCTGTGATTGCAATAGGTGTCTGAAGTTGCCTTATCTATCATTCAGAGGACTATTTGGTCTCATATTAGTTCATGCTTTAGAGTGCCTTTTCCATGTTAGCCTGATGACCTCGAAAGGTCATTGAGCAAAGAATCAATGGACTTGGCTTCCATTTCCTGTATTTAGTCCAAAGATTAGTTTCTTATGGATACAAACATATGCTTCCAAGAAGTTGGCTGGATGGCTGGTTTGTGATGCATAATCACATCAACAAAATCTCAGCCACTTCTTACCTGATAGGCATATTGTCCTCGATAGTTTGATTGCACAGAATGGGATACAGACCTGACCTCACTGGTTAAAAAAAAGTCTGAGTCTGTTTGATATTCGGCAAAAACATTTTCACATTCACCTCACATGTGGCCCTTCTCCGTTCTGTTTCAGGTTTCTGTTTCAGGTTTCTGACTCCAATCCACTGGCTGCTCCCTGGTGAGATTTCTTCCACTTTCTTCGTGAGTTGCTACCTCTGCTGCCTTCCTTAGTGGCTAGCCACTGAGTCTTTCTTTGTTGCTTTCGGCTTGCTGCTCCAAGTTTCACCTTCATGTTGAAATGATTGCCTTTTAAAAGATTCTGTGCAGTCTGTAACTGTGTTGCTGTTTCTTCACTGTCACTGAGTCAAAATCCTGCAACTATCCCCCACAACAGCATTACTGATGTTGGTTTGCACACTTGGCTGGATTGTGGTGCAAAATGACATCAACAGCGTGTTTCAATTCCCACATCGGCAATGGTTTCATGAAAAATTCTCTTTCTCAATCTCTCCCCTTTATCTGAGGCATTGCAATCCTTAGTTTAAAGCACCATTAGTTGTCTCTCTCAAATGAGAGAGCAGTCCTATAGTCTTCTGGGTCTATAGAGACTTTAGCTTTCCACCACTTGGACTGCAGCAGTTCAGGAAGGCAGCTCACCATGATTTTCTCCAATGGACAGGCAATAAATGCTGGCCCAGCCAGTGATGCCTACGTCCTGTGATCAAAGAAATTATGCAAGATGGCATTGCTGTTCTGCTGGTGTTTTCCGTTTCAGGATTCTAACTCCACCCCTCAGGTCTCACTGGTTGCTCTCGAGTAAAATTGATTTTTTTTTCTCTCTTTCACACTCTTCTGTGAATTGCCGTCTTTGTCACTTTGTGAGGACAGATGCAGGAATGACAAAAGAGCTCAGAGAATAGAATTGCGTACTGACAGAAAACAAAGTGGGCAAAACTGTAATCAAGATAGACGTGGGAGTCTCTGCACTCATAGTGAAAGTAAAATCTACGTAATGCCAGAGTAATTGTTAAGTCAGGCTTGAATGAAACAAAAATGATCAGTGTGCAACATGAAGAACTCTCCCATGTTTCAGAAATAAAATCTGTATGTAGTTGTTTTCTGTCAATAATCCTGTATTGAGAAAAAAAATGTTTTGTGGAAAAGGACCCAACTAGTATGCACTTCTGCAGTCATCCACTGTAGCATCATACTTGTGGTGCAATTTGTTGTGAAATCGATTTTTTCGTTCAGAAGGCAGAATCGAGTGGAGAATGGAAGGTTTTCCTTTTCATCTGTTAATGGCAGCAAGCAGCTGAAATTCAGACCCAAATGCAAACGAAATGAGTGTGATTGATTCCATATACCCCCAGTGGAGACAGACCAATTTGAGTTGTATTAGGGGTAGGGAGTTGTGCTAACTTGGGCATGGATGCTAAATATGTTTAATATAACATTGATATGACAGAACTAACTATGGCCTGATAAAATGACAGCTGGAACATATCTACGGATTGAGCAGGATCATTCTACAGTCAATCTCAAATGGAGCACAGTGCTCACCAGGAACAAGCATGGACTCTCTTTTTGTTCATTCATGGGATGTCGACGTTGCTTGTTGGATCAGCATTTATTACCCATCCCTAATCACCCAAGAGAGCTGTTAAGAGTCAATCACATTGCTGTGGGTCTGAAGCCACATGTAGGCCAGACCAGAAAAGGATGACCATTTCCTTCCCTACAGGACATTAGTGAACCAGATGGGTTTTGCTGACAAATGACAATGGTTTCATGGTCATCATTAGACTCCAGATTTTGATTGAATTCAAATTCCACCATCTGCCATGGTAGCATTGAACCTGAGCTCCCAGGATATTATCTGGGTGTCTAGATTAACAGTCCAGTAATAATACCACTAAGCCATCACCTCCCCTCTAATCAACCAGTTCAGAGATGTTATTACATATGTCTGGAGCAGGCTGGGTTTGAACCTAGGCCAGAGGTAGCACTGGTAACATTACCACTGCACCATAAGAGCCTAACCCAATATTTATTGATGCACTCCAGTACATACAAACATACGCAAGTCCTCACTTAATACTTGCATAGCCCAAATACAGTGCACACAATTAATACAGGATTAATGTAAACAATGACTGATTGAACATCCTGGATTCGAAAATCTTTCCATCCATGAAGAAAAAGCTGGGGTTCTCTTCTGGTTTCATTTATCAAGTAGGAAAGTAACAGAGTTGTTTACTGAGGTAACCGAAGCATCAGTTTAGTCGCATTCCAACTGCCTGAACTGCAGATTGGCTGTTGTTATTAATGTCCTTTCTGACAGTCAGGAAGGAGCCCCCAAGGCAAAAGTATTTAGAACTGCAGTGACCTTTACATCACCAGGCACTGCTAGACTTGCCTTGGAGTCTGGCTGAAGTTTGTCTTGCAGCATCTGACACAATACTGCCACTTTCAGTGGAACAAAGTGTAGCTCCCTTACACACTATTATTCTGACAAGATGTAAAATGTGTGCATTTAATTATCGACTGAATTGAAGAGGACACTTGCACAGCCAGAGAATCTTGTACATGATTTTCCTTCTTACCAGCTATCTAATGTACGTTCTCTTCGAAATGAAGAGAAATTGAGAAATTCCTGGAGACACAAAAATATTCCATAGAGGCAACCTATTGAACCAAAAAAACCCCTTCAGACTTCAGACACAGAATATAGTAAAAAGTAATATTTATTTAGAGCAAAACAGTAAATTCAGATACTTAATATATTTTAAATGCTTGAAAGTTTACACACTTAAATGTTTGCAGTGTATTATTGGTTATCTTTTCTTTCATGGGACAAGAGTGTCACTGGCTGAGCCAACCTTTAGAGTCAGAGTCAGAGTCAAAGAGATATTCAACACAGAAACAGATCCTTCAGTCCAACTTCTCCATGCCGACCAGATATCCTAACCTAATATTGTCACATTTGCCAGCACTTGGTCCATATCCCTCTAAACACTTCCTACTCATATACCCATCCAGATGCCTACTCATATACCCATCCAGATGCCATTTCAATGTTGCAAATGTACCAACCTCCACCACTTCTTATGGCAGCTCATTCCACTCACTCACCATCTTCTGCATGAAAAAGTTGCCCCTTAGGTCCCTCTTAAGTTTATCCCCTCTCACCCTAAACTTATGCCCTCTAGACTCCCCCACCCCAGGGAAAAGACCTTGTCTATTTATCCTATCCATGCCCCTCATGATTTTGTAAACCTCTAAGGTCACCCCTCAGCCTCCGACTCTCCAGGGAAAATCATCCCAGCCAATTCAGCCTCTCCCTATAGTTCAAACTCTCCAACCCTGGCAACATCCTCGTAAATCTTTTCTGAACCCTTTCAAGTTTCACAACATCCTTCTTATACCAGGGAGACCAGAGCTGCACACAATATTCAAAATGTGGCCTAATCAATATCTTGTACAGCCACAACATGGCCCCCAACTCCTATACTCAATGCTCTGACAAATAAAGGAAGCATACCAAACACCTGAGTACCTGTGACTCCACTTTCAGGGAACTGTGAACCTACACTCCAAGTTCTCTTTGTTCAGCCACACTCCCCAGGACCTTACCAATAAATGACATAAGTCCTGCTCTGAATTGCCTTTCCAAAATGCAGCACCTCACATTTATCTAAATTAAACTCCATCTGTCACTCCTCAGCCCATTGGCCCATCTGCACAAGATTCTGTTGTAATCTGATGTAACCTTCTTCACCATTCACTACATCCAATTTTGGAGTCATCTGCAAACTTACTAACAATACCTCCTATGTTCACATCCAAATCATTTATATAAATGATGCTCCAAATGGCCTGGAGAAGGATTGGTGAGTTGTCGTCTGGATTGTCTATCTTTTAACTTCATTTCTTTATATTCCTAATTTATACTATGAAGAACTGTAGAACTTCTAGCTTTTTTCATTATGTCTCTATTTTTGTACCTAAGATTTGTAGGTAGCCATGTTGCGCCCAAGTGGTGCCATTGCACATTTGCACTGTACCCCTGTACTTTTGTACTTGAGCAGACGCAACAATAAAACTTAATTCTAGCTCTTATTCTCCATGAACTGCTTCAGGCCAAGTTGTATAGGGAGAGCCAAAGTGCTGTTAAGAATAGAGTTCATGACGTTGACACTGGAACAGTAAAGAAACAGTATATAACTCCAGTTTTGATGGAGACTCATACCAGACTTGAAACTTTATCTCTATTCTTTTCATCATAGAAGCGATAGCCTAGTGGTATTATCACTAGAATATTAATCCAAGTGACCCAGGTACTGTTTTGGGGATCCAGGTTTGAATCTTGCCATGGTAGATAATGGAATTTGTATTCAATAAAAGGCTGGAATCAAGAGTTGAATAATAACCATGAAACCATTGTCAATTATTGGGAAAAACCCATCTGGTCCTTTAAGGAAGAAAAATGTCTGGCTTATGTGTGACTCCAGACCCACAGCAATGTGGTTTACATTTAACTGCCCTCTGGGCAATCAGGGATGGGCAATAAATCCTGGCCTAGCCAGCAATTCCCATGTCCCGTGGTTTTAAAAAAAAGGAGACACAGCTGGATCTGCTGAGTTTCTCCAGCACCTATCAGAAGCAGCTACTGGAAATGTTAGTGCTGGTGGCTGCCTGACCCACACTGTAGGGATTCTATGAATGGTGATCATTAGAACACAATTTCTTACTTACTATCAAATTTAATTTTGTTTGATGTTCCTGGTTTAAGTGGGCTGTTAATCCAGAAGCCCAGGTATTATTCTGGGGACATGGATTCATATCCGGCTATAACAGATGGTGGAATTTTAATTCAATAAAAACATGTGGAATTAAGAGTCTGCTGAGGACAATGGATCTGGTGATGTCATCATCCATAAATGATCAAAATAAAATTGAGATTGTACATTGCATGGCTTTCAGACAAATGCCCTGGATCTGGATCTACACTCCTGATAGACAAGCCTGTACCTGAATAGTATGGTACAGTGATTAGCACTATTGCCTCACAGCGCCAGGGACCTGGATTCAATCCCAGGCTTGGGCAACTGTCTGTGTAGAGTTTGCATATTCTCCCTGTGTCTGCGTGGGTTTTCCCCAAGTGTTCCGGTTTCCTCCCACAATCCAAAAATGTGCAGGTTAGGTGAATTGGCCATGCTAAATTACCCATAGTGCTAGGTGCATTAGTCAGGGGTAAATGTAGAGGAACAGGTCTGGGTGGGTTATTCTTCAGAGGGTCGGGGTGTGGACTTGTTGGGCCAAAGAGCCTGTTTCCACACTGTAGGGATTCTATGAATGGTGAAACTTAAAACACAATTTCTTACTTACAGTTGAATTTAATTTTGTTTGATGTTCCTGGTTCAAAATTTTACACAAATATCCATCAGGTAGATGACAGGGAGAAGGTCAAGGGGAGAAGTGGGGAAGTGATAGCGTAATAACAGATTATTCTTCCAGGGATGCAGACGGGGGTGATTGCTTCAAATAACAGTATAAGTCAAGTTTCTGAAATGGTGACCATGATAACCAACACTAATCACTAACACAAATTATCTTTAGGGAAGTAAATTTGCCAATCTGATCCAGTCTGGTCTATATGTGACTCCAGACTCACAGCAAACAGCTAATTCACAACTGCTCTCTGAATTAGTCTAGCAAGATATTGAGTTCAGGAATAATTAGGGATGGGCAATAAATACTGACTCACATCCTATGAACAAAAAGAGAAAATAATTTCTCGTCAACAAGGTTAGATTAAAAACTGTACAATTTGAGACCAAAAAGGCTTTTTAAATAAAGCATACAGAATTAAAGACATTCAATTTTACTTGAAAAACAATTGGAAATCCAATTGTTAAGTGTTGGTGATGGAAAAATTAATTTTGTCTTTCTTTTGAGAATAATGAATACAAGAAAAAGTAGGGAGTTGAGTCCCATTCAGTAAATTAAAGCTCCTTCCTTGGAGAAGCTCCATTATATTTCAAATAAAATTGGGAGCACAGGTGTACATCTGGGTTGGGTGGGGATATTGGGGAATTCTGCTCTGGGAAGAATAGTGTCCAAGCTGTACTGGAGTTTGTTTCAATCACAATTTCATTGCCAACTAACATTTCATAATCACAAATGGAGAGCCTTCCATGAGCCAATGCAATTGGACAGTAGGCTAGAATGGAATTGTTTTCTTTATCCATTAAAAAAAATATTCCTTACTGTATTTAAGTGCGCTAACCTGATGTCATTTTATTGATACAACTGAAAAATGGGGTTATCTGCAAATGGAGCATTTTTAATACTAGTGTCCAAGCTACCAGCTGTGAGAGACCAGAGAAAAAATCATTAGAAATATATTTCTAAAGATCTATGCTGAATCATTTATAACTTTTATTGGTGTCGACTAGTCAGTTCCTAAGTAAATTACATCATTGCTGAAATGAATAACCTTAAAAACATGCTGACTAGTGGCTAAACTCCAAGAGAACAAACGTAATTTGAAATGCTTTCCTGAACCAAAGTAATCATTCTCATCTCCCGATTTTCACCTGGGAGAAAAGCCAATTTAACAGGCAAAGCTTGATCTTAGACCAGCACAAAAGTTTAGAACAAAGTACTAGGAGAAGGGGGAGGCAATACCACCCCTCAAACCTGCTCCATCATTTAATACAACTCGCCGTGATTGTATTGCAGCCTCAACTCCACTTTCCTGCCCACTCTTCTGAAATATTTGACCCAGTGAAGGAAATCTGCCTACATTCTTAAGTTTATTCTTACCCTGTCACACATCACACACAGATTTCCAAATTCACAATCTTTTGAGGGAAGTAATTTGCACATTCTCCCCGTGTCTGCGTGGGTTTTCTCCGGGTGCTCCGGTTTCCTCCCACAGTCCAAAAATGTGCGGGTCAGGTGAATTGGCCATGCTAAATTGCCCGTAGTGTTAGGTGCAGGGGTAAATGTAGGGGTAAATGTAGGGGAATGGGTCTGGGTGAGTTACTCTTCAGCAGGTCGGTGTGGACTTGTTGGGCCGAAGGGCCTGTTCCACACTGTAAAGTAATCTAATCTAATCTACTCAGCTCCACTTTAAATCTGCTACCTTTTATCCCAAAATTATGACCTCTCATTCTAGATTATCCCTATCCTCTCTGTATCCATTTTGTCAATCCCTAAGCATCTTAAATACCTCAATTAGCTCGCTTCACATTCTTCTATGTTTCAGAGCATATAGACAGAAACTGCTCAGTCTCTCTTCAGAAGATAAATCCCTCATCTCTGGAATCAATCTAGTGAACCTTCCCTGAACTATAAAAGTAGGTAAGACATTACCCTGACAAATAAATCAGCAAATGGCTGCCACCCATTCTATTGGTTTGAAACAGGTACAAAACATGTACAAATTATTTCTGTCTGCTGAAATAACTAGAGGCTGTAATCACATCACTGTTTATTTACTTGCACACAACACACTGGCTATGACCAACCAGCTCAGAGTCAGTCTCTTTTAAGTCCCCTATTAATATTGGTCAGCCAGGACTTTCCTGATTGGCCCACATTAACAACTTCAATCAAGGATCTTGTCATCAACAACACCCACCTGGTTCCAATCACTATACTGCAAAGAGCTGATGATGTTTGGAGGAAACAAACAAAAATGATTTCAAGTATTTAACTTCCTTGCATTTACCATTTCCTGATCTGGTTCTGTGAATCCCACTGTAACAGGTTGATATTGTGGCAGTGTATGAATATTGCTGAAAAAAAGTCAAATCTTGTCAGACAGCAGAATGTACAGCACAGAAACAGACCATTCGCTCTAACTTGTTCACACCAACCTAGTCCTATTTGCCACATTTTAGGCCATATTATACTTGAACCTTCCTATTCATATCCCCATCCAGATACTTTTTAAATGTTGGAATTGTACCTGCCCCCACTACTTCCCCTGGCAGCTCATTCCACACACTCACCATACTCTGCGTGAAAAGGTTGCCCCTTAGGTCCCTTTTAAATCTTTTTCCTTTCACCTTCAGCCTATGCTCTCTAGTTTTGGACTCTCCTGCCCTGGGAAAAATGAACTCGGCTGTTTACCCTATCCATGCCCCTCACAATTTTGTAAAACTCTGTGAGGTCACCCCTCAGCCTCTGACACACATTGGCAAATAGCCCCAACCTATTCAGCCTCTCACTACAACTTAAACTATCTCATCCCAGCAACATCCTTGTAAATAATTTCTGAATCCTTCCTATGCACAAAGCCATGTTGACTATCTAGGTAAAAACAATGACTGCAGATGCTGGAAACCAGATTCTGGATTAATGGTGCTGGAAGAGCACAGCAGTGACTATCCTTAATCTGTCCTTGTCTTTTGAAATACATGTAAATCCTGTCCTCTAACAACTTACCCACCACTGACTTTGGGCTCACTGGTCTATAGTCCCCAACTTTTCCTTACCAGCTTTCTTAAATAGTGGCATCACGTTAGCCAACCTCCAGCCTTCTAATATCTCATCCATGGCTAATGATGATACAAATATCTCAGCAAAGGGCCCAGCAATCACTTCCCTAGCTTCCCACAGAGCTCTAGGATACACTTGATCAGGTCCCAGGGATTTATCCAACTTTGTCCATTTTAAGGTATCCAGCACCTCCTTTTCTCTAATATGGACACTTTTCTAGATATCACTTTTTATTTGCCCAAGTTCTCTATCTTCCATATCCTTCTCCACAGTAAACACTGACACAAAATCCTCCTCTTGGTCTGCTAAAAGTCAGTGTTGTTGACTACAACCCAATCAACTCCACTTATTCCAGAGACTCATGTTCATGCTGATTTAAGCTGGCACTTCTGCCACATCATGACTCAATTTTATGAGCCCACAGTATTGCCCTGGTTGGTCCTTGTAAGATCCCTGCATTCTCTCTCTCTGTCACACACACACACACATTCCGTTATGAAGAAAGCTGGACGGCACGGTGGCACAGTGGTTAGCACTGCTGCCTCACAGCGCCGGAGACCCCTGGGTTCAATTCCCGCCTCAGGCGACTGACTGTGTGGAGTTTGCACATTCTCCCTGTGTCTGCGTGGATTTCCTCCGGGTGCTCCGGTTTCCTCCCACAGTCCAAAGATGTGCAGGTTAGGTGAATTGGCCATGCTAAATTGCCCGTAGTGTTAGGTAAGGGGTTGTGGGTCGGTGTGGACTTGCTGTGCCGAAGGGCCTGTTTCCACATTGTAATGTAATCTAATCTAAAAAAAAAGTCAGGATCATTTTCCTTGGGGAGGAGTAGGCTCAAAGGAGATTTTATGGAAGTTTCCAAAATCACTGAAGGGTCTGGACAGAGTGGATAAGGAGAACTGTTCTTGTTTGTTAAGCTCCAGAGGGCACAGTTTTAAAGTAATTTTCAGGACAAGTGATTGCAAGGTGATGGAAAACTTTTTCATTCAGCTTGTAGTTAGGGTCTGGAATGTATTGGTTGGAAATGTGAGAAGATAGGTTCAACTGAGGCATTCAAGAGGATATTGGATGATTATTTGATGAGAAAAGCTGTACATAATTATGGAGAAAAAGAAGGAGAATGACATTGAGTTATAATACACAACGAATTGGCAGCGAGATAATGGACTGAACAATCTCCTTCTGTATTGTAGCTATCCTGTGACTCTGTGAACACATTGCAGTTTGGAAAAGGGGAAAGTAGAAACCCTGGGCTTTCACAAGCTCACAATAGACCAAAGCAATGAGCATTCACCGTTTTAACATACACGTTCGAAATCTCACGAACGTCAACACAAGAATTTTGAATCTTTGACGTTCTCTGCCTGGGAAGGTTGTCCACGCTCCATCATTGATCAAAGTGATACAGACATATTAGGAGCTGGGATACACCATTCATCCCCTGCAGGCTGCTTCACCATTCAATATGGTCAAGACTATTCTGATAGTAACCCCAGCTCCACATTCCAGCCTAACCCCTGATGACATTTCACCTCCTTCTGTCCTGAGGATCTCTCCACATCTGCTTTCAAAATACTCAAAGACTCTGCATTTTCAGGGAGAGAGTCCCAAAGATGCTTGACCCACTGGGAGAAAATAATTCCCCTTTAAATGAGGTCAGTTAGCTCAGTTGGCTAGAAAGTTAGTTTGTGATGCAGAGTAATGCCCATAAAATAGGTTCAACTGCTGAAGTTACCATCAAGGTCCGGCCTTCTCAATGTTGCCCCTCACCTGAGCCATGGCAACCATCTTTTCCACAAGTAGCCGTAGATGCTGGATCATTGTCAGTTTTAAATCTGAGATAGTTGTTTTTTTTATTAAGTGGAGGTATTAAAGGATATGGGCCAAAGGTGGGTCTAAGGATCCAGTTCTGAGCATCTAGTTAATTGGTAGAACAGGCTCAAGAGGCTGAATGGTCTATTCCTGTTCCTATGACTCTGTGATTAAAGTCATCACCAGCCATCTCTCTTTGTCTAATGAGAGAGCAGCCCTTAGGATCTTTGGTGACTCTACTTTAGTCTGACTAGCCTTTCCTAATCAACCAACCCATTCATTCCAGGTATTCCTACTGGTATGGTCTACCTGGCCCTTATTTGTTTATGCTCTTGTAATGAGATTAATAGTGTTAGAGTCGAGATTAGAGTGGTGCTGGAAAAGCACAGCAGGTCAGGCAGCATCCGAGGAGCAGGAAAATCGACATTTCGGGCAATAGCCCTTCATCATCTATTCCTGATGAATGGCTTTTGCCCGAAACATCGATTTTCCTGTTCCTCGGATGCTGCCTGACCTGCTGTGCTTTTCCAGCATCAGTCTAATCTCGACTCTGGTTTCCAGCATCTGCAGTCCTTGTTTTTACCTATTAACAGTGTTACTTAAAGGATAAATGGTGGTTCTAGGAGAACTCCTAATTTTTTCAGTATCATGTCATGGGATCTCTAATGTCATCTGAAAATGCCCTCAGTTTAACTCCCATGCAAATTAGAGTTTCTGACAGTGCCCAGGCTCTTCAATGCTCAGGAATGCCAGCCAACATTCCCCTCTTGTACATTTTTACATGTCTACACAAAGTTAGAAACCATTTGGTCTCTTTGCGACATTTCGAAAACTAGATCAGGGCTGACAGATACTTCTTTTCTATTGTTAGACCAGTTAGAGTCGGATGCACAAGCTGTCTTAAGTCCTTTTTGAACATTGTGCTCTTTTGTATTGAATAAAGCAGTGCTGCAGTTGCAGCAGATGTATTACAGCTCAAATGCAAATCTCCTGCACATCCATCACTCACAATTCCCAAACAAATTGTATGATTTGCAAAGATTTTTTATTGCCTGTGGTTCTCATAGGAAAGATAAAATGAAGCTCCCACATATTAAAATTGCCCACATGAATTGAAAATATTAAAAATCTTCTGAAAATTCTGGAGATTCTTGTTGGCAGTCTCAAATTAGCTTTGCCCATCGCATTAGTCAATCCCAATGTGCCAGACTTTGAGGCACTGCACATAATTCGATTCCTCAACATCTCCCAGAGTTTATTGAGCTAAATAGCTGGACCCAGCAGATATGGGGAGCTTCAGGTTTGACTTTGTTTTCAGACGAGCTTTTGGAAAGGCAATAAGTTTGCAGTAATCCACTGGACCAATAACCCAGAACCCTGGACTAATGGCAGATGGTGCAATATGAGTTCATTGAAAATCTGAAACTAAAACTTCTCTGACTGGTGATCATGTAACCATTGCTGACTGTCGTAAGAACCCAACTGGTGCACTAATGTCCGTTAGGAAAGGAAATCTGCTGTCCTGACCTGGTCTGACCTACATATGACTCCAGATCCACAGTAATGTGGTTCACACTTAATTGCCCTCTGAAATGGGCCAGGAGGCCACTCCGTTGTACAGCAATCAGGAATGGGCAAAAAATGCTGGTCTTGAGGGTGAGTTCTTTACCACAGTAAACTCTGGGTCAAGGTTGAGATATACAGATTTTTAACCAGTATGGGAAACTAGGTTTATGCAGAAAAGACAGGAAAGTGGAGTTAAGGATGATCAGATCAGCCACGATCTCATTGAATGGCAGAGCAAACTCAATGCTGACGTTCTACTTCTAGTCTGACATCTTTTGGTTTTATGGGTTTTCGGAATTTCATAGAATATAACAACATAAGAAAAAGGAGCAGGAGTCAACCATCTGGCCCATCGAGCATGCTCCGCCATTCAATAAGATTGTGATTGACCTTTTGGTGGACTCAATTCCACTTATCTCCTGCTCACCATAACCCTTAATTCCTTTAATATTCAAAAATCTTATCTATCTTTGCCTTAAAAACATTCAGCAGTTTCACTGGGTGTGGAATTCCACAGATTCACAACCCCTTGGGTGAAGAAGTTCCTCCTCAACTCAGTCCTAAATCTGCTTCCCCTTATTTTTCAGCTATGTCCCAAAGCATTGACTCACAGGTAGAAAGATGGATAATCGTACTAACTTTTGGACAAAGGTCACACTTCTACAAATGGATGAGCCAAGCAAAATGAATTGTGAGCATCTGGCTTCGAACCAGTGACCCTCTGAAAGATAGTGAAGGGGTGATGGGAAGAGGGAGAGGGGTAAATGACAGCTGGGAGGAGCCCCATTCACAAACAGCAGCAACAAAAAAACTGTGTGTATTCAAAGCTGAGGCAGGCAGATTTTAAATCAAGAAGGGAATTAAGGGTTATAGGGTAAAGGCAGGAAAGTGGCGTTGAGGATTATCAGACCAGCCATGATTCAATTGAAGTCAAGATTAGAGTGGTGCTGGAAATGCACAGCAGGTCAGGCAGCATCCGAGGAGCAGGTAAATTACTGTTTCGGGCAGGAGCCCTTCAGCAGAAAGCCCTTAATCACATCACATTGAATGTTGGCACAGACTCGATGGGCTGAATGGCCTATCACTGTTCCTACACCTGATAGTTTTATGGATGTCTGCATTCTGTGAGCGAAATAATTTTTACAAAATTCATCTGCTGTTTGGAAAAGTTGTAGTTTGTTTCGATAAAGCTGGTGACAGGGTGGAGCAAATGAAATTCTCCATCCTTTTCAACAGCCTCTCTTTCCAGTTCCATTGATGAGTTACTAATGCAAAAATGGTGTGAGAGAAGAGGAGGATCTTTCTTCCCATTTGAAAAATGAGGTGGGCTTTTAAAGTTCATCAGCTATCGTTGATGAACTGTTCCCCTGATACTGCCGAGGGTTGACTGATGGGGAAAGGTGAAAAATACTGTAAGGTTTGCAATGCTGATGCTGACCAGTACACTGTGAGGGTTTTAGCAGCAAGGGAGAAAATAATAGGCGATAGAAGCAAAGAAATAACTGGATTTCCAATTGAGATTGCTGATTGCAGGAAAATTAAGTTGGACTCAAAAGCATCAGAATTAGCTTTTGACAAAGCATCAATTGAAATCAAAAGCTACAAGAATTTTAATAATCGATTTTGTTAATACTTTAGTGAAAATCTAGCACTAATATCTATTCACATAACTCCTATCACTGAATAAAACTCCCCTTGGCACTTCCAAGAAAAATACAACTTTGAACCACATCAGGAAATATTACTGTAAACCCCTAAATATTGGGCACAGAGGCAGGTTATAGTAAGTGTCTTCAAAGATTTTAACATCTTACTTCCAGTCACTACGAGTGGAAACAGTCTGATCCTATTCACTCTGCGAAAACATTTCATCATTTTGAAACTACTCAAATAAATTTCTTCAGTTTCCAATTCTTCAGCAGAAACAGTTTCAGTGAGGTTGGAGGGCGATGGGAGTGGATGAAATTCAACTTTGCAACCGGCACTTGTTTTGCAGTCTGGTTCATTTTGCATTTAATATGAAGTACTCTTCAGTGAATGGCTGAGCATGTTTGGGTGTGATGGTGTGGGAGGGTGTGGGTGAGATTTCCAGTAGTGAGGTCCTATATCCTTAGCAAGGTCCAACACTGGCCCCTTCAGGCTTTTAATTCAGTTCACCCTCCCTCATGAAGAATCCTTCTATCATTCAGAGCTCACTTGCCAACCTATCTGCATGCTATGCTTATACAGTAGAAAAATACTGTCCACTTTGGTATTATTGCCAATTGTCCTTCTGAGGTCAAGATGAAAAGCTTGGACAAAATGTATCTTTTTACAAAGTTAAAAATCACACAACACCAGGTTATAGTCCAACAGGTTTAATTGGAAGCACACTAGCTTTCGGAGCGACGCTCCTTCATCAGTGATTGTGGAGGGCTCGATCGTAACACAGAATTTATAGCAAAAATTTGCAGTGTGATGTAACTGAAATTATACATTGAAAAATTGATTGTCTGTTAAGCCTTTCATCTGTTAGAATACAGTGATAGTTTCACTTCTTTCATGTGTACAATACAGGCAGATCACAGAGTTCAGTAGCATAGATAAGTAAATAATAGGTAAATAGCAGCAAAAACAAAAACACAGATACAGGCGAATGTTAAGAGTTTGTGAGTCCATTCAGTATTCTAACAGAAGGGTAGAAATTGTTTTGAAACCGGCTGGTGAATGTGTTCAGGCTTCTGTACTTTCTCCCCGATGGTAGAGGTTGTAGGAAAACATTGCCAGGGTGGGATGGATCTTTGAGAATGCTGGCGGCCTTTCCTTGACAGTGGGCCTGGTAGATGAATTCTATAGATGGGAGGTTGGCCTTTGTGATTCTCCGGGCTGAAATGCATTTGGTTTGTTTGGATAGAGTCAAACTTCAATGTTTGTTTGTTTCCTTGATATGCTACTGTATAGAACCAAACTGTGTTTGTGACTATGTGTACACATAAACATTTTTTTATGAGTAAAGCATATTTTGGAAATGAAAAATATATAATAGCAGGATGACTCGGAATCAAGTAGCACTGACTGCTAAATATATGGCTGGAGATACAAATGATAAACTATCTTGTAGTCTTAGTGAAATAGGACAAGAAATCATTCTGACAGAGTCTCGGACTTGGTTTGGTGACTGAGTAGCTGTTCTCAAGGTTATTGAACCTGGAAGATGTGTGTTCTTTATATGAGTGTTGTAAAGCAGAGTCTGGACTGGGTTAATGAATTCCACTCTGTGGTCTGATATAAAGATTAACGCAAAATGTCTGTATTCTCCTCGGTGAATTAAACATCCAATTGTGTCAGCTTCCGTCAGCTCAGCATGACACATCAAGGCAGTTCTTTTCTCTGAGGGAATGCTTAATGAATTGGCGATTTTGACTCATGTGGGAAATTTCCACTCAGATGAGTTAATTCCATTATCCCTTAGTCTCATTTAAAGACAAGTGATGGATAATAACTCATCGGTTACTCTTCACCAATTTGCCAGCCCACTCCTCCCTCAGTAAGGAGTTACATATAATGTTATTTGAACTGATGATCTGCAGATATCCATCAGTGAAGGAGACCCTGTGTTAGTGGAACAGTTGCTGTGTTCAGGGTTTGTCAAGTGGCTGCTTGCTTATCCGTGAGCTAGAAACATATATATTAAAGCTGATTTCTTAATACTAAACACTGCTGATGGAGCAGAGGTAAGATATTAGTATCTGAGATTCAAATCTCATTCATTTTTAAAATAAATGTTTGTGTCTATTGCATCTAAGTATTTGTTAATGTGTCTGATGATCCCATTCATGTCTAATACTATCTGCATTGTTTGTATCACATTGCACTATCACCGTGATCCATACTTTGATCTTCTTGTAGGCCTGCAATCCATCTCTTATTAATGGTGTTTCTCTTAAGAACTAAATTACTATTCATTTTTGGAATGCAGAAATTGTTTTGCAAAAGTGATTGAAAGTGCTGCTGCATGATTCTCTTCAGATCACACTTTAATTTGTGTTAGCGCCTACACAATCAAAGCATGCAAGTTAAGTTATATAACTTTGACAATGGGCGTGGGGATGGGATAGGCAATTAATTAATCTGCTTAATGTGCGTTGACAGTAATGTGGACAGCACACTGACTTTGTAGCGTCTGCTGATTTTGAAATGATTTCACCTTTTGATCAGCACTGACTGTGATTTTGATTGGTTGCAAATCCAAATAGGTTGTCAATATCACAAGTGGCCAGCATCAGTGAATGCAAGTCAGTAAGCCCTTCACAGGAACCTGAGCCCATTGTACATTGTTGAGAACGTGGTGCTGGAAAAGCATAGCAGGTCAGGCAGCATCCAAGGAGCAGAAGAATTGGACATAAGCCCTTCATCAGGAACGATGTACATTGTGGCTGGATGTGACTTGTTGTATGGGAAGTCAGGCTAACGTATGGAAGAAAGAAAACAACTGCAGACACAGGAGATGTGAAACAAAACCAGAAATTGCTGGAGAAACTCAGCAGGTCTGGCAGTATCTTGGGAAGAAAGCAGAGTTAATGTTTTGCATCCAATGACTCTTTATTAGAACCTGTGGAACATGGATACTGACACAATATAGGAGAGGGAGCACCCTTTGAAGCTTTCAGATGCTCCACTGGGGGCATCTGTTATGCACGCTGACCATCATGACTTCTGCACGTATTTTTACAGGCCTCCTGGCATAGTACGGATAACAGATGTCTGACATATGTCACTGAGGTAGAGAATTAGTCATGATCATCTTAGTAGAGGGCTTTCAATGGATCAAATAGGCTACTTCTGCTCCTAAATTTCCATGTTGTTCTAGTTCACCTTGTGTATTTTTGAACCAATGCCTAGTGCTTTCCATATGATATCATTCTATAATGTCATGATTTGGAGATGCCGGTGTTGGACTGGGGTGTACAAAGTTAAAAATCACACAACACCAGGTTATAGTCCAACAGGTTTATTTGGAAGCACTAGCTTTCAGAGAAGCACAACCACCTGATGAAGGAGCGTTGCTCCGAAAGCTAGTGCTTCCAATTAAACCCGTTGGGCCATAACCTAGTGTTGTGTGATTTTTTAACATTCTATAATGTAGTAGGGACAGAACAATGAGAAAATGTCCTGAGTAAGTCTGTGAGAATGCACTGAGTGCACCGTGTTACAATCTAATAGCACATTTCAAACAAATGCTGGTATTTTCTGATGGTATGTCAATTTCATTTACATAATAAAGTCAGCAAGCTTCTGGTCTAAACTGGCACTGCAATTGCAGATATTTCAGAATGGGTCAGAAAACCACACTTGAGCTGAAAGGTCTTGCTTAATAAGAAAAGTATGCTAAGGCCATATTTGGAATACTCCCTGCAGTCCTGGTCACCCTGCTAGAAAAAAGATATTATTAAACTAGAAAGAGTGCAGAAAGGATTTACTAGGGTGTGACTTGGACTGGAAGGTTTGAGTTATAAGGAGAGGTTGGATAGGCTGGGGCTGTCTTCCCTGAAGTGAAGAAGACTGAGGGATGACCTTACAGAGGGCTCAAACATCATGAGAGGCATAGATCAGATAGATAGCCAACTGGTTTTCCCCATAGTAGGGGAGTCTAAAACTATATGGCATTAGTTTAAGGTGAAGGGGAGAGATACGAAAGGGTCCAAAGGAGCTATTTTCTTCACACAGAGTTTGATACGTGTTTGGAACGGGCTGCCAAAAGTAGTGGTGGAAACAAGTACGATTTTGTCATTTGAAAAACATTTGGATAAGTACATGGATGGAATAGGTATGGAGGGATATGCAGGCAAATGGGACTAGATTAATTGTGAAAACTGGATGGCATAGATAAGTTGGGGTGAAAGTCCTGCTTCCATGCTGTAGAGCTGTATGACTCTCGATAAGGGAACATAGAGGTATAGCCACATAATCATTAATGGCTGTGCATAAACACAAAAATCTGGTGAACAGCTACAATAGCTCAAGATATATGATTGTTGGCAACACTGAGATCGCTGTGTTAATTGGTCGTGGTCTTAGATTGCATGCTCTTCTTAAGAGAGCACTTCAAGCTGTTTGAAAGGAAATGGAATAATGACTGCCTGAGTACACAGCAGGTCATTATAGTCACTCAGATTGTGCTACCCATTTGGAAAATGACAGCTGTGGGTCACTTGCCCTATATAACAGATCATTCACAGCTGGCTATTTTTCTTGGCTGTGTAGTGTGATATGGCATTGTCAGGAGTAATGGGTGAGTTGTTAATGAACATTGGGCAGAGCTGTCCTTCCAATTGTGCATCCCAGTTTGTCCATCCAGAACAGGCATATAGCAATAAGGAGTCTCCCTGGGAAAACTCCCTTCCTTATTCTTAAAAAAACCCTGCATTTATTTAACACTTTCTAAAACCTTTGGTTGTCTCAAAGTGTTTTGCAGGCAACAAAGTGTAGTCACAGTTGTAACGTTAGAAATGCAGCAGAAATTTTGGGTATAAGCAGCAATGTGATGATGAGCAGGTAATTTCACAGAATCACAGAATTGGTACAGTTCAGAAGCAGCCCATTCAGCCCATCATGCCTGTACTGGTTCTGTTCTATAGTGCCAATCTCCTGCCTCTTCTCATACTCCTGCACATCATTTCTATCCAAACAATCATCTAATCCCCTCTTGAATGACTCAATTGAGCCTATCCCTACCACATTTCCAGGCAGTACATTCCAAACCATATTCCACACCAGTTCCTTTTCTGACATTGATATAGGGGTAAATAGTGTGGGCAGAAAAATTGTTCAGTGCCAGGACATTTAGTACAGAAATCTCTGGCAAATAAAGTAGATGCAAGAATGAAATGGGCAATTAAACAAAAAAGGAAAAGCAGCTCACCTGTGTTAAAATTCCTCTGTGCAAGCTCTGTAATAACCCCAAAGTGCCACTGTGAATATTGGACTTTTTTAAACAGGTATTTACTGCAGTCAATTATGCATGCAGAGGAAGTGGATTTTTGACAGGAAACATGGAAGTCTGTGTTTTCCCACAAGCTGAGAATTTTGAATTCTACAGTGTGTTATATTGGCTCTGAGATATTCCTGTCACAACCTCCACCTGATTGACAAGCTTAGTTTCTAGACATGAGAGGGCAGTTGAGGAACACAGGTCAGTTCCTGACCCCAGTGGGTCATGCAATCTAAGACCACGTCCAATTAACACAGCGATCTCAGTGTTGCCAACAATCATACATCTCGAGCTATTGTAGCTGTTCACCAGATTTTTGTGTTTATGCACATCCATTAATGATCATATGACTATACCTCTATGTTCCCTATCAAGTGTCAGTGGGGATAAGGAGGGCCAGTAGACGTCACATCTGTTTCTCTTAACCCACCAGCTGTGCTGTGAGTAGACTTAACTTTGGCTCTAAGCTGGCTTCGACACAATTCAGCTGCTGAGCTTCTTGAAACTTGGGAAATTAGATCGATGTTTTCTTATTCCTTTCATGGGATTTGTGCTTGGCTAGCTAGGGCAGCCCCTAATTGTCCTTGAGAAGGTGGTAGTGAGCTGCCTTCTTGAACTACTGCAGACCCACAACGACCTTAGGGAAAGAATTCCAGGATTTTGACACAATGGGAGGCAATGGTCTAGAGGTATTATCACTAGCCTATAAATCCATAAACTCAGCCAATGTTCTGGGGACAAAGGTTTGAATCCTGCCACAGCAGATGGTGAAATTTGAATGCAATTTTAAAAATCTGGAAATAAGAGTCTACAGATGACAATTGTTGATTATTGGGGAAAAACCCACCTGCTTTACTAATTTCTGGCCATCCTCACCTGGTCTGGCTTACCTGTGACTCCAGACCCACAGCAATGTGGTTGACTCTCAATTGCCCTCTGAAGTGGCCTAGCAAGCTACTCTGTTGTGTCAATTGCCATGACTACTGATGTAGCAGCAGACACAATCAGCACCCACTCCTGGTGGTAGCGTGTGGGGAAGCAGCCCTGGAGCATCACACAGGCAGCAAGTTCTGGGTGGAAACTGGCATGGGGAGGCAGTCCTGGCACTTACCTTGGAGCAACTGAGTGCCAGTACAGAACAGTAGGGGGCAGTCTGGGACTTGGAGCGGAGCGGGAACAGCTATTGGACTGGGGTCTGGCACAGGCAGTCAGACCACGTGCGGAGGTCTTGCACTGAGCTGCAAAACTGTAATATCTATTTGAAATTTTCTACCTTACTGTAATATCCACCCTTTAATGATGTCCTATTTTGAACTTATTTTTCAACTCTGGAAAGTAATGCAACTACTTCTATTCCTCTGCTATATCCATGAATTGTAGCTAGTTGCTTAGTCCCTAAGGTTAGAAGGCAGATATTATAAAACCTTTCTCTGTATTCCTACAATGAAGTACACATGACAATAAAAAGAAATTGTATTGTCTCAACTACAATTAACAAACCTGATTTAAAATAGATGTAGAAAACCTCACTAATGTCCTTAAAATGTGAACCAGTGCCCTGCGACTGGATTGATTTACTGCATCTTACCTTGCCTTCAATAAACTCCGAAGTTGGCAGTTTGGAGAAAGTTTCCCGATATGCTAGGAATGTTTCCAACATAATCCTTTACCAGAATCCAGCTGCACCTGGTCACTCGTTTAAAATTCTGCAATGGCATAGTGACTCAGTGGTTAGCACTGTTGCCTCACAGTGCCAGGGACCTGGGTTCGATTCCACCCTCGGGTATGTGTCTGTGTAGAGTTTGCATATTCTCCCTCTGTCCATGTGGGTTTCCTCCTACAATCCAACGATGTGCAGGTTAGGTGGATTGGCAATGTTGAATTGTCCAAGGATGTGCAGATTAAATGGATTAGCCATGGGAAATGTAGGATTACAGGGATTGGAAGAGCAGACCAGGGTCTGGGTGGAATGTTCTTTGGAAGTTTGGTGCAGACTTGATGGGCCGAAAGGCCTCCTTCTGCTCTTGTGAGGATTCCGTGATTCATGAAACAATCCCAAAATACCATTGTGAATATTGGCCTTTTTAAACATATTTCCAAACAAAACACAGGACACCATTGTATCTGAATGGGTAAGTGAGTGACAAAAAAACCAAATGTAACCATTGAGAAGCTTTGTGACCATGGGACTAAGGTTAGTTTCCCGAATTGTAAAAGTGGGTTTGATGCCAATTTGTCGATTTTTTTAATTCTCTCTCAAAGATTCAGAGTATTTACTTTACAGGAAGGATGGTTGTTTGGAATAGACTATCAAGGGAGCAATTAAAGTTAAATATGTCAGAGTTAGCTGACTGTCTACCTGACCAAAAGGTAAAAGGGTTTGACAGGAATTGCAGGCTTCTATATTTCCTCAACAGTTTAAACAGCTGACTAGTTATCCTCCTGCATTCTAATGACCATTTCTGAGCCAATGCCGAACCTGCCTGAAAAGAAAATAAGTGGAAATCTGATTTCCAACCAATTTTTCTGACTGATTACACTGGCTTTATCCATTACCAGGTACAATCTATTGCAAAATAATGTAGCCACAGTAATTATCACTCACTTTGGAAGCAATTTAACATTGGGGTGTGAGGAGAACTGGAATTCAGGTTTTCTTGGTTTACTTTCATAAACTTGGAGCTCTCAAAAAACAGCAGACCATTTCACTGCAATTGATGTAAACAAATTTAGCTTGAAGCAATTTTACTCCCCAGATGGAATCTTTCCTATCTGAGTAAACTATTTCTTTTATAAGGCAGTTGTCAAGTCTTTGGGCACAGTGTGTCAATGCATTAATGTGTTCCTGCATTTTTAATGTCCTCAGTGTCAAGGCAATATCGTCTAATGAAGTTTGGTTTCTGTTTAACTATGGCTTACACTGAATGTAAATGACTAAAGAGAGTGGATTTTTCTTTTGGCTCTCACTATGCTTTGGATCACAGTTAATGGGAATGACTATTAAGAAAAAGAGTTTTGTTGTAATATATGAATTGCTCTCCAGACCAGTCAGCTGCTATGACAGTAATATATACTTATAATCCACACAAGGGTGCAGACGAACTGCAGCGCTGACTCCCTTTTAGTGTTGGAATCATGACCAAACTAATCAATTTGATTTTGAGGCATTCAGCCGTGGCATGACTGTTGAATGGCCTATCCAATTTTGAGCTGTTTTCTACTGTAGACTGGGAGCTGTACTGAAACTGACAGAAGAGCGAGACAGACTAACAGACAGACTAATTACGTATCTTTCTAGGACTGCACACCTGAAGAGGTAGCAACACACACTGCTGAATGTTTTCTTTTGTATATTTTACCACACACTCCTCGGGGCAATAATGATTAATTCTTGATCTTAAAATACTGCAATCTACGAATTCAGTTCTTATCATTTAGTTTAAAGCAGTATCCTTTGTCAATATGTAACTGTAATTTTTTTCTTAACAGGACCAGAAGTGGAATTTAATGTATTCACATCAGCATATTGATAAAACACAGAGGATCATTTGAGGTGTAAAGACAGCAGCCTTGCAGAGATCCTGTTGTCTCCATGCATCCAGGAACATCCATCTAAACTGGAGTTCTGTTTTCTTGTATATTCTGAGCTATATTCTGCTGGACACAAATGCTGACTGTGAACTGTTTGTCGCTGTTTCTTTGGATTCTGTTAGATGAGGGTCTTTTAACACCTCTTGAATCACTGTCACCAAGGAGTTCAGCACACACAGGCAGTGACAACATAATTGAGCTGTCTGGAGATGGAATTCCTAAACTCCAACGTGTTAGACGGGGCTGGATCTGGAACCAGTTCTTTGTACTGGAAGAATACATGGGGTCAGAACCTCAGTATGTGGGAAAGGTAAAATATTTTCCTGCTGTTAAACATACTTTGTAACTCTATAAACTCCTGATATTTTCCTTATTAGACAGAATAATGCTTGTGACAAATAGCTTTTAAGTTCTTACTTAAATAATATTTGATATATTTCTCCATATTTGTTAAAGATGAGTTTCAGTTTAAATGTTTAATTGATAGCTATTGCACACAAGCTTATTTGCATTAAATGATAGATATATGTTATGTGAGAAAGTGATTTTCAGACTTACTTCATGTGTTAATTGTTTTATTTAGATATTAATTTGTATTTGATGTTTTAATATTTCTTGGCCATCTGTTACTTCAGAATTTTAAACACAGATATTTGATGTTTAAACCAAGTCTTTGTTGCACATATCCCCACCGTCAGCAAATGTCACAATACATTAACATCGAGAGCAAATCTGAGAAAGTCAATCTTAAATGCCACATTTTGCTTTCATTTATTTACTTTCATTTCTGGTGCTTAATCGACAGCACAAAATAAGAAACTTGACTTTGAAGAAAACATTTATTCAGAATCAGAGTCATAATGTGACCCCAAAGCAGAAATGTGTAAATTCCACAGTGCTGTCACATATAATCGTGAGCTGAGCAATGTCCTGCTTGTTATTATAACATTACATCTGGCTGATTTCCTTCAACTTATCTTTTTATCCAGTTGGACTGGTGCTCTGACATAAGGGCAGAAACTGCTGCTTCTGCAGAGCAGCACAGTCAGTGTCTGAGAGAGAATGAAAGGTATAACTAATGGTCCCTCCCATCACATTAACCTGCCTTCCTCTCTTGAGATATGGGATTGCAGGGCTAGATTTTTCTTTTCTTGCCAGATTTCCAGCCAGCTGTGAAACATTGGCAGACTCTTGGTAAAACATATATACCGGATGTTTACGTTTTGGAGGCAGGTAGGTGCTGACAGAATAGTTACAGCTGAGAAGGGGGCCATTTCGTCCATGTTCTGCTTTCCCAAATGAACAATTCAGTAGTTTCCACCAGCCTTCCTTTTCTCTGTAGCCAGACACATCCTTCTTTATCATATAATAATTGAATTTTCTCTTGAAAGCCCTGGTTGACCCTACCTTTACCGCACTGTCAGATTCTAACCAGCAGAGGAGTAGAAATAGCTTTTGCTCATATCTGCATTGTTTCTTTTGCCAATTACATTGAATCTGTGCCCTCTCATTCTTGATCCATCCGCCAACAGGAACAGTTTCTCCCTGTCTATCCTGTCCAAACTCCTTATAATATTAAATACCTCAATCAAATCTCTTGTTAACTTTCTCATCTCGAAAAATCATCTCAACTTCTTTGATCTGTCCACTTAATGCAAGTTCCTCATTGCTGGAAAAATTTCTGTGCAGCTTTGTTGTACCATGTCTAATGTATTCACATTTTCCCAAAGAGTAGTGTCCAGAATTGGACATTAGCTTCCAGCAGCTGTAAAATGCAGCAGGAGACAATGGTTTTGTGGTCATGATACCAGATGACTGGACTAATGCTCTGCCCCCATTATCAGTTTCACTAGTTCCTGTTGAGAAAGGAAACCTGCCAACCTTACTGGTCTGGCCTACATGTATATCCAAACTGACTGTAACGTGGTTGGCTCTTAAATGGTCAAGCAAGCCACTTAGTCCAAGGGCAATGAGGGATAGACAACTAATACCTGCCTTGCCAGTGATGCTCATGTCCCATGTAAGAATAAAAATCATACAGGGTCAGGCCACGCCAGCGCCTTGTACAAGCTCTCCATAACTTCCTTGCTCTTGTACTCAATGCCCCTATTTATAAAGCCTAGGATCTAGTATGATTTATCTCTCGACCTGTGCTGCCACCTTCATAACGTATCACATATACACGCAGGTCCCTGTGCTCCCACACCCTCATTAAAGCTGTTCAGTTTAATTATATAATGTCTCCTTATGTTCTTCTGAACAAAATGAATTCCTGGGCACTGCCACGGTGGGATTCAAACCCAGGTCCCCAGAACATTGCCTGCATAATGCCACTAAGCCATTGACTCCCCAAGCTTTGAACAATCTAAGAAGTCAAGACAGGGGTAAATACAGGGAGTATCATCTTGATGACCAGAGAGTCCAGAACAGGTAGGCACAGTCTAAGGATAGAGGGTAAACCATTTAAAGCTAAGATGAGGAGAAATTTCTTCACCCAAAGAGTGGTGAGCCTGTTGAATTCTCTGTCAATGAAAGTGGTTGGGGTGAAATGCTTTCAAGGGGTTAGATATACCTCTTAGGGGTAAATGGATGGTAAATGGAAGGTATGGGGTGAAAGTGGGCTTAGGATACTGAGCTGGATGATCAGCACAGTGGCTCAGTGGTTAGCACTGTTACCTCACAGCACCAGGGACCAGGTCCCATTCTACCCTGTGAGGAGTTTGCACATTCTCTCTGTGTCTGTGTCTGTGTGGGTTCCTCTGGGTGTTCTGGTTTCCCTCCACATTTCAAAGATGTGTAGATTAGGATGGATTGGCCATGCTAAATTGTCCATAGTATCCAGGGACGTGCAGGCTAGTTGGACTAGCCATGGGAAATGTAAAGTTACAGGAATAGGGTGGGTCTGGGTGGGATGCTCTTCGGAGATCAGTGTGGACTCGATGGGCCAAATGGCCTGCTTCCATACTGTAGGGATTCTATTCGATATAAGGTGGCAGAGTAGGCTCGAAGCGCCGAATGGCCTGCCCTGCTCCTATTTTCTAGTTTTCTATGTTAATATGTTTACCCTTCCTTTTACCAAATTTATACTGTTCAGATGTTGAGAGATGACACTGGGATTCCCTTTTCTGTTTGCTGACAGTTTATTCTCATACATTTTCTTTATTTCTCTTAGTTGTTTTTTCACTCACCTTCTTGAACCCTCTATGTTCAGCTGGGGACCTGATTGTATTATAGACTTAACATCTGGCTTAAGGTTATATTTCCTTTATTTTTTTTATTTGAATCCCTGCCTCTTTCATTTGGATTTGCTTTTCTTCCCTTTGCCCTTTGAGGGAATGTAGCTTGATTCTCCCTGACCTTTCACGTTGTTAAAGGTAGTCCATTGTTCACTTTTGGCAGTAGATCATGGGGATTATGCTGAGGTATAATAGAGCCTGCTCACCTTTCATTCAGAGGTGAGTCGTTCTTAGGAAAGGAAGATGATTATATAGCCCTTATCAACATTGCTTCCACATACTTATTCAAACAGGAGGTAATTTTTTTTTGAGTATATATTACCAGCAGAGAAACCTTGACCATGATCAGTGTATGACTTGGGAAAATTATTCCCTCTCTGTTTAATCCATCTTTTAAAGAGTTATCGAAAAAAGAAAGCCTCAAGTAATGACACAGTGAAGAAAAGTATTAACGACAAAACCATGCTGCTGAAGGGCTCATTTTATTCTTCAAAACTTAATTTCCATGGAAATAGAACTGGAATGGTTTCTCTGACAGGCACGATTACCACCCAGGTTCAGCTGATCCTGGCACAAGAAATACAAGGTGGCACCCGGTCAAGTGTATTCTGATGAAAATTGGCATGTTATCCGGCAGTTGTTAATGAGAAGCCTTTCCCTTCTTGTGCTTGGCAAGTAGGTTAACACAGCCATGAAAGGCAGGGAAGGAACTCACCAGCACTCAGATGTTCACAGCTTGTCCATTAACTCCAGGGGCTTGACCTTCCTCTGTTATCATTGGTCAATATCAGGACTCATCCTTATAATTTTCATTGTATTGTCTCACCACAAGGAAAAGAAACTGTGTGGGAGTTCTTCCCCTCACAAGTGACAAGAAAGGTGGAGATAACACAAAAAAACATTGGCATCAAGAAAGCAATGGGTGATTTTCCATTCAAGCCTTAAATATTGATTTCAGAATCTAACCAATGAGTGGTGACTGCCTTTTTTACATGCATTTGTTTCTCATTAAAGCCCCAACTTAGATTATTTCTACACCCCTTCCAAATCCCCTCTCCTCACCAAGAAACTAGACAGTGTCAGTTCCCAGCAGGTCAATTGGACAAGGTTCCTATTTGCTGCAGATCAATGATCGCATGTCTTGGCAACATCCAGTTGCTTAGAATAGAATCCCTACAGTGCGGAAACAGGCTCTTTGGCCCAACAAGTCTATACCAACCCTCTGAAGAGCATCCCATCTAAACCCCACTTCCTACTGTGCATTACCCATGGCTAATGCACCTAACCTACACATCCCTGGACATTATGGGTAACTTAGCATGGCCAATCCACCTCGGCTGCATGTCCTTGGACTGCAGGAGAAAACCGGAGACCAATGTAATGTACAAAATCCCATGCAAGGACTGCACAAAATACTACATAGGACAAACAGGAAGACAGCTAACGATCCGCATCCATGAACACCAACTAACCACGAAACAACATGACCAGCTATCCTTAGTAGCCACACACTCGGATGACAAGCAACATGAGTTTGACTGGGACAACACTACTATTATAGGACAAGCCAAACAGAGAACAGTCAGGGAATTCCTCGAGGCATGACACTCATCCACGGATTCAATCAACAAGCACATTGATCTGGACCCAATATACCGGCCACTGGAGCGGACAGCTGGAACTGACAACTGGAAGCGGCAGATACAATCACTATAAAGGCCGGAGGAAAGATCACAGAAGCGCTTCACAGGAGGCTCCCAAGCACTGAGGATGCACCTAGACAGGGGACGAAATGTCTGCAACACAAATTTCCAGTTCGGCGAACAGAACCACGTAGAATAAGTTAAATTGGCAGTGTGAGTTAAGTTGGTGGAGTTAGAGTGAGTGGTGGCTCTGTGAGTGTGAGATAGCACAGAGAACATGATGACATGTACGCCTGTGGATATAGAAGACCATTCTTGCACCACTGGACATCCTCCTTCAGCAGCAACTCAGCACTGACCCAGGGGACTGTAATCAGATCCAGACTGGGTGGTCTGGAGGCATGGCCCCCCCGGTGGTGGTCAACTGGTGAACAGAATTCCCTCCTTTCCACTGTCCCATCCTCCTGGTCCCTGTCCATGAAGCAGGGAGTGGGCTTCCCCTTCCTCTGGGCCAAAGCTTGTGTGAGAGGCTGGCTCATAATTCCCAGTGTCAGAGGAGCTGTGCTGCTGGATTATACACATGGCATCAGCACAGTGAGAACACAGAATGGTCCCTACAATAGTGAAGTCTTCACCTGTCTGCTGTCCCATTCCCTGAGCAACATGCCCAATAACCAAGGTAAAGAATGGGAGACTGAAAAAACTTACTCAGAGCCATGATCGACCAAGCACCAGAAATCTCACTCGACAAATTCCTTGGACTGAATCTGGGCAAATTCCTACTTACCTCTTGTTGTTTTATAGTTAAAGTACCAATGATGTTAATGTAGGAGAGTAAAACACCTGGCCACAATTTTTCGATCCATCTTCTGACCCTTGCAACCTGTGGATGTGATTTTCATCATCGCTTTACCATGGGTTTGAGGCATCAGTCAGAAATCCGGCTGTGTCAGCTGATCTCGGTGCCTGAATTTCTGGGAGGTGCAACTGAGCTATGGGAGCACAGGGCCACTGAATTCCTTCCTGGATGTCTTCTTACATACAACAACAAATTGTATTTCCATAGCATTTTTAACATAATAAAACATCCCAAGATACTTCTAAGGAGAGCGGCAGGAAATATGAAGGTAAGATGCTAAAAGCTGGATTGGAGAAGTGGATTTAATGAGCACCATGAAGGGGAGGAATGGGGCAGAGAATGTTAGAGAGGGAATCCTAGAGGCTGGAGGCACTGGCTCCAGTTAAAACTAGGTTGACACGGGAAACTGAATAAGGTCAGCCCACAATACATGGTTAGGCCTTTGACCACACCCAGCCAAAACCCGATTTCACCATCCAATGTGCTGTGTTTAGAACAATAATGACTTACATTTATCCAGCCCATTTAACAAAATAAAATAGAACAAATTTTACGGATATTATACATCGAAACATTGAACAGATGGCCAATAGCACAGTCAAAGAGGTAGGTTTTAATCAGAAACAAAAACAGAAATTGCTGGAAAAGTTCAGCAGGTCTGGCAACATCTGTGGAGAGAAATCAGAATTAATGTTTCAGGTCAAGTGAGCCTTCCTTTTTTTTAAATGAGAGACTTATCAAATCAATTCCAAACTTTAGGGTCCAGGCAGCAGAAAGCACAGCCACAAGTGACAATTAACTTCAGAGATCCAGACTCTGAGATCAGAGAGTGGCAGGACAGGTGGAGATTGCAAATTTAAAGTGGGAGCAAGCTGAACAAAAGGAGTTGATGAGAATTTTAGAATCAAATTATTTACTTCGCTGCTTTATCGTTCAGACAGCACAGAGTATTCAGTCTGCTGTTGTGTCTATTCCATTCTGCACAGTGCCAGCATTAAACTTGCTTTACTGCCAAGACTTTTTTTTTACTTTCAACTCATTAGTGAAGAAAATTCTTTAATATTCACTGGGGGGTAATTTCCATATGAACAGTATTGATCAGCCATCCATTGTAAACATCGTCCAAGTTTATTTTCCATTAACAACAATTGATTGAAAATTGTAGACAGTTCTTAGAATGGGTTGTTAATTTAGCATTGACTGCATTACGCTACCACTGAAAGTTAACATTGTCCCCAGTGAGAGGACCCTCCATACTTCGATGATCTTCCAATACCAACATTTAAAACGGGTTACCTGAGGCAGAGTGCACAATTCATTGTGTTGCAAAATTGTTTATGATGAAGATTCATGCTATTTACAAGTGAATATTAAAGATTGTGATTTCAAAGTTTTTGATTCAGGAAGTGAAGATTCTTGTTTTTTTAAAAAAAGTGGAAGAGATTGTGTAATCTTTCTGTTGACAGATGACTCTAGTTGTTCAGAAATTGGAAACCTTGGCAAATGTGATCCATCAAACCTCACTGTCATAGGGAGGGGCTGAATAGGCTGGGCCGTTTTCCCTGGAGCATCAGCGACTGAGGGGTGACCTTATAGAAGTTTGTAAAATCATGAGGGGCATGGATAGGATAAATAGCCAAGGTCTTTTCCCTTGGGTGGGGGAGTCCAGAACTAGAGGACACAGGTTTATGGTGAGAGGGGGGATTATTTAAAAGAGAGCTAAGGAGCAACTTTTTCATGCAGAGGGTGGTGCATGTATGGAATGAGCTGCCAGAGGAAGTGGTGGAGGCTGGTACAATTACATCATTTAAAAGATATTGATGGGTATATGAATAGGAAGAGTTTAGAGAGATATTGGCCAAATGCTGGCAAATGGGATGAGATTTATCTAGGATATTTGGCAGACATTGACAAATTTGACCGAAGGGTCTGTTTTCATGCTGAACATCTCTCTGACTGTATGACTCTATGACTATGTATCAGATAATAATTTGGTCAGATAATTGGTGCCTGGAACGAGCTCTTGTTAAATGTAAGACATCTTTCTCTGATTAAACCACTAGTGGGATCTGAAGTTTATTCAGAATAAAAGCTGTTTATGAATTTATTAGAAACAACTGAAGACAGAAGGAAATTTGCCCATATATGACCATGCATGCCAACAAGAGAAAACCACACAGTTAGAGCATTGGAGGTGTCAAACATTTATCACTGTCTGCTTTGGGAAAGTTAGGCACAGGTAATTCCTCCAAATTTGCCACCATGCCCAGAGATTTGAGGAGATCAAGCAATGGATCCCTGATCTTCTGAGCAGTATTGCTGTAAGTTTGAGTTCCCTGCAGCCTGTTATTTATCAAGTCATAGAGTCATACAGCAATGAAACAGACTCTTTGGTCCAACCAGTCCATGCTGACCATAATCCCAAACTAAACTAGTCCTACTTGCCTGTACCTTGGCCCATATTCCTCTAAACATTTCTTATTCATTTAAGTATCTAAATGTATTTTAAACATTGTAGTTGTAGCTGCATCCACCACTTCCTCTGGAAATTCATTCCACATATGAACCACACTCTGTGTAAAAAAATTGCCCCCGTGACTCTTTAAAATCTTTCTCCTCTCTCCTTAAAAATATGCTCCCTAGGCTTGAAATCCATCTGGTTATTTAACTGCTTAAATTCAACTTAATGGATGAATAAAGGACTGTTGCTTGAGCAGTCACTCTGTAGACTATTAGAGACAGAAAGGGAGGAATTGGTTTTCATCTGCGAACTTGGGCATTAGAAGAGTAACCCACCCAGACCCATTTCCCTTTGATTAATGCACCTAACACTGTGGGCAATTTAGCATGACCAATTCACCTAACCTGCACATCTTTGGACTGTGGGAGGAAACCGGAGGAAACCGTTCTGGTAGTACCTTGATAACAAAATGCTCATCTTTTGATTTCATCAGTAGCCTTACTCTCTCTACCTCTGAACCTTTATCCAGACCATTGCACCTCAAGGTCCTTTTCCAAATTTCAGTTGTTCCTCCTGCCATGATATGATATCCCCAGTGGATCAGCTGGATCTCTGGATTACTGAACCACTGAGTGTATCAGCTTATGGCACCAGGTAGAGGCTGAAAGTGGAAAGGACCTTGTGGTACAGTGGTGGTGTCCCTCCCTTTAGGGCAGAAGGTTTGATTTCAGTTCCCACTGGAGGATGTGATGGCAATAGAGCTATGTCCGAACATATCCAAACAGGTTGAGTGTTCTTTTCTCACCGACCCCAAGACTTGCATCTCCTAATCCTCCCATGAGGCTCCTGCCAGCTGCAAAACCAGACAGCATTCCTGAGGCCCTGAAATGATGAGTTGCCTTTGGGAATACTGTCACATTGGCCTCTTTAGAGCTGAATAGCCTGTGAGCACTCACTGAAAACAAGCCAAACTTTGCAATAGCAATAATTTGAGAAAATCCTCACTGTGATTCCAAATCAAGGGGTTGTCTTGTTGCTTTCTCTTTCCCTCACTAATATTCACTGTTAATATACAATACCAACGGTGCAAACTTCAAACCCCGCTAAAATATTAAAAATGCAACGTATTATTCATATAATATAAAACTCGCAAAAAATATGTTTTCAGCTTTCTTGGATTTTACATCTGCTTTCTGGTAGTACAATCCTCTAAATATGCAATCAATTTTAGAGACTGCAGTTTTAGCAATATAATAATGTGCACCTATTCAAAAGCAATTACTCCAGCAGCCAATGTGACATCAACTGTTCTCAGCCCTCACCCTAAAGTCTTGCTAAATAATTCAAAGCTCATGGTACGTGTGGTGGATATATATCTTGAGTACTATATTCTAGAAAAGCATTAATGTGCACATTAAAGATAAGAGCAAAATTTATCAAATGCAGTGCCAAGATCAAACGGTACATCAACGACAGAATGCATTTCCACAAAGTTAATGTTCCCAGTCCCGTTGTATTGTTGCTTTTTAGGATGTTGGTATTTGAATTCATTTCATATTCTGCTAATATAAGATTACAATTAATTATATATTAATGAAATATAATTCAACAGAACCTTTGGTTATAATCTCATCACAATAATCAGAAGAAATTAACATCTCCGCCCCTTCAGAAAAACAAAACAGAATAGAGCAAATCCAAAACACAAATGTGAAAATGCATCATCCACTTTCTGCTGTAAAGCAAGATGCTTTCCTTCATAGCAGCATTATACATTAAGTGACTGCCAGAGTTATCTGGTCAGATTTTGGCAACAAGGTTTGGAAGTGTGTTGGACAGGAATTAGTGAATATTCCTCTAAGGCAGACTTTGAGGACCATCTCCTTCCATTTTTCAGATATCTCTTTTAAGCTTCAACAGAGCGGTTATGACAAATCATTTATCTCAGGTCTTGAGACTATTTCTTTTTCCTTAATGTTGCAGTCCCCTGCAGAAATCTTTCAGGGTGTGTGATATAATAAGTTTGAGGCAGTATGGCTTCGTAAGGCAAAAATGAGAGGACGCATACTTCTTGGGAAATAACTGGTGAAATGAGGAGGGGTAACGGAGGGACTTGGTGGACAAATCCCTTTTTGCAGTTGTCAATAGGCTACAATAAAGCAAAGAGAACACAGGGCTTCATTTCAAAATGATTGGGTTTGAAATTCGAGAAGCTATGTTAAACTTATACAAAATCCTGCTGAGACAGCACTTGGAGGCTTGTGTGCAGTTTTGATTTCCATTTTATAACAGAGACAGCAAGGAAGGCAAGAAAAGGAATTAATGGAATGATACCAGATCTGAGAATTTATCTTTTTCAGGAGAGATTGAAAAGCTCCCCCAAGCTCCCTGAACACTGAACTGTTGGTTGTGTTCAGGATTGTGAACGGGGTTAGGATGAAACAATGAATGGAATCTTATGAGTGACACTTGATGAGAAATGAGGCAGAATAAGTATAAGAAGTCCAGTGAGGTCTATCTCAACATTGGCAACAGTACATCTTTGGGCATTGGCATATAGGTGCTAAGCTGTAGTTAGTTGTGATTAAGTGGAATTGTTGCTGGTTAATGGCCTTATTAACCGCATAACTTGCCTCATTAATATACAGCTTTCAATCCTATCACTTACACCATGGGAAAACCAGATGTTTGATGTGGAAGTCAGAAGGTGCCTGGTGACATCAGCTTGCTGCTTGCTCCAAATAATCTTGTATGTTGGGCACCAATATCTTAGGTCACACTCCATGGGCATCAACCACGCATCTCACATCCACAGACATTGGCATCTAACAATGCCAGCCCCTAAGAACCCTGATGGTACACTAAACTGGAAGAGTGCAGAAGAAATTGACAAAGATGTTGCCAGGACTCTTGAGACTGAGTTATAAGGAGAGGCTAGACAAGCTAGGATTTTATTCTTTAGCATGTACGAGGCTGGGGGAGAGGGGATCTTATAGAAATTTATAAGATCTTGCGAGGCCTTGAGAGGGTGAATGTACTCAGTTTTTTTCCCAGTGTAGGGGAATTGAGAATGAGAAGACATCAGGTTAAGGTTAGCGGGCAAAGAATAAAAGGGAACCTGAGGGACAACCTTTTTATACTGAGGGTGGTATGTATACGGAATGAGCTGCCAGCAGAAGTGGTTGAGGTGGGTACATTAACAACATTTAAAAGACATTTGGACAAATACATGGATAGGTTTAGAAGGATATGGACCAAGTGCAGGGAAATGGGGTTAGCGTGGATGGACATTTTAGTCAGCATGGACCAGTTTGGGCTACAGAGCTTGTTTCTATGCTGTAGGACTCTATAACTCTGTGATTCTATCTCCAAACCACTAAGAGGACACTCTGCCCTTCAGTGCTGCCCCTCAGGTTTCCCCGGTAACTCTCATTGTACCACTACAGGCTGGGCAGGGTCTGGTGTTGGGGTTCCCCTGCTGGCCAGGGTCTGGTGTTGGGATCCCCCCTGCTGGGCAGGGTCTGGTGTTGGTCCCCCTGCTGGGCAGGGTCTGGTGTTGGGGTCCCCCCTGCTGGGCAGGGTCTGGTGTCAGGGTCCCTCCCAGCTGGGCAGGGTCTGTGTCGGGGCCCCCTCTGCTGGGCAGGATCTGGTGTCGGGGCTCCCTCCATGCTGTGCAGGGTCTAGTGTCGGGGCTCCCCCCGTGCTGGGCAGGGTCTGGTGTCAGGGCACCCTCTGCTGGGCAGGGTCTGGTGTCAGGGCACCCTCTGCTGGGCAGGGTCTCGTGTCGGGGCTCCCCCCGTGCTGGGCAGGGTCTGGTGTCGGGGCCCCTCCCTGCTGGGCAGGGTCTGGTGTCAGGGCACCCTCTGCTGGGCAGGGTCTGGTGTCAGGGCACCCTCTGCTGGGCAGGGTCTGGTGTCGGGGACCCTCCCTGCTGGGCAGGGTCTGTGTCGGGGCACCCTCTGCTGGGCAGGGTCTGGTGTCGGGGCCCCTCCCTGCTGGGCAGGGTCTGGTGTCAGGGCACCCTCTGCTGGGCAGGGTCTGGTGTCGGGGCTCCCCCCGTGCTGGACAGGGTCTGGTGTCGGGGCCCCTCCCTGCTGGGCAGGGTCTGGTGTCAGGGCACCCTCTGCTGGGCAGGGTCTGGTGTCAGGGCACCCTCTGCTGGGCAGGGTCTGGTGTCAGGGCACCCTCTGCTGGGCAGGGTCTGGTGTCGGGGCTCCCCCTGTGCTGGGCAGGGTCTGGTGTCGTGGCCCCTCCCTGCTGGGCAGGGTCTGGTGTTGGGGTCCCCCCTGCTGGTCCAGGGTCTGGTGTCAGGGACCCCCCCAGCTGGTCCAGGGGGAAAAGAAAGTCCCACCTCAGAACCAATCCGTCCAGCAGGAGCTCCAGGTTCCTCCCCTCACAATGGGACGGTGACTCCCCCCCCCATCTGCAATGTCCAGGGGCAAAGGTTAAGGACTATGCAGGGCAGCTCCAGACCCACACAACCTGTCCCGGGGGGGGTTAACCAGACCCACACAACCTGTCCCCGGGGGGTGGGGGGGGGTATTATAACCAGACCCACACAACCTTTCCAGTGCGAGTATAACCAGACCCACACAATCTGTCCCAGTGACGGTATAACCAGACTGACACAACCTGTCCGGGGGTATGCCACACTTTTAACAATGGTACTGGCAGGAGGGATAATGGGCATTCTGGGGTATCCTGGGACTAGCAAGTTGTCTCCGGGTTGGTGAAGATTAGGATTGGGATAGAATTGGATGAAAGCTGTGCCATAGGATGGTGGTGGGGCATTAATGAGGTAGTTGTGGTAAGCTATAACAAGAAAACTCACTAGACTGCCCAGAGAGAAATCTCCATGAAACTCAACCAAGGTGACACAGCCAAACAAACAAGGTAAGATTCAGGCCGATATCTCCACTGTATCTGAGACTGGAATCAAGGGCCATAAATATGGAATCATCACTCACGTTAAACTACAGTTTGGAGTAAGACACACATCAAGGAAAGAGGAGTGGAAGGAGATATTATTGATGTGAGATAAAGAAAGATGATGCTAATACCAGCAGAGACATTTTGGTTTGAGTGTATGGGCTGTAAATACTTTGAAGTCCAAAAAGAAAATCAAATAAACGATGAAAGTATTCTCGTCAAAGACACTGCTGAAAGCATTACAAATATATTAATTATCTATGCTACAGATGAACAATTTAGCTGTTTGCTTCAGTGTTGAAGCTCATTATGCCTCCGATTATTCTGCTGAGTTTCAGTGTAAAATTGGTATGAGGTTGAATTGGTGCCTTTCCTTTTGAATGAATCTCCAGGTAGCTGATTGATGCGAGGTTGAAACTAAAACATTGCTCTGTGTAATTTTCCTGAACTGCTTGCATGGCTTCTCACGCAACCGCTAAATTCTTCAGCTGCTCACTCAGGTCAGTCAAAGCCACATGCATGAATTCCTGGATGGTTCGCAAATTTACAAACAATGGGCAAAAATCCTCTGATACAGAATAGTGATCTCTGGCACTTGATTGTTGCTTTCTTGATGAATTTTAAAAAAATCTCACTGCTGAAACAGTTAGGAAATGCTTACATTAAAAAAATACAAATACAACTATGTTACAAGATTTTGTGTTTTTTCTTAAAAAACTAAAATACTAATTGAAAAAAAACATTCAAAGCTAACAGTGTTCCAAACCTTATAATTTATTAATCGGAATGTTGTGTGCTCAGGTTTATTTCTTACGTTTTCACAGAATTCTCTTCTGTGACATGTTAATTGCCAAGATATTTATTTCTGTAGGGATCATGTCTAAATATGCCACAAATCTTAAGGGAATTTTCTTCAGCTCTGTTTATTCTCAAGGTGAAACTTTTATTTTCCTTCTCTTGACCGTGGACGCCCCAATATCTTGTTGAAACTTCCAATATAATTTGCTGATGATTTCCTTTTGCAATAAGACTCTCTGAAGCCCGTTGTAGATTCTCCCACTGGCTATGAACAGTCAATCTTTCAGTTTCTGTCCCTTACAAGATTTGTACTGAGATTTTGCCTCATCTGACTTCCATGCAATAATGATGAAGGCAGGGTTTTATGCCTCTCAAACAGTTCTGTTTGTCATTTATCTGAATTAATTTCTCTCAATGAGCACTAAACCACATGGGGTTGAAACTAAAACTAACTTTCTCAGCAAACTTTTGGGTAAACTGAAATTAGAAAACTTCCCTAAGCTCTATCATTCATTCACGGGATGTGAGCATCTCTGGCTAGACCAGCAATTATTATATATCCCTAACTGTCCGGACAATTAAGTATCAACCACACTAAGTGGGTCTGCAGTCACATGTAGGCCAGATCAGGTACGGATGACAGTTTCCTTCCACATTAGTGAACCAATTGGGTTTTTCCTGACAATCAACTGATTCATTGTCATCATTAGTCACTTAATGCCAGATATGCATTGAATTCAAATTCTACCATTTGCCATGGCAGAGTTTGAGCCCAAGTCCCCAAAACATTACCAGAATCTCTAGATTAATAGGAGAAAGTGAGGACTGCAGTTGATGGAGATCAGAGTCGGAACGTGTGGTAGTGAAAAAGCACAGCAGGTCAGGCAGCATCTAAGGAACAGGAGAGTCAATGTTTCGGGCATAAGCCCTCCATCAGGACTGTAGTCCTCTCTGGATTAATTGTCTATCAGTAAAACCACTCGGCCATCACCATCTATCTCCATCACAATATAGGCTGCTCTAAAATTGATCTTGAGAATAATTAATCCTTGAACTGATGTAATAAATGAGTAAATGAGCTTTTCAAAAATCACTGGATGCTTCTTGATTAATTTCATTCAAACTACCAAAATGAAAACAACTCTCTCTCTCGACTGCAGTTTCTACAAGAATTGTGGGGATCATATCTCTAGTTCTTCAGCTCAGTAGGTCCAGCTGACATTTTATAATCTTGCCTTTCAAGCAGTTCACATTTTCTGTCAACATGGCCACAATCCTTTGAGTGTAATAAACATCACATGATGTGATAATATTTTTCGCATCGATTTTTACAGTCCACTGTAAATGCATCACTGCTCAGGAATTGTTGTTCATTCATGGGATCTGGTTATTGCTGGCTGGGCCAATGTTTATTATCAATCCCTAATTGCCCAAGGGGCAATTAAAGAGTCAACCACATTGCTGTGAGTCTGGAGTCACATATAGGCCAGACCAAGTAAGGACGGCAGTTTCCTTCCCTAAAGGACATTAGTGAATCACATGGGATTTTATGACAATTTACTGTCATCATACAATCATCACTAGGCCAGAGTTTTAACTCCAGATTGTTCTTAGTCTATTGATGCAGAAAGCAGCTAAGATGGGATATTTATTTGCATTGATGCAATCCATGCAATTTGGGGTTTTTCTCAAAGTCTAGATGTGGAGAGGAACAATGTAAGCATCTCAACACCAGTCATTCTGAAGGTCTGATGACAACTTTTGAATCTTGTTCATAATATACTCAATCATAATGTTAGGGGACTTCTAATCAAAAATCCATGTAGAACATGGAGATCTGCTTTATTAACTGACTGTGCTAATCTTCATACATGAATATCTGTTACTGTTATTTGCAGAGCTGACAAGATCACAATCTGGTTAATGTTATTGGAATCCCAGAATTAATTTCTTGCATTATTTTCTTTTGACCAGGATCTCATTAATAATCTTAACTGCACATTTTGTTTATCAAATATCCTGAGCATTGTGCATTCAATTAGAATTTAGTTGCACAGACCTTCTTGTTGTTGTGATATATGAAGTCAGCTTCATGGTGTTTCAAGGTTTGATTTAAAGTAATTACCAAACTGAATTTTTAACCTTCACAAAATAAATGTTCCTGCTCCAAGTTGAGAATAAATGGAAAATAATTTGAGGATATTGTTATCCTTGCTAAAACAAGAAACAAATAATTTATCATAAGACCATAAGAAATTAGAACAGGAGCAGGCTGTTTGGCCCTTCGAGTCTGGTCTGCCATTCGAAAGGATTGGGACTGACCAGACATGCCTCATGTCCATGTTCCTGCCCTTTCCCCATAACACTTGCTTTCCTGACTGATCAAGATTCTATTTAGCTCAGCCTTAAATATACACAAGGTCACTGTCCCTCAGCTCTCTCAGACAACAAGTTCCCCTCACCTCAGTTCTAAATTGACACCCCTTTATGCTGAGATGACGCCCTCTGGTCCTAGACTCATCTCATAGAGTCATACAGTCATAGAGATGTACAGCACGGAAACAGACCCTTCTGTCCAACCTGCCCGTGCAGACCAGATATTCGAACCCAATCTAGTCCCACCTGCCAGCACCTGGCCCATATCCCTCCAAACCCTTCCTATTCATATACCCATCCAAATGCCTCTTAAATGTTGCAATTGTACCAGTCTCCACCACTTCCTCTGGCTCATTCCATACACGTACCACCCTCTGCATGAAAAAGTTGCTCCTTAGCTCTCTTTTATATCTTTCCCCTCTCACCCTAAACCCTCTAGTTCTGGACTCCCCCACCCCAGGGAAAAGACTTTGTCTATTTATCCTATCCATGCCCCTCATGATTTTGTAAACCTCTATAAGGTCACTCCTCAATCTCCAAGGCTCTAGGGAAAACAGCCCCAGCCTGTTCAGCCTCTCCCTATAGCTCAAATTCTCCAACCCTGGCAACATCCTTGTAAATCTTTTCTGAACCCTTTCAAGTTTCACAGCATCTTTCTGATAGGAAGGAGACCAGAATTGCACACAATATTCCAACAGTGGTCCAATCAATGTCGTGTACAGCCACATGAGGGGAAGCATCCTCTCAGCATTTACTCTGTCAGGCCCCTTAAGAATCTGAAGTGTTCAATGAGATCACCTCCCATTCTTCTAAACCCTACTGAGTAGGGTTCCAACCTTTGCTCATAAGACAATTGCTCCATCCTGGGGATCACCTCAGTGGTAGAATGTTGCAGGAGGTTGGAGCATTTTGCTTTTGTCCTTGGGACAGGTGTTTATGTCACTTTAAAGTGATATCATAGAACTTCCTCATGTCTGATGTTCAGGCAGATTTGAGATTCATAAATATGGATAGTATTGATCAAACTTCTGGTACAATCTCCAATACACGCCACACCCCAATACAAAGATTATATATGAAAGCTTTGCAATTTTAAGAGTGAGTTTCAGGCTGCGGCGGACTCTGTAATAAAAACAAATTGGAAAACTGAGCTTTGGCCGCGTTGACGTTTGTGTAAAGTCAACCATGGAAGCATTGATGCTCACCTGAGTTTGAAAGAGAAGCTTTCTCGATTTCATGAATTCTACCGAGTGTGATAGCAGCGGGGGGAGGTGGGGGGGAGCGGGTGGGGAATGAGAATCTGACTTTAATTAGCATGCATAGCTCGAGCTATTTGTTATTTTTTTATGTCCATTTTGCCAAGGCTGCTCTTAGAAGCCTGGAGTGATTGGGCACTGTATGATGTGGAAATTTCTGAGAGCTATCAATGTCTCCAGTTAAATCGACTTGAGCGCGAAGACCCTGAGCTTAGGAAACGCTTGGCAATAATCTGGTCTGCATGGAGGGTGGGGGGGGTTGGGGGGGGGGGGGGGGGGTGGTGGCAGGGATTTGCAGGTTGCACTGAGAAGAGGTGAACCTATAATTGAAGAGAAATGGATCCAATTCTTCATGGGGCTAAAGGACTCTGGATTTGGACAGAGCAAGACAGTCAGCATTAAGTTCTAAGGTTTGGACTTCCTGTCCGCTTACCATGAAGCCAGAGGCTTGATCAAGGTATAGATGTTCTGGGCAGATTGGGATTCCTATTTTGGCTGCCAATAGAATAACTCGCTTCCAAAGGGAAGTAGGGAGGGTGGAGAATGAGAGCATCAATCCCTTGCCTATCCTGAGAAAAATCTCATGGGCATCTCCTTTGCATGAAACACGGAGATGCAGGAAGTCACTGAGAATTTCCTTGTGACAAATCCCAGCTGTAGAGTAAGAGACTTTGAATTCTGTCTGTGTAGGTGGGTCTCACTAAACAACTTGAGGACAAACCAAGGCTCCTATGCAGCAATCTGCACCATTGGGAATGCATTACAAACCCCGTGTGCACTTGTGGAGGGACACAGACATTAATGCATTTTACCAAGGAATGCCTCCTCTACCAATCAGATCAATCATCTTTAACTTATCATTTGGACCTCGGGATTTGCTTTAACTGAATAAAATAATGAAAGATACCCTTGGACATCTGAAATTGTCAAATACAAAAACAATGAAAAATAAATGTAATGCTTTCCCTTGTGGCATGTTTGGTAGTCGGGGCACTTGTCCAAACAGAAAAGCAGTAATTTGATAGCCTACAATTGCCCTAAGTTCAAAACATTCAGGCTGGGAATATTCATGGACAACTCTCTTATCCATCTGCCAACCGAGACCCTAAAATGGACAATTAATGAGCAAATTTAGGAGGCAGTGATAATGTTGCTGGACTGTTCAACTAAAGACCTGCACTGATGTTCTGGATGTTGGCTCAGGTCCCACTATGGTGAAATATAATCCAACAACCTTTAGAGTTAAATGCTAGCCTAAAGATACTGTGTAACCATTGTTGTAAGAATTTCTCTGGTGCATTAGTACCTTTTAATCAAATAAATATACTGTCCATTACTTGTCTGGCCTATTTGTGACTACACCCCCAGAGCAATTTGGTTGACTTTTCATTTCCCTCTGAACTGGCTGACAAAGTTGCTAAGTTTCAATTCGGGATGGCCAACAAACACTGGCATTGCCAAACACTCTATTGTCCTATGTACAAACAAAGGGCGGTGGGAATGCAGATGTGCTCTTGTGCTGCAATGACAACATCCATTACTCTGAGCCAGGAGAACCGGGTTCAAAGACCACCTGCTTGAGAGGTGTGTAATAACATCATTGAACTGATTCATTGAAGGATTAAAAGAAAATGCAAGAACAAAAAAAGAGGAAGGACCATATCCAAACCACAGTGGTAATAACTCAATGAACTTAATGGAGTTCAGAGGATGAGAGGGGATCTGACTGAAATTTACCAGGTGCTGAGAGGTCCGGATAGAGTGGATGTAGAGAAAATGTTTCCAGTAGTAGGAGAGACTAGGATCCAAAGGCACAGCTTCAGAATGAAGGGATGACCCTCGAGAACTGAGTTGAAGAGGCATTTCTTCATCCAAAGGTTAGTGTGGAACTCATTGCCATAGAAGTCCATGGAAGCCAAATCGCTGAGTGTATTTAAGACAGAGATAAATAGGTTTTTGCTTAGTAAGAAGATTTAGGGTTATTGGGAGAAAGCAGGAGAATGGGTTTGAGAGACATATCAGCCATGATTAAATAACGGAGCAGACAGAATGGTTGTACAGGACATTAGTGAGGCTTCTTCTGCAGTGCTTTGTCCAGTTCAGATCACCCTTTATAGGAAAGATATTGTTCAACGAGAGAACATTCAGAAGAGATTTACCAGAATGCTGCCAGGTATGGAAGCTTTGAGGTGTGAAGAAAGACTGGCTCAACTTGGGACATTTTTTCACTGGAGCGGAGGAGGGGAAACATGGAGATGTTTGCATGAACTTTTTGTTGAAGTGGTGGATGTGGGCACAGTTACAAAGTTTCAAACACACTTAGATAAGTACATGAATAGGAAAAGTTTGAAGGGAGATGGGCCAGGAGCAGGCAGGTGGGATTAGTTGACTTTGGGATTATCTTTGGCATGGAGTAGTTTGACTGAAGGGTCTATTTCCATGCTGCGCGACTATGACTCTATGAATGGCCTACTTCTGTTCCTACATCTTATAGGCTAATGATCTTGTCCAGCAATTAAGAGAGGATTCACCATGCAGAAGCACAAATAATAAACTCTGTTGGGGATGGTTTGTGGTCTCCAGAGACTAAAGTGGATTTTCCTCATTCTAAAGTAATCAGTGCCTGATGGATGGACCGACATTAGGACCAACATGTGCAGGGGAGGGAGTGAAGAAGGAGAGGAACAATGGTTGACATTGATTGTGACTTATATAATTTTTACAATATGACAATTACACACCACAAGAACCAATCATCTTAAAATATAAAGAATTGTGCTGGCACATTAAATTGTTCATTAATATATTGTTCCAATAGAACATGAAGAATGGAAAATGCATCTGTTATCTCATATTGATGGTCTAATTCTGTGAATCTCTTTGCTTCAGGAATACTGGAGCTAATTATATATCTTAATCACTCTTCCAGATTGTGAGAGTTGGTCAATCGTACAAATTTGCTTTAGAACCTGTTAATCTCAGATAGAACAAGCAGAGATACCTGTCAGTTTCCACAAATTTATAGCCTTCAGGCATAAAATCTAACACACGTCTGAATTTAAGAAAGTTTAAACTTTTCTTTTAAACAATTCCATTTCTTAGAAGGTTTTAACCAGTTCTCTTTGGTAATCTGTGATTTCTATATATTGCTCTAGCTACATTCAGACTTGGACAACGGTGATGGTTCTGTGACCTATACTCTGTTAGGTCAAGGAGCTGGCTCAATCTTCACCATCGATGAGATTACAGGAGATATTCATGCAATAAAGAGCCTGGATCGTGAAGAAAAGTCTTATTACGTTCTGCGTGCACAGGCTGTAGATACAGAAACCGGAAGACCTGTGGAACCTGAATCGGAATTTATCATTAAGGTTCAGGATATCAATGACAATGAGCCAAAGTTTCCGGATGGACCTTACGTTGCTGATGTCCCAGAAATGTCTCCTGCTGGTAAGTGAAATGTGATTTTGGGTGTGGGGTTTTGCTACTGTCTCAACTTAATGTTGCTTTCTGTCTCCACTTTCATGTCATTGCCTTCAATTATCCATCACTTAGCTTCAAGGAAAATTGAAAAAGTCAGAATGAATATTTTTGTGGCTTAACAACAGTACCAGACTTTCAAAAAAAGCTAATATAATCCAGCCATTCACCTGCTGAGTTGATTTTCTGGTCAAGATGTCCAGAGCATGGGAGGGGCTCAAAATTATGAGAGCAACAAGTATTATTCCATGATGGACGGTCATACTGAGAGTGACTGCAGCCGTAGAGGCAATTGTAACACAGATTGTTCCATGTTCTATATCAAGGAGTTCAAAGAATGGTGCAGATTCAGCAAGTAAACACAGGACATAAATACAGAACACACCTTTGTTGTTTTCCTGAGTTACTTGCCTCTTCAAGTGATGAACTGTGTTGGGTTGACTGACCAAGTTGGGAAGTCACCCCATCGTATAATCTTTTCAAATTTCTCACTTTAGTAACAAGATCATAAATCAGCCAGAGATCCTCAGAATGACTCCTTGATTGTTCTAATTTTAATTTTTGATTGTACTCTGAATGGGAAAGGTTAGTAAAAGTACAATAGTGGGATGAGGTGGGGTGTGTGGGATCAGATTTTGCCTTTGTACTGCACATGGAGAACAAGCAACATCTTCTAAACTATGTTCCATTTCTTTTCCTACCAACTGTGTCAAGCACATGTTGTGTATTATTGGCAAAGTTCAATTTCACCTTCAATCATTTTAGCCAAGCTTTTTCTTACATTGAGGTGAAAGGTGAAATAATTTGTCGAAGCTGGATGTTCTTCTGCAGTCAGGGAGAGGATCGGTTTGCACTTTTTCAATCATCGTCCCTGTTTTATTGCTTGTGGATTATTTTCTACCAATGACAGTGCTTTGACAGCTCGTGATTTTCCAGGAAAGCCAACTGCTGACACCTAGACTGAGCAACAGTTCATCAGATATCTTGTGACTATTATCTGATAACAGCATTATTAATACTTAATGAAGTACAATATTATACAGTGAATGGACTTCAGAGCAATTGAGAGACACCAGAATGTTGAGTGGTCTCAAGCATTGATAATATCTTTGACCTCTGATACCCAGGTTGAAATTTATTCCGTATTGATAAAGATCTCCTTTTTTTCTGCTGGCTCGAATTGGCCTCAGCAAGATTGGATTTTGGCAATCTCAATCCAATTCTAGTTATTGTAAACACAGAGCATAAAAACTATTTCAGCTGTAAACTGGAGCCAAAGAACAGGATGTGCTTTTCTGTTACCCAGTAAATATTGCACAGCAGGAGAGCAGCCCTTGTGATAAAATTAAAGCATATTCCTCAACAAGTGGTAGTTTCTCTTTCGATCTAATTTATGTCAAAGCTCACCTGGGCCTGAAAAGCAAAAACATTCTTTATTTCCGAATTCAGCGACCCATAAATTCTAAGTTACAACAGTCAAGCTAAAAAACTAACCTAAACATCTTGTGCAGAGATTAATCTCCTGTATTCTGAGACTATCTAATTTTCTAAGTGTTTTTTTTCTGTAAATTATTGTACATATTTTGGCTTCTCCATTCCAAGAGTCTTAAGGGTCAAGTTATTACTGAGGCACATCCATTGCACACTCAGTGGGATTCATCACCATGCCTTGCAAAGGCTGATACTGCATAATATTATGCTCCATCAGGTAAAGCATTCTGGTCTTCAGCAAGATAAAGGTAGGCCAGATTGAAAGAGGACAGATGGGTCAAGAGGAGGTACATCCATTGATATGCCAAACCTCCACCCCAACTCATCGCCCCGTCCCCCCAACCTGAACAGGTTGATTACAAATATCTTAAACATCTCTCATGGTGTAGTGGAAGTGCCCCTAACTTTGAGCCTGGAGGCCTGGGTTCAAATCTCTCTCACCCTCCCTGTCTCTTTCCCTCTCTCCAGAAATATCTCATAGTATTTTTGACAGGCTGATGAGAAATTATCGACGCATTACTGAACATTCACAAGTCTAAATGACTGAAGCATATTCCAATGATTCATTTGCTGTAGATCACAGCCTATGAGTGAACCTAATGTTGAAGTCAACCCCAGTATTCTGTTTTTGAAAGTCATACTTTTGCATATATTTGATGTTAAAGTAAATGAAAACTTCTTGAATTTGCAACAAAACCATGAAGTTGAAATGTTCAAGAATAGTTCCAGTGAAAACCACAAAACCTGAGACAACAATGTTCATAGTGGCACTGGATGCCAAGGCCAATGGAAATTACACACAAACATACACACACACTCAAACATGCACGCGCACGCGCACACACACGCCATTATCAAAGTGACGCAATTTATTTAGTGAATTCATTGAATTGGATAGATACTTTTTTTATTATTAACTGTGATTGCGCATAACGATATCTTTATTACAATTACTTTATTCGATGATATAAGCCTTATTAATTTAATACGAACTACGAGTGATATGCTTTTTTTTTCTACCTTTACACTGGCAATCCATATATTACACATGGTGTATAAGTTGATCACTGCATTTTGGAATAACTTCTGGAGGCTTCTAGGGCAGACTTTTATATCAACGATCATTAAGAATTATTAACTAACAGCCACACAATGGAGTTGCTGAGGTTGCTGCAGGTAGAGAGTTCACAAAAAATGCTGAATCATTATGTACAAGACCAATATACTGTCATACACCTCCAATGCTGCAGCATTAATTGTCTCTCAATACTATGTCAGCTTTCATTTTCAAGTCTAGGAAAGGAATTTAAATTCACAATCCTCCACTACACAGGCAAAAGTGCTGTCAATGTGCAACAGCTGATATCCTACCTGGGAATGGTGTCAACTGAGTTCCAATCAGGCAAGTCTAAATTGTGATTTACATTGAACATCATCAAATTACAAATTTAATGAAGGTTTGATAATTATGGATTTTAAATAGCTAAGTTCCAGTGAAAGTATATCAATAACACCAAAAGATATGGAAGCACAATTAGGCCATTCAGCCCATCAGGTGTGCTCCATCATTTTGTCATGGCTGATATATTTCTCAACATGGATATCCAATCCCTCTACACCTCCATCCGCCATGACCAGGGCCTCCAAGCCCTGCATTTTTTCCGCTCCAGACGTCCCCAACAGTACCCTTCCACCGACACTCTCATTCGTTTGGCCGAACTGGTCCTTACCCTTAACAATTTCTCCTTTGAATTCTCCCACTTCCTCCAGACCAAAGGGGTAGCCATGGGCACACGTATGGGCCCCAGTTATGCCTGTCTCTTTGTTGGCTACGTAGAACAGTTGATCTTCCATAATTACTCCGGCACCACTCCCCACGTCTTCCTCCGCTACATTGATGACTGCATTGGCGCCACCTCATGCTCCCGCGAGGAGGTTGAGCAATTCATCAACTTCACCAACACATTCCACCCTGACCTTAAATTTACCTGGACCATCTCTGACACCTCCCTCCCCTTCCTGGACCTCTCCATCTCCATTAGTGACGACCGACTTGACACTGACATGTTTTACAAACCCACCGACTCCCACAGCTACCTGGATTACACCTCTTCCCACCCTATCTCTTGCAAAAATGCCATCCTGTATTCCCAATTCCTCCGCCTCTGCCGTATCTGCTCCCAGGAGGACTAGTTCCACCACAGAACACACCAGGTGGCCTCCTTCTTTAGAGACCGCAATTTCCCTTCCCACGTGGTTGAAGATGCTCTCCAACGCATCTCGTCCACATCCCGCACCTCCGCCCTCAGACCCCACCCCTCCAACCGTAACAAGGACAGAACGCCCCTGGTGCTTACCTTCCACCCTACAAACCTCCGCATAAACCAAATCATCCGCCGACATTTCCGCCACCTCCAAAAAGACCCCACCACCAGGGATATATTTCCCTCCCCACCCCTTTCCGCCTTCCGCAAAGACCGTTCCCTCTGTGACTACCTGGTCAGGTCCACGCCCCCCTACGACTCACCCTCACATCCTGGCACTTTCCCCTGCCACTGCAGGAACTGTAAAACCTGTGCCCACACCTCCTCCCTCACCTCCATCTAAGGCCCTAAAGGAGCCTTCCATATCCATCAAAATTTTACCTGCACATCCACTAATATCATTTATTGTATCCGTTGCTCCCGATGCGGTCTCCTCTACACTGGGGAGACTGGGCGCCTCCTAGCAGAGCGCTTTAGGGAACATCTCCGAGACACCCGCACCAATCAACCAAACCGCCCCGTGGCCCAACATTTCAACTCCCCCTCCCACTCTGCCGAGGACATGGAGGTCCTGGGCCTCCTTCACCGCCGCTCCCTCACCACCAGATGCCTGGAGGAAGAACGCCTCATCTTCCGCCTCGGAACACTTCAACCCCAGGGCATCAATGTGGACTTCAACAGCTTCCTCATTTCCCCTTCCCCCACCTCATCTTAGTTTCAAACTTCCAGTCTGCTTGACTTGTCCGGACTTGTCCGACCTGCCTAGCTCCTTTTCCACCTATCCACTCCACCCTCTCCTCCCTGACCTATCACCTTCATCTCCTCCCCCACTCACCCATTGTATTCTATGCTACTTTCTCCCCACCCCCACCCTCCTCTAGCTTATCTCTCCATGCTTCAGGCTCTCTGCCTTTATTCCTGATGAAGGGTTTTTGCCCGAAACGTCGATTTTGCTGAAGCTCCTCGATGCTGCCTGAACTGCTGTGCTCTTCCAGCACCATTGATCCAGAATCTGATTTTCAGCATCTGCAGTCATTGTTTTTACCCTGATATATTTCTCAACCCCATTCTCCTGCCTTCTCCCTGTAACCTTTGATCACCTCACTACTTCAGAGCCTAATGATCTCTGCCATGATAGTCCTGGATAATCCAATATTTGTTTAATTCCAATCAGAGCAATTGTAATATTTTGATTTTGTCAATAGTAAAGGAACAAGGAATAACATTTTTCAAAAATTACTGCAGTTTACGGAGATTAGCTCTTTATATAACCTGATGATGTTTGAAACAGCTGTTTATCAACACCATAGAACACTGATCTGCTTAGTAAATATTAGCAGAGTTGTCACCACAGTTTTATATAATTGATATTTATTCTGCATTTTAGGGAGTCCCTTGGCTTCATTAAAGCCAAGTTTCTGTCAAAAATTATATCTGGTGATATATATTCGAAGGGGTAATGGGTTGAAAAATATTACTGCAATTAGATATTTCAAGTCATACGTTCCATCTGCTCCTGTTTTTATTACAAACCCAGTCAGGCTGAAAGGAAGAGGAATCACGCAAAGTCAAACATCACTTTTCATATACACCATTATCATTTTGTGCAATCTCATCCCCCCTGCACTTGGTGAAACTGGATAGAGGTTGAATGTTCTAACTGGTGGATGGTAAATTATATTTCAAATCACTTGGTTTTAATTTCCACAATAAACTGTGCTTCCAGTTCATTCCTGTCCAAAGAGTAAAGCTGAACGTTCTCCCTCTTATGTCTAGAAGATTTACAATTTTATAACACATTCCAAAGTGCTTTGCAGTCACGGGAATATTTCTCATGTCGTTTTGTAATTTTGGCAAATAACCTATGCACAGCAAGCTCTTACAAACAGTGATTTCATTGGATAATTCCATCAAGATTAATCAAAATGGACCAGGTAAAATGACCACATGAGGGATCTTCTTGATGACTGGAGACTCCAGAAGGAGGGGTCCCATTCTAAGAGTAAAGGATAAACCATTTCGGACTGAGATGAGAAGAAATGTCTTCACCCAGAGAGTGATGAGCCTGTGGAATTCTCTGTTACAGAAAGTGGTTGAGACCAAAACATTAAATGTTTTAAAAGAGGTAGATATAGTTTTAGAGTCATAGAGTCATGCAATATGGAAACAGAACACTAAAGGGATCAAAGTGGATGGGGAGAAACCAGGAACAGGGGAGGGACTTAGATGATCAGCCACAAATGTTGAAAAGTCTCAAAGACCTGAACAGTCTATTCTGGTCATTTTTTATTCTGTGTTCCGGTGTTAGTGACGTTTAGTGATCTTAAAGGGTAAGTGTTGACCCTGACCTCAGTGGTAACTGTCCCGCCCTTTGTTAGAAACAGTGTTGTGGAATGTTCAATGTCCATCTGAGGGAGCAGCATGAGCTTCATATAGTGTCTCAGCTCCAACCTTGCAGCACTCTCTTAGTACTCCACTGGAGTGTCAGCCAAGGTTTCTGTTTTCAGTCAGGGCATGGGGGTGAGAATGAAGCTAAGCCAGTAAGCGGTGTCCAAGCATGGGTCCCACAGCAGGCAGTTTGTTAAAGTGATTGAAAGGCCAATGGAGGTCATTGATCAGAGGTTGCCTGGAATGTTCTGATTGATCTGTAGGCCCAAGGTAAGCCTGGATCCCAGCAATATTCTGAGGCAGCCATCAGGTGGGGGCATGGAGAGTCCCCCGCCCCATCTGCTACAAATTCACAACATCACCTACAAACTGCTTCGACGTCTGATTGATCACTTTCCATCTCAAATGGCTTAAAAGTACTGAGTGGACAACTGAAGAAAGATACACCCTCTCTGTCTATGTCTGTCTCTGTCTCCCTTTCTCTGTCTCTTTCTTTTTATCTGGCTATCTGTCTGTCCATCTGTCTGCTTGTTGCTCCATCATTCTAAGGCTGTGTATATCTGTCGGTCTGTCTTTGCTTTCTCTTTCCGTCTGTCTCTCTCTTTCTGTCTGTCTCTCTTTTCTCTCACTTTGTTGCTGCTTACTGTCTCTGTCTCTGTCTGTCACCATCTCCTCTCTCTATTGTTGCTTCATTGCCTCTCTTTATCTTGATGCATGTTTCACTCTGTCTCTTACTGTCTCAATGTTTCTCTCTCTCTCTGTCTCTCTCTCTCTCTCTCTTCAAAGTTTAGGAGAAGATTTGTAGCTCAGGTGCTCGTTGTAGTGGTTCTGTTCGCCGAGCTGGGAATTTGTGTTGCAGACGTTTCGTCCCCTGTCTAGGTGACATCCTCAGTGCTTGGGAGCCTCCTGTGAAGCGCTTCTGTGATCTTTCCTCCGGCATTTATAGTGGTTTGTATCTGCCACTTCCGGTTGTCAGTTCCAGCTGTCCGCTGCAGTGGCCAGTATATTGGGTCCAGGTCGATGTGCTTATTGATTGAATCTGTGGATGAGTGCCATGCCTGTAGGAATTCCCTAGCTACTTGTTTGGCTTGTCCTATAATAGTAGTGTTGTCCCAGTCGAATTCATGTTGCTTGTCATCTGCGTGTGTGGCTACTAAGGATCCATGAACACCAACTAGCCACGAAACGACACGACCAGCTATCCTTAATACCCCTTGGCACAGAAGGTGAAATCAAACACAGGGTCTTTCAGGAGAGAGAGAGAGAGAGAAAGATGTCAGAATGAAACACCCTCTTCCATGTTGCTGTTTCTTGCACCAGGAGCCTCAAAATTCCTGGCAATCAGTGAATGTCCAGACTGCCAAAACTAAATCAAACCAGAGAAAAGCTGAGCTGAGAGATTTGGCCACTCCCCTTTCATTGTGCATTTTTTTTAGAAACTTCAGAGCCTTTTTACTGAAGCAGTATCTGTTAACTATAATCAAATCGGACCTAACACCCTTCAAGCCCCAGACCTTTAAGAACCTGTGTTTTATGATCTCCTGAGAAAAAGACTAAGGACAACATAACTTTGTTAAAGAAGCAGCATTATCGCACATGACCAGGTTATAGTCTGACAGGTTTATTTGAAATTGTAAGCTTTCGGAATGCTGCTCCTTCACCTAACAAAAGAGCAGTGCTTTGAAAGGCTGTGATTTCAAATGAACCTGTTGGACTATGACCTGATGTTGTGTGACTTCTGTCTGAATTCTATATGTGTACAGATTCCAACTGTGCACACTCCACCTCACTTCACCTCACCATTGTCGAAGTATTATCAAGACAAGTGCAAATGATCATCTCCAATCATGACTTGCTGATGCTCAACAGGTTTGAGATACACGGCTTACAAAAACAAGAAAATATAAAAGATGACCACAACTAGTATTTGACGGGTGAACCACCCAATCCAAATGTCAGATGAAAGGTGTGAGTCCAATACCCAATAAATGTCACCTGGAATCCAGCAGAAATTGTCAGCATTTGCTCAGAACCAAAAGTATATCAAGTACAAACAGCAAATGACAAGAGTGTGCTGAGTCAGGTGCCAAATAAGGAGAAGCACTGAATGATGTCTAATCACATAATGACTAGAATGATGTCTAAGACACAACATAAAGACAAGTCCCTGAACAGCATTCTGGAATCATAAAGCTGCCTCCAGCAAAGATTACCATAACTAAACCTGAATAGATAAGTAAACCACAGATATATTTCAAAGGCTTGTAATTTTATTGCACTCTGCTAAATTACCTGCAGACATAATGTTATTTTATTCAGTCTTCATGCCAATAATCTGTAGCAGTCGTGGTAGAAGTCTGATGTATTTTACATTGGTGCCAGTGAACTTTGTCTGTGTATCATCGTATCTGCAAATAAAGGAACCGTATTGCTGTTTCACTAATCCTGGTGTGTGATAGTATGTCTGTGTCTAAGAGGAGAATGCAACAAAGGGATAGGGTGCAAGAACTAGTACATAGATCAGCAATGATCTCATTAAGTGGAAAAATAGCCTCAAGGGGCTTTTCCCTTTGTTCCTATCGGCTCCTGTTCCTCCTTCGTTCACTTCAATGCCTTCCCCAGTTTGTCACAGCTTAGGTGTTTTACTTTCTCTGTCATCTCTTCCATCTTCTGCAATTGTGCTTCACAGATCTGTGAGCATCCCATTCTGCTTGAATGGATGAACAATCTTCAAGCATTGCTCACATTTTTCATTTACCCAAACCATATCTCATTATCTCAATTTTATTCTCATTTAACTTCAGTCCAATAATCCTGCCAGTTAAATTATAGATATTAGTAGTTTAGAGATAAATCTGATTATAAACGATACTACATCATACTTTGCATGATCTGTTCCACTGTGTTTGTTAAAGCTAAATGCTCAAAAGCAAATTGTAGCAATGTAGCATTGATTAGAATGGCATTCTTTCCATTATGTTAAATTAATAGAGGTGGGTGAATTCTATTATAACATTGGAATCCATTTTTTATTTATTATCCATGTTTACAGCCATTTCTTTTTTCAGTTGCACCTAATCAGGATTTCATTGCTAACTTCATTGCTAATTTCCTTTTCTTCATTCATACAGATTGGGAATCAATTCATGAACACCATTATCAGATCCGTGACTAGAAATCTTTTTCTTTCAAAATTAGAATTTTGAAAGTGCAGCTCTTTTTAGCTCAGGTCATAATACGTCCCGAAACACAAGATGCACTGCTGTAATTTGCCAATTTTCCTGAGACAGCCCCTTCTAAATTCACAACCACTTCCAACTAGAAGAACAAGAGCAGCAGATACATGAGAATACCATCACCTGCCAGTTTCCCTCCTGACTTGTGAAATAAAACACCATTCCTTCAGTATTGCTGGATTAAAATTCTGGAATTCCCTCCCTCGCAACATTGTGGGTCAAACTATAACATGTGGATTGCAGTGGTTCAAGAAGACAGCTCACCGTCACCTTCTCAAGGGCAACTAAGATTGGGCAATAAATGTTGGGCCAGCCAGCGATGCCCAAATCCCCTGAATGAATAACAAAAAAAATTCTAACTTGACGCCTGAGAGAAAATCTAGGGACATTTCCTGGACCACACTATTTCCCATCACATGGATTTAGCATGGAATGGTATTCAATTGAGATATAAAATAAAGAGTTATGTTCACCTTCACCTCAGAAGTATTATTGCAGCTGTGTAGAGTAATATTAGCTGGACCTAATACTGCATCATGAAAAAACTGTAAGCAAGTCTTTGCCTCATGTTATAAATGGAGTCTAACCAAGTTTCTAACTCAATTTCTTTGTCATTATGAATTGATAGGATGTGGGTATGGTTGACTAGGTCAGCATTTGTCATCCATCCTGAATTTTCTTCATTTGTGAACTACTTTCATGAACTACAGTGATTGAAGAGGCAGCTCCCCACTACCCATTCATAGGCAATCAGGGATGGGCATTGAATACTGAGTTAATCAACATCATTGGCATCCCATGAATGAATGTACAGAAACTTGGCTAGGAATGAATGGGAACAGAAAAAAAACTAAAATGTTTTCTTACTACAAACAAACTATTTGATTTGAGAAACAAAACTCACATATTAATAAATTTCAGTTCGAGTCAAATTCTGAAGTAGCAAGTTTTATTGATACATACTTGCAAGAATGGGTGCCTAACAGGTAAGCACCCCGATCTGAGGGTTACATTCTGATTTATGCTGCTCAGCTGCGTCTCTCGGTCCTGCCCTTTCACCCCATTGGTTACTTTTGCTGTAGCGTGTAGCCTATGACATGCTCTAGCTTCACTCCACCTTTGTCTAGCTTTTCTCCGCCCCTGTTTACTTCTCCCATTACTCTAAGCCTGTTGCCCCTTACTCTTATTTATCTCATTCCTTATATGTGACTATTCTGGCATAGTTTGCTGTCTTCGAGCGATCATCCTGCCAAACTAATTTCCATCCATTGGCCACATCCCTCCTGAGACTGGCACACTATTCTCCTGTTACTGGTACATCCCGCTACACGGTCACTCTGCCCTATTAGTCAGAGATAATTCTACCTGTTTTCGCTTCTCACTTAGTATTTGCATGCGCAGCCTAATTTTATAATGTAAGCTTTTTAAGAAGCAACACCTATTCCCTTATTCTGCACAATTTTAACCCTATACCTTACATGATCAATTAGTACTTTGATATGTTTGGCTGTGTTCTTTTACAAACATATTAAAAATACCCAGCTGATAAATGACCATCTGTTTTTTTAATAGGTTGTAGGTGTTGCTGGATGGCCAGCAATCATTCTGTCTCCCTATTTCGTGTCAGGCTTCATCTCCATCCATTTTGTTTTCATTTTACCTGTATCAAATATAGCCTTACTCATAGTGATTGAAATTGTTTCAATGTTATGCGAAGAGAGGTTTAATTCTTCCACTGAATACTACCACAGACATACAAAGCCCTGATTAAATCCCATCTGTGTTGCCCTTGGCACAATACCTCAGATCGGATATTTTGGCTGTGGAAGGAGAGTGGCAAAGATTTCATCAGAATATTACCAGATTTTCACTGGTTGGATTACAACAAGGAATTACCTGTCTATAGCCCCTAGGAGATGAAAGATGCAGCTGTTATTTGCTGGAAGTTTTAATGATTTTGAAAGGAACTGATTGGGTAGAGAGAAACTTGTCAATGCTGAAACAAGTGTCTAAATCAAGGTGATTTGATTTGATTTCATTTATTGTAGAGAAAGTGAAGACTGCAGATACCGGAGATCAGAGTCGAGAGAGTGGTGTGCTGGAAAAGCACAGAAGGTCAGGCAGCATCTGAGGAGCAGGAGAATTGATGTTTTGGGCCCTTCATCAGGAAATGTCATGATTCCTGATGAAGGACTTATGCCCAAAATGTCAATTCTCCTGTTCCTCGGATGCTGCCCAACCTGCTGTACTTTTGCAGCACCACACTCTCGACTTTGATTTATTGTAGTCTTGTGTACCTAAATACAGTGAAAAGTCTTGTTTGTGAGTAGTACAAGCAGATCATAGTAAGCAATGACATACAGGTCATAGGGTGCTTAGACAGAGTCGGGCATACAGGTTACACTGCACCAGAGATGTTCAAAGTAAGATCAACATTTACAAGATCAACATTATTTGAAGTTAGAGAGCCCATTCATCAGTCATAACAAAGGGGAGGAAGATTTTCTTGAACCTGTTTGTACATGTGTATCTTCTGCCTGACAAGAAATGGTTGCAGGAGAGCATTACCGGAGTGGGAGGGGTATTTGATGATGATGGCAGCCTTTCTGTGGCAATGAGTCATATAACTGGAGTCCATGGATGGGAGGTTGGGGTCTGTGATGGTCTGAGCTGTGTACACAACTTTCTGTAGTTTCTTAGAGTCTTGGGCAGAGCAGTTGCCGTACCAGGTCTTTATGTGTCTGGATACTATGCCCGGATAAAACCAAAGCAAGCTTGATTGACTTTTTATAAAAAATAAAATACTGCTAAATAAAATATTCCTTATCCTTGCACACTACTGAAATAACCATTCAATGCCTTCTTCACTACCTCAATTGGACCTTCCTCTCCCACACTTCCAGGCCGTATAATCAAGCTCTAAATACTCACTGAGTAAAAAAGTGTTTCCTCACATCACTCTATCTTCGTTTGCACATCGCTTTAAGTCTGTGCCTTCTTGTTATTGCTCCTTTAATGAGCTGATACAGCTTCTCCCTAACTACACTATCCAGGAAGATAGGGGGTATCAGCTCATATTCTCTGTGTAGGTTGTCAATAATCCACTAACAAGACCTGAGCTTCTACTGCAGAGAATACCTTCTCACAGTCCTTCCCATTCCTTATGAGGGTGTCTGATTTCTGCATTGTTGAATCAAACTTGCTGTATAACCAATTCGTGAAATGGTGCTTCAGTGAACAACAGTTACTTCAAGAGGTTTCAGAGCTTGTGAGTTGTATTCACCGGTCTCTGAATTGTGCTTCATGCTTTACCAGGAACAGCTACATCCTTGTCATATTCTTCATGAAAAAGAACCATTAAGCTTAAATTGAGAATTTGTGTCAAACTGTTCCTATTGCTTTTATATTTATTCTGTTTACAAGTAATGAAGGATTGTTTTGCATTCTCCTAATATTGTAAAATGGTTGCAAGAATGTCAGTGATTAAAATGTTGAAATATTTATTGTTTTCTTAGGTTCCTTTGTTGTTCAAATAACAGCGACAGATGCTGATGATCCAACATATGGAAACAGTGCCAGGGTGGTGTACAGTATCCTGCAGGGACAGCCATACTTCTCTGTGGATCCCAAAACAGGTAACTACTTCTATTTAAACTACACTACTTAGTTTTAATAATCAAACAGTGATCTGAAAGAACTGTGGCTCATTGGGTAAGACTCCCTTGCCTCTGAGTCCGAAGCTTGTGAGTTCAACTCTCTTCCAGAGACCTTTAAGCACAAAATCTATTTGAAGCTCCAGTGAGGGATGGTCTGAAGTGCCTGTTTTAGGAAGCATTGCTAAACCAAGGCACCTCCTCCCCACTTGGGTGAAGAATAGTGGTGGAAATGTGTTGCTGGAAAAGCGCAGCAGGTCAGGCAGCATCCAGGGAACAGGAGAATCGACGTTTCGGGCATAAGCCCTTCTTCAGGAAGAATAGTGGCACTATTTTGAAAATGAGCAGGTGAGGTATCCTGGCTAATACTTATACCTTGATCATTGCCATGAAAACAGATGATCTGATTGTCATCCAATTACTTATTCATGGAAGTTTCCTGTGTGCAACTGATGCTGCTTTTCTTACATTTATGTAATAAGTTATCAAAGCACAGTCCAAACTGTGTGTAGAGGTTGAACAGAAAAATATTAAAGTATTGCAAATGTAAATGAGTAGGCTGTGTGGTACAACAGCAAAAATGAAATGGGCACATCAGTGACTGTACTTTACAAAGTACTTCAGAGCAACATAGGAACAGGAGTAGGCCATTCAAACTCTTGAGCTGTTCCACCATTCAGTCAGATCCTGGCAGGTCTGTTGCCTAACTCCACAGAGCTGCCTGTGACCCATATCTCTTTATATCTTCACTTAACACAAAAAATCTATCTCATTTAAAAATAACGCTGAGCCAGCACCCACTGCTCTCTGTGGAACAGAGTTCCAAATCTCTATTATCCTTTGTGTGTAGAAATGCTTCCTAATTCAGTGTCAGTAAAGAATTTTGGAATACCTAAGGTCATGAAGAAATGTCAGCTGTTTTATTCTTTTACATTTGTAAGGCATTTTGCTGATGGATATGTTAAAGCAGTAAATGTGCAGCATAAGGGGGAGGCAATAGACATGGATGATATGCATTAGAGTTGAAAAGTGTGACGCTGGAAAAGCACAGCTGGTCAGACAACATCCGAGGAGCAGGTACGAGCTCATTCCTGATGAAAAGCTTATGCTCGAAACGTCGACTCTTCTGCCTGACAGTGAGCTGTGGGGTGGGGTCAAACTCCCTCTTTTGGTAGGTGTTGGTATCTGCAAGTAGTTGTTGTGCTTTTTGAATGTAGTCTGCTTTGTCCAGGATGACCATCATTCTGCCTTTGTCTGCTGGTAGTATGATTATGTTCTTATCGTTTCTTAGTGCATTTAGTGCTTCTCTCTCCTTGGTGTTGAGGTTATGTGTTTGTCTTTTCCTTGTTATCAGGGGTACGATACTTTGTCTCACTGTTTGTTGTGTCTCTTCCGTCAGTCCATTGTTTCTGAGTGTGCATTCTAGTGCTGCTAGGAAGTCTGCTGTCTTGGCGTCCCTGTGGTTGTAGTTGAGTCCCTTGGCCAGTATTGTTCCTTCCGTGTCTGTGAGCTGTCTGTGGGAGAGATTTCTAACCCAGGAGTGCGTTGTGGTGTCCTCTCTGTTGTGTGTTAGTTTGGCCATTTTTCCTTTTAGTGCCGTTTTTTTGCGGTGCGTGGTCCTGTTCTGTCTTATGGTGACGGCCTGTTCTATGGTCCGGGTCCATTCCTGATTGGTGGTTTTTGAAATTAACGATTTTTGGCACGTAATTTCTTGTCTGTATTTGTGAAGTCGGTTGTGAGCGTCTCATTCGATGTAACAGCACTGTTCACCTCTATCGACAAAACCCTAGCCAGAGAAACAATAGCCAACCTGCTGGACATACAGAACAGACAACAGGACGTTGAACCTATCAACAAAGACGGCATACTCAAACTACTGGATCTGTGCCTCACAACACAATTCACATTCAACAACCAAATATATGAACAAATCAACGGCACACCCATGGGCTCACCCATCTCTGGACTCATAGTGGAAGCTGTAATACAAAGATTAGAACAAACAGTCTTGCCGCAAATTCAACCCAAACTCTGGGTCAGATATGTGGATGACACCTTTGTAATCATTAAAAACACAGAAATAGAGAACACACACCGGATCATCAACGCCACACTCACAGGAATCCGATTCACGAGAGAGGAAGAAAAGGCCAACCAACTCCCATTCCTAGACGTGACGGTACAGAGAACACCGAACGGAGAATTCACCACAAAGGTATACAGGAAAGCCACACACACAGACCGAGTCCTGAACTACAAAAGCAACCACCCCAACACACACAAAAGAAGTTGCATCAAGACACTATTCAAAAGGGCCACAACACACTGCAGTACACCAGAACTGCAAAAAGAGGAAGAAGAACACCTATACAATGTATTCGCCAAAAACGGATACCCGCGCAATTTCATCAACAGGTGCCTAAGGGAAAGACAATGGAACGAGGACATGCCACAACCCAAAGGACTAGCCACATTACCATATATCAAGAGCATTTCTGAACTGACAGCCAGACTACTGTGACCACTAGGACTCATAACAACACAAAAACCAACAGCCACTCTCAGACAACAACTCACCAGAACGAAGGACTCGATACCCAGCATGAGCAAAACTAATGTAGTGTACAAAATCCCATGCAAGGACTGCACAAAACACTATATAAGACAAACAGGAAGGCAGCTAACGATCTGCATCCATGAACACCAACTAGCCATGAAACGACACGACCAGCTATCCTTAGTAGCCACACATGTAGATGACAAGCAACATGAATTCGACTGGGACAACACTACTATTATAGGACAAGCCAAACAGAGAACAGCCAGGGAATTCCTAGAGGCATGGCACTTATCCACAGATTCAATCAATAAGTACATCGACCTGGACCCAATATACTGGCCACTGCAGCGGACAGCTGGAACTGACAACCGGAAGCGGCAGATTCAAACCACTATAAATGCCGGAGGAAAGATCACAGAAGCGCTTCACAGGAGGCTCCCAAGCACTGAGGATGTCACCTAGACAGGGAACGAAACGTCTGCAACACAAATTCCCAGCTCAGCGAACAGAACCACAACAACGAGCACCCGAGCTACAAATCTTCTCCCAAACTTTGAAGTGATATACATGCTCCAAATGTGTTAACATCAGATCACAACACAAACCAAAATTTATCCAAAACATCCCGAGCATAGAGCATATAAAATTCACAAAAATAAAAGCTCTTTAGTACATTCTGATCAATATAATAGAAAAACCCATTTCTAAATAGTAAAAAAAAGTATAAAACGTATTTAAATGGAGATCTTCCCCCTTATTCCCAGGGGGCATCACTTCCTTTCCAAAAAGCCCATCATAACCTCTCCCAACCAGTGCCCCACCCTTGACCTAGGCACCGCACGATAGGATGAAGAAAATTCAAGTATACTACTGAACCAGAACTAACAGTGAGTACCCTATCCCCCAGCCACACCAACACCTGGATATATTTGGTAATGTTAATACCATATATGAACATATATGACTATAAAATTACAGTCTCAGCAAATAATAATTAAATATATTAATACAAAATAACAGGGGAAAACAACCCTGCTCCCAAGGACAAAGATAAAATAAGATAAGGTAGCCACCTTCCCCCCATCTACATTAACTAGACTCCCTGGCCTATATATATATAAAAAAAGGGGAAAGGAAATTGCTAAGTAAAGGATGAATAAATAAGTCCTTCTTCCCACCCCCTAGAGATAATATTAAACAGTAAGATAATGAAAGGCAAAAAAAGGGGGGGGGGGGGGGGGTAGACAGAGGTGGGGGTAGGGCAAAGCAACATCAATTAACTTTTATAATTTGTCTAAGAGAGTCCAAAAGTTCCTTGGTCTTCTCCGGTGATCCGAAGTTAAACACGGACCCTTCATGGCTAAAGCGTAATATAGCTGGGTAGCGCAAGGAATATTGAATGTTTAAATCCCTTAAACACTTCTTTGCATCATCAAACGCCTTCCTCTTTTGAACCAAAGCTGGGGAAAAGTCCTGAAATAACCTAATCTTGGATCCCTTATGAGTCATGGCTTGTGGATCTTTCCCAAGATTTTTGGAGGCTTCCAAAAGCATCTGCCTCATCTTATAGCTCTGCAGCCGGAACAGGACCGGACGGGGGAGCTGGTTCGTGCCGGGCCCGCGTATTGCGACCCGGTAGACCCATTCTACCCTTACCTGGCCTGATCCAGCCTCCAGATTCAATAACTGTGGAAGCCACTGTTCAAGGAACCTTGTAAGCTGGCCGCCTTCTTCCCGTTCGGGATGGCCCAGCAAACGAATATTGTTTCGACGACCACGATTCTCGAGGTCGTCAATGTGGTTCTCTAAGGTCCGGACTTGCTGCTCAAGAGTCCGGACCCGATCCACGGCTGATTCTGCAATGGCCTCGGAGGTGGCAGCCTTTAGCTCCGCCCCTCCAACTCGGCATTCAATTTCTTCGATGTCTCGGCCGTGCTTTTGTAGCGCGGCCGAGAATGAATTCCACCGACTTCGGGACTCTTCGGTGAAGGCGTCGATCTTAGCATTGAGTTTGGAGATTATTTCCGCGAGGCTCACCACCATAGGTAAGTCCCCGGGGCGGCTGCAGACCCCTCTGCTGCAGCTGGGGAGGGTGGGGGAGGGGCTCCTGCCTGCTGAGAACTGCAGGCTCCTTTCCACCTAGTCATTTTTACAGGAGACTGAACTTAGTACTAAACCACTAATTACATTAAATAAAAACTATTTTTAGTTGATTTGGTGAGTGTGGTGGGGGAGGGTGGCCCACTTTGCCTCGGTCTTAGGAGGAGCAGTATACACTCAGACTTGCTGAGTCGCCGCCATCTTGGATCTCCCCCTTCATGTTTATAAGTAGATTACTGAGCTGAGGTTCAGCAGTCGTTTATTGGTAATAAATGGTAATTTGGAAGCAAACAAAGTTCACAAAATAAATAAATGAACCAGGTGACTTAGCGGACAGCATTTTACAGACTTTTTTAAAAAACTCTTTAACAATCTGAACAGGAAGTCATTAAAATAATTTCCTCTTTTGTGGTCATCATAGAAAGAGCATCAATACCTCTTCACTTAAACAAAGAACTGTGGATGCTGGGAATGTGAAACAAAAACAGAAATTACTGGAGAAATTCAGCAGGTCTGGCAGTATCTGTGGAGAGAGAAACAGAGTTACTGTTTTGAGTCAAATGACTCTTTATCAGAAGTGAACTCGAAATGTGAACTCTGTTTCTCTCGCCACAGATGCTCCCAGACCTGTTTAGTTTCTCCAGTAATTTCTGTTTTTGTTTAATAACTCTTTACTATTGCCTCAGCATCCTTATCACTTGCACTTAAACAAGAACTTGGGATATTACAGGGTGACTCAGTGGCTGCTCTTTCTTGAATTAAAAAGGTTGTGGATTCCGGTTCATGCCCTTTTTTTACAGACTTGTTTACTCATTGCTATTTTCACCTGTTTTATCTTTAAAAATCTCAGAACACATCCCAAAGCAGACCTGCAGAACTCCAGAGCAAATGCTGGAAAGCAGGATTAGGGCAGGATGACTCATCATTCAGCCAAGACAAATACAGTGAGCTAAGTGGCCTCTCTGTGTGCTGTAAACTTCCCATGGTTTCCAAGATAATAAGAAAATATCAGTGTACAGAGTAAACAGACAATTCACAACAAGCCAGGTTCACACTGGTCTAGACTACTTTCATAGAAACATAGAAAATTGGAAGAGAAGTAGGCCATTCGGCCCTTCAAGCCTGCTCTGCCATTGTATATGATCATGGCAGATCACCCAAACCAGGCCCCTGTTCCCACTTTCTCCCCCATACTGTTTGATTCATTTATACCTAAAGATTATGACTAACTCCTACTTGAAGACATTCAATGTTTTGGCCTCAAACAGTTTCTGTAGCAGAGAATCCCACAGGCTCCCCCCTGATTGGGTGAAGACTTTTGCCATTTCAGTTGGAAATGGTTTACCCGTATCCTTGGGCTGTGACCCCCGGTTCTGGACTCCCTGGTCATTAGGAACATCCTTCCTGCATTTAACCTGTCCTGTCCTGTTATGACTTTATAGGCTTCTATGAGATTCCCCATCCCTCATTCTCCTGAACTCCAGTGAATATAGTCCTGTGTAGGAGCAAGCTACTGCAGATGCTGGAATCCGTACTGAAAACAAATGCTGGAGATTACAGGTGGGTCAGGCAGAGAGAGCAAGCGAAGAGTCATCGAGATTCGAAACGTTTGCTTGCTCTCTCTCCATGGACGCTGCCTGACCCGCCTGTGATCTCCAGCATTCGTTGTTTTCAGTGTAGTCCTAACAGATCCAATCGCTCTTGATATGTTTGTCCTGTCATCCCATTTTGCCATTAGGAATCAGTAAATGGAGTCAAGAAAATACTTCTCACATTCCAGCCTTCTCGTCTTTCCCTTCTCGTGATAAATCATAGACCCCCTCTGGCCAATCAGCTCATGATTTGGTCAGGTGGGGAAACCGAGCAATCTAAATGTAGTGATTCGTTCCTTTTAAAAATGTTTAAAAATAAGTAAATATTGTATTTGCAATAATTACATTGCCAATGAGTCATTGATCAAGAAATTTAACTGGGCTTGCAGCTTATTGATATAATTATATGCTTTTAGATTTATGCTTGAGGAATTTATTGGAAAGAATTAATAATTAGTAAGCTTGCAGCAAAATACATTATGCAAAAACAGGAATCTCAACTCAGGAGAGATGCTTTTATTACATTCTTTTCAATCACATGCGGTCTATTCTGTATTTCGCAGCTGTGTTTGAGAAGTCTTTACTTCAGACTGGGAATTACATTAAAGTTTCTGGCAGGTATCTCTCATTCTTTGAGGTTTGATTCTAATGCCAGTGAACAATTCTGTGGGACTGGGTTGAATCATTGTGGCACAGGACCTTTGGTATGTGTCATCATGAAATATGATCCATCTATACTGGACCATTTACTAATGAGCTGAAAAATGTGTTGCTGGAAAAGTGCAGCAGGTCAGGCAGCATCAAAGGAGCAGGAGAATCGACGTTTCGAGCACAGGCCCTTCTCCAGGTATGAGGAAGGTGAGCCAAGCAGGCTAAGATAAAAGGTAAGGAGGAGGGACTTGGGGGAGGGGCGTTGGGAATGCGATAGGTGGAAGGAGGTTAAGGTGAGGGTGATAGGCCAGAGAGAGGGTGGGGGCAGAGAGGTCGGGAAGAAGATTGTAGGTCAAGAGGGCAGTGCTGAGTCCGAGGGTTGGGACTGAGATAAGGTGGGGGAAGGGGAAATGAGGAAGCTGGAGAAATCTGCATTTATCCCTTGTGGTTGGAGGGTTCCGAGGCAGACATTGAGTCACTCTTCCTCCAGGCATTGTGTTGCCATGGTCTGGCGATGGAGGAGGCCAAGAACCTGCATGTCCCTGGCGGAGTGGGAGGGGGAGTTAAAGTGTTCAGCCACGGGGCGGTTGGCTTGGTTGGTGCAGGTGTCCCAGAGGTGTTCTCTGAAACATTCCGCAAGTAGGCGGCTTGTCTCTCCAATGTAGAGGAGGCCACATCGGGTGCAGCGGATGCAGTAAATGATGTGTGTGGAGGTGCAGGTAAATTTGTGACGGATATGGAAGATCTCTTGGAGCCTTGGAGGGAAGTGAGGGGGGAGGTGTGGGTGCAAGTTTTGCATTTCTTGTGGTTGCAGGGGAAGATGCTGGGAGTGGAGGTTGGGTTGGTGGGGGGTGTGGACCTGACGAGGGAGTTGCGGAGAGAGTGGTCTTTCCGGAATGCTGATAGGGGAGGGGAGGGAAATATATCCTTGGTGGTGGGGTCTGTTTGGAGGTGGCGAAAATGACGAAGGATGATACAATGTATCTGGAGGTTGGTGGGGTGATAGGTGAGGACCAGTGGGGTTCTGTCCTGGTGGCGATTGGAGGGGCGGGGTTCAAGGGCGGAGGAGCGGGAAGTGGAGGAGATGTGGTGGAGAGCATCGTCAACCACATCTAAGGGGAAATTGCAGTCTTTGAAGAAGGAGGCCATCTGTGTTGTGCAGTCTTGGAACTGGTCCTTCTGGGAGCAGATGCGGCGGAGGCAAAGGAATTGGGAATATGGGATGGCATTTTTACAGGGGGCAGGGTGGGAGGAGGTGTAATCTAGGTAGCAGTGGGAGTCGGTCGGTTTATAGTAAATGTCCGTGTTGATTTGGTTGCCCGAGATAGAAATGGAGAGGTCTAAGAAGGGGAGGGAGGAGTCTGAGATGGTCCAGGTAAATTTGAAGTCGGGGTAGAAGGTGTTAGTAAAGTGGATGAACTGTTCAACCTCCTCGTGGGAGCACGAGGCAGCGCCGAAACAGTCATCGACACAGCGGAGGAAAAGGTGGGAGGTGGTGCCAGTGTAGTTGCGGAAGATGGACTGTTCCACATTTCCGACGAAGAGGCAGGCATAGCTGAGACCTGTGCAGGTGCCCATGGCTACTCCTTTGGTTTGGAGGAAGTGGGAGGATTGGAAAGTGAAGTTGTTCAGAGTGAGGACAAGTTCAGTCAGTCGAAGGAGGGTGTCAGTGGAAGGGTACTGGTTGGGTCGGCAGGAAAGGAAGAAGCGGAGGGCTTGGAGGCCTTCGTGTTGGGGATGAAGGTGTACAGGTACTTGATGTCCATGATGAAGATAAGGCGTTGGGAGCAGGGGAAGCGAAAATCATGGAGGGCGTGGGTGGTGTCCCGAACGTAGGTGGGGGGTTCTTGGACTAAGGGGGACAGGACCGTGTCGAGGTATGCAGAGATGAGTTCGGTGGGGCAGGAGCAGGCTGAGACAATGGGTTGGCTGGGGCAGTCAGGTTTGTGGATTTTGGGCAGGAGGTAGAAACGGGCAGTATGGGGTTGTGGGACTATGAGGTTGGAGGCGGTGGATGGGAGATCCCCTGAGGTGATGAGGTTTTGGATGGTCTGGGAGATGATGGTTTGGTGGTGGGAGGTGGGGTCATGGTCAAGGGTGCAGTAGGAGGAGGTGTCCACAAGCTGGCATTTAGCCTCTGCAATATAAAAATTGGTGCGCCAAACTACTACCGCGCCTCCCTTGTCTGCCGGTTTGATAGTGAGGTTGAGGTTGGAGCTGAGGGAGTGGAGGGTGAGGGTGAGAGGTTGGAGTGGGTGAGAGGGGTGGACAGATTGAGGCGGTTAATGTTGCGGTGGCAGTTGGCTATGAAGAGATCGAGGGCGGGTAAGAGGCCAGCACGGGGTGTCCAAGTGGATGGGGTGTGTTGGAGGCAGGAGAAGGGGTCATCAGAGGGTGGGTGAGAGTCCTGGCTGAAGAAGTAAGCGCGGAGGTGAAGGCGGCGGAAGAACTGTTCAATGTCTCGCCGCGTGTTGAACTCGTTAACCCGGGAGCGTAGGGGAATGAAGGTGAGGCCTCTGCTGAGGACTGATCTTTCATCCTCAGAGAGGGGGAGGGATGGTGAAAACACAGCAGGGCTGGGAGCTAGGACCTGGTGTGGGGCTGGAGCTGGGGTTGGGGGTCGAGGTTAGGCGTGGGGGTAGAGTTAGGCGTGGGGGTAGAGTTAGGCTTGGGGGTGGAGTTTGGCATGGGTGCGGGGTTGGGTGGGGGGGCGGAGATCAGCGTGGGGACGGAGGTTGGCGTGGGGACAGGATTAGGTGTGGGGGCAGAGATCGGCGTGGAGGCAGAGATCGGCGTGGAGGCAGAGACGCATGCGGCGTGGTCATTGTGCAGGTGAGTGACGTCACTCGGGGCAGAAGTAGATGCAGCAACGGCAGAAACGGTGTTGTTCCCGATGGTTGTGGACCCCGCAGAGGCCGCGAATCTGTCGCCGATGGTCTTCCTGGCGATCGTGGAGGCGGTTGTCTGGGCGGCGATCGCGGAGGCTGCATGGTCGGTGGGGGCGGAAGTGACGTCATGGTTCGCGGTGGCAGTTGCTGCAGCAGCCGCGTGGTTAATGGTGGCCGAGCGGTTCCGGAGACTGATGGAAGATACTGGAACGGTTGAGGAATCCGGAGTGTGAGGGTAAGTACATGAAAGTTTTTGGTACTTACTGTCTTTAATTTCCGATATGGCTAGGAAGGACTGTTTGTTTAGTGTATGGATTCTTCTGAGGATGAAGAACAGTCGAGGTCCTTTACAAGACTGTGAGAGTGTTGACCGACTCAACACGGACATTTACTATAAACTGACCGACTCCCACAGCTACCTAGATTACACCTCCTCCCACCCTGCCCCCTGTAAAAACGCCATCCCATATTCCCAATTCCTTCACCTTCGCCGCATCTGCTCCCAGGAGGACCAATTCCAATACCGAACAACCCAGATGGCCTCCTTCTTCTAAGACCGCAATTTCTCCTCAGACGTGGTTGACGATGCTCTCCACTGCACCTCCTCTACTTCCCACACCTCCACCCTTGAACCCCGCTCCTCCAATCGCCACCAGGACAGAACCCCACTGGTCCTCACCTACCACCCCACCATCCTCCAGATGCATCGCATCATCCTTCGTCATTCCCGCCACCTCCAAACAGACCCCACCACCAAGGATATATTTCCCTCCCACCCCTATCAGGTTTCCGGAAAGACCACTCCCTCCGCGACTCTCTTTTCAGGTCCACACCTCCCACCAACCCAACCTCTACTCCCGGCACCTTCCCCTGCAACCACAAGAAATGCAAAACTTGCGCCCACACCTCCCCCCTTACTTCTCTCCAAGGCCCCAATGGATCCTTCCATATCCGCCACAAATTCACCTGCACCTCCACACACATCATTTACTGCATCCGCTGCACTCGATGTGGCCTCCTCTACATTGGGGAGAAAGGCCGCCTACTTGCGGAACGTTTCAGAGAACACCTCTGGGACACCTGCACCAACCAACCCAACCGCCCCATGGCTGAACACTTTAACTCCCCCTTCCACTCCGCCAGGGACATGCAGTTCTTGGCCTCCTCCATCGCCAGACCATGGCAACATGACGCCTAGAGGAAGAGCGCCTCATCTTCCACCTAGGAATCCTTCAACCACAAGGGATGAATGCAGATTTCTCCAGCTTTCTCATTTCCCCTCTCCCAACTTTATCTCAGTCCCAATCCTCGGACTCAGCACCGCCCTCTTGACCTGCAATCTTCTTCCCGACCTCTCCGCCCCCACCCCCTCTCCGGTCTATCACCCTCACCTTAACCTCCTTCCACTTATTGCATTCCCAACGCCCCTCCCCCAAGTCCCTCCTCCCTACCTTTTATCTTAGCCTGCTTGGCACACCTTCCTCATTCCTGAAGAAGGGCTTATGCCCGAAACATCGATTCTCCTGCTCCTTTGATGCTGCCTGACCTGCTGCGCTTTTCCAGCAACACATTTTTCAGCTCTGATCTCCAGCATCTGCAGTCCTCACTTCCTCCATTTACTAATGAGCAAATGTGACTAACTAGTGATGGTCAGACTTAGGTAAAGCATAAATATAAGTTTTTACAGTGAGTCGGTTTATATTGCATCACACATATCATTTTAAAATTCTCATACTTACTCAAATACCTCAAGAACTTTAAGTCTCTCCCTATCCCTACAACTTCCTCCAGCCTCAGAGATCTCAGTGTACCTCTAATTCTGCCTCTTGCAAATACCCCATGCCTCAGTGGACTGAGTCATTGGGGGAATCTTCTGCCCCCAGTGAGGATTGTGAATGTGGATGTGGGAACAGCATTTAATTAAGGAAGAGTGGTGCCATTTCCAAGGCTTCTTGTTCCCACTGGAATTAGTTTCCTGGTGGAAAGGTTCATGGTCAAACTTCCCACGTAGCCATCAACTGGGGTCCTTAAGTCACCAATCATGGAGCACTGAAGGGAGCTCACCCAGCATCACAGCAGACGGACTGGTTGTGAAGTGAGATGCCCTGACTGTTCATCCTCCATGGCCAGCTCCTCACCTCAGGGTAGGTTTTAAGGTAATTAAGGACAATCAGTTCCAGGTGGACATATTGAGATAGGTCAAGTGATGCCAGTGAGAGTCTAGATTAGAGTGGTGCTGGAAAAGCACAGCAGGTCAGGCAGCATCCGAGAAGCAGAAAAATCGACGTTTCAGGCAAAAGCCCTTCATCAGGAATAGAGGCAGGTACCTGCAGAGTGGAAAGATATCTCTCTGCTCTGCAGGCACCCTGCCTCTATTCCTGATGAAGGGCTTTTGCCCAAAACATCGATTTTCCTGCTTCTCAGATGCTGCCTGACCTGCTGTGCTTTTCCAGCACCACTCTAATCTAGACTCTGGTTTCCAGCATCTGCAGTCCTTGTTTTTACCTTGATACCAGTGAGAGCCAATCCTGCCTTTGCACCCAACATCTCTACCTGCTCTTTCCACATGATCCCCAAACCCAAGAGAGCCACACCCCTCCACCTCTTGGGAATGTCCTCTGCAATCCTGGGACACCAGGGGCTGCTCTTCCACCACCAGGCCCAAGGCCTACTTCCTGGTACTACAGAGTGAGGTACTCTCATTTGCCAATACTCTAAGTGGGTGGGATCTCCACCTGCTGGGGACTTCAATCAAACAAAGGCCTGTACTGCCTGATTGGCATATGCTTTGGTGGAGCTTCCCAGAGGAGGCAGGGTCAGAATCTACCTAGCTCTGTTGGCAAGACCCCCAACAGCTCAGCATGATTCTGCTCTGAGACTCTGGAATTCTCTCCCTAATCCTTTACATCCATCCACCTCTTTATCCTTCTTCAAGAGACTCCTTAAAACTGAGCTCTTTGACTGACCTTTTGATTCTTATATGATGTGATCATAGAAGATGCTCTTTGGCCCATCATGTCGGTACTACCAAAAATACACTCCTGCCTACGCTTGTCCAACTTGCATACATTAGGCTCATTGCCTTGAATGTTAAGATATTTCAAGTCATTATCCAAGTATTTTTTCAAGGTTGTGAGGTTTCCCGCCTCAACTACCCTCCCAGGAAATGCATTTCAGACCCTCACTACCTTTTAGGTGAAACAAAATTACCTCAAATCCCCTCTAAACCTCCAGCCTTTCACTTTAAAAGTGTGCCCCCTTGATCTTGACCCTTTGACCAAGTGAAACAGCTGCTTCCTATCCACACTGTCCATGCCCCTCACGATCTTATCCACCTCCAACAGGTCCTCACTCAACTTTCTCTACTCCAAAGAAAACAACCTGAGCTTATCCAGGCTCTCTTCATCACTAAAGTGCCCCATCCCAGACAATGACAAATTCTGTTTGATAACTTTATTTATGAAGTGCTGTGGGGCTTGTTATGCTGTTAAAGGTGCTGCATGAATGCAGATGTTGGTGCTTTAAAGGCAGTCAAACAAAACAAAGTTGAACGACAAAAGCAGCATTGAAATCACAACCTCTTCCAAATTTCAGAATGATGACCAATTGGTCCATCCCATCACTCACCTGAACATCAATGTGGAGGTGCCAGTTTTGGACGGGGGTGGACAAAGTCAGAAGTCACAAGCCACCAGGTTATAGTCCAACAGGTTTATTTGAAATCACAAGCTTTCTGAGTGCTGCTCCTTCGTCAGGTGCACAGAAAAAAGGCACACTGACACAGAGTTTATAGGCAGAGAGATCAAAGGATCATACAGTTAGTGTAAGTGGAGTGAACAAACCTAAGATAACTGATAGAGAACTTTGTTAGAAAGGAGATGCAAGTTTCAATTGATTAATATACAAATTCAGAATCTGTTTCAAGTCACTGTCCCAAGATAATTAAAGGTTTTATCATTGTCTGCCTAACTTTCCAAAATCAATCAGGAAGAGATACAAAAGGTGACATCTCAGGTCAGACACTGAATTGTAGGCGTGAGGCCTCATTCAGAATCTGTCTCTGAGTTTGATGTCAGGCTGGTCTTGTTCCAAAAGCAGGAATTTAAAAAATGCCACACTGACTGTGACGATAAATTGTGTAACAAAATAAAATGTATCTGCAAATAAGCAAACATCTTGGATGAAATTATTCATCCTAGTGTGTGTGCGTGATGCGTGTGTCCTTGAGAGAGCGTGTATGAGTGTGAGAGAGTATATGCATTGGAATTGCTTCCAACTGAATATCTATAAAGTGGGGTAAGTGCCAACTTGCAATGAAAGGCAAATGTGAGAGTCTGCCACATGTGCGTATTAATTGTAGTATTAATTACATAAGCAAATTCATGATAAATATTTGATTTTGTCTCTGCATTCCATGTTTAGGTGTCATAAGAACCGCTTTATCAAACATGGACCGAGAAGTGAAAGAAGAATACCAAGTTATCATTCAGGCCAAAGACATGGGTGGTCAAATGGGAGGCTTAGCAGGGACAACAATGGTCAATATCACTCTCACTGATGTTAATGACAATCCACCAAGGTTCGCCAAAAGTAAGTATTCCTTCTGATTTCTTCCATCACTTCACAAAGCACACAAAACCCTTTGACCCGTAATCTACACTTCAGTGATGTAGAAAATTGAATGAAATAATCAAACCTTTGGCTGCGGTGAATCTTTTCCAAGTCTGTGTTAGTCTTGGGTTAATGTGTGAGCAGCTTGTTCACCCATAAAGCTGGTTATCAGGTTTTGCTTTCTGTGCCGTTGTCTGTTCATTTCTGACGAATCCCCCCACTGACGAACTGCTCCCCCAGCTGAAGATAAATGGGTTGGAAACGTGTTCCGGGAGTTCACACTGCAGCAGGAAAACTGAGAGAAGATGCTTAGTGCAATGACAATGTGATGGATCCATGTGAAGACAACACATTTAGTCATGAAGAGTTACTCAGCTAACTCCCAGCAATTTGCATTGCCTTTTACTGCACAGATTCAGGCATTTGTAAAATGCAAACAAATAGAAAAATTGACATTTCTTACACACTTATTGCATCACTGTATTTTTTTGACATACAGTGTGTTTGTAGGAAAATTGGGTTAGCTAAGGGCCTCCTAAGGCACCTCACATCTCTGTTTACATACATTTGTGGATGAGACCCTATAGTATGAATTATTGTGGTTCAACGGCATTGATCAAACACTGATTTAAAGTGTGGTATTGCAATTTTGAGGCTCCATGTTCCAGCAATTATTGTCTAAATCTTTCACAGCTTCACACTTGGTTAATGCCATTTGAAAGGATCATCACATACTGGGTGAATCTCTCTGATGGCTGTTCCTAACATCAGTCATGCTTTGGAAATTTACCCTCATACCTTTTGGAAGTTTCAAGATGTACAGCGAGTGATCTGTCCAGTGTCGAAATACTGTTTTGATTGCTTCAAGTTTTCTGCCCTAGTTATGTCCAGGGACAGGGAAGGATATGGAACATATATCCTGTAGTGGAATTTAAATGCAATTAATAAACTCAGAATTAGCATCTAGTCTCATTGATGGTGACTGTGAAAGCAATTGATTGTTCTGAAAGAACCCATCAGGTTCAGTAAACCTTTAAGGAAGGAAATCAGCCATCCTTACCTTGTCTGGCCGATTCATAACTGTACACCCACAGAAATGTGATTAACTCTCAACAGCTCAGTGAAATGGCCAAGAGAGGCAATTAATTCAAGAAAAATAGCAATAGTGCATATGATGAAAGGTGTGTATTTATAATGTATATGCATTTATATATTTTTTAGTTTTATATTTTAAACCACTGGCATATGGGGTTGGAAATGGGTGAAGGGATTTAATAATTAACTAGGTCAGCTTTTTGGAACCTTTATTTTAAGTCAGCTTGTGTCAAAGAGAAAACTGTTTATATTGTGGAGTTTTATGACAGGGAGAGTGGACATTAAAATGTATTAGCTTGCTTTAATGTTCAGAATAATCAATGATGGATTTTTGGTTTAAAAAATCAGAGATGGAAAGCCTTTTGAGTTCAGTTGACTGAGCTCAAACATAGTTTCTCCCAGAAAAAGGAGATGGTTCTCAGTGTAGTTAAGTTTTGAGTTATCTCAGCCTAAGGGTTATGGTTTGTAAAAAACCGTTAGGCCAAGAGCGTTTGGCCAGAACTCTGCAGATTATTAAAGGACTGAAGAATTCTAAGCTTTCAGATGTGTGAGTGTTCAAGAAGAAAAAATCACATCTCCCAGGAACAGAACTAAGAAGAAACAGTTCAGTCAATCTACAACAACCAGCACAGAGAATGCTGGAGAAACTCAGCAGGCCTGACAGCATCTGTGGAGAGAGAAACAGAGTTAACAATTCCAGTCCTGTTCTTCAGAAGAGTCAGCATTTATAGACTCTCTCTAGTTGCCCTTGAGAAAGTGATGGTGAACTGCCTTCTTGAACTGCTGTAGGTAGACTCATGATGCCAATAGTGAGGGAGTTCTATTTGATAGTTTAGAATGTACGGAGATATCTTGGTTTCTTTATCCTTTTTTAGAGTGATAAATTTCTTTTGTTTTATTTGCAACACCAAATCTATAGTCTGACATGCTTATGTTTCAGTGAAAGGTCACTGCACTAAATGAAAAATAAAACCGAATGTAGATATCATTGTGGTATTTGATGTATCCAGCAGTAACATCAAGTGGAATTATACCAGGCAACAACTACTGGTCTTAGCAGTGATATTCACACTCCACTGAAGAATAAAAAATAAAGTGATTGTAAGAATGCTGCATTACCCTACAATCCCCTTTGGAACTGGTCTCCCTGAGCATCATTGTGCTGAGGTTGCATAACAGAGTTAGTGCTTCTGCTGTTGGACTCAGATGTCAGCTGTTAGTGCACTCACTAACCTTAATCACTCACTTCAATCCCATGAATGTCTTCCAGCACTGGGCATTGGTCAGTTAGTTGCACTCTTGACAGTTATCCCCACATTATTTATTTTACTGCCAACTCAATGTGTATTTGGATAACCTCCTGCTCAACTAACGATACTCCATGAAGAGTCATAGAGATCTACAACGTAGACAAAGGCCCTTTTGCCCATCATATCTATGCTGGTTAGAAATATCTATCTCTGTTCATTTCCATCATCTCCTTCAGCAAGACCTATAATACATATCTAAAAATTCAGGAAGTCTTCCCTTTCCCTTAATGGGTGACTGACCTTTCCTTCCCAGATCAGATTCTGTTCCACAGTACTCTCATCACCTGCCACAGTCTTTAAGAGATGGACACCAGCTTCACAAAGAATGAGTTACCGACAACACTCCCCCGTTCCCTTACCAATGTGCGTCGCCAATGAAGACTGCAGGGAAGCCTGGCAGAAAAGACAGAGCAATATAATTTGCAAACAGGAAGTTGGCATGCAGCCTGGTTACCACTCAATAGGAACTGAGTAATTGTACATCACAAACTCTGTGCCCATTTCAGAGATGAACCAACATAAGCTTTGTGGAGATTTTGGCTTTGTCCGTGCTCCATCAATAGGAAGCTGCTAGTAAGTTGGAAAAAATGGCTGCAAATATTTGTGGATTCATGCTTTCCCTAATGTCCTAAGTTAAATTGGGATAAATCCTAAACCCCAGTTGCAATCTTCCTGATCCCTAAAGATCAATGATACACTCAAAAAAGCTATATGTGTAGACTCTGATAATAGCTAGTGTCTAAATTCTCCATTCTTTGTAGACATAAAGACTCCTCGGGTGATAATTTTGTCTGCATTATTTATTCTAATAACTTACCTTGAATCTTCGAAAGGTTTTGTTGTTTAATGCTCTTCACATCTACAATAAGAAACTGGACTTTGATAAATGTGGAATCAGAGGCGGATTACCTACCACGCACTTTGAGCAACCTTTTAGGGCTGGTAGTGAGGTAGTGCCCTTGGATCGATGTGTCACTTCTCACCTCTGAGTGCCTGGGGCCATTACCCAAGTCTCAACTCTCATTTCCACGCAACTAAGGCGCTCCATGATTAATAAAAATCCTTTTAAGCAATCAAGAGTGAATCATTAGAATAAATAATGCAAAATTGTCTTTCAAGGAACCTTTGCATTACCAGATGATAGCAAATTTGCGCACTGGTTATAAACAGCTTTTGCTCATGGCTTATCTGTCATTTACACTGATATTTACAGATCAAGATTTTTCCAAGTGTGGTCTATTATTTAAGTTGGTGTAACTGAGGAAATCAGGGAGAGCAGTGGATACGCTACACTTACAAGGTAGTGAAGGCAATAAGTATCAACAAAGGTACTAGTTCCCAATCTGCACTTTGCATTTGTGCGTCTATTACGTTATTCACGTACTTATTGTTGACATCACTGGCAAGCCTGACATTTGTTGCCTTTGGTTGTAATTTTTTGAGATCACTTTGCAGGGCAGTTGGGAGTCAGCCATTACTCCGGGCCCAGAGAACATAAGTGAAATGAATACTGGGTCAAGATGGCAGATTCCTAAATGAGGACAATGAATGGAATGAGTTTTTAATGACAATCCAATAGTATTGATGGTCACCATGACTGATACTCACATTTTACTGCAATTTTATTAAATTGCAGTCTTGCTATGATGGTATCTGAATGTATGTCTGCTGATCATGAGTGAGGTCTCCATGTTCCTTGTCCTGCAACAGACTCAGGGAATGGGGATTTCAGGGCAAGGCAAGATATAATTAGGACAGTGGGGTCAAAAACTTAACCCTGGTGAAAGTAAGATGTTGAAGTTGTAATTGTTCCGTTTTGTTTGTTCGAGTGGGTGGATTGGATGTCGGTGGTGAGTGTAAATTGTGGTGGGCAAATTTGAAAGCTATACCAATCAAGCGTGGGCCGTGACCCAGAGAACATCACATCAGACAGGGGCAGAAGCTCGTTTGAACTCATAAGGTGCAATGATACAGATAAAGGGCAAGGGAGTCATGGGTAGTAGTCATGTCACTGGACTGGTAATCCAGAAGCAAAGACCAATGTTCACAGGACATAGGTGCAAATCTCATTGCACTGTTGAAATTTGAAATGGATAGAAGAGAAATCTGAAGTTAAAATAGCTGGCCTGGTGGCAGTTTATGCAGTCATGAAAACCCATCTGAACTCTTCTTCTGGTGCAGTGGCAGTGTCCCTATATCTGGGCCAGGAGACCTGGATTCAAATCCCACCTGCTCCTGGTGTGTATCTCTGAACAGATTGATTCAGAAAAGCTAAAAAATAATCTGTTCACTGAAGTTCTCTCAGGAAGGAAACTTTCTATCCTTACCTGATCTGGCACACAGCTAACTCCAGATCTACAGCAATATCATTTGCTTTGTTTTATTCATGCACAGGATCTGGGCATCACTAACTAGGTCAGCATTTTTTGCACATTCCTTATTGCTCAAACAGCAGTTAAGCGTCAACCCCAATGTTGTGGGTCTAGGGTCACATGTATGCCAGATCAAGTAAGATGACAGTTTTCTTCTTGCCCAAAGGGCATCGATGACCAGATGGGTTTTTCCTCAAATAATGGACAACAATTTCATGGTCATCATTAAACTCTTAATTCCCGATACTTTTTATTGATTTGAAATTCCACCACCTGCTTTGGTGTGATTTGAACCCAGGTCCCCAGGTAATAACTGAGGTCTCTGGATTAATAGTCTGATATTAAATCACTAATACCCTATCACTTCCCCCGTGATCACTCTTAACTGCCTTCTGAAATGGCCTTAGAAAACCACTCTGTTCAAGGCAAAAATGATGGGCCACAGATGTTGGGCACAGCAAAGATGCTGACATCCCACTAGTGAAGCAAAGAAAACACATTTCTACATCGAAGCACAAAGAGATATGGTTGTATAGCCAATCCTGGTTGCATAGCCAATGGTTGTATAGGATAGCTATCATACCTGAGTAATTACATGAATGGATGCTTTAAGGAAAGGGACAAGTGAAAATAAAGAAAACTAGGGGAGAAATATGAGAAAGAATTTACTCCCAGTGAGCTCACCAATAAACATGGGAATTGACCAGGCTCAGAAACTGGCACTGAAATGTTTAAAAATTGAGCAAATAACTACAAATGAAAAGTTAATAATGGCAATGAATTTGAGAAAATCTCCTGTTCCATTTAAGTGAACATGAAAAATTACATTGGAGAATATTCTCCATAATATTTCAAGATGGGATTCCTCATTTGTAATTTATACACCAGCTATGTAAATAGCCCATGAAGAGAGGAAGTGTTTTAACTAACTGGAGAGAACATTATACAGAAGTTATAGTTAATGTGGAAACTTTCATCTACCTATTGTTTGGATGATTGATTTATTTTCCGTAATTGGACTGGATTGTAATTACCTTTAGCCTCTGGTGAACAGAGCAAGATTTTTTAAAAGTCTTGATTTTTACTCAAGAATTACAAAAAAAAAATGCAATAGTGATTTCCCATGTGGACTGAGTTAGAATAATGTTAAGCTTGAACTATTTTATCCTTATCATAAATATATTTCACTTCAAGGGAAAAGTACGAGAGCAAGTGAATAAGTTCAATAAGAGATAAGACATTATAGAGTCATAGAGTCATAGAGTCATACACTATTGAAACAGACTCTTCAGTCCAATCAGTCCATGCCAACCATAACCATTGATTATTTGAGGAATTATAGATCAAAAATGTGCTGCCAATTACTGATAATGACAATAGCATTTATTATTTAAGCATGAATGGTACAGCAACTATTGACCTACCTGTGGACCCATGACATTAACATAGTTGTCACAGTTCCATTTTCTGTCAGTGATGATCTCCAAGATATTGAAAATGGCTGGACTCAGAATTTATCTTGAGAAATTCTTGCGGTGAGATAAGGAGATGAATGGCTTTCCTTGTGCTAGCTTTAGCTCGAATCAGTGAGGAACGTTCCTCTATCCTTCATCATTATCATGTTGTTGGGACCACTTTGTGCCAAACTTGGCCACATGCTGATGTGAGGTCAATGTCAATTGCTCACCTGGAAGCCATTGCTTGTTCTCATGCTTTGACCAAGGTGAAAATGTGGTCAGGAGTTGGATAAAACCCAACTGAGCATCAGGAAGTTATGAGGGAACAAGTGAAATTTGATAGCATCTTTGATGACATCATCTATCACTTTCTTATATTTGGGAGTAGGAGGATTGATCCACAATTAGCTGGAGTGAATTTGTGCTGCTTGGTGTAGGCAGTTGCAAAAATGTTATATTAAAAAGAGGAGACCTTATTTAATAACGCATAATTCATATTTTATTATTGGCATGAAAACCAAGTTCAGTTTCAATTATAGTATAAATAATGAATGTAGCAGCAGAGGAAATCCAGTATTTGCTTCCCCAAAACGTCTTGGTTTAATTCAGGCCTACATTTTTAAACTTTATTTAGTACATATCCTACTACTACATATTAGGGGTGGCACAGTAGCTACTTCACAGTGCTAGGGAGCTGGGTTCAATTCCCCATTGGGTGACTGTCTGTGTGGAATTTGCATGTTGTCTGCATGGGTTTCCTCCCATAATCCAAAGATGTGTAGGTTAGGTGAATTGGCTATGCTAAATAGTGTTAGGTGCATTAATTAGGGGGAATGGGTCTGCATAGGTTACTCTTCAGAGGGTTGGCGTGGACTTGTTGGGCCAAAGAGCCTGTTTCCATAATGTAGGTAATCTAATCTAATATTCTATCTCCCCTAACAAAACCAATCACTAAAATTACTTTGAATATTGAACCTTTTAAATGTTATGTTGATTAATTCATGGCAGTGCTCCTCTTCACATGCAGTTTGATTGTGATGATTGCAGTTTGATACAGAACAGCAGGTTTGTTAGAAATCTCCTGCTGCGTAATATATACTTTATCTTGCTGCTGTACCTGTTACAATACAGCTCTTAGGCTAATACCAGTCAACTGATTTCCAAAGAAAAAATACAGTTCTTTTGTAACTACCTGTAATGGGTCACTTCATTAACAGATGTATTGTTGGATAGAATGGAAGATTTGCCGAATAGTTAGTGCTTGACACAGGCAAAATGCATTTAACTCAATTTGATGTTTGAAACTTCAAGCTTATATCAATTCTAAATTAAACAATTGATATTTAACTAATTTGGGTACAGATGACTGATTAGATGGATTTATTTTGATCACCTGATCATGATATTGCCATTAATGATCTGTGCATTAGAGGTAGGGGTCATGCAGGGCAGTAGTACTGTCCCTACTTCTGAACTACGAGGCCTGCGTTCAAATCCCAATGGGTATTAATGTCTCGGAACAGTTTGATTAGAAAATATCAGTGGACAGGCTGACCAATTGATGGATCATTTATATCTTACACAGAGCATTTGGATTTAATGCATTTTCCTCCATAATGATTATTCAGTCCATTTGACATTTGTGATTTGTAATACTGTACATTCTTTCACTGCATGAATAATGCTCTGGTATTTTATACCTATACATCCTTTTTAATGTCTCTAACTTGACTTGTAATAATTACTTGAGGAGACAAATTTTGAACATTTTCAATGGGTTTCTGACTTTTAAAGATATCTGTCAAAGTAACTTTGGACTTCTGGTTTGGGATTTCACTGCGGCTAATTCATAATATGATGGTACAAATTCAGATCAGAAGTATAGAAGGTACAGTCAGTTCTGATATAATGCAATAATTCTGTTCAAGTCCAATCTTGTATTATAAGAAAATGGTGTAATAACTGCACTATTTAAACCAATGGGGTCAGGATCATGTTAAAGTCAATTCAGGGAAGGAAAGTTCACGTTCTACAAATAACGGTCAAAATTCTTCAATCACATTAAAGAGAAGTTGCATTGAAGAAACACGCGTTATCGCAGAACCGATTATGTTTACTGGTTGTGGTGAAATTTAGTTCGTAATGTTTTGGTAAATCTATCCTGAGTGAAGTAAGTTCTCCCCCTTCCATTTCTCTGGACATGACTCATTTAACTACTTAATCATAACTCCCTGTACAATTTAATTCAATATTGCAGAGAGGAAATAAAGAATATTTTACTTGAGGTGAAATTTGAAGGGAGACAGACACTTAATGGTAAGTAGAAGGTAAAAACCTTCAGAGTCATATTGGCAAGTCTTATTGAGACTAACAGGGCAAAGAGGGAAAAGACATGACAGGGAAGCCCATTAGATTAGATTAGATTACTTACAGTGTGGAAACAGGCCCTTCGGCCCAACAAGTCCACACCGACCCGCCGAAGCGCAACCCACCCATTTACCCCTTTACCTAACACTACGGGCAATTTAGCATGGCCAATTTATGGAACCATGGATGGAATCTGTCAGTAGATAATGGATAGGATGTGGGCCTAATGTTGCTCAGTTTGAAGGAATGCTTGGGTAGTCGATGGAGATAATGGTAGGAAGATAAGTTAGTGGCTGGCAATTAAAGACATTGATTTCAACCTTCACTGCATTGGCATAAACTCGATTTGGAGATGCCGGTGTTGGACTGGGGTGTAAAAAGTTAAAAGTCACACAACACCAGGTTATAGTCCAACAGGTTTAATTGGAAGCACTAGCTTTCAGAGCGCCGCTCCTTTGTCAGGTAGTTGTGACAACCACCTGATGAAGAAGCGTCGCTCCGAAAGCTAGTGCTTCCAATTAAACCTGTTGGACTATAACCTGGTGTTGTGTAATTTTTAACTTGGCATAAACTGTGGCTCTTATGCTGTCTGTCCCAATTGAGTACAGTAACTGCAGAGAAAAATACGGGCAAATTCTGAACACAACTAATAATAGTGTCACTGGAAATAAAAGTGGAATACTGCAGTTGCTGAAAATCTGAAACAAAACAAAACAGCAGATCTGGCAACGTCTGTGGCGAAAGAAACAGAGTTAACACTTAGAATCTGAAATGGAAATAGTCATACTGAACTTGAAACGTTAACACTGTTTCTTTCTTTAACGATGCTGCCAGACCTGCTGAGTTTCTCCAGCATTCTCTGCTTTCATTTCCTTGAAAGTTACAATGAGGGATTGGGAAAAATCAAAGGAAATCTTACACCATTGTTCCAAAAGATTAGAGTTAACTAGAATTGCACAAAATATCCCCTTTACAAAGGTATGTGGACGGGCCCTGAATAATCCACATATCTCAGTGTATGTTCACTAATATTTAATCATTAATAAAATTTATTTAATTTATTTAAACCTTAAGCAATTTTCCCGCTGGTTTATGATTACTTGGATTGCTGTTTTCTTATTTTTGAGATATAATATTTTCCACCCATCAATCTCTTTGTTCATTCTTTTTTTATAAACCAGCTTCTTAGTTTTGAACCAAAATTTCTATTCTTGAAATAATTGCTCACTTTTTGTGACTGAGTGCTCTTATTATCCTTTTGAAATTTGCTGATGCTGGAATTGTACTGATTAGTAAAGAGAAAATAGCTGAGGTAACACAGAAGTTTTAAAACCCATTCCATATTCCTCAACATCTCTGTCATTAATTAACAATCTTTAGGACAGTATGGGGACCTCACTGACTTTTGGCTTTGCCATTTCAATCCTGTCATTAATTCTAACCTGGACTCTCATGTCCCTGACAATACAAGGTGATAGAGCTGAGTCAGGGAGCTCGGGATGCTTCATGTACTTTCTGACGTTATCTTTGGGATGATGTTATGAATAGCTGCTCATGCTGTGTTTTTCTCTCCCAGATCATCTGACAAAAACTCACTCCTAAATCCCATTCCAACAGTCAGGGAGAAGGAACTCAATGTGTTGCTTCATTTATTTATTTATCTTTGTTTGTTCATCTAATATGGGCACGGCTGGCTGAGCTAGTGTTTATTGTCCATTCTCTGGAGAAGGTGATGATGAGTTGCCGTCCTCGAGTCATAGAGATCTGTACCACAGTAAAAAGGCCCTTTGGTCCATTACATCTGCACGGATCAGAATCAAAATCTTCTAATCCCATATTTCCTGGTCTTGGCCCATATCTCTGTATGCCTTTGGAATTCAAATGCACATCTAAATATTGTAATACTTAGTGTGATGAGGGCTTCTGCCTCGACCACCCATATTCCCACCATCTTCTGAGTGAAAAGGTTTTTCCTCACATTCTCTTGAAACCATACCTTCAATCTATACACTTGGTCATTGATACCTCCATCTTCCTACTTCCCTATGCATGCCCCTCATCATTCTATACATCTCAGTGATGTCTCCTCTCAATCTCCTCTGCTCGAAAGGTCCTCTTGAACAGCTGCAATCACAGAATCATATACCGCAGAAACAGGCCATTTGGTCCAACCAGTCTGTGCTGAACATAATCCCAAACAAGTCCCACCTGCCTGCTCCTGGCCCATATCCCTCCAGGGAACCCTTGTGATAGTATTTGCATAATACTACATTGCAATGGAATTACAGATTGCTGTGTTTATGTGTAATGATAGTGTAAAGATGAAATTAAATCTACTTTGATTAATTTAAGGTTATCTATACTTTTTCTTCTTGTGAGGTCACTATGAAAATTTCATTGAGCCCATTCTGAGGCTTTGGATGAAGAGTTCTTGTTGATGTGTGGGCAGCACATTTTTGGTCTCAGATGTTACAAATTCTTCTCAGGAACAAAATCTGTATTTCAAAACTTATCTTTTTGGAAATAGAATTTATTAACATCTACATATCAAATGTTACAGATATGCATCACCACTAAATTAGTCCATATGCTTTTTGGAGGCATGGTGGCACAGTGGTTAGCACTGCTGCCTTACAGCGCCAGAGACCTGGGTTCAATTCCCACCTCAGGCAATCGTCTGTGTGGAGTTTGCACATTCTCCCTGTGTCTGTGTGGGTTTCCTCCGGGTGCTTTGGTTTACTCCCACAGTCCAAAGGTATGCAGGTTAGGTGAATTGGTGATGCTAAATTGCCCGTAGTGTTAGGGGTAGGGGAATGGGTCTGGGTGGGTTGGTGTGGACTTGTTGGGCTAAAGGGCCTGTTTCCACACTGTAAGTAATCTAATCATAACTATGATGTTTCTAAAGAATGTTTTATTCAGTCTGTGAGAATTCTAGCCTAGTATCAATAACTTGATATGACAGTAAATTGAGATTACTCCTACAATTATAGATTCATAGAGTCATAGAGATCTACAACATGGAAACAGACCCTTCAGTCCAACTCGTCAATGCCGACCAGATATCCTAATCGAATCTAATCCCATTTGCCAGTACTTGGTCCCAAATCCCTCTAAACCCTTCATATTCATTACCCATCCAGATGCTTTTTAGATGTTGTAATTGTACCAGCCTCCACTACTTCCTCTGGCAGCCCATTCCACACACACACCACCCTCTGCATGAAAAGGTTGCCCCTGAGGTCCTTTTATATTTTTCCCCTCTCACCCTAAATCTATGACCAATAGTTCTGATTTCCCCCACCACAGGGAAAAGACCTTGCCTATTTATCCTATCCGTGCCCTTCATGAAATTTGTAAACCTCTATAAGGTCACCCTTCAGCCTCTGACACACCAGGGAAAACAGCCCCAGCCAGTTTAGCCTTTCCGTCTTGCTCAAATCCTCCAACCCTGATGACATTCTTGTAAATTTTTTCTGAACTCTTTCAAGTTTCACAACATCCTCCCAACTCCTGTACTCAATACTCTGACCAATAAAGGAAAGCATACCAAATGCCTTCTTCACTATCCTATCTACTTGTGACTCTACTTTCAAGGAACAATGAACCCGCACTCCAAGGTCTCTTTGTTCAGCCATACTCCCTAGGACCTTACCATTAAGTGTATAAGTCCTGATCTGATTTGCTTTCCCAAATGAAGCACCTCACATTTATCGAAAGTAAACTCCATTTGCCACTTCACAGCCCATTGGTCCATCTGATCAAGATCCCATTGCAATCTGTGGTAACCTTCTTCGCTGTCCGTTACATCTCCAATTTTGGTGTCATCTGCAAACTTACGAATTATACCTCCAATGTTCACTTCCAAATCATTTACATAAATGACAAAAAGTAGAGGACCCAGCACCGATCCTTGTGGCACTCCACTGGTCACAGGCCTCCAGTTTGAAAAACAACCCTCCACCACCACCCTCTGTCTTCTACCTTTGAGCCAGTTCTCTATCCAAATGGCTAGTTCTCCCTGTATTCCATCAGATCTAACCTTGCTAACCAGTCTCCCATGGGGAACCTTGTTGATGCCTTACTGAAGTCCATATAGATCACATCTACCGCTCTGCCCTCATCAATCCACTTTGTTATTTCTTCAAAAAACTCAATCAAGTTCATGAGACATGATTTCCCACCCAAAAAGCCATGTCCCTAATCAGTCCTTGCCTTTCCAAGTCCTGTCCCTCAGGATTCCCTGCAACAACGTGCCCACCACTGATGTCAGGTTCACCAGTCTATAGTTCCCTGCTCCTCGGATGCTGCCTGAACTGCTGTGCTTTTCCAGCACCACTAATCCAGAATATAATTCCCTGGCTTTTCCTTACCACCTTTCTTAAACAGTGACACCATATTAGCCAACCTCCAGTCTTCTGGTACCTCACCTGTGACTATCGATGATCAAATACAGAGGAATCTCGATTATCCGGCATTTGGTTATCCTACTATCGGATGATAGAACATAGAACATAGAAAAATACAGCACAGAATAGACCCTTTGGCCCTCGATGTTGCACTGACCTGTGAACTATTCTCAGCTCGCCTCCCCCTACACTATCCCAAAATCATCCATGTGCTTATCTAAGACAAGATCGCAAGGTCCCAATGCTTGGCTAAACTATGTTGTGAGTGTGTCTATTGTTCCAAACTTCCCCTGTTCAAGGCATGAATAAACTATATTTCTGTTTTATCCCCAATGGGATTGTTGAGGGTCACTTCCAAAATGGTCTTCACAACAGAGAGGGGAAAAAATGCCACAAATTGCTTTAACAGGAACAGAAAGAAGATGATAGAAAACAAAAAAACATACAAAATAAATACAGAAAAGAAGTCAAAAGTCAAAATGCCTCTGTTCATAACAAAAGTTTTTTTGAGGTGATTTACCCACATATTGCCAGCAATGAGGAATGACAGTTTGAGGAGAGGTTGGAAATTGCCAGACAATTCATATTGGGACAGAGAGATTCAAGAGGAGGTCCAATCAATGTTTTCAGAACAATAAGAGGTTTTAATAGAACAGTTTGAAATAAACTGTCCCATCATTCACCAGGATGTTGCCAGCAATGAAGGGTTTGAGTTGTCGGGAGACAATTTTTATTGGAGCGTCAGAGGTTCAGATGTGACATTGTAGAGGTTTATATTTTTTATTTTCATTCAGAGAGAAATTAATATTTAGAACATGAACAAAAAATTATGGGATCTGATTCCGTCAATAATTCTGAAAGGAGATTGGAAAGATAGTTGAGGGTGAGCAAATTGGAGACAAAATTTGGGGTGCAGGATTAAACAGTACTGAACTTCCAAAGGGCTAGCACTTGCATGATGGACTAAATGATCTCCCTCTGTGTTCCAAGTTTCAAGACTGATACTGTTGGCATTAGCTCCAGACAGATACATAGAAAATCAATCTGGCTGTCTTTGCTCTGTGGAGAATTATTTGACCTTATATTGTCCTTTGAATCTTTCTGTGAAACTGTGGTCACGTTTGCTCAGAAATGAGGAATCACAGCTGCCAATGTGCTGTCAATGGTACGTTTGATAACAAAGAAAATCAGGCATCTAATATTTCCTGTGGAATTTATTATTGTTGTATACATTTGTGTAAAACTACATTTTAGACTAAATAAAATAAATTATAATGAGAAAAATATTTTACATTATTAGGTGTTCAAAATTCTGGGGATTTTGGAGTTAAAAAAAGCAATATTCATTTAAATTTCAAATCTGGAGCTTTTTTGATATGAAGGACATGGAAGATATAGAAAATGAGGAAGTAGTTGGTGACATCTTGAAAAATGTCCATATTACAGAGGAGGAAATGCTGGATGTCTTGAAATGCGTAGAAGTGGATAAATCCCCAGGACCTGATCAGGTGTACCCGAGAACTCTGTGGGAAATATTGCTGGGCCCCTTGCTGAGATACAGAGGAACCTTGATATTCTGAAGGACATGGTGGGGAGTATTTCATTTGGTTAATTGAATTCCAGATAATCGAACGCGAGATAACATAGTTTAGCCAAGCATTGGGACCTTGCGATCTTGTCTTAGATAAGGATGAACGAGAAAAAAAAGGAAAAGAAAGCAGCTATAATTAAGGTAAAGATATGAACATTAATTCCAGTAATTTTTATCTGACTTCAGAAAGTTGGTCTCCAGTGGAGGTTCTTGCCTGTAGGAATATAAATGCAGGCAGGTGCTGTTTATTGATGGCAGAAAAAATGCTCAGTAGAACCAGGGATCAGATTCTGGCAACAATGTGGATCGATAATCACGTCGAACAGACTGGGGTGTCTGGAGGAGCTGCCTGTGTTCCCCAAGAGAAGCAGGAGATTTATGAAGGAAAGAAGATAGAGGAGGTGGCACTCAAGAAAAGAATTTAAATTAAAACTCTGTTTTGGCTCTAGGAGCAGGGAGAGAACAAAGAACAGGAATTCTTTGTGTTGAAGGCAATCTGAAGAAAACCAGTAAGTCAGAAATAAGTACCTTTGGGTTGAGATGTTAAACGGAGGAGGGTCTGCACACTCTCTCAGGTTGATGTAGAAATTGCCAAGTTATTATTTTGAATATGGAATGGAATCTGTCTCTACCACAAGCACAATAACCATGCACTCAGTTGGAACCCTTGCTGAGCTTTCAGCTGGTTAGCAGGACTTCCAGAGCTGGGCTGCACATTGACATCATTTTGTTAAGAAGGTATCATAAGGTTTACCTGTAGATCTGCAGGAGCAGAACTGAGATTAAGATAATTACTCAGTGTTATCCCTGGCCAAGGACCTTAATTCATCATATCCCCTTCAAGTAGTAATAATAGAGACCAGGGATTAGGCTTCAAACACTTTGTTAAGTGGTTTTAGATTCATCGCTACACTCTGGTATATTGATTCATTACATTCTTGAAGAGATTCAATCAACTGAGACATTTTCATAAGAAATTGAGTTCAAGAGGCTTGTTAATGTTCTCTGTGATGTTGTGTTTCTGTGGAGGGAGTTTCCAGGTGAGTGATTGTGGAGTTGGGAGTTTGGGACCAGCCTGAAAAATGTAGAGTGTCTTCAAAATACCTTGTCCTTCAGAGAGCGTATTTTGTGCCATTATAGCTTATTGTAGGAGCTTTGATGAATCATCTATCGTCAAACCATTCCCGTGAATTTTCATCACAAATTAACGAATGTTGACTGACTGATATCAGCCATCGGTGCAGATCCATTTGTCTCCATTTGAACCTGAGAAATGTCAGGGTTCTAAAAATCAGATTTTGCCAATTATTATATCTCTGTTTTGCTGAACAGCAGCAATGATGTACTAGCATCCTGATTCTCTCTGTCATTTGGATCATCTGACAGGCTTTAATGTTTACATTTTCATTCTAGGAAAATAAAGCATTGATTGTAGCAGCAGTGTTTGGTCGAAATGTGATATTTTTGTTGTTTATGAGCACACAGGCAGATCATCTGATGTCTCACTGGGACTTTACATGCAATGTCATAAACTTTTCAGCTGCTGCTAAGTTCATAGAAATGTAGAACAAAGAAAATGAGAGCAGGAGTAGGCCATTCAACTCTTTGCGCCTTTTCTGCCATTCAATATGATCATGGCTGATCATCCAACTCAGTCACTTTCTCCCCATACACTTTGATCCCTTTATGTCTAAGAACTATAATTATCTTCATCTTGAAAATAATGTTTTGGCATCAACAGCTTTCTGTAGTAGAGAATTCCACAGGCTCATCACTCTCTGGTTGAACAGATTTCTCCTCATTTCAGTTCTAAGTGGTTTATTCTGTATCCTTAGAAGTGGATCCTTGTTTCTGTGTTCCCAATCACCAGGAACATCCTTCTTATTTTTATCCCATCTAATTTTGCTGGTTTCTATGAGATTCCCTATCAATAATCTAAACTCCAGTGAATATAGAACTATCTAATCCAGTCTGTCTTCATAGTCAGTCCTGCCATCCCAAGAATCAATCTGGTAAACCATCACTGCACTCCCTCCACATTATATTGCAACTGCCATGCAACTCACTCACTTGTAATTTATAGTTTACAAATTTACTGAAGTTGCTGAAAGTTGAATATTTCTCTTAGAAAATGTTCTTTTCTCTACATTTATTACGCTTCTATTTTGAGAAAAACAACTCACGTTCTTTCTGCCATGATGTTTCAACTGCTTAAATTCTATTTCAGCGTCTTCTAATCTCGGGGAAATTTTACTGAGAGTCATGTGTGTTCGAAGTATGTAATCTGTGAGGCTTCTATCAACATATTCTCTATTAATGGGTTTTACAAGAGCCTTGGGAAAAGTTGATGAAAAGAGAGATCTGGGAGTTCAGGTCCATTGTACACTGAAGGTTGCAGCACAGGTGGATAGAGTGGTCAAGAAGGCAGATGATATGCTTCCTTTCATCGGACGGGGTATTGAGTATAAGAGCTGGTAGTCATGTTAAAATTGTACAAGACATTGGTTTGGCCGCATTTAGAATATTGTGTACAGTTCTGGTTGCCACATTACCAAAAGGATGTGGACGCTTTGGAGAGGGTGCAGAGAAGGTTTACGAGGATGTTGCCTGGTATGGAAGGTGCTGGCTATGAAGAGAGGTTGAGTAGGTTAGGATTGTTTCATAAGAAAAAAGGAGATTGAGGGGGGATCTGATTGAGGTCTACAAAATCATGAAGTGTATAGACAGGGTAGACAGAGATAAGTTTTTTCCCAGGGTGAAGGATTCAGTAGTGAGAGGTCACGCTTTCAAAGTGAGGGGTGAAAATTTTAAAGGGGACACACATTGCAAATACTTTATACAGAGGGTGGTAGGTGCCTGGAACACGTTGCCAGCAGAGGTAGTAGAGACAGGCACAGTAGATTCATTAAAGATGCATCTGGACAGATGCATGAGTAGGTGGGGAGCAGAGGGATACAGATGCTTAGGAATTGGGCAACAAGTTTTGACCATAGATTTGGATCGGCTCAGGCTTGGAGGGCTGAAGGGCCTATAGCTGGGCTGTAAATTTTCTTTGTTCTTTGTTCTTCATCAACTGACACGAAGGATTTGGTGAGGGTGTCAAAGTGGAGGACAGGTATAAACTTTCTGACAGTTATTAACAAATCCCCTCATCCAACTTTGCAAATGTTCTGAATTTGTGTTAATTCTGAATGGGCTGCAAATATACCCCTAAAACCTTGAACGCAACAGAACCCAAAGCCAGAAAAGGTATTTTAGATAGGGAATGCGGGAAATTTTCCAGGATTGTTCTGGGATAAAGGATCTCAGTTACAAGGAGAAGGCAGAAACTTTTGGATTGTTCTCCTTAACAGGGAGGTTAATTGGTGATTCCATGAAGACTTTTGAAATGGTAGGACACTTCAGCAGGATAGAGAGAAAAGAATCTCTCTCATGGACAATAAATATGGGTGATAGATTCAAACGATTTTCACTCAGGAAATTGCAGGATATGAAACACTCTCCATCAAACATGACAGAAGCTGATATGAAAATTACAGCTGCTTGGGAATATGGAATTAACAGGGTTCAAGTCAAAATATGGTGGATTGGAACTCAACAGGACTATTCTTTCAAAGATGTGGCCTCCTCTATGTTGGGGAGACAGGCCGCCTACTTGTGGAACATTTCAGAGAACACCTCTGGGACACCCGCACCAACCAACCCAACCACCTCGTGGCTCAACACTTCAACTCCCCCTCCCACTTCACCAAGGACATGCAGGTCCTTGGACTCCTCCATCGCCAGACCATAGCAACATGACGGCTGGAGGAAGAGCGCCTCATCTTCTGCCTAGGAACCCTCCAACCACAAGGGATGAACTCAGAATTCTCCAGTTTCCTCATTTCCCTTCCCCCCACCTTGTCTCAGTCCCAACCCTCGAAACTCAGCACCGCCTTCCTAACCTGCAATCTTCTTCCTGACCTCTCCGCCCCCACCCCCACTCCGGCCTATCACCCTCACCTTAACCTCCTTCCACCTATCGCATTTCCAACGCCCCTCCCCCAAGTCCCTCCTCCCTACCTTTTATCTTACCCTGCTTGGCACACTTTCCTCATTCCTGAAGAAGGGCTCATGCCCAAAACGTCGATTCTCCTGTTCCTTGGATGCTGCCTGACCTGCTGCGCTTTTCCAGCAACACATTCTCAGCTCTGATCTCCAGCATCTGCAGTCCTCACTTTCTCCTATTCTTTCAAAGGACCAACGCAGGTCTGATCAGCTCATTAGCCTTTGTGATGTAGGTTTCAATGATTTTATGTGGCAATTGCGAGAAGTGATTTGAGAGACGTATCATCGCAATGTATTTCTTACCGCAGTTACTAACAGACAGTGCTAATCTCATCCTAGTCCTCATACAGCTCCTGCAGGATAGGTCAATGCCTCCTCATTGGAGGCACAGACACCGTCTCTTGATTGCGGACAGCTATGAGCCTGTTATCCTTCTTCAGCTCCTTGGGGAAATGTTACAAGATGCCCTCTCGAGGGGCATTCAGTATCTTGCTAGAACCATTAGATCACTGCCATTCCCAATCATTGATCACTGGATTCTGGCTCTTGTGGAAGGAAGATATCATGGATATGAGACTTTTCACTTTCAGGTAGGTGTTTGACTGCTGCCTGGAGGAGTTAGAAAAAACATGCCCAGACAGACGTACTTCACAATATCAACAACATTTGCATTTATTTATCTTTGTTAAAATATCTCAAGCCCTTTCACTAAAGCGTTATGGGACAGAATCTACCACTGAGCCACACAAAGTGCTCTTAGCCAGAGTGACCAATATCTGACCAAAATCTAAAAGGGTGAGAGAGAGTTTGAGCTGTAGACTGTTCAAGCAGGACCTGCCAACATGAAACAAAGCCACCAATCCCATGAAGCTCATGGTCTAACTGAGATACCCATCAGAGAGAACAGAGAGGACATCAGTTCATTCAAATCGAGACCACTGCTTCAACGCAGCACTCTCTCTCTGTATTTCACTGAGGTGTTAAATTTAGTGTTCAATTGTCTGGTGTGGGAATCAAAGTCAATTTTGTCAATTTATTCACAGGATATAAATATAGCTGTCTAGACTAGAATTTAATGCTCATCCCACCCCTGACAACAGACAGACTAGAGTCTAAACTAATGTTCAGTGTTTTATCATTCAGATTATCAATGTACCTTTAAGAGACTGCTTGTGATATCATCATTGCAATGTAGCATCTGACCTGAGGATACAAAGATCTCATACTCCATCTTCTTTGGGATTGCTTCAAGCATGACATGCCAACGTTTACGCACTCCTCTTTATAACCGACGTAGCTTAATGTCAACCCAGACACCGATGTATCTGTGGTTGAAATATATGTCTACAGTAGTGAGCTGCAATAAATATCTGTTGGATTTTTCAGCATAATGCCAACCACATTTTGTTCCTATGTTACAGTCTAACATCATCACTGCATCAGGTATAAATACCCTCCTGGAAGTAAAACACATGACACAATGAGCCTCCAAAATGCATATTTGCCTCATCTCAATATGATGTGAAGGTGCTGGTATTGGATTGGGGTGGACAAAGTCAGAAGTCACCTTACACCAGGTTATAGTCCAACAGGTTTATTTGAAATCACCAGCTTTTGGAGTACTGCTCCTTTGTCATCTGACATCCTAACCTCATTTCATTATGATAGAGTGATCTACTCCAACATTATGTTAGATATCAACAATCACAGAGCAAAAATAAACAGGGCTATTCAGTCATAATAGTTTCATATGTTGACATCAAACACACTCTAGGTCAAAGGAAATTTCATGCTGGTATAAAATGACAATTAATATCAACACAATCTCTCACAGTATCTTTAGTTGTTCCTTGTGGAGTGTTTCTCTGATCTGAAATCCACAGGGATCCATAGTGATACAATAAACACATCTCCAAAGGGCCTGGACACAGTCATGATTTGCTGCTCATTAAAGTTAATGGGTGAAAAATGACAGACTGTGTTTTGTGATCACCTGCAGTTCGCTCCTAGAGATACAAGGCCCTGCTGGTAATATCTTATACCCATTTGCTCACCTCTATGCACTGCTAAATGCAAACTTCAATTTTCTTACTTTTCTTTTTCACAGACTTTGGTTTCTCTCGGTTATATCTTATTCCACCTGCTCTTGATTTCTTCTCTGTCTTTCCTCTTAGCGCACATTCTCACCTCTGTCTGATACTTTATGTTCAGAATTGCTTTCTTTCTTTTTAAAAAAGAATGACTTCCATGACCTCACAATGTGTTGTAGTGCTTTACAGTTACTTTTAAAATGCACTCTCTTTTGTAAAGCAGGAAACATGGCAATCAATTTGCACGTAGCAAGTTCCTGCACACTGTACTGTGATATAATCAGATAGTTTGATTTTGGAATTGTGATTAAGGAATAAATAAGGAACCAAAAAGAAATTCCAAATAAAAAGCACAATCTGCAGATGCTGAGAATCTGAACCAAACACAGAGAATGCCGGAGAAACTCAGCAGGTCTGGCAGCATCTGTGAAGAGTCAAACAGAGTTGACATTTCAAGTCTTTTCAGAACAGAGAAATAGCAATACCAGACTTGAAATAGTTTGCATGGAAGCATTGCAGTCAGGCTGCCCCTCTTATAAGTGGGCTGCACCTATGGTACAGAGGTTGCCTGGGCTAACGTTAAGCTATTCAGATACTTACAGTCCATCAGCATGCCATGCTCCAAGTAACCCTCGTAAGATGGAGTGTGGGACTTTTGTACCCTCTGGTTATAAGATTGCTACAGTGGTGAGATCATTAGCAAGTCTCTTAATGTTGTAAAGAGGTGAGGTGGGTATGGCTGTCTTTGATATCAAGGCTACATTTCACCAATTGTGGCATCAAGGAACTTTAGCAAAACTAAAGTGAATGGGACTCATGGGAAACTCCCGGACTGGAGTCAGATCTAGCACAAGAATGTAATGGTTGCTTGAGTTCAATCATCTCAGTACCAATAGCACCATAGGATAAAGCAGCCTACTTGACACAATATCCACAAACAACCACTCCCTCCACCATCAATGTTCAGTAGCAGCAGTGTGCAGTATCTACAAGATGCATTGTAGAAATTCACCAAGGCTCCTTAGACAGCAACTTCTAACCCCATAGTCACTGCCATTTTAAAGGACAAGGACAATAGATACATGGGCACACCACCCCCTGCAAGTTCCCCTCCAAGCCACTCACCATCCTGACTTGAAAATATTGTTGCTGGGCCAGAATCCTGGAACTCCCTCCCAAAGGCATTGTGGATCTACCTTCTTCTATCATGTTGTTTGATGGGTTTGATGCCATACTATGAGTTTGGATTCAAGACAACCTGGTCAAGAAGGCAAAAATCAAGAAGTGGCCTCAGACTTAAACTACTGGCTAACAACTTATTCTAAGTTAAAAATAAATGCTGCTACATAGCTAGTCGTCGATATCTCAGACTTTTACTTATAGTTTAATTACAGAAAGGACAAAACTATTTTCTTTGCATGTCAGCAACCATGTTGCCAAGCTGCTAAAGTATGTCAAATGTTTCAATTGAATAACCTCTAATTCTCAAAACTTGAGAAAACAAATTCTAGACTACTTAACCTCACTTCACAGGACAATTCCCTCATCCCAGGAACCAGTCCAGTGAGTCTGTCATTACACTCTCAGTCGGGTAGCTTTATTCACCCCAAAAATAAAGCGAATAAACTGTACACAATATTTCAGGTGCAGCCTCTCTCATGCAGTGTAAGATTCACAAAAATGGTCTGACCTTCATTCTTTCGAATGTTATCATACAAAGACTTTAATGTCATTTTTGCAATTACAACTAAGTCTCAACTCCTTCACTGTATCTTGAATTAAATAGGATTAGGTGTATTCTGATGGTGTAATGTCATTTTAAACTGAACCCTCGAAAATTATGTTGACCACTTTGCCTGTAAAACAAATCAAGGGGAAATTAATTCCTATTTCTTCTTTCTAATAACGTGTGCTATAAAAAGAAATTCTTTCATGCTTCCGCACTTACCTATCTCAAAGGCTTTCAGTGGCACTCTATAAAAATTTACAGGACTTAAAATGATTGCAGCTCTGTACCAATTAATGAATTATACTTGGATTATGTAGCTGCCAGTGACTAGAATGAACTACACTATTGGAACATGATGAAATTGGTTTGGCATTCAATCTTGCAACCCAGATAAATGAACTGTTCAGCTCGCAACAAAATAGAAACTTTAATTCCAAGGATGATGCCAGGCATGAGAAATTACTGTTTTCAGAAGGATGAGATGCTGGAATTATTTCTCCTGGGACAGAGAAGACTGCCTCATTTAACTTTGTCAGATGACGATGTGAAAGCAGAAAACTGTTTTCTCTGGTTGGGATATTCTTGAGGACCCTGAGAATGATGACTTAAAGAAGGAGGAAATTGGTCAAGATAATAAAGACAAAATATTTTGATGCTGGAAATCTGAAACAAACACAGAGAATGCTGGTGAAACTCAGCAGCTCTGGCAATATCTAAGGAGGAGAAACAGAGTTAATGTTTCAAGTCTAGTATGGCTTCTTCAGAACTGTTGGTCAGGAGGGTTTTTTTGAAGTTGTTTGAGGATTACAACATCTTGCTAAAGTGAATTGTAGTGGTTTACTCTGTTTTGAAACAAAAAGGTAGAAATCTATTTTGAATAGAGAACAAATCAAGGCCAAATATTTAACAGGTATAAAGGGTGGCTGGTGGGATTGCTTCAACATTGATCACTCAAATTGCAGACTTAAATTCAAGAGGATAAATTGACTCACCCCATGCTGTGACTGTCCACAGTCCTATGTTAATTGAATTTTTAATAGGCTCACACAAAAGAATAAAAATTTTGAGAAATAAGAACGTTAATCTCTCCTTTCTTTTTAAATTATGTGGAGGTGCCCGTGTTGGACTGGGGTAGACAAAGTGAGAAGTCACACGACATCCGGTTATAGTCTGACAGGTTTGTTTGAAATCACAAGCTTTCAGAGTGCTGTCCCTTCATCAGATGAAATCTTTACCTGATGGACTATAACCTGGTGTTGTGTGACTTCTGACTTCTTTTTAAAAGACAACAAATCAGAATGTTATTTTCCTCCATTTCTGTTGCACAACTTTATTTAATAATATGTTGACAATGAGTTATTTAATCAGGGCATTGAAAAAAGTTTAACTGAAATAAAACTTTTAAAAAGCTTGTTTTCATCGCCAGTGATGACACAGGTACCTCAATAGTCAAAGAATAGTAAAAAAAAATTGACAGTAAGATCTTAACCTAAGAGCATAGCGAGTTTTGAGAAGATTTGTAGCTCAGGTTGAGGTTCTGGATGTAGGTTTGCTCGCTATGAAACTTCCATCTTAGCAAGGAAACCTACATCCAAAACTAAGAGTAAGAATAGGCCATTCAGCCCTTCAAGCCTGCTCCACCATTCAATGTGATCATGGGTGATCAAACTCAACTGTCTGAAAATCTACTGTCAGTATAAGAGATTGGGAAGTGAAGCAGTTGAGTATAGCCATCAGCCTCTGAAGATTATTTTCCACACAGGGTGACAGATATTCCTGTTTGTTTTGCCTTTACATAAAAGAGAAGTGCATGAATCACGCTTGGTGTCATTTAGAATACTGTCTACTCTTGGCGAGAGCCCATGACTTTGCTTCTGTGGTTTACCGAGGAAAAAGAATAAAAGGAATCGTGCAGTAACGTTTGTCCATTTTAAAGAGTTTATTACAGAACATATATCATCCAAGATAATTCAATTGTTAAACAAACCATGGCATAAGTTTCCAACCAGAGAAACCATCTTGATCATGATTGAAACAGTCCAACATGCATATAAGTCTGTGTGGAATGTTTATTTTTGAGGAGTTGGTCATGTGAGACAAAATAGCTGAATTGGCTTAGAAAGAGGTAGCCAATTAATTCTCACTGCCTGTGGTTCTTAACAAAAAGAAACATACACAACACAGAGGTACTGCCTATTAAAAAACAGAAGCTTGCATTATAGAGCTCTGCCAATATGTCAAATGCATTTCATTAAAGTGGAGCAGGAAACACCAAGAATAAGTGGGAAACAAAATCAACAAGTGTTAACTGAAGACAGACTTTAACAATCAAATTTTTTGCTATTCACTCACAGGACATGGATGCTGCTGGCTGGACCAGCATTTATTGCCTAGTTAACATTTGGCAATGTTATTGCCAAAATAACATTCTGATTTATTGCCTAGTTACCCTTGAGAAGGTGGTGGTGAGCTGCCTTCTTGAAGCACTGAGGTCCATGTGCTGTTGGTAGGCCCACAAAACATTATGAAGGGAGTTCCAGGATTTTTACCCAGTGACACTGAAGGAACAGTGATATATTCCCTAGTCAGGATGAATTAACAATAAATTTGATTAAACAATAAACAAATTTAATTAGGGAGTACCAGAATGCAGACACTTCTCAGTATTTTATCAAACATGTTGGTGAAAGGATAGGCACTTGCTGTTTTTCTATTTGAATGATGCCCTCCTCTTATTTATTCCAGTTGCTTTTCAAATTTATGACTTATTTTTCATTAGGCCTGCAGGAGATGTGGGAGCCAACATTTGTTACTCTTTCCTGATTGACCTAGAACTGAGGTCAGTCAAAAGACAGTTGCATTGCTTGGGGTCAATGCAAGAAAGGGCCAGACCAGGTGGTGTTTACATAAAGATAACATATGGCCATCATTGCTGAGATCAGTTTTCAATTTCAGAGATGTTAGTGACTTGTATTCAAGTACGACATTTAGCTTTGATAGGTTTTCAGCCCATGTCCTACGAACACAATGGATTATTAACTTGAGTGGCATTATCATTACACCATCATTTGTCTCAAAAAGACATCAGAGATAAGAACAGGAAGAGATCATTCAAGTCTATGAACCTGCTCCATCATTCAAAATGAGCAAGGTTAATCTTCCTATGACCTTTCCTCCCAATTCCCCTATCCCTTGAATTCCCCAGCAACATTTTGATATCAACCTTGAACATTCTCAATGACTCAACATATGCAGCCCTATGAGTTAGCGAACCCTGATACCACACTCTGGAGGGCTAGACAGTTTCCATAGTTTGATGGGTAATCTTTGACATTGATCCCACTGGAAGCAGGCATTCCAAAGTGGACCGCAGTTGTGATGGTGAGTTATTGTTTGAATCTTTCCATCATTTGACCTGTGAAACATTGAAACAGGTAATTGGCCCAGACATATAAATCGCACCCCAGCTCGCCAAACTGAAAACCTTCCTCACTATCCGATAAAGCATCTACTCCATCACTGTCCCTGAGCTTAATCAATCATTAAAGATGTGATAGATAAATTAATGAACTTATAAATATTCCAACCTTGAGGAAATTAAGCCTGCAATAGGCAGCAGATCCCTTCCACCTGGGGTCCAGACTCCACGAGGGGCATTTAGCTGCTGCCCTTCCTCCACCTCCAGACCCAAAGCCACAACCCAGGCCAGGATCCATCTCTGGTAGTGCCACTGGAAAAAGTGACTACAGTCAGTAATTCATTTGAGCCTTTGGCCTGGATCCCTGCAGAAAAGTGAGTGATAGTGAGTGAGATCATGAGGTATGAGATGTGCGGGCAGGTGCGGCATTGTACAGCGTCATAGAAAAGGGCAGGGATTGACTCTTGGAGTGAACCCCAATCTGGGGACTCACAAACAAAGATTGGGTGCCTTTGAATTGAGTCCTCACCCAACCCAGGATGTCACAAATAACCTGACAGATTTGGATATGTGGTCTCCCTTCATAGAGACATAGATTCATAGAGATGTACAGCATGGAAACAAATCCTTCAGTCCAACTCGTCCATGCCGACCAGATATCCCAAACAAATCTAGTCCCACCTGCCAGCACCCGGCCCATATCCCTCCAAAGTTTTCCTATTCATATACTCATCCAGATGCCTTTTAAATGTTGCAATTGTACTAGCCTCCACCACTTCCTCTGGCAGCTCATTTCAGACACGTACCACCCTCTGCAAGAAAATGTTGCCCCTTAGGTCCCTTTTAAATCTTTCCCCACTTATCCTAAACCCATGCCCTCTAGTTCTGGACTCCCTCACCCCAGGGAAGAGACTTTGTCTATTTATCCTATCCTCATAATGTTATAAATCTCTACAAAGTCACCCCTCAGCTTCTGATGCCCCAGGAAAAACAGCCCCAGCCTATTTAACCTCTCCCAATAGCTCAAATCTTCCAATCCTGGCAACATCCTTGTAGATCTTTTCTGAACCATTTCAAGTTTCACAACATCCTTCCAATAAATAATAGCATACCAAATACCTTCGCTATCCTATCAACCTGTGACTCTACCTTCAAGGAACTATGAACCTGCACTCCAAGGTCTCTTTGTTCAGCAACACTCTCCAGGATCTTACCATTAAGTATATACGTCCTGGTAAGGTTTGCTTTCCCAAAATGCAGCGCCTCGCATTTATCTGAATTAAACTCCATCTGCCACTTCTCAGCCCATTGGCCCATCTGGTCTAAATCCCGTTGTAATCTGAGGTAACCTTCTTCACTATCCATTACACCTCCAATTTTGTTGTCATCTGAAAACTTACTTACTATACCTCACATCTAAATCCTTTGTATAAATAACGAAAAGAAGTGGAGCCAGCACCGATCCTTGTGGCACTCCACTGGTCACAGGCCTCCAGTCTGAAAAACAACCCCCCACCACCACCCTCTGCCTTCTACCTTCGAGCCAGTTCTGTATCCAAATGGCTAGTTCTCCCTGTATTCCATGAGATCTAACCTTGCTAATCAGTCTCCCATGGGGAACCTTGTCGAAAGCCTTATTGAAGTCCATATGATGAGCTCCTGACCTTCTGCTGGCTAATGTCAGTCAAAAAGGGAAGTCGCGGAAGTGTGCATGAATTGCTCACTTAAGGGCCTCCATTGACCTCTGGCTGAACAAGTAACTAGACATTTTACTGTGTTGGATTTAGAGGAAGATGGTTGTTATTGTGTTTGGGCTGGTACTTTAGAAGGTAATGCTTTGGGAAATGGGTTAATTTCTTACCATGACTGCTGGAGGAAAATTTAAATTCAATGACCAAACTCTGTAAGTGAGTGTAAGTGGTATCATGTTCCACTGTAATCTCATGATGAGCAGCATACCTCAACATAAATGAAGACTTAAATAATTGAACCTTTTGTTTTTGAATGAAAGTGAACTATTTCTGACCTACCCACCAAGGATAAAGGTCTGGCCTTTAACAATTCATGCTCTCCCTGCCCCCCTCCTCCGCCATGTCAATCTTGTAGTTTTTGTAACATAGGTCCATATCTGTGAGTAATTTGTTAAATGGCAGTGACAATGGCAGGTAGGATAACTGACCCCATCTACTCCCATTCACTAGGCCGGCTGCATCTTCCTTTCTTTTCTTTTTATTTCTCCATTTATCTTTCATGTCAAACTTCTTCTTTTCTTCCTTTGGTGGCTATGGTGGATGAAGACTGTTGCGAGGGGCTCTCGCAATGGTGATGGATTGGCGTGTCGGAACTGTTGCTTATGGCCATGGTGGCAATATGATGGCTAGAGCAGAGGCTACAGGTGCTGGGTCCGGTCTGTTCCTTCTGGTTATGGTGATGATGTAGCAGTATTATAGTGGGTCTGGCACGGAAATCCTTGTGACAGTGACGAGGGGGCTGCGGCACTGGCAGAGGTGTTGTGGGTCTGGTCTGTTCTGCCTTGCTATGGCAACCTCAGCAGTGGCTGCGGGGACGTATTCTGGAGCCCCTTCAGAAACCTAGGCAAGGAAAGGTGAACTTGGTCTTGATTATTGCTTCTTTGTATCTTCTGTAATTAAAATGGCTGGAGTATGGCGACTTAAATACTTTTCACTGTATATTTCTGAATACAAGTGACAATAAATTACAATACTATTCTATAAATGCTGTTTAGAGTTTGTTTGTGATTTAAAATGGAAGCAGATGGTGATAGGCGCTGACTCATCTCTGATTTACATAGAATATGCAGAAGAACATTAAACCCTCTGGGTACATTGAGAGAATTGGCACACTTCTGGCAGTTAGTTACTGATTGCTTCTGATTAAAGTTGTAAACCTACTGTTCTCGTAAAAGAATAGCTCCCTAAAATTGAATTGATAATTATGAAGAGATTTTAATATTATGTCTCCAACATAAAATATTTTTGTCAACATTGCATAATCGTCAATCTTCATTGTTTCACTTCACCTTCTCTGAACATTGATTCTATTCCATTAACTCCATTAAGTGAGGGGGTTTGCATCTCACTTTTAATAGCTCTCACAAACCTCTTTCTTTCCCTATTCACTGACTAACAAATAGTGACACAGCCTCTTGTTTTAGACATTATTAATTAACCTGTTCAAAGATGTTATGATACACACCTGGAGCAGGTGGGATTTGAATCTGGGCTTTCTGACTCAGAAGTAGGAACACCACCAGAACAGCCCTCATCTTGTTTTCTATCTCCTGCTGTACATTGCATTGAGCGTTGATTAGTTCATCTGGCTGGTTTGTGGTGCAGACTGATGCCAACAGAATGAGGTCCATTCTCACACTGGCTGAGGTTACTATGAAGAACTCTCCTTCTCAACTTCTCCCCTCACTGAGAAATGGTGACCCTCAGGTTAAGCTCACTCCAGTCATATCTCTCTAATGAGAGAGCAGCTCCAAGGTGCAGTCAGACAGTGATGATTTGTCCATTACATTGTGCTACAGGAGTGATTTTTCTTTGCCGGCTAGTACTTCCTGGTCTTTCCATTTTCATCCCCCCTCCATCCCATCCTCTTCATTGTTACACCTTGTGACCTAACCATCAGCAGAATTAATGGAAGCTTGATAGAATCTGCTCAACTTTGCTCCATATCTTCCTTCCATCAAGATAGATCGTTGATGCTGAGATAAGGATGCATATTTTGGGACTGATACCCTCTATCCCATATATGATGTACAAATGCTGGTGTTGGACTGGGGTGGACAAAGTCAGCGGTCACACCACGCCAGCTTATACTTTAACAGGTTTATTTGAAATCTCAAGCTTTCAGCGCACTACTCCTTTGTCAAATCCTGCAAATACTTGTTCTAGTGTAGTAATTCTTGCATAGAAATTCAAATACCCTGCACATCTTTGGACTGCGGGAGGAAACCAAAGCACAGCTTGAAGAAATTGTGGAGCTTAATAGTCTTTAACTATGAACAACTGTCAGCTGCAAGATAAAGGCAGAGGGTTGTGGCAGTGACTGAGCTAAAAACAAGTCTTGTTCCTTACTACAAGAACAGACACACCAAGTCCAAATAAGGCTCAATTGTTTAAAAATCTGATGTGTCTTCCTGAGTTATTATTCTAAGCTCGGGTAAGCTATGAACGCTCAGACTGGGTTCTCACTGAAAACAAATAACAGAAGATTTATTCACAGAGCAACTAAATACATGACAAATAAATACAAAATAAATTGCAACACTATCACAGACAATGGGCTCAAGCAGCTTGACGAATTGACTTTCCTGATGGATTGCAAAATACAACAGCAGCTATTCAAGATGGATCTGATACCTTTACACAGGAATATCATGTGCAATAATGTCACACTGATGTTATGAATCAACTCTCTCAAAGATACATGTTTGCCTGATCAGCTATGTACACAATATCAATACACGATGTGGTACCTATCAACTTCTTACACTATTTTCTTCAAGCGGCCTCCCTACCTCTTAGATTCCCTACCGTAAAGAAACAGGCCATTTGGCCCAACAAGTTCACACCAACCGTCCAAACAGTATCCCACCCAGATCCATTCCCCTGCATTTCCCCTAATTAATACATCTAACCTACATATGCCTGGACTCTATGGGCAATTTAGTACGGCCAATTCACCCATCCTGCACATCTTTGGACTGTGGAAGGAAACCAGAGCACCCGGAGGAAGTGCAGACAAGGGGAAAATGTACAAACTCCACACAGACAGTAGCCCAAGACTGGGATCGAACGCGGGTCGCTGGCGCTGTGAGGCAGGAATACTAACCACAGAGTCACATTTTTATGTTGGTAAAATTATTTGTTTTGCTTTTCAAGTTATATTTAGCTGTGTATTTGAATTTCTATGCAAGAATTATTACACTAGAATAAGTATTTGCGGGATTTGACAAAGGAGTAGTGCGCTGAAAGCTTGAGATTTCAAATAAACCTGTTAAGAGTATAAGCTGGCGTGGTGTGACTGCTGACTTTGTCCACCCCAGTCCAACACCAGCATTTGCACATCATATACAGGATAGAGGGTGGTTTCCACCACTATTTTCCTCACTGCCTCTGTAATGCCTAGAACGTGCCTGCCTTGCCAAGATATTTGGTTTTGGAAAATTTACCCAGAATGAATGGTTGTTTGTTTCTTCGTAACCTGTTCCATATTTCTTGCTAAGCATTTTGATTTGAGGTGATATTGAATAGTTTTAACATTATACTTTTGTAGCCACTATGTGCACTTGGGCAACTTCAAATGTAATTAAGATCCCAAGTCGCAACACAGAAACATTAACAATCTGTACAAGATCATGGGATTTGTGAAAGAGATTATCCTTAGGCCAGTGATCTGAAAATGTTTGCTTACACACATGGGTTATCAGTTGATCTTGATATTCAGTGCTTTTCTTTGATTATAAATGTTTTCTAAAAACAAAAGTGTTTGGGAGAGTCCATTTCCAGTGTCAGATCAGTGACAGGAAGTCCATTTTGTCACATAGCATAGCGTCGCCCCATGTACAGCAACTCGTACTGATGATTACAAGACAAGTGGAAAGCTGCTGTTAATGTGGAACTATAAAACCACTTGGTGAGCAATTGCAGTTGAGAAAATTGACTGCATGAGTTTGAGGACTTTGAGGAAGAAGTAAGGAGATGTTTTACTTCTCTACCACTCTCCCCGTAAGAACTGGTTATGGTCTTTCTTGTTTTAAATCTTATTTAATTTGGAAAGGTGAACTTACCCACAATGTGAAATGAGGGTCAGAGAATGACAAGAGATGGTGGAAACAGGAGCTCTGAATATTTAGGAGTATATTGCATTCAGCGACAGTAGGAATGTAAGAAGGTTGAGAGTTAATGACAAGTCTTCAATGTCGTCTCATTTCAGTGGAATCAGGATGTGAAGTTGCTCGTGGTAATTGTCCCCCTATCAGTAACATCTAATAGTGCTTTGTGTTTTAACTACTTGGACATTAAAGCTGGGCATTGCAGTGGCAGGATAAATATATTTCTCTTGTGATAATGTCTAAAAAAACTAACCCATGGGTAATTAAGTGGGCAAAGCATTAAATTTGTGAAAAGCACGAGGCTGTGGTAACATATAGCAGTGTAGCTTATTGTGCTGTGCTGTTCTCTTGAATTTTTCAATTAACTATTGAGGAACCTTGTGGAGAAGGGTCTTCGTTATTAGTGTGAATTAAATTGAATTAGCCTTTATTGCTACATACATTCTGAGTATAGTGAAAAACTTATACATCGCCACAAGTGTGGCTGGCTGTGCATAACTTTTAATATCGCACAGTGTGCAGAATGTCAAGGAATTGCAGATGTCTTGTAGCTCTCTTTCTCTATCACAGGTCAAGACTTACATCTGTTTAATGAAGAGCTTTAGTTAAACGCACTAACTTACAATTGCAAGTTGTTGTCCATTTCCCTTAAATGCTCTATTCATAATCATAACCCTTTCACAGACAAGGCCAAAATCTGACATTTATTATTCCTTAATTGGTTGATTCATGATGGCATCAAAAGTGAATTTAACTCCTCTGTAACTCCATGATTGGCTATATTATTTATTCCAAGTTCAAAATAAAGTTGTCAGTAGTTAATCCAGTTGTGTGAAGGTTATATGTGATTGGTGACCATGCAAAGTCCTGAAGTAGTAAAAGGCTCCACTCATCCTGGTTCATACTTCTGTCATTTGTGGGCTATAAAGATTATTCAGGCAGCTGGAGTTGAGATAGGTCTGTGTCATTTCCTGCCGTAGTGATCTTTATCATGCAGTTTGATAACACTGAACCTGATGCTCTTCGGTTCCTTCATGCTGTCACGTGTTATATTCAGGGGCTTTCCTGTAAAAGAGTTCTGTGCAGTTTATGGCATAAGATTGAAGAAACAAGACCTAAACTTCCCCTCAGACAGCAGCTCCTACACGGTTAAGAGGAAATGGTGGATGTGGGTACAAACAATGTTTAAAAGACATTTGGATAAGTATATGAATAGGAAAGGTTTGGAGGGATATGGGCCAGGAGCAGGCAGGTTGGACTGGTTAGTTTGTGAAGATTTTCAGTATGGACTGGTTGGAGCGAAGGGTCTGTTTCTGTGATGTATGATTCTATGACACAATGGTATAAATTATGGGGAAAAAAGCAGTTGTGTTTTTATAGCACCTTTCATGATTTCAGACCATCCCAAAGCACATAGAACATAGAACAGGACCTTCGGCCCACCATGTTGTGCCAAACATGACATTAAATTAAACTAATCTCTTCAGCCTGCCTTCCTTGCATATTCATGTGCTTATCTAAAAGTCGCTTAAATGCCCCCATTGTATAATTTGCATCCAATGACCAGCTACTTTCTCTTTTAAAGCTCAGGCATTAGTTTAATGTAGAAGGCATGGAAGCCAATGTGCACATAATGTTGTGTGTGTGTGTGTGTGTGATCTTGATTGAGCAATATACACTTGGCACTGGGGATGACTGGAGAATCTAATGTTACTGTGATAGACGGGGACGTGGAATTCGGAAAGTGCACAGATCAACCTGGATCTTGTTGAATGGCAGAGCAGACTTGAAGGGCTGAATGGCCTATTCCCAATTCATACATCTTCTGCTGATCTTCAAGGATTGTATCAGGAGCAGCCATGATTTTATTTAATGCTCAGTTCATGGAGTGAAACTTGCAACGTTGCAGCAAGCATGCTACCAACTGAGCTGCAGCAGCAGCACGTTACTACTCTTGATTCATGGTTCATGCCATGAAGTAGTGTCTGAACTGATACCCATAGTTAGTTTTATGTTAATGCTACATTATAACAGCAAATTGACAATAAAACAAATGATGTGTGTGACTCCAACTGCACCTCAGCTGATTTCCCTCCTGGCAGCTGCTGTAAAAAGATGCTTCTTGGTATCTTATGGACCAGACACTTCTCTGCCAGATCACTGTCTGTACAATGTCTAATGGATTATGATATCAGGTCCTGTGTATCTGATGTAGAGCAGCAATGGAAGGCGGGTAGAAAACCATTCTCCTCAAACCCAGATTTGCAATCGTCTGCAATTGGAAAATCATCTTCACACTTCCATTCTGCCTCAAGGATTCTGAAGATAAAACTGATATCGTTTTGAAAATTCCCCAAGTAGTTTATCTCATTTTACAGTGTGCATTGAGAATGGCAAAAATTAACTGCAGGTTTGAATGCCTCTTTGGCACAGCAGAAGTTTTCGGCTTTTCTCAGTGTGAATTGGAGTGTTTGAAAAAGAAATTGTGCTGTGTAAGGTCACAGAGCCTTTTTGATTATGCAAAAAAGGATACATGGTAAGAACTTTGCAATTGTAGTTTTGGTGCTCTGCAAATTTCCCAACTACACTGTGGAAATTGAATTAGCATTGGTTATGTATATCCTCAATATTGCATATGTCCTCTAAAAGCACTCAGAGTGAAAGTGACAAGTTGGGATCTTTCTTGTCAAAGGGTTCCACAACCATCTTATCTCGACAGCAATGACATGTATTTATGAAGTGCCTTTAAACTGTAAAATATCTCCAGGAACTTTCTGGACAGGAGCATTAACAACTAAGAATGTACAAAAGGAGGTACTGAGGTAAGTGACACAAAGCCTGATCAGAGAGATTGGTGTTAAAGTATGTCTTAAAGGAGGAGAGAGGTGGAGAGGTTGAGGGAAGAGCTTTGTCTACAGTTAGTTGAGTGCCCAACTGATCAAGTAATCTTATTATAATCAGAGATGCGTAAGAAACCAGAGTTGGAGCAGAGGAATTTCTGACGACTGTAATTCTGGCAAATGTTGGTTTACATTGGAATGGCCAAGACCTTGGAGGGAAATTTCAAAAAAAGGAAGAGAGTTATAAAATTGAGGCACTTCTGGATTGAAGAGAATGTATGTGAGCAAATTCTGACAGAAGTGGCGTATGGGCGAGACCTGATACTATCATAAATTGGACTTGTGTTTCAATAGAAGTTGGTCTCCATTGCTTTTTCTCTATTCTGCTAAGGTGCTTTAAGAATTTATTCTTTTCTCTTTTTGTGATGATCATTATCAAAACATAACTTTTTATTTTCATGTTGTTATGGAAATAGACTTGCTAAATCCTTCACTGAAATTCCAAATCATTCAAACTGAAAACATTGAACCAAACAGAAAATGTGAAAAGAAGATTTGGTTAGTGCAGAAAGATAGAATAATGAAGAAATGGTGTGTACGTCTTAATTCATTGTTGAAGAGAAAAGCTCATAACTTACCCTTGGTGAACTCAGTCTTCTCCTTAATGCATTCTGCTTCCACAATTAGAATCAAGATGTTTTTGTTCAGAACTACATTATTCCAATAATTTGTTACGTGGAATGAATAAGGATTATTACACATGTTGACAGATTATTGAAATTATTTTATGAAATATTAATTGTTTGCTGTAGTCAATTCAAATAAATTAATGATCTCCTTGTGAAGCTATATGCCTTCTGGATAATAAGGTGAAAAGTGGCTTGACTCCAAGTTGCTTAGCTCAGAAGATGAAAATATGATTGAAAAAAGCCTGATTTTCTTTTCAAATCTCTTTACTGGAGAGTAGTCAGAAGAGGCACATCTTTGGTTTAATGGGTGATAAAAGTTTTAGCTACTAAATTTCACAACAGATGATCAAAAGCTTCATTTGTTTCAGGCTTTAAGAATAGAAGATAACTTATTTACAAAGCAGCCATGACTTACTCAGTTGGTCAAGCTTTATGCAGCATCTCGATTGCCATTGTACTTGCATTCTGCAGCCTTTGGCATTCCAGCATTTTGCAAGGAAGAAACCACACTTTTGCCTTGAATGTTGCTGAAAAAAGACAGTGTGTCCCAATTTTTTTGTTATGTATTCATCAGGCCAATTTACAAGAACTACCAAACTAAAGTGAAAACAACATTTATACTGTTTGGGAGGAGCGTGAACATAGAACATGGAACATAGAACATTACAGCACAGTACAGGCCCTTCGGTCCTCGATGTTACACTGACCTGTGAAACCAATCTGAAGCCCATCTAACCTACACAATTCCATTGTCGTCCATACACCAATCCAATGGCCATTTAAATGCCCTTAAAGTTGGCGAGGCTACTACTGTTGCATTCCACGCCCCTACTACTCGCTGAGTGAAGAAACTACCTCTGACATCGGTCCTATATCTATCACCCCTCAATTTAAAGCTATGTTCCCCTCGTGCTAGCCATCGCCATCTGAGGAAAAAGACTCTCACTGTCCAACCTATCTAACGCTCTGATTATCTTATATATCTGAATTAAGTCACCTCTCAAATTTCTTAGAACATAGAACATTACAGCGCAGCACAGGCCCTTCAGCCCTCGATGTTGCGCCGACCTGTGAAACCAATCGAAAGTCCATCTAACTGACACTATTCCATTATCATCCATATGTCTATCCAATGACCATTTATATGCCCTTAATGTTGGCGAGTCTACTACTATTGCAGGTAGTGAATTCCATGCCCCTACTACTTTCAGTAAAGAAACCACCTCTGACATCTGTCCTATATCTAACACCTCTCAAATTAAAGCTATGTCCCCTCATGGTAACTATCACAATCCGAGGATAAAGGCTCTCACTGTCTACCCAAAATAACTCTCTGATCATCTAATGTCTCAATTAAGTCACCTCTCAACCTTCTTCTCAAAAACAGCCTCACGTCCTTCAGCCTTTCCTTATAAGACCTTGCCTCCATACCAGGCAATATCCTAGTAAATCTCCTCTGTACCCTTTCCAAATCTTCCACATCTGTCTGAAAATGCGGCGACCAGAACTGTATGCAATACTCCAAGTGTGGCCATTTCAGAGTTTTTTACAACTGCAGTGTGACCTCATGGCTCCAAAACTCAATCCCTCTACCAATAAATGCTAACACACCGTATGCCTTCTTAACAAACCGATCAACCTGAGTGGCAACTTTCAAGGACTTATGCACCTGGACACAGATCTCTCTGCTCACCTAAGCTACCAAGAATCTTACCATTAGCCCAGTACTCTGCATTCCTGTTACTCCTTCCAAAGTGAATCATCTCACACTTTTCCACATTAAACTCCATTTGCCACCTCTCAGCCCAGTTCTGCAGCTTATCTCTGTCCCTCTGTAACTGAACTCCAGGATAAATATTTCCCATCAACCAACACACTCTGTCTTCTTACAGCTAGCCAGTTTATGATCCAAACCGCTAAATCACACTTAATCCCATGCCTCTGTATTTTGTGCAACAGCCTACAATAGGGAACCTTATCAAATGCCTTACTGAAATCCATATACATCACATCAACAACTTTATCCTCATCCACATGTTTGGTGAACTTCTCAAAGAACACAAAAAGGTTTGTGAGGCATGATCGACACTTCACAAAACTGTGTTGACTATCCCTAATCAACTTATTCCTTTCTAAATGATTATATATCCTATGTCTTATAATCTTTTCTAACATGTTGCCCATATCCGAAGTAAGGCTCACGGGTCTACAGTTTCCAGGGTTGTCTCTACTCCCCTTCTTGAACAAGGGAAAACATTTGCTATCCTCCAGTCTTCTAGTACTATTCCTGTAGACAATGACAACATAAAGATCAAAACAAAGGCTCTGCAGTCTCTTCCTTGGCTTCCCAGAGAATCCTAGGAGAAATCCAGTCCGGCCCAGGGGACTTAACTATTTCCACAATTTCCAGAATTGCTGACACCTCCTCCTCATGCACTTCAATTCCATCTAGACTAGTAGCCTGTATCTCAGTATTCTCCTTGACAACATTGTCTTTTTCAAGTGTGAATCCTGACTAAAAGTATTCATTTACCGCTTCCCCTGTCTCCTCAGACCCCACGCACACATTCCCACTACTATCCTTGATTGGCCCTAAACTTAAACTAGTCATTCTTTTGTTCCTGATATACCTATAGAAAGCTTTAGGGTTTGTCTTTATCCTATCTGCCAATGACTTCTCGTGTCCCCTCCTGGCTTTTCTTAGCTCTCTCTTTCAGTCTTTCCTAGCTGATGTGTAACTCTCAAGCACCCTAACTGAGCCTTCACGTCTCATCCTCTTGACAAGAGATTCAACTTCCTTAGTAAATCAAGGCTTCTGTGCTTGACAACTTCCTCCCTGCCTGACAGGTACATACTTATCAAGGACACACAGTAGCTGTTCCTTGAATAAGCTCCACATTTCAATTGTGCCCATCCCCTCCAGTTTCATTCCCCATCCTATGCATCCTAAATCTTGCCTAATCACACTGTAATTGCCTTTCCCCAGCCATAACTCTTGCCCTGCAGTATATACCTATTCCTTTCCATCACAAAAGTAAACATAACCCAATTGTGGTCACTATCACCAAAGTGCTCACCTACCTCCAAATCTAACACCTGGTCGGATTCATTAACCAGTACCAAATCTAATGTGGCCTCACCCTTGTTGGCCTGTCTACGTACTGTGTCAGAAAACTCTCCTGCACACATTGGACAAAAATGAACCCATCTAATATACTTAAACTAACGTATTCCCAGTTAATATTTGGAAAGGCAAAGCCCCCCATAAAAATTACCCTGTCACTGTCGCTTCTATTGAGGATCATCTTTGCTATTCTATCCTCTACATCTCTGGAACTATTTGGATGCCTGTAGAAAACTCCCAGCAGAGTAACCTCCCCTTTCATGTTTCTAATCTCAGACCATTCTACCTCAGTAGATGAGTCCTCAGTTGTCCTTTCTGCAACTGTAATACTGTCCTTGACTAACAGTGCCACACCACTCCTTCTTTTACCATTATCTCTGTTCTTACCACAACATTTAAATCCCGGAACCTGCAACAACCATTCCTGTCCCTGTTCTACTCATGTCTCTGAAATGACCACATTAGTGCTGATTAGTTGGCAAATGCATTCTGATGGAATTGGACTAAGCATGCTGTATATGCCAAGGATATAAAGAGCTACACTGACAATCAAATTAGTATCATCTTTTAAGCTTTTGATGTGGTGCACTTCCTTGTGCAGAAACTGCATGTATTTGCAGACAGAATGAACAGATGGACACATTGAACCTGTTTCAACTCCACAAGATTCTGTAGTACAGAACCATTCTGTAGTTCATTTCTCATCTCTTGTCTAATCAGAGCCAATTGGCTTATTTAAAATTTAAATGAGGCATTGCAGTTAACTATCAATCATCATTAACTAGGTTACACGACACCAGGTTATAGTCCAACAGGTTTATTTAGAAGTACTAACATGCGGAGTGCTGCTCCTTCATCAGGACCTGAAAGCTAGAGCTTCCAAATAAACCTGTTGGACTATAACCTGGAGTTGTGTGATTTTTAATTTTGCCCACCCAACCTCAGCACCTCCACATCATCACTAAGTAGCGCAGTCTCCATGAAAATGTTTCTACCAATCTGTTTGCACTTGCCAATTAATCAGCGTTCATCTATCATATGGGGTAAGTGTTGTTTTCCCTTTTCTTTGGAAGTTCTTGTGAACGGTCTCGGTCAATGCAAGCTGAAAATCTTTGACAAAATGTATAACTTTTCATCGCAACTCAAATTCAGTGCTGCCAAATGATAAAGTGCACTCCTTATTTTTTGAACGGATGTTGATTAAATTTTATGTGGGTTTAAATCCTTTTTTCAGACGTCTTTCATCTGAAAGTTCCTGAGTCAACCACAGTTACTTCTGAAATTGGTAGAATAAAGGCCAATGATGCTGATATTGGGAAGAATGCAGACATCGACTACAGCATCGTGCCTGGAGATGGACTAAATGTGTTTGGGATTATCTCTAACAAGACCACACAAGAAGGAATTATAAGTCTGAAAAAGGTCAGGATTGTAATTCTGTTTGACACATTGTTAAGCAATGATGAAGCAAATTGGCAACACTCATGTTGCCTGAGTTATACTGTATACCACAATAATGGTTCCTTTTTTGATGAAAATTCCTTTCAGAAATGGTGAAAAATTATGGTTAACATACTCTATGGTTTATTATCTGTATCTCCCATGAAGCAAATCAGGATTTTACATGGATTTAAAGTTGAAAGAAGAGACTTATCAAGGGAAGGATGAGATGAGGAGGAATTTCTTCAGCCAGAGGGTGGTGAGTCTGTGGAACTCATTGCTGCAGACGGCTGTGGCGAGGCATTCAGTATATTTAAGCAGAGATAGTTCAATTTTTGATAAATAAAAATATCAAGGGTTATGGGGAAAAGGCAAGACAATGAGGTTGAGAAACATATCAGCCTTGATTTTATGGTGGAGCAGACTCGATGGGTCGAATAATCTAATTCTGCTCCTATATCTTATGGTTTTATGGATTCGCAACCTTACAGGCAGCACTGTGCTAAGTGGTTAGCTATCTCACAGTGCTAAGGACCTGGGTTCAGTTCCAGCCTGGGGTGACTGTCTGTGTAGAGTTTGCACATTCTCTTGTGCCTGTGTGGGTTTTCTCCCACATTACAGGTCAGGTGAACTGGCCATGCTAAATTGTCCATAATGTTCAGAGATGTGTACATTAGGTGCATTAGTCAGGGGTAAATTCAGAGTAATAGGCTAGGAGAATGGGTCTGGATTGAGTTCTCTTTGGAGGGTCAGTGTGGACTTGTTGGTCCTAATGGCCTGTTTCCACACTATAGGGATTTGATGATTCAAACTATGGGATTCTTGATTGTTAAAGTTCTCAGAGGTTGGTCCTTGTCTTTGTCAAAGTCTCCAAGGTATTGCTGTTAATTATCTTGGTTATGTGTCTTGCGATTAGGTCAGAGGCTGTCTGGTGGAATTTTGCCTCCAAGTAGCTTCCAGCTGATTTTAAAAACAGACAGAGAAATGGTAATCTCATCTTGTGTCTTCTACAAGTTGAGAGTCATTTCCTAAATAACTGGTGGTTATGTTGATTACACATATTGTGCTGTTGTTGTTTAACACCTCAAGAGTTTCACATAGTCATTTAATTGTGTTTGATGCCCACAATCCTGGTTTCCAGAAATGGCTTTGATTCACATCAATCCGGAATTTTCCTTTTATTCCATTTTAAGACTGGGAATGGTTTCAATCACCAAAATAAGTTGGTGACTCTTTCATCACCATGTCTTTTAGACTTTTGTCTCCAGTTTTAAGACATAAACCTTGACTGAAAGTTTATAATACAATATTGATAATTCAAGTGGTTTGAGGAGCTTTTTTTTCCCATTCCTATTTCTTATAATATAGTTTAATTCAGTATTTTATAGAAGTTAGAAAAATAAAACTTTAAATGGCCTTTAAATTACTCTAGAATATTCAAAAACATTGCAATGTCTTTTCCTTTGATCTGACTGTCATTATTGATTGCCTCTCTAAGACAGTTTTAGTTCTGGAACATTTAATACCTGTTCTCTGGTTAAAATGACTTTGTCTCTTTTTTTCCAAAGCCATTGGATTACGAAAATAAAAAATCCTACGTCTTCAAAGTAGATGCAGTAGACCCCCATCCAGATGAACATTTCCAATCAATGGGCCCTTTCAAAGACACAGCGACAGTGAAGATTACAGTCTTGGATGTAGATGAGCCTCCCATCTTCAGTAGACCCTTTTACATAATGGATGTTTATGAAGATACCAATGTGGGCAGTATCATCGGTGCAGTGACAGCACAGGATTCTGATGTTAGCAACAGTCCTGTCAGGTACGCCAAAAACATTCCAACAAATTGTGAAAGATTTGCCATTAAATATGTTTGAAGTATAGTTACTGCAGTAGTGTCGGAAAATGTCAGGGAAGAGAAAACAACGTGTTTCTCATTTCTACAGTACACAGATTGAGAAATCGGCAGACATGTTGAACTACCATCTGAGTCATGAATGATATTTTGGAGTGACAGAGTAAATTATTATTAATTGTCTGTCGTGAGATGGTTTCAGGGCTCTATCTATTTTCTAAATGTTGAACTTGTGACCATGGTGAGCTAGGTGTTTAAACAACTTTGTAAGCAGCTCTGTGAGAACTTTACTGAATTTAAAAAAAGATCTGAGTTTTGCCTTTGGGATCAGCTGTGGTTTCAGTAGTGTAGTCACAGAATGCCCTCAACAGTCTTAATCTCAAAGTGCTAAGCCTCTGTCTTACTGAAAGAATGTGATCTACTTCAACTGAAGAGGATGGCTCTAAACTGCAAGGAGTTCCAATTTAAGTAGAAGTCATTCCCTTCAATTTCAGCAAAATGTAAAGACAGGTTAGGACATATTTGAGCAAATCTTGTGGGAGAATCGAACTACGTAAGAATTGGTTGTGAACATGACTTCAGTTGTGCAAGTGCATGTTTTTGTTTGTCATTGCCCTCAAAGGGAAACTGGAAAAGTGAACAATTAACAAATTCCAAAAACAAAATACTGCAGATGCTGGAAGTCTTAAAAAGAAGCAAAACATTCTGCATATATTCTGCAGATCAGGCAGCACGTACAGAGTGAGGTTAGAGTTAATGTTGAATACATTGATCTTTCACCGGAATGTGAGTGAACTAATTTATTGGAATTGACACAAGTTTAGAAAATGTTCAATTCTGCATTCTATTTTTTCTTTAAAACAAATCTCTCATGTACTCAAATACTGGCACATGTTGTGGCTCATAAAGAAGTGAAGTATTACACTAAGAATGGACAGAAGTGACATTATCTATTATATGCAATATTCAAAAAATCATGCTTATCATTATATACAGATTACATATGAATGCATAAATTAGGAACAGCAGTAGGCCATTCAGCCCTTTAAATCTACTCTAGTATTCAATGAGTTCACGACTGATCTATTTACGTTCCAAATTCAACATTAAAAGCCTTAATTCCCTTTTCCAATGTGAATCTATATCTCTGTTTTAAAATTACTAGATAACCCAACCTCCATTGTTTTCTGATGCAGGCAGTTCCAAAGGTACATAGTCATCATTTCCCCCGCCCCCCCACACCCCCAAGACAAAAAGGAACCCTCATTTCTGTCCCGAAAGGAAGACCATTAATTTTAAGACAGTGCCACTTAGCTCCAGACTCAACCACAACAGCAATTGTCCTTTCCACTTCCACCTTGTCAAGACCATTGAAGATTTTATAACCTTTAAGTAAATCACCTCTCACTCTTCTGGACTGCAATAAAAACAAGCCCAGCCGTGAAATTCTTTCTCCTCTAGCACTTTGCTTATTCCAGATATCAATGTGGTTCACTTCATAGAATCATAGAATCCCTACACTGTGGAAGCAGGCCATTCAACTCATTGAGCCTACACTGACCCTCTGAAGAGCATCCCACCCACACACCCTCCTCACCCTATCCCCGTAAGCCTGCAATTCCCATGATGAATGGACCAAGCCTGCACATCCCTGAACACTATAGGAAATTTAACATGGCCAATCCACCCTAAAGTGTACATCTTCCTCTGCATCCTCTCTGGTGCATTTATATTCTTCCTTAAATAAGGAGACAACACTTGCCCACACTATTTGAAATGTGTGGTGCCAATGTCCATGAGGTGGATTCATTTAGAAATACCAGACTTTCAGGAATATGATAAACCAAGGTCCAATCAACTTTTGTGAGGCATAAATAATCTCATGGTAACGTTGGGAGTGAGGATTTCTCATGCAATCATGGTCAATCTTGCTCCCAAATCACCATTAATAATTATGGAATTAGTTAGTTATTTGATTTGCAGTTTTTTGGACATTGATGAAGATATTCTTTAGGTGGATTGGCCATCCTCAATTGCCCCGTACTGTAAGTTAGGTGGATATTTGCTGTGGCTTTTATTAGCCTAGTAATAGTGACCACACTTCAGAAGTTGTCCATTCAGTCTTAATTACTTTGGAGTATTAAAGGTTCCAAGATGTTTTTAATACAATCAGCACACAGAAGTAATCTTCAGGAAGAGTACTAAACTGGGGGAAGGCCAAATACAGCAAAATTCGACAGGAGCTGTGGAATGTGGATTGGGAACAGCTCTTTCAAGGTAAATCCTTCCTGTGGGAGGCTTTTAAAGAGAGGTTGATTAGAGTGCATGACAGATATGTCCCTGTGAAAATGAGGGATAGAAATGGCAAGACTAGGGAACTGTGGATGACAGGTGTTATTGTGAGACTGGCTAAGAGGAAAAAGGAAGCATATGTAAAGTCTTGGCAACTGAAGACAGATGAAGCTTTGGAAGAATATTGGGAAAGTAGGACCAATCTGAAACAAGGAATTAAGAGGCTAAAAGAGGTCATGATATATCTTTAGCGAGCAGGGTTAAGGAAATCCCCTAAGCTTTTTATTTGTATATAAGGAGCAAGAGAGCAACTAGAAAAAGGGTTGGCCCACTCAAGGACAAAGGAAGAAAGTTATGCGTGGAGTCAGAGAAAATAGGTGAGATTCTTCATGAGTACTTTGCGTCGGTATTGACCGAGGAAAGGGACATGGCGGATGTTGAGATAGGGATAGAGGTTTGATTAATCTAGGTCAAGTCAGCATAAAGAAGGAGGACGTGTTGGGTATTCTAACAGGCATTAAGGTGTCCGGATGGGATCTATCCCAGACTGCGGAGAGACGTGAGAGTGGAAATAACAGGGGCCTTAACAGGTATCTTTGCAGCATCCTTGAATATGGGCAAGGTCCTGGAGTACTGGAGAATTGCTAATGTTGTTGGCTTGTTTAAGAAGGGTAGCAAGGATAATCCAGGTAATTATATACCAGTGAGCCTGATATCAGTGATAGGGAAGCTGCTGGAGAAGATACTGAGGGAGAGGATCTATTACCATTTGGAAGAAAATGGGCTTATCAGTGATAGGCAGCATGGTTTTGTGCAGGGAAGGTTATGTCTTACCAACATAATAAAATTCTTTGAGGAAGTGACAAAGTTGATTGATGAGAGAAGGGCTGTAGATGTCATATACATGGACTTCGGTAAGGTGTTTGAAAAGGTTCCCCATGGTAGGCCGATGGAGAAAGTGAAGTCGGGTGGGGTCCAGGGTGTACTAGCTAGATGGATAGAGAACTGGCTGGGCAGCAGGAGACAGAGAGTAGTAGTGGAAGGGAGTTTCTCAAAATGGAGAACTGTGACCAGTGATGTTCCCCAGGGATCCGTGGTGGGACCACTGTTGTTTGTGATATACATAAATGATTTGGAGGAAGGTGTAGGTTCCCTCTTTAGCAAGTTTGCAGATGATACTAAGATTAGAGGAGTAGCAGATAGTGAAGGGGACTGTCAGAGAATGCAGCAGAATATAATTAGATTTGAGAGTTAGGCAGAGAAATGGCAGTTGGAGTTCAATCCGGGCAAATGCAAGGTGATGTATTTTGGAAGATCCAGTTCAAGACTGAATTATACAGTAAGTGGAAAAGCCCTGGGGAAGATTGATGCACACAGAGATCTGGATGCTCAGGTCCATTGTACCCTGAAGGTGGCAATGCAGGTCAATAGAATGGTGAAGAAGGCAAATAGCATGCTTTCCTTCATCGGACAGGGTATTAATTACAAGAGTTGGCAACATCAGATACCATATCACTAGCCCTTCACTCCTCCCTAGAACATCTTGACACCAAAGCCAGCTACATAAGAATCCTACTGATTGACTACAGTTCATCCTTTAACATTATTATCCCCTCGAGACTGTTTACTAAACTTAGTGATCTCGGACTAAGCCCCACTCTCTGCAACTGGATCCTCAGCTTCCTGACCCACAGGCCACAATCAGTGAAGATCGGGGACAATATTTCATCCTCACTAACACTCAACACTGGAGACCCCAGGGGTGCATACTCAGCCCCCTACTGTATTCACTGTATACCCATGACTTTGTCACCAAACACCAGACTAATGCCATTTACAAGTTCACCACCATAGTCAGTCGAATCTTAGATGGCGATGAAACAGACTACAGACGGGATGTGGAAGACCTGGAAAAATGGTTCACTAAGAACAACCTAGCTCTTAGTGCCAGCAAAACCAAGCAACTCACTATTGACTTTTGGCAGGATGTTCCTATGCCCCCCCCTCTACACATTAACAGCACAGGTGTGCAATGAGTCGAGAGTGTCAAACTCCTGGGAATGGTCATCTACAACAAGCTTTCTTGAATTTTTCATGTGGATGCACTGGTTACAAAAGCCCGACAACGTCTTTTCTTCCTCAGGTAGCTGAGGATATTTAGCATGATGGCAAATACCCTTGCCAACTTTTATAGGTGCACCATTGAGAGCATTCTGTCTGGATGTGTCACTACCTGGTATGGCAACTGTACCATTCAAGATCGGACATGGCTACAGAGAGTGGTGAACTCGGCCCGGACAATCACAAAGGCCAACCTCCCATCTATAGAATCCATCTACCAGGCCCACTGTCAAGGAAAGGCTGCCAGAATTCTCAAAGATCCATCCCACCCTGGCAATGTTTTTCTACAACCTCTACCATCGGGGGGCAGGTACAGAAGCCTGAACACATGCACCAGCTGGTTTCGTAACAATTTCTACCCTACTGTTGTTAGAATACTGAATGGACTCACAAACTCTTAACATTCGCCTGTACCTGTGTTTTTGTTTTTGCCGCTGCTTACCTATTATTTACTATCTATGTTACTTAACTCTGTGATCTGCCTGTATTACTCGCAAGGCAAAGCTTTTCACTGTGCCTCAGTACACGTGACAATAAATTTAATTCAATTCAGTTCAATTCAATTGTACAGGACTTTGGTTCAGCCACATTTGGAATACTATGTACAGTTCTAGTCACCACATTACCAAAAGGATGTGGATGCTTTGGAGAAGTTGGGGAGGAGGTTCACCAGGATGTTGCCTGGTATGGAGGGTGCTAGCTATGAAGACAGGTTGTGTAGATTAGGATTATTTTCATTAGAAAGATGAAGGTTGAGGGGGAATCTGATTGAGGTTGACAAAATCATAAGAGATATAGACAGAGTGGATAACAAGAAGCGTTTTCCCAGAGTGGGGTCTCAATTACTAGGGGTCATGAGGTCAAAGTGAGAGGGAAAAGGTTTGAGGGAGATATGTATGGAAAGTTCTTCACGCAGAGGGTGGTGAGTGCCTGGAATGCAGAGGTGGTAAAGGCAGGCAGCGTCATTTAAGATGTACCTGGACAGATTAATGATTGGGCAGAGACCAGAGGTATACAGGTCCTTGGGAAATAGGCAACGGGTTTAAATAGGCGATCTGGATTGGCACAGGCTTGGAGGGCTGAAAGGCCTGTTCCTGTGCTGGAATTTTCTTGGTTCTTTGTTCAACCATATTAGGTGCAATACAAAATACTGGGCAAAGTTTTATTTTAAGAATTCCAAACCATCTCAGGCTATTTGACTGGATATTTCTTTAGCAATCATACAATGTATTTCCTTGCTCAAACATGCATGGTGACCATTTGAGTGAGATGGCAAAAGCTCTTGGTGTTGATGGAACTATACCCCAGCAATAAACTACTGCCTTCAGAGGTGAAACAGGAAAATAAGAAATGGAAAATATTTGAGAAAACATTTTGCCTCCACAAAAAAACTTGAGGTGAAATGTAGCTGTTCTTCTGAAATACTTTGAATGTCTGATCTGGCAGTAATGAGCTGCTGATCATCACTGGATGAAGATGCACTGATTGTGTTTTGATTGTTAATTCTTTGACAGTGGCGAATATTTTTGTGAGTTTGCAGTGCCGGTGGGGAGCCTTGTGGATAATACAGACAGACAATATTGCTCCTTAGTGGTCAATTTCTTCCAGTTATATTTCCTGGTTAAAGGTGTCCATCACCCCGACATCTTCTGAAAGGAACTAATTTAAATTTATCTATTACATTAGCAAGTTTTCACAACATCCTGGAGTGCTTCACATGGAAGAAATTATTTTTAAAAGTTTGGTCATGATTGTTATGTAGTGGTGGTGTGCTGCAGGGATTCTGTTGCTATGGTAACTCGTGTTCTACATTCTTATTGTTGACTAGAGCAATGGACAGGGATGGTAGAGGCACCGATGTTTCTTTGCAGTATGTAGCAGACTAGCGTTATCCACTAGCCTTTGCAGACAGCACATGAGTAAAGGCACAGGTAGGCCATTCAGCCCATCAGGTCAGCCTGTTCCACCATTCATTGTGATCATGGCTGACCTGATTGTGGCCTTAATTCCACTTTCTCACCTACTCCCTGATAACAAATGACCCTCACATTAGTAAAACATCCACCTCAGCTTTAAAAATACTCAATGAATCCCAACCTTACTGCTCTCCAGGGAAGTGAGTTCCAAAGATTTATGACCCCCCAAGAGAAAAAAAAAGCATCCTTATCTACATCTTAAATGGGAGATGTGTTATTTATAAATTGTGTCCCCTTGTTCTAATCTCTCCCTCAATTGGAAATGTCCTTTCATTGTGCATCCTGTATGGTCTTCTCAGGATATGGTAAGTTGCAATGAAATCAGCTCTCATCTTGTAATCTCGAAAGGAGACAGGTCCAGCTTATCACAAGGTAACCAACCCCCGAATTTGTCAAGTGAGCGTACTCTGAACTGCACATACATTCTTTGTTAATTAAGGAAATCAAACCAGAGGTCTGTTCCACTGTAGCTATACATGTTGACTTTGATGTTTCATTCTCCTAACAATAAACAACAATAGTTTGTTAGAGAAGTTTGCAGGCTGATTTCAGTATATTATAAATGTACATTCCTTGGCTTTCCGTCTTGCAGTGGCATTGAAACCCAAACATTTTGACTCAGAGGGAGAGACATTAATCATTGTACCACAGGACCACTGTTGGATAAATTCGAATCTGGATATCAAATTATGCAGAGCCATTGCCCCTAAATGTGAATTTAATTCAAACTGCCAAGTTTTGATTCAAAATAGAATAAACCTCAGCAAATGTGTACCTATGACTAAAGTAGTAACTTTTGAGGAGTCACAGCATTTATTAAAACCAATAATGTATATATTTGATATTTCAAAGCCTGTTCTTATTTTGGAATTAGACCAAGGCTGTAATCCAAGATGAAATTAATCAAACTGAAATTTTGGAATAAGAGCATCATAAAGGATCAAGTGGATTCATTATTTAACCATCTCTTCTGCTCCTTCAGTAGATCACAGACAATCTCCTCTACCGTACCAATTGAATCCCCCGAAGGACATTTTTTTGCATAAATTGCTACTGATTCCCAAGGATAGTGAAACAGAATTCTGGAATGTTTATGTAAACATCTGTAACACCACTGTTTGTCTCTGTTCTCATACTCTCCATTATTAACGATCTCTTTCTCTGTGGCGCATTCCAAACTGTTTAGATGTTGCTGAATTAATGTATTATGATCATTTTGGGATTATAGCAATAGACTAATCACAGTGATCTAGTATTTTGTGTTACATTTTAATGGGACCCTGATCATAGTTTAATATGTGAAATGTTCCCTACTGATTTTGAATCTCTTAAGGGAAAAACATATTTCACACAGCTCTCATATTCTACTCCACATTTCCAAAAGGGGTGTGTGTGTGTGTGTGTGTGTGTGTGGGGGGGGGTGGGCCTAGTTGCAGTTAGACCCAACATGGACATCGCTATTGGTTGCTACAGCAATCAAACTGAATAGTCAACCCGATCTATTAAATGTACATTATGAAATAATCTTCAAAAACCACAATCATTTGGAAACAAGTTGGGAGGTCTCATTTTCAGCATAACCAACAAGAAGCTGAGAGGAATTTTGGAGTACTTATCCACACATCCCCGAAGGTGGCAGGTTAATAGGGTAGTTAAGAAGACATTTGGGATGCTTACCAGTATCAGTAGTGGCATAAATTATAGGACCAGGGAGGTTGTGTTGGAGTTCGACAGAACTTTGATGAACCACAGCTGGAGTACTGTGTGCAGTTCTGGTCACACACTATAGGAAGGATGTGAAAGCAGTGGAGGGAGTTCAGAGGAGATTCCGCACGCTGTCACTTGGGATGGAGCATCTCAACAATGAAGAGAGGCTGGATGAGCTTGGGTTGTTTTCTTTGGAGCAGGGAAGGTTGAGGGGGCACAAGATTATAATGGATGTGGTGGATAGAAAGCAACTATTCTGCTTGGTTGAAGGGTCAATACTAAGGTGAGGCATAACTTTAAATGTGAAAGGTATGGAGCTTTGGAAGGGAGTTCAGAAACCTTTTTTCACTCAGAGGGTGATGGGAATCTGGAATGTGCTGTCTAGAAGGAGTGTTGAGGTGAGAAACAACTTTTAACATGTTCGTGGATGTGCACTTGAAATAACATTGAAGAATTATGGACCGAGTGCAGGAAAGTAGGACTACTGCAGCTTTACCATAGTTTTGACAGTACAGACTCAATGGGCCAAAAGGTCTCTTCTGTACTGTATGAATCAATGATCCTATCAATGGCTCTAGCAGGGGATTGGTGACATGTATGAGCAGGGAAAGTAAAAGCGTTGCTATTGTTGCACTGAGGAACCATAATTGAGGAGCAATTTTAACTTTCCTCACCAGGAACTCACTTTATCTTGTTAATTTTAATCCACTTAGGTTGGCATAATGTTGAAATGAATGAGTGACACTCGAAGGTGTGTAAAATTGATTTTTTTTTACACACCAAGTGTTTCCTGGCCAAAGCATTAGGGCAAAATTACCTCAAATATCTAAACAAAGGAGTATGATCGATGAATTTTAAATTAGATTAGTAAGTGAAACAAAGTACAGTAGGAGAAATAAAAATTGGAAAAAAAAGAGAAATCTCCAAAAGTAATGTAGTTCTGAAAAGTGTTAAATTATTATATTTTAGGGACACAGAGTTTGTTTCACTATAATTATAACTAATTTCACTGTTAAATGTTCAGTTTCAATCGAATGCACTGAATTATGTTTCTCTGTCATATTCAGTTCATGTTGTGGAGCTGCCAGTGTTGAACTGGAGTGGACAAAGTCAGAAGTCACAGGACACCAGGTTACAGTCCTAAAGGTTTACTTAGAATCACAAGCTTTTGAGCGCTGTCCCTTCATCAGGTGAAGTGACTTCAGGTGAATGGGCAGCACTGTGTTGTGTGACTTCTGACTGTGTTCAGTTGGTGAGTAAGGAGTGCACACTTTCACATGGCTTCAGTTGACCAGTGGAGTGCTGCTGGAAAGCAGTTGATGTTAAAGGAGGAACTGGAACCACACAATCCAAACTTCTGAATTTAAATTGTGGGTAACTTCTTGTAGGTACTGTTGATTTATTTCATAATACTGCCATTTGCTGATAATCTTACTGTAAACTCAATTCAGCTTTGAAATGATTTATAACTTGCATTGTGAAAAGACAGACTTGAAGGCAGTATCACCTCCTATGAATGAATTATAAATCATCAATGTCCACTGTTCACCAAAGTGTTGCAATATTTCAACTACATCAATAACTTATATAATACACAGTATTTATGATTATATATAAAGTTAGTGTTTTTAAAAATATTTTCATTATTGAATGTGGACAAGCCTAGCACTCATTGCCTATCTTTAACGAGCATTGTGAACTCACAGTAAGCTGCCTTCTTGAACTGGCACACTCCATCCTGTGTAAATGCAGCCCAGAGAAGCTAGGGCAGGAATTCCAGGAACATGATCCAGTGATGATGAACGAATAGTCAACATACTTCCAGTTTCTCCAGAACTTGCTGTTTTAATTTCAGATCTCAAACACCGACAGTATTTTACTTTTATTTTTGTGTTTAATTCATTGCTTAATTCCCATACCAGCTGAGGTTACTACAAAGATCCTGTCTTTCCAACCTCTCCCCTCACCTGAGGCATGGTGACCCTCAGATTAAACTACCAACAATTGTCTCTCTCCAAAGAGAGAGCAGCCCTAGGAGACTTCAAAACCTTTTTTTAAAATTAATTCCAGGTGTGCCCACCTTCAGAAGTGCTGCTTTTCTCTCCAATGAGATTTCTACTTGAATCTTGCTCATGTTTATTGCTCTCTAATTCCCTCCTAATGTTTTTATCCACATCTCTTCCATACTATTAGAGCTCCATAAGCCCAAAAGACACAAGTGCTGAAATTAGGCCATTCAGTCATGCCTGATAAGTATTTCAACTCCATTTTCCTGCCTTCTCACCATTACCTTTGATCCTCAAGGCAACCAAGAACCTATCTATCCTGTTTTTAATATAGTCAATGACCTGGCCTCCACAGCCTTCTGTGGCAATGAATTCCACAGATTCACCACCCTCTGGCTAAAAAGGTTCTCTTTATCTCCGTTCTAAAGGCTCTTCCCTTTACTCTGAGGCTGTGCCCTTGGGTCCTCATCTCTCCTGCTAATGGAAACATCTTCCCAATGTCTACTCTGTCCAGGCTATTCAGCATTCTATAAGTTTCAATTAGATTTCCCCTCATCCCTCTAAACTCCATCGATGATAGACTGAGAGTCCACAAACTTTCCTCATATTTTAAGCCTTCCTTTCCTGGAATCATTCTCTTGAAACTCCTCTGGACCCGCTCCAGGGCCAGTACATCCTTCCTGAGGTATGAGGCCCAAAATTGCTCATAATACTCTCAATATGATCCATCCAGACCTTTATAAAGCCTCAGAAGTTCATCCCTGCTTTTATATTCAAGTCCCCTTGAAAGAAATACCAACATTGTATTTGCCTTCCCAACTACAAACTCAACCTGCAAGTTTACCTTAAGAGAATCCTAGACTAGAAGTCCCAAGTCCCTTTGCACTTCAGATTTTTGAATTTTCTCCCCATTTAGAAAATATTCCATGCCTTTATTCTTCCTACCAAAGTGCATGACCTCACAATTTCTCACGTTGTATTTCATCTGCCACTTATTTGCCCACTTTCCTAACCTCTCTAAATTTTTCTGCAGCCACCTTTTGCAACTCCTTTTGCCTCTGGATATCTTCACCATCGGTTCCACTTATTCCTCTTTGCCCTTTATCAACAGCATAAAAAAACCCAAATTTTTTCCAGTTTCCTTCAGTTCTGAGGAAGAGTTGTATTGACCTCACAGTGCTAACATTGTTCCCCTTGCACAAATCTTGGAAGACTTTCTGTGTTTTTCCAGCACTTGCTGTTATTTTTTAAGATCTCCAGCATCCACAGTAGTTTGATTTTATTTCAATCTATGCCCAAGTTTTTTTAGTGTGTGACTTGGAGCTGAATTTCAATGTCATATTGTTCAAATGTGTTCACTGTCCTTGTTCTTAAAGCTGATGGAGTATAATGGCTTGAATGTTGCCATGCATCTTGTTGATGGCACGCACTGCTAACACTGGTCACTAGAACTAGGGGGCGTGAAGCTTTAAAGTCTGCTTATGAAAAAAATGACAAGCAGTTGGAAAATAATTTATTAAGTCCCCTGTGTCACCATGAAACTTTAAAATGCCTGAAAGTTTGTTCAGCGACATGGTGTGTTGAATTGTTTGTGAATTTGCTTAATCATTCCATCAAATCACTGCTTAAATGATGTTAACTAATTCTTATGTTGTGTTCATTGCACTCAAGGAGGGAATTAGCAACTCTCTTTTGAATCCTGCCAATCAAAGCTGATACATTTAGTAATGATTCTACAATGATCTATCACATCTCCAATGCCTAAAGCTCCTTCATTACCATTGACTCCCATCCCCATCTTGGTCTTAAGGGAATGACAATCAGTCATTCTATACACTTTGAACAGGAGAATATAGCTCCATACTCCCTTACTTTGTGGTTCAGGGACCTGGATTCAAATCCACCCTTGGGTGGAGTTTGCACACTCTCCCAGTGCCTTCATGGGTTTCTTCCCATAATCCAAAGATGTGCAGGCTAAGTGGATTGGCTATGCTATATTGTCCATGGTTATGCAGACTACATGGGTTAGCCATGGGAAAGTAAGGGTGACAGAGATGGGGTGGATCTATGTGGGATGCTCTTCAGAGGGTTGTGTGGACTTGATGGGCTGAATGATCTGCTTCCACACTGTAGGGATTCTGTAGGAAGTCAGTCGCCTTCTTGTATTACAAATCAGAAATTCAAACTTTTCACAATTTCCTGGTAAATCATGTTAATGTTTGGAAAACCATAGGCGCTTTAGATCTGAATTTACCACTCACACTATTGTTGACCAGGATCACTAACAGTCCAATTTCTACAGTAATCCCATAAACTGATTGCCAGTGTTCTTGTGGTACAGTGAGAGAGGTCTGAGTTTAAGTCAGACCTGTGTATTAACATCTCTGAACAGATTGATTAGAAAATAATTTTTTAAAAAAACCTGATTGTCATTCCCTTAAGACCAAGATGGGGATGGGAGTCAATGGTAATGAAAGAGCTTTAGGCATTGGAGATGTGATAGATCATTACAGAATCATCACTAAATTTATCAACTTTGATTGGCAGGATTCAAAAGAGAGTTGCTAATTCCCTCCTTGAGTGCAATGAACACAACATAAGAATTAGTTAACATCATTTAAGCAGTGATTTGATGGAATGATTAAGCAAATCATTTAATTAGATGGCCAAAGCTAATCTAGTCAACAGCTTTGCCAATTAGCACTTATTTGTGTCGACTGAGTGAATGTGCATTGTTTCCTGACTCACTTATTGATGGCTTTGAATTTACTGTGGAAATATTTTAGATTAGATTACATTACTTTTTAGATTAGATTACATTACAGTGTGGAAACAGGCCCTTCGGCCCAACAAGTCCACACCGACCCGCCGAAGCACAACCCACCCATACCTCTACATTTACCCCTTACCTAACACTACAGGCAATTTAGCATGGCCAATTCACCTGACCTGCACATCTTTGGACTGTGGGAGGAAACCGGAGCACCCGGAGGAAACCCACGCAGACACGGGGAGAACGTGCAAACTCCACACAGTCAGTCGCCTGAGGCGGGAATTGAACCCGGGTCTCTGGCGCTGTGAGGCAGTAGTGCTAACCATTGTGCCACTGTGCTGCCCATCTTTATTTGGATGTCTGTGGTATTTTTGTAAATTGGATACTGAACTCCTCCTGGTTTTGGATTGGGGTAGCCAGATGCTTCATTCGAGATCTGTCCCAGGGTCTAGCAGAATTCCAGGTGAGCAGACATCCCTGCGAAGGTTAACCTTCCAGTGGAAACTTCTCCTGCTCCTCCAGTCTGTGGATGCCTCATAGTCTGGGAGAGAACTGGAGACTGTGAGCAGTTCCGGAACAGTAACCCAGCAAAAGTAAGACAGAGAAAATAGAGTCATAGAGTCTTGGAGATGTATAGCATGGAAACAGATGCTTCGGTCCAACCCGTCCATGCCGACCAGATATCCCAACCCAATCTAGTCCCACATGCCAGCACCCAGCCCATATCCCTCCAAATCCTTCCTATTCATATACCCATCCAAATGCCACTTAAATGTTGCAATTGTACCAGCCTCCACCACATCCTCTGGCAGCTCATTCCATACACGTACCACCCTCTGCATGAAAAAGTTGCCGCTTAGGTCTCTTTTATATCTTTCCTCTCTCACCCTAAACCTGTGCCCTCTAGTTCTGGACTCCCCAACCCCAGGGAAAAGACTTTGCCTATTTATCCTATCCATGCCCCTCATAATTTTGTAAACCTCTATAAGGTCACCCCTCAGCCTCCGACGCTCCAGGGAAAATAGCCCCAGCCTGTTCAGCCTCTCCTTGTAGCTCAGATCCTCCAACCCTGGCAACATCCTTGTAAATCTTTTCTGAACCCTTTCAAGTTTCACAACATATATTGCATGCAATATTCCAACAGTGGCCTAACTAATGTCCTGTACAGCTGCAACATGACCTCCCGACTCCTGTACTCAATACTCTGACCAATAAAGGAAAGCATACCAAATGCCTTCTTCACTATCCTATCTACCTGCGACTCCACTTTCAAGGAGATATGAACGTGCACTCCAAGGTCTCTTGTTCAGCAACACTCCCTAGGACCTTACCATTAAGTGTATAAGTCCTGCTAAGATTTGCTTTCCCAAAATGCAGCACCTCGCATTTATCTGAATTAAACTCCATCTGCCATTTCTCAGCCCATTGACCCATCTGGTCCAGATCCTGTTGTAATCTGAGGTAACCCTCTTCGCTGTTCACTACACCTCCAATTTTGGTGATGTCTGCAAATTTACTAACTACATCTCTTCTGCTCACATCCAAATCATTTATATAAATGATGAAAAGTAGAGGACCCAGCACGGATCCATGTGGCACTCCACTGGTCGCAGGCCTCCAGTCTGAAAAACAACCCTCCACCACCACCCTCTGTCTTCTACCTTTGAGCCAGTTCTGTATCCAAATGGCTAGTTCTCCCTGTATTCCATGAGATCCAACGCTACTAATCAGTCCCCCTTGGGGAACCTTGTCGAACGCCTTACTGAAGTCCATATAGATCATATCTACTGCTCTGCCCTCATCAATCTTCTTTGTTACTTATTCAAAAAACTCAATCAAGTTTGTGAGACATGATTTCCCACGCACAAAGCCATGTTGACTATCCTGAATCAGTCCTTGCCTTTCCAAATACATGTACATCCTGTCCCTCAGGATTCCCTCCAACAAATTGCTCACCACCGAGGTCAGGCTCACCTGTAGTTCCCTGGCTTGTCTTTACCGCCCTTCTTAAACAGTGGCACTATGTTTGCCAACCTCCAGTCTTTTCCAATTCTTGGGTAACTACACACCTGACCTTCCAGTCAATTTCCCTGAAGCCCCAACTCACTACCTGACCCTCCTTGCCTCAACTACATCTCCCTGACTACCTCATCTGATGGGGTTGGTAGCAATATTCCCCCGATCCTCTTGACTAGTTGCTGATCTGATCTGACCACCTATCTATGTTTTTAAACCACCACTTAACACCCAAAGAGCCAATAAATTCCAACTTGTGCCCCCCAAAACTATTTGCCTCCTCACCTGAATCTTGACTTGCCCCCAGGACCACGACTGCCTGATCACTCAATGACCCCCCGATCTTATCCTCCCTCTGACTGCATCATCCATCTCAACCAACAACACCCCAATTGACCACTGCTCTGAACTGACCTACCTATCCTCTAACATTGTCACCTACCTACCCATCCTCTAAACCTACAAGCCCATCCATCTCAGCTCCTGCCACTCTATGTATCTGCCTCCCTTCCAATTACTAACTCACCCAGAATACCCATGTCCCCACTTGCATCATGCATCCTAAGCACTTACCCACTTATTCATGAACATAACCAACCAACCATTCTAACTGTTCATTCTGTCATCCATTTAATAACATTCATAGAGGCCCATTACAATTATTCCACAGAGACTAGTACTAGAAAGCATAGTGTGTTTTATCTTCTCCCAGTGCTGCAGTGCTATGACAGAATGTCCCAAGGGATTGTGTTCTTCAACTTTCTTGACAAGCTGATTCGAGAACCCAGTGAGAAATGCAAAACAGGTTGGAGGTAGAGAAAGGTTCTAATGGAGTAGCAATCTAACATCAAGTACTGCTTCAGAGAAGGTCCAGTCCATTAACATCAAGCTTTCATAGAATCACAGAAACCTAGAGGTCTATGGCGGAGAAGATCTACTTCAGCCCATCGTATCTGCACTGGTCAAAAACAGTCACCCAAATAAACTATTGTATTCCCATTTCCAGCACTGGGCATTGTATGATCTGGCATTGTAAGTGCATCTCTAAATCCTTTTTCAATGTGATGAGGGTTTTTGTGTCTACCACCCTGACAGGCAATGATTTCCAGATTCTCACCGGCCTCTGGGTGAATGAAGTTTTCCTCACATCCCTCTAAACCTTCTGGCCCTTACTTTCGAAAGGGAAATGTTTCTTCCTGTCTACTCTTTATCTGTGGCTGTCAATTTTAGATGTTTCAATCCTGTTCCTTCTCAAACTTCTCTGCTCCAAGGAAATCAACCCCAACCTGCACAATCTCTCTTCACTACTGAAACTCTCCAGCCCAGAAATAACCTGCTAAATCCTCTGCATCCTCTCCAGTGTTGTTACCTCCCTCCTATGATGTGGATTCCAGAACTGCACACTGGTACTTTGGCTGAGCATGACATCCCTGATTTTAAACTCTTTGCCTTGTCTAAGAAAGGCAAGAATACCATAAAGTTTCTCAAACACTTTATCCACTTGATACCTGAGGAGACCAGTGTATGTGCAGCCAAATTCCCTGTGATTCTCAGTACTTCCCATGGTCCTACCAACCATCATGTATTACCCTGTCTTGTTAATTTTTCTTATTTTAGTTTCTTTTAATCCACTGGATCTTTCTTGAAATTACTTCCTTCAATAATCTCTGAATACCTGCTTCAAATCTTTTATAAAATTCACCGATGTTCTTTTCTCATCTGTCACTTTTCCTGTTTCCAATCTAATTGCCATACTCTTACTAATAATTGTCACCTTTTGACTTGATTGTTCTGTTGGTCTTTTGATCCGTGCTGCATCTAGAAGTGAATAATTCGGGGCTAGATGCTCAGAAAGCCCCTGGATTTTTGAAGATCTTCAGCATTGTCCTTTTCTTCAGGGAAATAAAGAGCCAGCAGAATTATCTATCTCTTCATTCCTAATTAACACAACCATAGGGAACAGTCATGAGCATTTGCGGGATGCTGGTAAGTCTGAAGAATCAATATTAATCCCAGGATCCTGACCACTTTATTTAATAAAATCAGAATCACCACAACTCATGAATTATCTTCATTCCCTCTGCATTACACATTCAATAATCTGTTGAAACCCAATGTTTGCTGTTGGCTTGAAAGTAAACAGCTTAAACTCCAGCATTCACAGTCAGACACAGGGCTTATATGACAGTATCAAATAGGACTGCCTGAGTATCGGTTAATCATTTCTGTAAGTTCCACTTTGAAAAGAAATAAGCTGAGGCTAAATAAGTGATGACAGCTTATCAAAGTCAGCATCAGTGTCAGACAAAGAGATCATCATCCTTTAAAGGAAGGAATCCTCTAACGGTCAACACAGATAAAAGTAAATTGAAAAAATGAAACAAAAGATCCATGCATATCTTGTAACACAGCAGCCAAAGGGAGCAATTAACCCAGCAATGCCAAAACAATGATATCACAATAGCTCAGTGATTGGCACTGCTGCCTCACAGTTGCAGGTACCCAGGTTCAATTCCCACCTTCGGTGACTGTGTGGAGTATGCACATTCTCCCCGTGTCTGTGTGGGTTTCCTCTGGGTGCTCTGGTTTCCTCCCATGGTCCAAAGATGTTTAGGTGGGTTGACTCATTCCAACTTGTGCAGGTTAGGTGGATTAACCATAGGAAATGCAGAGTCACACCATTAGGGAGAGGGGGATGGGTCTCGGTGGGATGGTATTCAGAGGGCTGGTGTAGACTTGATGGGCTGAATGGCTTGTTTAAGCACTGTACAGATTCTATATATGCTTGTGAATGTTTGGCATTATAAAGTCAATCGCATATAGAAAGATGTGAACACATTCATCTTCTGGAATGGCTTGTCTTCACTCTCCTGCACTGCTACTTCAATTGCGCAAAAGAATCAGAGGTTCTCAGGTTTGATGGGAGTATGGAATTTGCAACATAAACAGAGCAGCCATGATCATGTTGATTGACAAACCAAACTTGAACAGCCAAATGGACTACTAAATTACAGGACTGTTTATCTGACTGTTTATCTGTATCAGCAGAAATTTCCACCAATTAAGTGTTGTGGAGAGTTAGTCCGTTGTCTTCAGTGCCCACCATATACTCTGTTCCTGAGCCACTAACTTTATCCCTCTTCCTAACAACTCTCTAAGACTAGACAGACTGCAAGATGCCTTACTTAACTCCAAGATAAGCTTCCAACTATCTATCACTAACATCAGTAATATTCAACACCGTAACAGTGCTTGATACTGCTTCTTCCTGAGCTGAAACCCTCATTTGTTGTACTTCTAGGCTTCTAAATGCTAAATTGGTGCTTGGTTAGCTCAGTTGGCTGGATGGCTGGTGAGTGTTGCCAATAATGTGGTTTAATTCTCGCAGCGGCTGAGGTTCCCATGAAAGACTCTCCTTCTCACACTTTACGTTTGCCTGAGATGTGGTGACCTTCTCATGAGAGAGTTGCATTTTGGTTTGGTAAGACTATGGTGACTTGACCTTTTATTCCTTAGTCACTGAAGGAGGAAAGGCAAGTACAATAAGCAGTTAATAAAACAAAAAAAGCACCCTATATGTTATTAATAGTGGCAGAGGTTAAAAGAGCAGGGAGGTTTTGCTGAACCTGTTTGAGAAACTATTTAGACCCTAGCTGGAGAATTGTGTATAGTTCTGGGCCTTACCCTTTAGGGAGAGTCTCAATGTATTAGAAAGAATGCAGAAGACATTAATGAGAGTGGTTTCAGGAAGTTGAAAAGTTAGATTGTGTTTCTTGGAAGGCGGGGAAGAGATTTGATTGAAGTTTTCAAAATGTTGAGAGATCTAGACAGAGGAGACAGGGAGAAACTGTTCTTGCCCATAAGCAGATCAAAAATAGGATGCTGAAAATGTGTTGCTGGAAAAGCGCAGCAGGTCAGGCAGCATCCAAGGAACAGGAGAATCGACGTTTCGGGCATGAACCCTTCTTCAGAAAGGGCTCATGCCCGAAATGTCGATTCTCCTGTTCCTTGGATGCTGCCTGACCTGCTGCGCTTTTCCAGCAACACATTTTCAGCTCTGATCTCCAGATCTGCAGTCCTCACTTTCTCCTAAAAAATAGGAAGGCCCAGTGATTTGCAAAAGAAGCAAATGAGATGTGAATAGACTGGTTTGGAATGCAGTGCCTAGAGGTGTGTTGAAAAATGAGTCAATTGAGGCATGAGGTTGTCATTTAAGTAGAAATAAAACAAGGAAAAGGCAGGAGATACAAAAACATGACACTCATTTGCAGACTTGTGACAGACATGATAGGCTGAATGGCCTCGTTCACTGTAACTATTCCCTGATTCTATGATTGCAACAACACTCCTGACTGGCCTCACAAATTGTATATTTTAGTAAGCGAGACATCAATAAAACCTTTGCTGTGTATGTCCTTATTCATAGTGAGTTCCAATCTCATTTTCATTCATCTGCATTAAACAACATCTCAATTTTAAAATTTCCATTGCTGTCTTTCAATTTGTGCACAGCCTCTGCCCTTCCTATTTTTGTAATCTCTCCAATCTTATAATCTCATATATACTCCTCAAATTCTAGTCTCTTAAACACCCTTGATTTTAATGGCTTCACCATGGAGTCTGTACCTTCAGCTGCTCATCAGTACTAACCTCTGAACCCTCGTCCCGAACTTTTAGCTCATTTTCTTCCTTTCAGTCAACCACTTTGGTCAAGTTTTATGACCATCTTCCCAAAAATCTCTTTATAATGACAAGGTGTCACATTTTGTTTTATAATCTCTTGAGAAACGGCCTATGACATTTTAATATGTTAAGGACACTATGTAAGTATAAATTATTGTTGCTGTAACTGCAGTCTTCTGCAGATCATCTCATCATCCCAACTTGTCCAATGAAAGCCATCTTTAAGATGAGATAAGGATATTAGTTAGAATTCTGTCCAAGATGACTTCTATTGTACAGGTCATTTGTCAATCGAGTAAGGATTTCACTTGACCACATGATAAGTTTGAAAGGCGACAACAATTCAGTCTCCTCCTGTTGTTCATGTATTAGGTATTTTGGTCACATACAAGGCATCACATTATCCTGTCCTTTTTGGAAGATGGACTGCACACCATTTCACTTAGAGAAGATGGAATTGTAAAGCAGCTGCTCAGCTTCACACAGACTTACACGAATAAATGCAATGCAGGCATCCAGTCAGATATATCTATCTTTTATCATTCATGTTAATATAAGTGCAGGGTGTTTTCCATATGATAAGTAAAATGCACTATTTAGCTGTCCGTAAGCTAATTGGCCACATGTATCTCTTGTTTGTTTTTAATTCTTTAACAAGATGTTGGCATTGTTGGTTGGTTCAGCATTTTATTGCCCTGTCCCCAATTGCCCCCAAGAATCATAGAATCCCTACAGTGTGGAAACAGGCCATTCAGCCTATTGAATCCACACTGACTCTCCAAAGAGCATCGCATCCAGACCCTAACCCTGCATTTCCCATGGCTAACCCACTTAGCCTGCACATCCCTGGACACTATGGACAATTTAGCATGACCAATCCACTCGAACCTGCACATCTTTAGACAGTGGGAAAAAACTGGAGCACCTGGAGGAAACCCACACAGACACTGGGAGAAGGTACAAACTCCACAGAGAGAGTCACCTGGTCCCTGGCTCTGTGAGGCAGCAGTGCTAACCACTGAGCCAGAATGCCACCCTAAAAGTAGTGGTGAGCTGCCTTCTTGAGCCAATTCAGTCCACATACTGTATGATAGACCCTTAATGCTATGAGGGAGGGAATTCCAGGAACTTTGACCCAGTGACACTGAAGGAACAGTGATATCTTTCCAAGTCAGGGTGGTGAGTAGCTTAGAGGGGAACTTGAAGGTGTTGGTGTTCCCATATGTCAGCTGTTCTTGTCCTTCTAGATGAAAGTGACAGTGGATTTGGGAGAATTATTTGCTAGACTCTACAGCAACATACCTGGGTTTAGCAGATAGGACAACAATTAAAAGGAACCATGAGATATCATGTTGTTGCCATGTTGATCTAATGACATACAAAATAGGGAATTGTAAACTAAACTGCCAGCCTATCTTAAAGATATTGGGAATCGATACACATTATATATTATACATTAAATGTTTTTGCACATCAGCTTTCTTAATGTGTGCAATATATATTGGTGAGTGTTACATTCACAGAAATAGGTTCTTCAGCTGAATCAGTCCATGTTAGAAAATGTTCTTCACCCCAGCACCATCCTCCTCCCATTATATACCTTTCATCCTGATTACCCTTCAGTCTCTGACCTTAAATCAGTATGTCACTCCACCTTCATTTCAATCATTAATTCCAATAATGCATTCCAAAAGTTTCACAATCCATCTGGGTAAACTAAAGGTCTGCTATCTGTCCGAAATCTCTCCATTTGGTTTTTTGTGTGTGATCTTGAGCTCACTGTTCCCGAATCACTAAAAATATTCTGTTTCCAGTTAATCAATCAATTAATCACTTTAACACATCTCCATCCTGTTTTTATTCAATAAAACCTTCCCCAATTATTCAAGTCTTTCTTGATAACTTTTTTTTACATGCCAGGCAATACGTTACGGAATCTAACTGTACATTTACAGTTGTCATCCATCATTCCATCATTGTTTTACATTCTTATAGTCTTAAAAAAAAATTGGGTATTCCATTTGTTTTCTTTTGGCGCATTTCAATTGATTTAGTCTATTCTGACTCTTTTCTGAAGCTGAACTCTAGTCCCTTGCTTTTTCCACATCACCCAGCCTTCCTCCATTCCAAGAATAATTATTACTTTCGTTAACAAAAAACGTATTAGCCATTCCACCTTCTTATCAAGAGACTTCGTTGCATCCTTTAGTCCTCAGCACTATTTTGGAATGATGTACATATTTACACATCATTTCTTCTTGCATTATATTAAAATTCTTGATTTGTGTGAGTGAAACAGAAGGAATATTCGATCAAACTATCCATTTTAGCTAACTTGAGAAGTTATCCTTGACTCATATGTCTCATTCCACCAAACCAATTTTGCATCTAGTGTTTAATATTGCTCAATCCCTTATTCAATATTTCTTATAATCTTCCCTGATAGTCACCAATGTGGTATTAGTCAAAGATTTTCTAAAAGTCCATGTACACAATATCCACTGCATATCATCCAAACACCCATCTGTCACCTCCTCAAAAATTACCTTTTCAGGAAGGTTCTTGCTTTCTGAGATCCATAAAGGTCATCTCTAAATATTTTTCCAGGTCCAATTATTTAGCAATTTCATGTTTTCTTTGAAAGATTCGAATATTTCTCTGACCTAGCCATTAAACAAACCATTTTGTATTTGCCTTGGTTAGCACTGTTACTTCTTGTTAATGGATGACGTCAGATGTTAGCTCAACACGTTGGCAGTTATGCCCACTACTAGAATGCAACACTGTCCAGGTAAGGGCTTGTGGAATTAGTTTGTTCAGCAAGTTCTCTAAGCTTGTTCAGCTAAGCAATTGTACTATCATGGCAAATAATACACTGGGACATTCAGCAAACACCTGCTGGCTGTACTATCAGGTATTCTACCCAAAGAAGTTGTTTTTTGTACTTTACTTTCCAATAAATCTTTCCACACTATAACTTGGTGTTGTGAGATTTTTAACTTTGTTATCAAGAGGAATTTCACAGAGTAATTCCTCATTGTTTCTGAACCAGTGTCCAATGTAGTTCCAAATGTTAGGAAAAAGATTGTACCTTTGATAGTTAATCCTTTTTAACTGGAATCTAATTTCTGTCATCATATAAGAATTTAATGAGAACAAATCTTTTCCAAGCCAAATCAGTTAAAAAAAAACAAAATGTTTCAGCTACTGTGTGCACTTTTCAATTTCTTTCTCGAAGTTTTATGGAAAAATGCATTATTATTGCAATCTGATATCCCATCTGTTTCCTTCAAGTTAGTTATGTACAAATCCTTCTTTTCAACTTTGTCATTTCTGTGATATTGATGAAGGATTTGTGTTTTAGTCAGAAATTCACTGCATTCAAGTTTCTGGTTAATATTTCATAGAATCCCTACAGTGTTGGAGCATGCCATTCAGCACCTCAAACTCCAGATTAACCCTCTGAAGAACATCCCACCCAGATGCACTGTGTCCCTGCATTTCCCATCGCCAATCCAACTAACTTACTCATCATCAGACTGTGGGCAGAAACTGGAGTACTTTGAGGAAACTCACACAGACACAGGGAAAATGTACAAATGCCACACAGACAGTCACCCACAGGTGGAATCAAACCCAGGTGCCTGGTGCTGTGAGGGAGTAGTGTTAACCACTGAGCCACCATGCCATCTCAAGTTAATAGCTGCCCTGAATGACAACAGAAAAAGGCAACAATGGATCATTGGTCTGTCCTTTTATACTACCAGTTAACTTTCCTCCTTCAGAGAATCTCACCCCAGCTCCTGAAGAATCCGTTCTTCCTTTGGCTTTACTCGGTCATGTCATCACCCCCGCTGCCTTTAAAGAAATTAAAGCTTACACGCCCAGGAAATGAACTTTTCCAAGCATTAAATACTTTATGAAACTGGCATGTTTGTCACTGATTTTATTAACTCTGTTTCACTGTCACACTTTATTTCAGAACTCATTCAGTTTTGAAATTGCTTAAAAATCATTACAACTAATCAATTTAATGTTTGAATATTAAATTGTTTTGGAAGCAAAGCCCAGTCTCTTCATACAGGAGCTGTCAGTTATCCCTCTCAAGATTTCACTTTCCTCCTTCAGGGGTTTGTTGCCAGTATTTTTGTGTTTTAGTTCATTTTAAAGAATCGTAGGTTTATAATAAGTAATTGTCAGGAGTTTTCTTTAAAGTTGTTACTCATTTGTTGCTAGTTTTCTGGTTTGGAGCTGATGTAAATGGCAATGTATTTGCACTTGACAAACTAGTACAGCAGGCATTTCTACTGCTGTCATTCAATGCATCAAATTAAAAGCTGTTCACTTTGGAATGATAATTTTCTGACAAGTGTTGAAGCTATTAGGTTGATGAATGTTGTTGAGTTCTTTTTTTCATCTTTAGTTTTGCTAGTAGTACACAGGTGTTTGAGTACAGATCTCAAATGACAGCAAAACATTCTGTGATTTAAAAAAAATCGGTGGCTCAGTGATTGGCATTGCTGCCTCACAGTACCAGGGACCCAGGTTGAATCCCCCCCTTGGGTGACTGTCTGCGTGGAGTTTGCACATTCTCCCCGTGTCTGCGTGGGTTTCTTCCAGGTACTCTGATTTCCTCCCACAGTCCAAAAATGTGCAGGTCAGGTGAATTGACCATGTTAAATTGCCCATGGTATTAGGTGGTAAAAACAATGACTGCAGATGCTGGAAACCAGATTCTGGATCAGTGGTGCTGGAAGAGCACAGCAATTCAGGCAGCATTCGACGAGCAGCAAAATCGACGTTTCGGGCAAAAGCCCTTCATCAGGAATAAAGGCAGAGAGGGTGTATTAGGTGTATTTGTCAGGGGTAAATAGAGGATAGGAGATTACGTCTGGGGGATTAACTCGAAGGAGGATCGGTGTGAGGAAGAAGGGCCTGTTTCCATACTGCAGGGAATCTAATCTAACAGATAAGAAGGATATATGAGAAACACAGACAGGAGTAAAGTGGAAGTTATGTGACACCAGGTTATAGTCCAACAAATTTATTTAAAATCACAAGCTTTCAGTACACTGCTTCTTTGATATGAAGACACTGTATGTGGTACGTACTGACTTTCCTGGTTTGTGACTTCACCTGTCGAAGGAGCAAAGCTCTGAAAGCTTGTGATTTCAGATAAATCTGCTAGACTGTAACTTGGTGTGATGTGACTTCTGAGTTTGTCCACCACAGCCCAACACTAGGCTATTGGGCCCATCAAATGTGCTCTGCTATTCCAGAAGATCATGGCTAATCTTCTTTTTCATCTCGACCTTCTTGTACCATCCCCAAATCCCCGTGGTTTCTTTGTGGTCCAAAAGTCTATCCAGCACAGTCTTGAAATTACTCACCCAGAGTAGTTTGGTTAGCTCACTTGGTTGGATGGCTGGTTTACCATACAAAGTTAATACCAACAGCATGGGTTCAATTATTGCATTGGCTGAGGTGAACATAAAGGTATGTGCTTCTCTCCCTGATCTGAGACATGGTGACACTCAGGTTGAACCACCTTCAGTCATTTCTTGCTAATGAGAGAGCAGCTATATAGCTGGTAGAACAATGGTAACTTTATCTCTACAGCCAAGTTGAAATATTTTCTCTTGTCCATTCATTTGAATAAAATAATTTGGCACAAGATCATAAACAAATATGTTACCTAAATTATATTTAATGTCACAGTATATGGAAAATGATTATGCAATTACTCTTATATTTTTGGCAATTCAGGTACTCAATTGATGAGAATACTGACCAGGAGAGATATTTCACGATTGATGAGATTGATGGAACAATTGCGACCAATGATGTCCTGGACAGAGAAGATATTTCTCAGTACAACATCTCTGTTGTAGCCAGAAAAGTCAGTAAGTACCACATACAGTCAGACACGAGTGAGTAAACAACATAAAAACACATTGCATGGAAAATGTGGACAATACAGCATGGTCTGGATATGCTGGTGTTGGACTGGGGTGGATAAGGTCAGAGTGACACAAAACCAGGTTATAGTCCAACAGAGTTATTTTGTAACTGCACATCATACTGTGTGGATCCACCCTTCAAATAAAGCAATTTTCTTTTACAATGACTACTTGTTTTATATTAATGTTGGATAAGAAAACATTAGCTAATTTTTCCACATGGGCAATGGGACACAAATTACACTAAAAATCGTGTCAGTTTTTTGTTAGGGAATTTTTTGCTCATGATATTCCTCAAACTTATATGCATATTAGCAAACATAAAATGTTTCTTGAACTCTTGCAATCAGGATTTTGTTTTAAAAAAATGCGGTTAACTTTTCTTATGGTAAGAACATATTGACTACTGGGAGTTTGAATCATGTACAAAGTGATGAACAGTGATGTCAGGGACAGGTAAGAGTATTACCAGTTGCTGATTGATGCTTTTGTCTGTATGTTTATAAATAAATTGAGCTAGGTCTTTAATTGTAACATTATTTTAAATGACATTCACAACAAATAGGTTGATCACATCTCCAGCATCTATGTCTTGTGTAGATTATGATTAACATTGTCAGAAAGCAGCAGCTGTATCTTTTGATATTTCCAAGAAAAGCCATGATGTGGAGGTGCGGATGTGCACTGGAGAACGACAAAGTCAGAAGTCACATGATACCAGATTATAGTCCAACAGGTATATTTGAAATCACAAGCTTTCGAAGCACTGGTCCTTCATTAGGAGAACCTGACAAAGGAGCAGTGCTCTGAAAGCTTGTGATTTCAAATAGACCTGGTGGACCATAACCTAGTGTCATGTGACTTCTGACTTTTTTCAATAAAGAACATTGCAGAATCTACTTTGAAGGGATGAGGTGGACATGGAATATAAAGAGCTACGGAAGTAACTGGCACAGAGAGTATTTTGGAAGCTTTGGTCTCCTTATTTAAGGAAGGACTATGTGCGTTGGAGATAGTTCAGAATATGTTTACTAACTTGATACTTGGAATGAGTGGGTTGTCTTATGAAGAAAGGTGGGACACACTAGGCTTGTTTCCATGGAGATAGATGATCAAGGCATAATTTGATTGGAGTACATAAGATCCTGATTGGTCTTGCCAATGTGGATATGGAAATAATATGAACAGAGGAGCTGAATCTTTCCAGAATTAGGAGAAAAGGTTTAAAAGTTAGAGATCACCATCTCAGGGCAGTAATCATCCAGTGCAGCCAAATTTCACAGCACTGTCATCTAAGAGATTATTGGTTCCTCATTAATATGAGCTGTCCCCAAGTTACAAATGCATTCCATTCTTGAGTACGTTTGTAAGTCAATTTGAACACAGATCAGAAATCAATACTTAGAACTAAGTTTATTGTCGCACGTACTCAAGTAAAAGTACATGGCGCCATCTTAGGTACAAGTACCTAAGTACAAATCTTAGATACTAAAATAGCATTGATACAAATCGAGAAATAAAGAGAAAAGCTAAAAGTTCTACCTGACAGTTCTTCATCGTACAAATTAGGAAAATAAAGAAATAGGGTGAAAAGATAAATAATACAGTAAATATAAGATAGCTATTCATAAGTGCGAGCAAACATTTACATGTCAGATCTTTAAATAAATATTTATACACCCGCCTCATGGATTGCAATGGTGTTCATAAGTCAGGTGTTAGCAAGGGGCAAAAGCTTGTTTGTGGTAAGTACTTCCCCAACGTGGCACTGGTGTCAGGCTTCAACTTGTGAAGTTGGTGCTTTTCTGATACTTGTTTGCCTACAAAAAAGACACAATGGGATTGAATCTCATCACACCCATCCACCGCCCCCCCACCCATCCTGATTTATATCTTTACAAATTGGATAACACGGGCTGCTCAATAGTATCTGTTAATGCTATTTAATTAGCTTGGATTTGAGTCTTGCACATATCCTCTATGTTCCACTTGTAAATAGATTTAAAGAAGGTTGCTTTAAGAATTGATATATTACTGCTTTAATATTTAAATGAGGATCTTGGAATATGAGACTCCGCCAGACATTTGGGTCACTTAATTTTGATTAATTATATCCTTGAAGCATTAGTCACAGCATTTGTTGTGCTAACTGAATAGCATTCTCATTTAATTAGAGCACCAGGCAATAAAAGGAATCATATAACTCAGCTAAATTAAATAAAATTGCTAATTCCATCAAAAGAAAATAATTTATGCAAATTGTGCTGAAAGTATATATATTTTTAACTAACCACTTATGAGAAATTGTGAGAAGTATACCATGTGTGTTTCCTGGGGGGTGGGGAAGGGAATGAATGACAAAAGAACAAGCTGATCCAAGGAAATCATCTCTGACTTCCTTTCATGTTCATAATTAGTCAAAGCGGCTCCTGTTGAGGTATCCAAAATCACTTCACAAAGTGTGTGTGTGTGTGTGTGGGGGGGGGGGGGGGGAAGCAGGGGGTGGAGGTGGAGGTGGAGGGAGGGGGGGTGGCTGTGCGAGTATGTGTTTTTAAGGAAAAATATACCCAGCTATATCTCCTCAGCCCCCTGTGTTTCTTCAATGGCTACTCAAAAGGCTTGTGTTGTCTGAGCACAGTGACTCAGTCCCATTACTTTGAACAGTTTAAAGTGCCCTTTTATACCTCCTTTCCTAAAAGCTTTCAATATTTTTCTTACGGCAGATGTTATGCGAACTGATGTATAGTTTACAGCTTTTGGTCTCCTTTCATTGTTGAATACAGGAATTACATTTGTTATTTTCCAAAATAAGAACGCTGTCGAGTAACACAGCAGCTAGGTGCTTAGCACCATTGCCTCACCGCGCCAGGGATCAGGTTCAATTCCACCTTCAAGAGACTGTCTGAGTTTGCACGTTTTCCCTGTGTCTGCATAGGTTTCCTCCCACAGTCCAAAGATGAGCAGGTTAGGTGGATTTGCCATGGGAAATGCAGGATTATAGGGATAGGGTGGAGGCTGGGTGGAATGTTCTTCTGATGGACTGAATGGCCTCTTTCCATGGTGCAGTGGTTCTATGATTCCCCGAATCATGGGAACTTTAGGAAATTAAAATCAACTACTTCACCAGCCATTTCTTTTACTGTACTGGGATAAAGTCCATCAAGGCCTAAGAACTTGTCAGCCAAAGTTCCAACATCATGCTTCTCTGGTGATTGTAATTTTCTCGGCATCTTCCTTCCCTTCCATTTCTGATTTTGGAGCTACTTTTGGGATATGATCTTTAATGAAGATACATGCATTTTGCATGTTCGATTCATCTATTATCTCAGATTCACTTTACATGGGATCAACACTCACCTCTTTTAACTTTTATTTTTAAAACATACACGTAGAAAATCTTGCCGTCTGTTTTTATACTTTTAAATAGCTTTCTAATTTTTCTCTCATTATCAATATTTTTATTTATTTTAAATGAATGCTTAGGCGGTGATGCCCGCTTCAAATTTCACATTAAATATAGAGTCATAGAGGTACACAGTATAGAAAAAGGCCTTTCGGCCCACCATGCCCATGCCAGCCAATAAACAGCAACTACTGTAATCTCGCTTACTTGTACTTGGTTCATAGCCTACTCAGCCTTGGCATTGTAAGTGCTCATGATAGTAAATGTACAAAAAGTCCAGTCACAACTCGGAGACCTGTCAAGGGGTGATAGGAGAAAGTGAGGACTGCAGATGGTGGAGAGTCAGAGTCAAAAAATGTGGCGCTGGAAAAGCACAGCAGGTCAGGCAATGTCAGAGGAGCAGGATAGTCAATGTTTTAGGCATAACCCCTTCATCAGGAATGGAGGAAAGGGAAGGGAGCTAAGAGATAACTTAAAAAGTGAGTGATAGGCGTCAATATCCAGGGAATGTGGTTTTCCTTGGGACCAAAGCTAATGCCTTTGATCTTTCTAATGTTCAATTGGAATTCCAATATTTCATTGTAGTTAGTAAAAGAAGTGGCTAGTGAAGTAGTTGATAAGTTGGTTTAAATTGTGTAAAGTTCCCTCAATTCGGGGAAGGTTCTGTTATGTTAGAAAATCACAAATGTAATTTCTGTGTTCCAAAAATGAAAAAAGACAGCGAGCTGGAAACTATATGTCAGTTCCCAATCTGTCTGTAAGTCATAATGAAAGGAGGTATAATAAGACATTTAAAAATGTTCAAGGTAATGCGACAGAGTTACCATATCACAAAACATTTCAAGGTTTTGCAAAAGAGAAATCATGTTCTCCAATGATTGAGTTATTTGAGGAGCCTGGATGTTGTCCAGGTCTTGCTACACATGTGCATGGACTACTTCAATATCTGAGGATCAGCAAGTCTCACCGTTTATGATCGAGGGAAGATCATTGATGGAGCAGCTGAAGATGATGAGTTCTAGACACTAAACTGAGGAACTTCTGCAATGCTCTCTGGGGACTGAGATAAAGAACAAAGAAAATTTACAGCACAGGAACAGGCCCTTCTGCCCATCAAGCCTGAGCCGATCCAAATCTACGGTCTAAACCTGCCAACCAATTCCGAAACATCTGTATCCCTCTGCTCCCCACCTACTCATGCATCTGTCCAGATGTATCTTAAGTGAATCTACCGTGCCTGTCTCTACCAACTCTGCTGGCAACACATTCCAGGCACCCACTACTCTCTTTGTAAAGTACTTGCCACGTGTATTCCCCTTAAACTTTTCACCTCTCACCTTGAAAGCGTGACCTCTCACTATTGAATCCTTCACCCTGGGAAAAAGCTTTATCTCTATCTACCATGTCCAAACCCTTTATGATTTTGTAGACCTCAATCAGCTCCCCCATCAATCTCCTTTTTCAGAATGAAAACAATCCTAACCTACTCAACCTCTCTTCATAGCTAGCACCTTCCATACCAGGCAACATCCTTGTAAACATTCTCTGCACCCCATCAAAAGCGTCCACATCCTTTTGGTAATGTGGCAACCAGAACTGTACACAGTATTCTAAATGTGGCCGAACCAATGTCTTATACAATTTTAACATGACTTGCCAGCTCTTATACTCAATACCCCGTCCGATGAAGGCAAGCAGACTAATATGCCTTCTTGACCACTCTATCCACCTGTGCAGCAACCTTCAGGGTACAACGGACCTGCACTCCCAGATCTCTCTGCCCATCAACTTTTCCCAAGGCTCTTCCATTCATTGTATAATTCGCTCTAGAATTAGACTTTCCTAAATGCATCACCTCATATTTGTCTGAATTGAACTCCACCTGTTACCTATCTGCCCAACTCTCCAGTCTATCTATATCCTCCTGTATTCTTTGACAGTCCCTTATGCTTTCTGCTACTCCACCAATCTTTGTGTCATCTGCAAACTTGCTGATCATACCAACAGTGCCATCTTCCAGATCATTTATATATTTCACAAACAACAGTAGCCCCAGCACTGACCCCTGTGGAACACCACTGGTCACCTTTCTCCATTTCAAGAAATTCCCTTCAACTACTACCCTCTGTGTCCTGTTGCTCAACCAGTTCTTTATCCACCTAGCTAGAACACCCTGTACACCATGTGACTTCACTTTTTCTATTTAGTTTACCATGGGGAATCTTACCAAACACCTTACTAAAGTCCATGTATATGACATCAACAGTCCTTTCTTCATCTATCAACTTTGTCACTTCCTTGAAGCCGGTGTTATTTTCTGTGTCTGTATATTGTGAAGGAGCAAAAATGGCTTTTATTAGAGTGATATGTACCTCTTGTCAGATGTGGGAGTTTAAAGAGGGTTTAAGGGTTACTGTGGATGTGATGGATGGCAGTCATAGGAAGGGGGTAAAGTCTCAGATACAGTCGCAGAGATGTGTTAACTCCAGGAAGGGTAAGAGAGGTAAGCACTTAGGGCAGGAGTCTTTTGTGGAAATACCCATTTCAAACAGGTATGCTGTTTTGAAAAATGTAGGGGGTGATGGATACTCAAGGGAACGTAGCACGAACAGCCAACTTTCTGGTATTGAGACTGGCTCTAATGCAACAAGGGGTACATCGGGTTCCAAGAGATCAATTGTGTTACGGGATTCTGTAGTCCGAGGTACAGACAGACATTTCTGTGGCCAGTGGCGAAAAATCAGAATGGTGTGTTGCTGCCCTGGTACCAGGACTAAGGATGTCTCAGAAAGGGTGCAGAATGTTCTCACGGGAGAGAAGGACCAGCAAGAGGTCATTGTCCACATTGGAACCAATGACGTAGGAAAGGAAAAGGTTGAGATTCTGAAGGGAGATTACAGAGTTAGGCAGGAATTTAAAAAGGAAGTCCTCAAGAGTAATAATATCTGGATTACTCCTGGTGCTACAAGCTAATGAGGGCTGGAATAGGAGGATAGAGCAGATGAATGCATGGCTGAGGAGCTGGTGTATGGGAGAAGGATTCACATTTTTGGATCAATGGAATCAGTTTTGGGGTAGAAGTGACCTGTACAAGAAGGATGGATTGCACCTAAAGTGGACCTAATACACAGGTAGAGCTGCTCGGGAGGATTTAAACTAGTAAAGTAGGGGGGAGGGCGCGGGAAATAGTGAGGAAAAAGGTCAATCTGAGACTGGTACAGTTGAGAACAGAAGCAAGTCAAACAGTCAGGGCAGGCAGGGACAAAGTAGGACTAATAAATCAAACTGCATTTATTTCAATGCAAGGGGCCTAACAGGAAAGGCAGATGAACTCAGGGCATGGTTAGGAACATGGGACTGGGCTTTCATAGCAATCACAGAGACATGGCTCAGGGATGGGCAGGACTGGCTGCTTAATGTTCCAGGATATAAATGCTACAGGAAGGATAGATAGGGAGGCAAGAGAGGAGGGAAATGGCATTTTTGATAAGGAATAGCATTACAGCTGTGCTGAGGGAGGATATTCCTGGAAATACACCCAGGGAAGATATTTGGGTGAAACTGAGAAATAAGAAAGGGCTGATCACCTTATTGGGATTGTATTATAGACCTCCAAATAGTCAGATGGAAATTGAGAAACTAACTTGTAAGTCTCAGCTATCTGTAAGAATAATAGGGTAGTTATGGTAGGGGATTTTGACTTTCCCAACATAGACTGGGACTGCCAGTCTAGACTGGGTCTAGATGGAGAGGAATTTGTTAATTGTGCACAAGAAAACTTTCTGATTCAGTATGAGGATGTATGTAATAGAGAAAGTACAAAATTTGACCTACTCTTGGGAAATAAGACAGGGCAGGTGACTGAGGTGTCAGTGGAGGAGCACTTTGGGACCAGCGACCACAGTTCTATTAGATTTAAAATATTGATGGAAAAGGATAGACCAGATCTAAAAGTTGAAGTTCTAAATTGGAGCAAGGCCAATTATGATGGTATAGGCAAGAACTTTCAAAAGCTGATTGGGGGCAAATGTTCCCAGATAAAGGGACGGCTGGAAAATGGGAAGCCTTCAGAAATGAGATAACAAAAATCCAGAGAAAGTATATTCCTGTTAGGGTGAAAGGAAAGGCTGGTAGGTATAGGGAATACTGGATGACTAAAGAAACTGAGGGTTTGGTTAAGAAAAGGAAGGAAGCATATGTAAGGTATCAACAGGATAGATCGAGTGAATCCTTAGAAGAGTATAAAGGCAGTAGGGGTATACTTAAGAGGAAAATCAGGAGGGCAAAAAGGGGACATGAGATAGCTTTGGCAAATAGAATTAAGGGGAATCCAAAGGCTTTTTACAAATACATTAAGGACAAAAGGGTAACTAGGGAAAGAATAGGGCCCCTCAAAGATCAGCAAGGCTACCTTTGTGTGGAGCTGCAGAAAATGGGGGAGATACTAAATGAATGTTTTGCACCAGTATTTACTGTGGAAAAGGATATAGAAGATATAGAAGGGAAATAGATGGTGACACTTTGCAAAATTTCCATTTTACAGAAGAGCAAGTGCTGGATGTCTTGAAATACAAAACGGTGGATAAATCCCCAGGATCTGATCAGGTGTACTCTAGAACTCTGTGGGAAACTAGGGAAGTGATTGCTGGGCCTCTTGTTGAGATACTTGTATCATCAATAGTCACAGGTGAGGTGCCAGAACACTGGGGGTTGACTAACGTGTTTAAGAAGAGTGGTAAGGACAAGCAAGGGCACTATAGACCAGTGAGCCTGACATCGGTGACGGGCAAGTTGTTGGAAGGAATGCTGAGGGACAGGATATACATGTATTTGAAAAGGCAAAGATTGATTCGGGGTAGTCAACATGGCTTTGTGCGTGGGAAATCATGTCTCACAAACTTGATTGAGTTTTTTGAAGAAGTAATAAAGAGGATTGATGAGAGCAGAGAGGTAGATGTGACCTATATGGACTTCAGTAAGATGTTCGACAAGGTTCCCCATGGGAGACTGATTAGCAAGGTTAGATCTCACGGAATGTAGGGAGAACTAGACATTTTACAGAACTGGCTCAAATGTAGAAGATACAAGGTGATGATGGAGGGTTGTTTTTCAGACTGGAGGCCTGCGACCAGTGGAGTGCCACAAGGATCGGTGCTGGGCCCTCTACTTTTTGTCATTTATATAAATGATTTGGATGTGAGCATTAGAGGTACAGTTAGTAAGTTTGCAGATGACACCAAAATTGGAGGTGAAGTGGACAGCAAAGAGGGTTACCTCAGATTACAACAGGATCTTGACCAGATGGGTCAATGGGCTGAGAAGTGGCTGATGGAGTTTAATTCAGATAAATGCGAGGTGCTGCATTTTGGGAAAGCAAATCTGAGCAGGACGTATACACTTAATGGTAAGGTCCTGAGGAGTGTTTCTGAACAAAGAGACCTTGGAGTGCAGGTTCATAGCTCCTTGAAAGTGAAGTCACAGGTAGATAGGATAGTGAAGAAGGCGTTTGGTATGCTTTCCTTTATTGGTCAGAATATTGAGTACAGGAGTTGGGAGGTCATGTTGCAGCTGTACAGGACATTGGCTAGGCCACTGTTGGAATATTGTGTGCAATTCTGGTCTCCTTCCTATCAGAAAGATGTTGTGAATCTTGAAAAGGTTCAGAAAAGATTTACAAGGATGTTTCCAGGGTTGGAGGATTTGAGCGATAGGGAGAGGCTGAACAGGCTGGGGCTATTTTCCCTGGAGCGTCGGAGGCTGAGGGGTGACCTTATAGAGGTTTACAAAATTGAGGGGCATGGATAAGATAAATAGACAAAGTCTTTTCCCTGGTCGGGGAATCCAGAACTAGAGGGCATAGGTGTATGGTGAGAGGTGAAAGATATAAAAGAGACCTAAGGGGCAACTTTTTCACACAACGTTTTCACACAGAAGGTGGTATGTGTTTGGAATGAGCTGCCAGAGGAAGTGGTGGAGGCTGGTACAATTGCAACATTTAACAGGCATTTGGATGGATATATGAATAGGAAGGGTTTGGAAGGATATGGGCCGGCTGCTGGCAGGTGGGACTAGATTGGGTTGGGATATCTGGTCAGCATGGATGGGTTGGACCGAAGGGTCTGTTTGCATGCTGTACATCTCTATGATTCTGTGACTCTTCAATACCCGTCAGGGCCCCAGCTATTTCCTCTCTAGTGCCCCTTAGCAACCTGGGATAGATCCCATCCAGTCCTGTGGATTTGTCCACCTTAATAACCTCTAGCCTTCCCAACACATCTTCCATACTTATGTCAACGTGATCCAGACTAACCAAACTTCTATCTCTAATCTCAAGATTCATCATGTTCCTCTCCTCAGTGAACACTGATGCAAAGTAATCATTCAGAATCTCACCCATTCTCTCAGGTTCGGCACACAGCCTTCCTTCATTATCCTTTAGTGGACCAATCCTTTCTCTAGTTACCCGCTTGCTTCTTACATAAAAATAAAATGCTTTGGGATTCTCCTTAATTCTAATCGCTCAAGCTGTTTCATGACCCCTTTTAGCCCGCTTGATTCCTCATTTAAGGGTGGTCCTACTCTTCTGAAATTCCTCCAGTGCCCATTCTGTTCTTAGTTGCCTGAACGTTATGTATGGTTCCCTTTTCCTCTTGGCTTATCGTATGATTTCTCCTGTCATCCATGGTTCATGAATCTTGCCTTTCCTATCCTTTGCCTTCACCGGGACATGCCTATCCTGCACAATCTTTAACCTCCCACATTGAAAGCCTCCCACATATCAAATGTAGACTTCCTTCAAATAACTGTGACCAATCCACATTTCCCAGCTCCTGCCTAATTTTGATAAAATTGGCCTTGGCCCAGTTTAGTACTCTTCCCTTAGGACCACTCTCATCTTTGTCTATGTGTATTCTAAAACTTACAGAATTGTGGTCACTGTTCCCAAAGAAATCCCCCACCGCAACTTCTACCACCTGTCCTGGCTCATTCCCCAATACCAGGTCCAATATGGCTCCTTCCCTCGTCCGACTATTGACAAACAGATGATTGACGTCCAGCAGCCTGGACCATCTTCTTTTGTACCAGGTATAGTTTCAATCAATGGAGAGTTCTCCCCTGATTTCCATTTACCAAAACTCTATGGTAATACATTTGGTCAGTGTCTCCTTGATATCATGGCAATTTACTCTCACTTCATAACTGGAATACAGCTCTTTTTGTCCATGTTTTGACCAAAACTTTAATAAAGCCAAGAGTTGAAAGGCTCTGGCAGAAACCAAACTGCGAATCAGTGAGTGGGTTATGGCTGAGCAGGTGTTGTTGATTGTGCTGTTGATGACACCCTCCATCACATTGCTGATGTCCGAGAGTGAAGCCACTAACTAGCTGGGTTGGATTTGTTCTGTGATTTGTGAACAGGACACCCCTTGGCAACCTTTGACATTGTCAGGTAGATGCTAGTACAGATGCTGCACTGACCTCTCACTCACTGACCCTCACTCTCAGACCGTTTCACTCAATTACCCTCACTCAATATCCCTCTCACTCACTGACCCTATCACACAGTGACCCTCACTCACTGACCCACTCACTCACTGACTGTCTCACTCAGTAACCCTCACTCACTGACCCTCACACTCATCTTCTCACAGATCCTCTCACTCTTGGACCCTCTCACTCAATGTGACACTCATTCACTGATTCTCTCACTCACTGACCATCTCATTCAGTGACCCCCCACACAGACCCTCTCACTCACTGACCCTCTCATTGACTGACCCTCACACTCACCTTCTCACAGATCCTCTCACTCACTGACCCTCACTTAGTGACCCTCACCCAGTGACCCTCATTCACTGACTTTCACACTGACCCTCACCAGTGACCCTAACACTAAAGAAGGTATAAGAAAAAAACCCTTCCTGAAGAAGCGCTTATGCCGAAAACATCGATTCTCCTGTTCCTTTGATGCTGCCTGACCTGCTGTGCTTTTCCAGCAACACATTTTTAAGCACTAAAGCAGGTATGTCATTGTTTATTCATGGCTTTTGATTTCGAATACTAATTTTTAGGATACATTTGGGTGAAGGCTAAAAGAGGGTAGCTGTAAAGGCCTTTTTATTTGACTCCATCCTGAAGAGTACATGGCTGATGCTGAGAAGATGGGAGAATAGGTCAATTTTTTAAACAGTCATTGTCTAGAAGTTGGATGTAGGTGACACTGGCTGGGCAGTATTTATTGGCCATCCCTAATTTCCCAGGAGGCAGTAAGAGTTAAGCACATGGCTGAGGGTCTGGAGTCACACATTGGTGAGGTAAAGATAGCAGATTTCCTTCCTGAAAGGACATTCTTGAACCGGATGGATTTTTATGGCAATTGATAATGCTTACATGATCACCATTAGGCTAGCTTTTTATTAGGAGTATAATTTCACTATGGGTTCAAATCTGACCATCGAATAACCACAGAAGAGTTTCCTTGCATTTTCCACATGATTTTTAACCTCTGCCTTGGTTACAGTGAGATGTACAATAGGAGTATTGCCTCAAAGTTTCACCTGGACATCAGTGCCATCAACAATCCAGCTAGCCCTCCAAACTGCATTGGAGAGTCCGTCTGGTTAATGGATATAAATGACTGGAGTAGGTAGACACTTTGAACTTTCTGATTCATGAGCTAAGAATTTGCAGTTTGGGCCGATGCAGCAGCACATTTGTGAACTTGCTCCAGGGCAGGAGAGAGCGGATGGTCATGAATCAACAGCCAATTTCAAGGCCAGTTTTGATCCTGTTCCCAAGACAGGAATTGGAGAGCCCAAGGGTCACCCAATCCTGCCTCATTTGTTCCCAGTTGGCAAAGCTGAGCCATAATTTATTGGACAGCCTTTATAGTTGGTCAATGTTTTTAACAAGAAGCAATCGTTTGAACCTGATGGAAATTGGAAACCAAAAGGGACGTGCTTTATCGCTGCTGTCAGAGAAATTGATGAGGAAATCGTTGATGTTGCTGTGGAGCTGGTCATGTTGAAGTCTCCCTCCGAACATTCATCTAGTTAATGTGCTTCCCACCATAATCCACACATTAGCAGCTTCAATCCTGTATTAAAGGAATTCACCATTCACCTCTTCCTTTAGCAACTTGTTGGTTTTCGAGCATTCTGAACAGACATAATGTAGTTCATTTAACACGGTTTTAATTTAATAACTTGGTTAGACATAAGCACATAAGGAAGAAAGCAGGGGAGAGTAATTCTGGTTCTGTGAGTTGACAAAGGGTAGAAGGAGGTTCCCATTAAGCTGACATATCAGACAAGTTCACTGGAGCTGAATAGTGTAGCCTCTGTACTGTAAGCACAAAGATGATAACTGTCTCATGGTACAGGGTATTGTGGATTACAATGAAGCAACACTTCCTCATTATGGTGTGGGACCATTTCTTACTCCCAACCATGGAGGGGGAATCATTTGAAAACACAAGTGGGTGGAAAATGTCACTGTGGTTCCAATGTGGGTCCCATAAAACACAGATCTGCAGCACCAGCAGCAGCACAATGCATGTCTGATGTGGCGATAATGAAGAAGAGCTCCCAGAAATGATTAATCACTCAAATGAAAGTTAATTTGTAGCTCCTTTTAAAATGCGACAAAATTAAATCACAATATCATTAAATCCTTGACTTGCCAGGACTTCAAAAGGTCCCTGATTAACAGATGACAGCCATGTAACAGTCATCTGCATATCTGCCACTATCACTGTCAAACCATTCAATAAGTCAAGGTTATTTCAGCAGCATTTCCTGGCTATTCCAGCTCTGTTAAAAGAAGGCGAAAAGCTGAAATTGTAAATGTGCTGTACCATCTAAGAAGTTGAGTTCCTATTCCTTCCAAGTTACGTCCCATCAATGTTTGAGCTGTAATCGTAATTTCTTCATGATCACAGGATCAAAACCCAGAAATTCCTCACTCCACACCATTCTGAGATCACCCGCATTGTATTTAAAGGAATAAGTCTCTTGACGTCATTTCATAAAAGTTAGGGACAGACTATAAATGCAGCATCACCTGCATCCTGGGATAAATTACAAGTGGCAATAATGATCCATGGTTTTCTTTCAGTAGCACGACTGAGAGCAATCAAACAAAATTCCAGAATAATAATTGAGACCTACTCACAAATAATCAAACTACTCCAACTTCCAGTCAGGTGATCAGGAGGGACTCTGTAAATACTTTCACAAATTATTATTCATTCAAGGGATGTGGGTGTCCCTGGGTAGGCCAGAATTTGTTGCCCAGAGGATAATTATCAGTCGACCACATTGCCGAAAGACACACTGAACTTGATGGATTTTTATTACGAGGATTCCATCAATACTATCAAATTTAATTCCAGATATTTCCTGAATTTCAGTTTTGCGATTCTGCCATGATAGAATTCGAACCCCTGCCCTCACAGCTTTGACAAAGGGTCAGTTAGACTCGAAATGTCAGCTCTTTTCTCTCCTTACAGATGCTGCCAGACAGACCTGCTGAGATTTTCCAGCATTTTCTCTTTTGGTTTCAGATTCCAGCATCCGCAGTAATCTGCTTTTATCCCTCAAAGAATTAACCTGGGGTGTTGGACTATTGCCCAAGACCATCAGCACTGTATCACTGTACGCCCCAGAAAGAATGCTTGTTTATCCAATGCTTTTGCACACCTGCTTGACACCTGAGCACCTTGCAGAGCTGGTTTTGGATACTCCAATGTAGCACTGGTGGAGTTTTACATTGGCAGAGATCCACCTTTAGGATGGTAAATTAATGGTTCATTCATTTTGAAGGGGCACAAAGTTGAAGCTTTTCATCCTGCACTCATCAGAATTCAGACGCAGGAAAGCTAACTTTGAAAGGGGACACTAATTTCCCGAACTGGATAATTTGGTGTTCCCTTTCTTCGATGCATATGCTTTCACTTTTCTTCAGGTCTCCAATCCACCACGAAGGATTTTGCACGGACATAGGTAGCATTGACTCATGACCCACCTCTCCTTTATGTCCTCGGTTGAATGCGATGATTGACTGCAAGATGGCTATTGAAGAATTGGACCTAATTATTTGACTCATAGAAACTCATAGGAACAGGAGGAGGCCCTTCAAGCCTGCTCTGATGTTCGGTATGAGCATGGCTTATTGTCCAACTCAGTACTCTGTTCTGACTTTCTCCCCATTCTATAGAATCCTGACAATGTGGTAAGAGGCCATTTGGCCATCAAATCTGCACCAACTCTCTGAAGAGCATCCCACGCTATCCTTGTATGTACCATATAGAAGACAATTTCCCATGGCCAATCCACCTATGCTGGACTGCAGGAGGAAACGAGAGCACCCGACGGAAACCCACACAGACACGGGGGAATGTGCAAACTCCGCCTGAGGGTGGAATCGAGCCTGAATCCCTCTGAGGGAGAGTGCTAACCACTGAGCTACTATGCCACACTATGTTTCCTTTAACACTAAGAACTATATCTAACTCCTTTTTGAAAACATTCAATGCTTTGGTCTCAACCACTTTCTGTGACAGGGAATTCCACAGGCTCACCACTCTCTGAAAGGGCTTTTGCCTGAAACGTCGATTTTCCTGCTCCTCGGATGCTGCCTGAACTGCTGTGCTTTTCCAGCACCACTCTAATCCACTCTCTGGGTGAAGACATTTCTCTACATCTCAGTCCTAAATGGCCCACACCATAACCATAGACTATGACCCCTGGTTCTGGACTCCTTGAACATCAGGAACATCCTTCCCGCTTTTACCCTGTCTAGTTCTGTTAGAATTGGAGAGGTTTTGATGAGATCCTCCCTCATCCTTCTAAATTCCAGTGAATATAATAATCCTAATCAATCCAGTCCCTCTTCATATGTCAGTACTGCCATCAGGTTGGTAAACCTCATGCCCTAATAGTCAATCCACAAATCTCAGCATGGGCACAATTAAACTCAGCAATTATATAACTTGTTCATGTATGGACTTCAGTAAGGCGTTCGACAAAATTCCCCATGGGAAACTGGTTAGCAAGGTTAGATCTCAATGAATACAGGGAGAACTAGCCATTTGGATACAGAACTGGCTCAAAAGTAGAAGACAGGGTGGTGGTGGAGGGTTGTTTTTCAAACTGGAGGCCTGTGACCAGTGGAGTGCCACAAGGATCGGTGCTGGGTCCTCTACTTTTTGTCATTTACATAAATTATTTGGATGTGAACATGAGAGGTACAGTTAGTAAGTTTACAGTGGAGAGTGAAGAGGGTTACTTCCGATTACAACAGGATCTTGACCAGATGGGCCAATGGGCTGCGAAGTGGCAGATGGAGTTTAATTCAGATAAATGAGGGGCTGCATTATTGGAAAGCAAATCTTAGCAGGACTTATACATTTAAAGGTAAAGTCCGAGGGAGTGCTGCTGAACAAAGAGAACTTGGAGACTCCTTGAAAGTGGAGTTGAAGTTAGATACGATAGTGAAGAAGGCGTATGGTATGCTTTCCTTTATTGGTCAGAGTGTCGAGTACAGGAGTTGGGAGGCCATGTTGCGGCTGTACAGGACATTGGTTAGGCCACTGTTGGAATATTGCATGCAATTCTGGTCTCCTTCCTATTGGAAAGATGTTGTGAAACTTGAAAGGGTTCAGAAAAGATTTACAAGGATGTTGCCAGGGTTGGAAAATTTGAGTTATAGGGAGAGGCTGAACAGGCTGGGGTTATTTTCTCTGGAGCATCGGAAGTTGAGGGGTGACCTTATAGAGGTTTACAAAATCATGAGGGGTATGCCTAGGGTAAATAGACAAAGTCTTTTTCCTGGGATCAGGGAGTCCAGAACTAGAGGGCATAGGTTAAGGGTGAGAGGGGAAAGATATAAAAGAGACCTAAGGGGCAACTTTTTCACGAAGAGGATGGTACGTGTATGGAATGAGCTGCTAGAGGAAGTGGTGGAGGCTGGTACAATTGCAACATTTAAAAGGCATTTGGTGTATGAATAGGAAGGTTTTGGAGGGATATGGGGTGGGTGCTGGCAGATGGGACTAGATTGAGTTGTGATATCTGGTCGGCATGGACGGGTTGGACTGAAGGGTCTGTTTCCGTGCTGTACATCTCTATGACTCTATGATGCTATGACTCATAATTCCAGAGATTCTGGTCCTCAGTAATTTTGCTGCCTTGAGTATTTATTGGTTTGGAATCACATCTGCATGCAATGTCGTACATACCTTTATGTAGTTATTTAAGGTTAATAAATCAGATATAACAAGACAGGTTGCTTTGCAATTACTATAGAATTAAACCAGAATTACACCAGTAATTAGAATCATAGAGATGTACAGCACGGAAACAGACCCTTCGGTCCAACCTGTCCATGCTGACCAGATATCTCAACCCAATCTAGGCCCACCTGCCAGTACCCGGCCCATATTCCTCCAAACCCTTCCTATTCATATACCCATCCAGGTACCTTTTAAAATGTTGCAATTGTACCAGTCTCCACCACATCCTCTGGCAGCTCATTTCATACACGTACCACCCTCTGCATGAAAAGATTGCCCCTTAGGTCTCTTTTATATCTTTCCCCTCTCACCCTAAACCTATCCCCTCTGGTTCTGGACTCCCTGACCCCAAGGAAAAGACTTTGTCTGTTTATCCTATCCATGTCCCTCAAAATTTTGTAAACCTCTATAAGGTCACCCCTCAGCCTCCGACGCTCCAGGGAAAACAGCCCCAGTCTGTTCAGCCTCTCCTTGTAGCTCAGATCCTCCAACCCTGGCAACATCCTAGTAAATCTTTTCTGAACCCTTTCATGTTTCACAACATCTTCCCGATAGGAAGGAGACCAGAATTGCACACAATATTCCAACAGTGGCCTAACCAATGTCCTGTACAGCCGCAACATGACCTCCCAACTCCTGTACTCAATACTCTGACCAATAAAGGAAAGCATACCAAACACCTCCTTCACTATCGTATCTACCTGCAACTCCACTTTCAAGGAGCTATGAACCTGCACTCCAAGGTCTCTTTGTTCAGCAACACTCCCTAGCACCTTACCATTAAGTGTATAAGTCCTGCTAAGATTTGCTTTCCCAAAATGCAGCATTTATCTGAATTAAACTCCATCTGCCACTTCTCAGCCCATTGGCCCATCTGGTCCAGATCCTGTTGTAATCTGAGGTAAACCTCTTCGCTGTCTACTACACCTCCAATTTTGGTGTTATCTGTGAACTTGCTAACTGTACCTCTTATGCTCGTATCCAAATCATTTATGTAAATGACAAAAAGTAGAGGACCCAGCACCGATCCTTGTGGCACTCCACTAGTCACAGGCCTCCAGTCTGAAAAACAACCCTCCACCACCACCCTCTTTCTTCTACCATTGAGCCAGTTCTGTATCCAAATGGCTAGTTCTCCCTGTATTCCATGAGATCTAACCTTGCTAATCAGTTTCCCATGGGAAACCTTGTCGAACGCCTCACTGAAGTCCATATAGATCACATCTACTGCTCTGCCATCATCAATTTTCTTTGTTCCTTCTTCTAAAAACTCAAACAAGTTTGTGAGACATGATTTCCCATGCACAAAGCCATGTTGACTATCCCGAATCAGTCCTTGCCTTTCCAAATACATGAGGAGAAAGTGAGGTCTGCAGATGCTGAAGATCAGAGCTGAAAGTGTTGCTGGAAAAGCGCAGCAGGTCAGGCAGCATCCAGGGAACAGGAGAATCGACGTTTCGGGCATACGCCCTTCTTCAGGAATCTTTCCAAATACATGTACATCCTGTCCCTCAGGATTCCCTCCAACAACTTGCCCACCACCGAGGTCAGGCTCACCGGTCTATGGTTCCCTGGCTTGTCTTTACCGCGCTTCTTAAACAGTGGCACTATGTTTGCCAACCTCCAGTCTTCCGGCACCTCATCTGTGACTATCGATAATACAAATATCTCAGCAAGAGGCCCAGCAATCACTTCTCTAGCTTCCCACAGAGTTCTCGGGTACACCTGAAAGTTAAAAGTGGATAAATCCCCAGGACCTGTTTCAAGACATCCAGCACTTCCTCCTCTGTAATCTGGACATTTTGCACCATCTATTTCCCTACAGTCTATATCTTCCATATCCTTTTTCCACAGTAATTACTGATACAAAATATTCATTTAGTATCTCCCCCATTTTCTGTGTCTCCACACAAAGGCTGCCTTGCTGATCTTTGAGGGGCCCTATTCTCTCCCTAGTTACCCTTTTGTCCTTAATATATTTGTTAAAACCCTTTGGATTCTCCTTAATTCTATTTGCCAAAGCTATCTCATGTCCCCATTTTGCCCTCCTGATTTCCCTCTGAAGTATACTCCTACTTTCTTTATACTCTACTAAGGATTCACTCGATCTATCCTGTCTATACCTGACATATGCTTCCTTCATTTTCTTAACCAAACCCTCAATTTCTTTAGTCATCTAGCATTCCCCATACCTACCAGCCTTCCCTTTCACCCTGACAGGAATATACTTTCTCTGGATTCTCATTATCTCATTTCTGAAGGCTTCCCATTTTCCAGCTGTCCCTTTACCTGCGAACATCTGTCTCCAATCAGCTTTCAAAAGTTCTTGCCTAATACTGTCAAAATTGGCCTTTCTCCAATTTAGAACTTCAACTTTTAGATCTGGTCTATCCTTTTCCATCACTATTTTAAAACGAATCGAATTATGGTCGCTGGCCCCAAAGTGCTCCCCCACTGACACCTCAGTCACCTGCCCTGCCTTATTTCCCGAGAGTAGGTCAAGTTTTGCACCTTCTCTAGTAGGTACATCCACAAACTAAATCAGAAAATTGTCTTGTACATACTTAACAAATTCGTCTCCATCTAAACCTTTAACACTATGGCAGTCCCAGTCGATGTTTGGAAAGTTAAAATCCCCTATCATAACTACCCTATTATTCTTACAGATAGCTGAGATCTCCTTACAAGTTTATTTTTCAATTTCCATCTGACTATTGGAGGGTCTATAATACAATCCCAATAAGGCGATCATCCCTTTCTTATTTCTCAGTTCCATCCAAATAACTTCCCTCGATGTATTTCCAGGAATATCTTCCCTCAGCACAGCTATAATGCTATCCCTTATCAAAAATACCACTCCCCCTCATCTTTTGCCCCCTTCCTGTAGCATTTGTATCCTGGAACATTAAGCTGCCAGTCCTGCCCATCCCTGAGCCATGTTTCTGTAATTGGTATGATATCCCAGTCCCATGTTCCTAACCATGCCCTGAGTTCATCTGCCTTCTCTGTTAGGCCCCTTGCATTGAAATAAATGCAGTTCCTACCTTGTCCCTGCCTGCCCTGACTGTTTGACTCACTTCTGTTCTCAGCTGTACCCATCTCAGATCAGTCTCTTTCCTCACTATCTCCTTGGGTCCCAACCCGCCCCCCCCCCCCCCCCACCCCACCCACCATAACTAGTTTAAATCCTCCCAAGCAGTTCTAGCAAATTTCCCTGCCAGTATATTAGTTCCCTTCCAATTTAGGTGCAATTGTCCTTCTTGTACAGGTCACTTCTACCCCAAAAGGGATTCCAATGATCCAAAAATGTGAATCCTTCTCCCATACACCAGCTCCTCAGCCATGCATTCATCTGCTCTTTCCTCCTATTCCTGCCCTCACTAGCTTGTAGCACTGGGAGTAATCCAGATATTAGTACCCTTGAGGACCTCCTTTTTAAATTTCTGCCTAACTCTCATCCTTCAGTGTCTCACCCTTTTCCCTTCCTATATCATTGGTTCCAATGCGGACAATGACCTCCTGCTGGCCACTCTCCCCCGTGAGAACATTCTGCACCCTCTCTGAGACATCCTTGATCCTGGCACCAGGGAAACAACACACCATTCTGCTTTTTCGCTGCTGGCCTCAAAAACGTCTGTCTGTACCTCTGACTACAGAATCCCCTAACACAATTGATCTCTTGGAAGCCAATGTGCCCCTCATTGCATTAGAGCCAGTCTCAATACCAGAAAGTTGGCCGTTCGTGCTACGTTTCCCTGAGAATCCATCACCCCCTACATTTTCCAAAACAGCATACCTGATTGAAATGGATATATCCACAAAAGATTCCTGCCCTAGGAGCTGACCTCTCTCACCCTTCCTGGAGTTAACCCATCTGTGTGACTGTATCTGAGACTTTCCCCCCTTCCTATAACTGCCATCCATCACATACTGTTGCTGTTGCAAATTCCTCATTGCTTCTATCGGTCTCTCCAACCGATCCACTCGATCTGATATGATTCGCATCCAACAGCATTTATGGCAGATATAATCCGCAGTAACCCTTAAACTCTCTTTAATCTCCCACATCTGACAAGAAGTACATATCACTGCAAAGGCCCTTTTTGCTCCTTCACAATCTACACACCCAGAAAATAGCATCGCCTTATTCCTCTACAAACACTACCCCAGGTTAAATTAATAGCTATGGCTTATATTTTAAGTTTAATCAAGAGACTTAGCTCCAAAATCATATCATCAAGAAAGAATCCACTGTACTCACTACTGCAGCCTTTCTCTTGGACAGACATAAAACAACAATTAACTTATCTGATTCTGTGCTGTGAACTTCGCCCAACATTTCCTCCAAGATTAGTTGTGAATTTCACTGTTTGTTAATTTTCCCAGACGCACTCCGATGTCCAGCGATACATGAATTCAAACAGCAAAGGCAGTAACTGTGCAGGTTCTCTCTCTCTCTCTCTTTCTCTCTCTCTCTCTCTCTCTCTCTCTCCTGCACTGTCCTCACCATGTGCTTCTTTTGTCTGCACTTCTCCCTTTTTAAACTTGTGCCAGAAAAATATAAAAAACACTGCCATTGTCTGTTCGCTGTTGTTTCAGTATCTGCTCAGAAGTGTTTGTGACAGAGCAAACTGGGACTATAATGATCTATTGCTACCTTTCCACGTCCTGTATAAACATGTGCTTTTTACTATCCAACCTTAAATTCTGGAAGTTCTTTCTTTAAATGCTGTCTCTCTGTCTCTCTCTCTCTCTCACTCTTTCATGGAGGTGTTCATTAAAAACTATCTATTTGGTCAAGCTTTTAAGATCAAATGAATAAGGTGCTGCAATAGGTCATTTGATCCTGCTCCAGTGTGTGATAAAATCTGATTGTGGCCTCAACTTACCTTCCTTTCCATCTGAATATCCTTTGTATCCCTCTCAATCAAGAATCTATTGATTTGGCTAAAATAAAATTCAATGACTCAAATCCAGCACTGTCCAGGAAAAGAATTCATTAAACTAATAAGAGTGCAGGAGAAAATCATTTTCTTCACCTCTTTTAAATGGGAGATCCCTGATTTTCAAATTCTGCCCTCAAATTCGAATCCATTTCAGAATGTAAAGCTTCCTTCCTGTAACTATGCTGTCAAACCACCACAGAGTCTCAAAAGTTTCAATAATATATCACTTCTCATTCTTCCCAAGCAATACAGGTCCAAACGATCCAATTTTTCTATCCAGTCTGGAGAGCTTCAGTCATGAAGAGAGATTGGACAGTCTGAGGTTGTTTTCCGTAGAGCAGAGGAGAGTAAGGGGGAGAATGATTGAGATGTCCAGATTTATGAAGGGCATAGATAGGGTAAACAGGAAGAAATATTTTTACTTCATGGAGGTGTCAGTGACCAGGGGCTTTGGAATAAAGGAGGTTTAGAGCGACATGTGGCTCAGTGGTCAGCACTACTACCTCACAGCACCAAGGACTTGGGTTCGGTTCCACCCTCAGGCAACAGTCTTTGTGGAGTTTGCACATTCTCCTGTGTCTGCGTGGGTTTCTGCTGGTGCTTTGGTTTCCTCCCGTAGTCCAAAGATGTGCAGGTTCGTTGGATCAGCCATGCTAAATTGCCCAGGGATGTGTAAGTTAGATGTGTTAGCCATAGGAATTATAGGGTTTGGGTGGGATGCTCGTTGGAGGGTTGGCGTAGACTTGTTGGGCCAGAATGGCCTGTTTCCATGTTATATGGATTCTATGTTTTGAGGGAAAGTGTTTTCAACCAAAGTGTGATGGAAATCTGGAACCGGAAATTTATTTGCCTTAAAGTGGAGGGTTTGAATTATAAGGAGAGGCTAAATAGGCTGGGATGTTTTTTTCCCTGGAGCGTAAGAGGTTGAGAGGTGATCCAAATAAATTTATAAAATCACAAGGATCATAGATAAGGCGAATAGCAAAAGATTTTCCTGAGGGTCTGGGAGTTCAAACCAGGGGGCATATCTTTAAAGTGAGAGGGGAAATATTTAAAAAGGAGACAAGGGGCAACTTTTTTTTACACAGAAGATGGTTCATTTGTGGAATGAAATGCCAAAGAAAGTGGCAGTTTCAGGTACAGTTACAACATTTAAAATTCATTTAGCCAAGTACGTGAACAGGAAACGTTTGGAAGCAAGTGAGTAAATGTCGGCAAGGGGGACTAGTTTAGTTTGGGGAAATTTGGACAAATTTCACAGAAGGTTCTATTTCCATGACTCTAAGTATTTAGAGGTGCATTTGGGATGCCAAGGTATACAAGGTTATGGGCCAAGTGCTGGTAACTGGGATTACAAGAGGTCAGTATTGTTTTTGGCTGGCACAGATGTAATGGGCAGAAGGGCCTTTTTCTATGCTGTGTGCCTCTATGACTCCATGACTCTACCAAAGTAGACACATTCATCTTTGTCTACATGATAATCCATTTACAAGTTTCTGCCCACTACTATTTTAACCATTTGCCTTTGTAAACTCCATCTCCTCTTGCCAACTTGCTTTCTCCTCTAACTCACCATGTATGACATCACAGCACATCAGTTGGTGGTTAATTACCTAGGAAGAATATTATGCTGCTGAAAGTGATGCCAGAGGCACACAATTTATTGTGTTTTGTTGGGAATGTAAGTTTTTCAGGTTAAATTGTTAACTGCCCTCAATCCTTGGCACAAAAGCCATATTGACTCTCATATGATTCACAAATAAAGCTGCCAGAAATCAGCTTGTATTCAGAGAGGAATATTTAGCATCCACTTTGTTCCCAGATGTGCTGTGCGCCATTATTGGATGTAATTAGGAGCAACTGGAAGAGGCCACTTAAGACACACCGCAGAACGTTGCAATCCCTAAAGCGCCATCCCAATATTATGATTGTGTGTCTAGAAGCTTCCTTTATTATGGGATTTCTTGACAGACATTCTATTTCCAATCCTGGTGGCTGTACACAGCCATCAAATTGGTCCCTCTCTACCCTAGCCTGGTTTCTGTGATTGAGTCTAATTTTACAACTGGGAACATTTGCAATTATTGTTGGACGATTCACTCTCCCTGTGCTCAGTTTGTGTTTGCTCGATAGCCATGGTTTACAATGTCACTTACTCCTCAGTTATGCAGCAGATGGTGAGACACTACACTTGTTTTCCTAAATTCAAAACATTTTATCTATGTATTCTGTCAATCAAAGAACCATGCACTGTCGAAGAGAGCAGATGGCATATTAATCAACCTTTCTTCTAACCAGTTAATCATGTGGCATTTTGTGTGGTTAATCAATTCACAATGTGCCTGGAGACATTTCTTAATAAGGTGGTCAATGTAATAACTCTGTGATAAACCTACCTCAAAATACTTCATTGAAGATGACATCTACAACAAGGTCAAGTTGTTTAGGGTGCGTGTTTGAAAAGACAGCTTCAAGACAATATGAGTCACAATTTTACTGAGTAATAAGTTTCAAATAATTACTGTTGCTTTGAGTGCTTATCTTATTTTTACGAGAGAGTGCTTCTTTCCAATAATTCTTGTCCATATGAAACCAATTTCCTTTCTCATGCTTGTTGAGTTTAGTTTTGCAATCAGGTATGAAGTAATGATACTTGCTGCTGGCCATAAGGAAAGCTGCTCACAACAATCCAGGAATCACTGCAGAGTGGAATTCCACTTTTGTATTGGAATTTGAATTCAACACCAAACCAATCGGATCCCCAGACAGCCATTAGTAGTGGCCATTTGCAGTGTTCTGCCATGTGTCTTAAGTGGCCTCTTCCAGTTGCTCGTAAACCCAGCAGCAGTGATGTGATGCGGCAGGGTAAACGGTCACATTGATGTTTATATCCAAGTTGTACAAAAAGTTACAAACACTGAATCTGTTTTAGCTTTAATTTAAAATTGTCAGATCGTAAAATAAGTGCATATGATTGAATTAAGTCCAAATTAAAATATTATAAATAATCCCCATTTTTAATATATGGAGGAACTTTTATATTCCATACTATAAAATTCTGCTTCAGTGCCAGTAAGGATTCTTGATAGCAATTCTGTACTTAATATGCTTTTAAAAGCCCAGTTAGAGCTCAAGGGCTATCACAATGAGATGGTGGTGGTGTATTTTAAGCCAATATTCAACACTGGATCTTTCATTCAAATGTCAAACAGTTTGTCCAACAGACCAGTTTTGGGCAGTTTATATGCTACTCTATAATCACAGTACCACCTACAATATGAACTGGAACAAAAACAGAAATTGCTGGAAAAGCTCAGCAGGTCTGGCAGCATCTGTGGAGAGAAATCAAAGTTACCGTTACAGGTTCTGGGACCCTTCTTCAGAACTATGAACTGATAGGATTACGAAAGTCTGGAATTTAGACCATCACAACAATGATACAGGATAATCACCATCCTGTAATCCAATTTAAAGATGAAGGAAGTGATTATTTAAACTAAATCACCTTGATACTATCCATTCACTCCTGTCACATGAGAGCTAAAATATTTTACATAAAGATCAGGGTGGGAGGCAGGGATACCTCAATGGAATGCCTTATTTTCTGTTGGAGTAATAGCATCAGCCCTGATTGGCTCAGCAGAACAAACTGACAGGATCACAGTGGGTGCTGATCATTAACCACTAATCATTCAGTAGGATGCCCTCAGGAGATGTGTTTGTAGTATTTACTGGAACAAACCATGTGACTCACAAATCATCAATAAAGTTGGTTTTACAATTTGTGAACTTATCAACTGAGAATCATTTTAATCCCATAATTGCTGTCCAGCTCATTTCAGGATGAATAGAACTAAATTGGAGGTTCTTGTCAATCCTAAAATATTCAATTCTGGAGGATGACTCAATGGCACACCGATTAGAGACATGTAGAATCACTGACAGCAGCATCTGGGTTTCCATGTTATTCTGCACACACTTACACCCCAGAACGTGCTGCCAGTTTCTGTGGAGCGACGACTGTGCACAATGTCAGTTTCATAACCATTACTGTCAGAAAGCTCAGGCCAACTATTTTCAAAATCTTTTGATAATGTGCAATCATTTACTTCAGTGTAGAAAGAGGCTATTCAGCCCATCAAGTCAACACTGACCCTCTGAACAGTTTCCCACCCAGAGCCCCACCCCATCCCTGTAACCCTGCATTCCCCATGACTAATCCACTTAGCCTGCACATTATGGGCTATTTAGCATGGCTACTGCACCTAATCAGCACATCTTTGAACTGTGGGAGAAACTGGTGCACCTGGAGGAGACCAGCAAAACACAGGAAGAATGTGCCTACACCACGCAGATGGTCATGCAAGGTTGGAATTGAGCCTGGGTCCCTGAGGTAGCAGTGATAGCCATTGAGTCACTGTAACACCTTCAATCTTCAGTCAGGTGCATCAGTGCAGATTCTGCAGTGAAGTCAAGAAACAGAATAAGTAAAGAGAAAAAAGAACTGTAGAGGAAAGAACCAGCAGCATATTGATCCAGGAAACTATTTTCATTTTAAATATGATTATTTGCAGTTATTTCTTGCAGCTATGTAGAGTTTTAGTCAAATATTTATTTTATAAACAGAACAGATTCCTCTGTGGGATATATTTTCCTGATTGCCAGGGGTAGAAGCCTAACCAAAGAATCCAGAAATGCATGCACAAGTTATAAGGGTTTTTTTTTATAACAGCCTAACCTGTGTTCCAATCAGTAGTTACAGCATTATTTTATCTGCTGATAGGGGATTGTGTCTGTGTGGTCTATTTTGGGGATTATGCAAAGGCTACAGGAATGTGTTTTGTTGTCATGCAGTCTGTTTACAATCGCAGACATTCAATTGAATGTTTGGCAGTAGTTAACAGGTAAGGGAGTTTTGATCATAGGTTATATGAAAGGTGATTGAGTCTGGACCACTGAATGATGTTTTATGTTGAAGTTCTGAAATCCTATGTAATAAAAACAGAATTTCACACATTCAATCACCATGAATCAACAGACCCTGATTGTGGCCCTTTCAGTAATGTGTGATTACTGCCATTGATCTTTTCACTAGAGCATGACATAACTCAGTGCTGAAATGTACATACGTGGAAGATCTGATTTGTAATTTTTTTTATTGTGTGGAATCTCAGCGAGAGTTTGAAACTTCTGTTCATTGTGCAAGCCTTACTATAATCTAAGTTTACAGAGAACTTCAGGAAGGCAGAAAATATGAGGACTGTCTGGAAGATGGAACAGTAGGGCCCTCTGCTGTTAGCTCAGCAGCTCTGCAGCCAACTTCAGTTCAGAAACGCCAAAAACATTCAATAACAACATCATTAACATTTTTTATAGAATCACATTTATAGCTTGGATAGATTCATATTTTGAATTTGACTGCAGTGTGTTGGGTGAGTTTTATTTTAATGCTAACATTGAGGTTTTGATTGAGCTTTTTTAGTTCTGTTAAATGTCTGTTTGTGAGTCTCTATGACTATATAGAATAGAGCAAATGAACAGATCATTCAGCCCATCTTCCTGCCTTACTCAAAGGGATTTCAGTCACTCTGCCTCCCCACTCCCTCTCTTTCCTCAGAGGCCTGCAAGTACTTACCATTCAAGTGTTCCATCAATCCCCTCTTTGGACTTATCTTTGAATATCCTTGGAGTGCTTTCCTGAAACACTGATTCATGATTATCCCAGATAATTAGCGTGAATGGCACAGTGGCTCAGTGGTTAGCATTGCTGCCTCACAGCATCATGGATTCATGTTCAGTTCTACCCTTGGGTGACTGTCTGTGTGGAGTTTAAATGTTCTCCCTGTGTGTGTGCACTGGTTTCCTCCCACTGTCCAAACCTGTACAGGTTAGGTGGATTAGCCAGGGAAATACAGAGATGGTCTGGGTGAGATGCTTTATTGAGGGTTTGTGTAGCCTGTTTTCACACTGTAGGGATTGCGTGAACTTGTGTCGACTGCTGGCTGGGATCCCTGTAGCTCCTGAAGCATAGATTACACAAATGTTGGGATAATTCAAACAGAAGATGTATCTCTTCCAGAGTAAAAGGAAATGAACCCTGTTAAATAGTGATCAAACATGCTACCTGTGCGAAGAGTGAGTGAAAAAGATGGCAGATGTCATTAATCCAGCTTTTTAAACTCCTGGAGTTGGTAATTTATTTTATAAAAATAAATTACCAAATTGTGGGCGGCACGGTGGCACAGTGGTTAGCACTGCTGCCTCGCAGCGCCAGAGACCCGGGTTCAATTCCCGACTCAGGCGACTGACTGTGTGGAGTTTGCACGTTCTCCCCGTGTCTGCGTGGGTTTCCTTCGGGGGCTCCGGTTTCCTCCCACAGTCCAAAGATTTGCAAGTCAGGTGAATTGGCCATGCTAAATTGCCCGTAGTGTTAGGTAAAGGGGTAAATGTAGGGGTATGGGTGGGTCACGCTTCAGCGGGTCGGTGTGGACTTGTTGGGCCGAAGGGCCTGTTTCCACACTGTAAGTAATCTAATCTAATCTAATCAAATGCTGTTAATGCAAATGTTTATAATCCTGATTTTGTTAATCCAAGTATGTATAATCTAGGAGTTGTTAATCCAAATGTGGTCTAGAAGGTATTTATAATCCAGATGTTGTCTATGTTTTAAACATGAACATTTAGTATGCAGATTCCATTTATCCAGTTACTGTTCACGAACTGTTTATAATCCAGTTGTTGTTAGTCTAGGTTCTATTGATCTGGAAATTTGTAATTAGAGTCATAGAGTAATAGAGATGCACAGCATGGAAACAGACCCTTCAGTCCAACCCATCCATGCCAATCAGATATCCCAAACCAATCTAGTCCCACCTGCCAGCACCCAGCCCATATCCCTCCAAATTATTCCATTCATATATCCATCCAAACAACTCTTAAATGTTGCAATTGTACCAGCCTCCACCACTTCCTCTGGCAGCTCATTCCATACACGTACCACCCTCTGTGTGAAAAAGTTTCTCCGTAGATCTCTTTTATATCTTTCCCCTCTCACCTTAAACCTATGACCTCTAGTTCTGGACTCCCCCACTCCAGGGAAAAGACTTTGCGTATTTACCTTATCCATGCCCCTCATTATTTTATAAACCTCTATAAGGTCATCCCTCAGCCTCCAACGCTCCAGGGAAAATAGCTCCAGCCTGTTTAGCCTCTCCTGCTAGCTCAAATCCTCCAACCCTGGCAACATCCTTGTGAATCTTTTCTGAACCCATTCACGTTTCACAACATCTTTCTGACAGGAAGGAGATCAAAATTGCACACAATATTCCAACAGTGGCCTAACCAATGTCCTGTACAGCTGCAACATGACCTCCCAACTCCTGTACTCAATATTCTGACCAATAAAGGAAAGCATACCAGACGCCTTCTTCATTATCCTATCTACCACTTTCAAGGAGCTATGAACCTGCAATCCAAGGTCTCTTTGTTCAGCAACACACCCTCGGACCTTACCATTAAGTGTATAAGTCCTGCTAAGATTTGCATTTCCAAAATGCAGCACCTCGCATTTATCTGAATTAAACTCCATATGCCACTTCTCAGCCCAGTGGCCCATCTGGTCAAGATCCTGTTGTAACCTGAGGTATTGTAAAGCAATTGTTGGATTTCAAGCACTAAATCTAATTAGATTAAGAATTTGAAAATACAGTGTCCAGTAAGGAAGGTGGAGATGTGGACATTCCCAAATTCAGCAAAATCTACAAATACCTTTTGCACAAGTGACAATTCACAGATTTGCTTATATTACTTCTCTTCAACTGGAGAAACAGTCTTGGGATGCTTAATGAATATTGTACAAATGTAAGCTCATGTTATTATGGAACCATAAACAAAAGTGGAAAGCCTTCAAACAAGCTGCATAGGCAGCTGGGATCGAGTGATTCCTTAGAAGAGTATAAAGGCAGTAGGAATATAATTAAGAGGGAAATCAGGAGGGCAAAAAGGGACATGAGATAGCTTTGGCAAAGGGGGTTCAGAATAATCAAAAGGGGATTTATAAATACATTAAGGACAAAAGAGTAACTAGGGAGAGAATAGGACCTCTTAAAGATCAGGCTGCCTATATGCGTAACTGCAGGAGATGGGTGAGTTACTAGACAAGTATTTTGCATCAGTGTTAACATTGGAGAAGGATATGGAAGCTAGAGAACATGGGGAAATAAATAGCAATACATTGAAAAGTGCCCATATTACAAGAGGAGTGGGTGCTGAACATTTCAAACGCACAAAAGTGGATAAATCCACATGATCTGCTCAAGTGTACGCTAAAGCTCTGTGGGGAGCCAGGGAATTGATAAAAATATCTTAGCATTGATAGTCACAGGTGAGGTGCCAGAAGACTAAAGGTTGGCTATCATGGTGCAGGTATTTAAGAAAGATGGTAAGGTAAAGCCAGGGAACTATAGACTGGTGAGCCTAACATAGGGTATCGAAAACAACAAATGCTGGAGATCAAAGTGGGTCAGACAGCATCTATGGAGAGACAGAGAGTGCAAGCTAACATTTCAAGTTGAGATGACTCTTTATCAGAGCTGAAGTGAAGTCTAGAAGGGACAGCACTTATGCGAAAGTCGGGGGTGGGGGGGGGGGGGAGGGTGGAGTGTTGGGGAAGAAAAGGCATTGACAGTTTAGATTAATTGATCAGAATGTGAGAATGGCAGAAGAATGCCAGACTGGAAAGGATAGGCAGTCCCACTGTGCTGGGGGGAGGGGAGTGAGGACATAGTGACAGAGAATGTTACAAGTAAAGCAAAAAGAAAGGGAAGAAATGGGAGTGGGCTCACAATTTTCTTAAGTCCAGAAGGTTGTAAAGTGCCTAGTCTGAAGACAAGATGGTATTCCTCCAGTTTGTGCTGTGATTCACTGGAACACTGCAGCATGCCGAGGACAGACATGTGGGACATGTGAACAGGACACTGTGTCAAAGTGACCAGCTACAGGAAGGTTGGGTTATGCTTGCGTACAGACTGGAAGAGTTGCACAAAGAGGTCACTCAGCCTGTGTTTGGTTTCCCCAATGTAGAATAGGGGTGTAGTGAATACAATGCACAAGATTGGAGGAGGTGCAGGTGAAATGCTGCTTCACCTGGAAAGACCGTTTAGGCTCTTGGATGGGGAGCAGGGAGGAGGGGAAGGGGCAGGTGTTGCACCCTCTGCGGTTACATGGCAAGGTGTCATGGGAAGGGGGCTGTTGGAAGGCGGCTGTGGTGTTAGTGGTTGATGAATGGACTGAGGTGTCCTAGAGGGACAGATCCCTGTGAAATGCAGACAGGGGAGTGAGGGGAAGATGTGTTTGGTGATAGCATTCTGCTGGAGTTGTCTGGCATATAAAAAGATTATGGGATAATTGCCTTTATTAGCTGAGTTAAAAATCACACAACACCAGGTTATAGTCCAACAGGTTTATTTGGAACACTAGCTTTTGCTATAAGATTTTGCTAAAATATTTTGCTATAAATTCTGTGCCTTATGATCCTGCTCCACAGCTACCTAATGAAGGAGCAGTGCTCTGAAAGCTAGTGCTTCCAAATAAACCTGTTGGACTCTAACCTGGTGTTGTGTGATTTTTAACTTTGTCCCCCTCTGTCCAACACTGGCACCTCCACTTCATTTATTAGCTGAGGTTTAGAATAGAAGAGTGAGGAGCTTATGTTGGAACTGTATAAAACATTATTTTTTATTCACTTGTGGGACACCAGTGTCACTGGCTGGGTCAGCTTTTATTGCTCATCCTTAGTTGCCCCTTGAGAAGGCAGTCATGAGCTGCCACCTTAAACCACTGCAGTCTATGTGTTGTAGGTAGACTCACAATGCCCTTAGGGAGGGAATTCCAGGATTTTTGACCCAGTGACAGTGAAGGGATGGTGATATATTTCCAAGTCAGGATGGTGAGTGGTTTGAAGGAGAGCTTGCAGAGGGTGGTGTTCCCATTTATCTGCTGCCCTTATCCTTCCAGATGGGAGTGGTTATGGGTTTGCAAAGTGCTGTCTGAGGATCTATGGTGAATTTCTGCAGTGCATCTTGTAGATGGTACATGCTGCTGCTACTGAGTGTCGGTAGTGGAGGGAGTGAATGCTCGTGGATGAGATGCAAATCAAGTGGGCTACTTTATCCTGGATAGAATAGAGCTTCTTGAGTGTTGTTGGAGCTGCATCCATCCAGATAAGCAGGGAGTCTTCCATCACACTCCTGATTTATGCCTTTAGATGGTGGACAGGCATTGGTGAGTCAAGAAGCGAGTAACCTCTGACCTTTTCTTATAGCCGCTGTATTTATGTGAGGAGTCCAGTTGAATTTCTAGTCAATGGTAACCCATTGTTGATAGTAGGGGATTCAGTGATGCTAATGCCATTGAATGTCTAGGGGCAGTGATTAAATTGCCTCTTACTGGTGATGGTCATAGCCTGGCATCTATGTGGTGCAAATGTTATTTTCTATTCATCAGCCCAGATGTTGTCCAGATTTTGATGTATTTAATATAGACTGCTTCAGTATCTGAGGAGTCGTGAATGGTGCTGAACATTGTGCAGTCATTGGCCACAGAATTGAATGTAAGCTTGGTCACATTCCATGGCGACCAACATGCACGAATGAACGACGTGCTTCTGCAAGAACAAAGAAACAATTTCTTTAGCCAGAGGGTGGTGACCCTGTGGAACTCATTACCACAGAGGGCTGTAGATGTTAAGTCAGTGAGTGTTTTTAAAGCAGAAACAGAGATTCTTGATTGGGAAGGGGATCAAAGGTTACAAAGAGAAGGCAGTAGAATGGTGTTGAGAAATGTATCCACCATGATTGAATGGCAGAGCAGTCTCGATAGGCTGAATGGCTAGTTCTGCTGCTATATCTTATGGTCTTACAACTGGAGTCCTGTCTGCATTTCTGGTCACCACATTATAGGAAGGATGTGATTGCACAAGACAGGGTGCAGAGGAGATTTATCAGGATGCTGCCTGGGCTAATGGATTTGAGCCATCAGGAAAGATTAGATGGACTGGGATTATTTTCCTTGGAGAAGCAAAGGTTTGAGATGAGACCTGATAGAGGTGTGTCAGAACAGGAGGGACGTGATTCTGAAGGCATTTTTTCTAATAGTCAAGATGTCAATAACCAGGGGACATAGTTTTAAGGTAAGAGGAAGGAAGCTAAGAAGTAAGTTGAGAATTCTTCTGATTCAGAAGGTAGTGGGAGTTTGAAACTCTTGCCTGGGAGGGTGATTGAGGCAAGAAACCTTTAAAAAAAGTATTTGGATGAGCCACTTGACATGTCACAGCATTCAAGGTTCTAGGCCAATTGCAGGAAGTGTGTCCAGTGAAGATTTCGAATAGTTGTGTCGGTGCAGACTTGATGGGCCGATGGATGTCCTTGGCACTATATGGTTCTGTAATTCTCTGAGGACTTTATGTCATATCCATTTTTCAGATGAGACATTAAATTAACACCCCCGTCTGCCTTTGTGGTGCATGTGAACAATCCTCTGACATTATTCAGGAAAAGTCTCGGTTTATACTTATCACTAAATCCACATCACTGTAACTTTTAATCTAGTTCTGTATCATTCTGCTGTGTATGGGAGCTTCCTGTGCACAGAGTGGTTGCTGTGTTACAGTGCTTAAATGTTCATAATTGCTTCATTTCAAAAATACTGCACTGGCTGTAAGTACATTGTTACATCCTGACTGAACTCATGACTGGTGCTATAGAATTGAAAGTCATACTTTTTCCTTTCTGTTTATGTGTAAGGCAATTTAAATAAGAAGAGATTGCATGAATTGATCAATAGAGGATGATTTTTAAAGAATGCAAAATTATTCTTTCCAGCATGATATACTTTGAGGATAACATTTTCTCAAACTTATTATGTTCAGACCCTTAGCATAATGATGACTATGAAATGTGATACAAATGTTGGCTGTCGAATTTATTTTATCTAGGCAGCCACATTTCTCCTTGAGCATGAGGAGGAGTGGATGAACAAGACTGTTTATCAATTCCTCGAGAGTTTAAAGCCTGTTGGTTTATCCTTCTGTTGCTTATAACAATATCGAATATTCTCAATTCATCAGCTAGGGGTAATGTTCTGGGAATCATAAAGCTTCTAATTTCACCAGAGATAATCTGCTCATATAAACTTTATTGTCCCTGAGCTGTTGTGCTGCTGCCAGTGTGGAGCTGAATTTACTATTATGGATCAGGCCGGTGAGAAGCAGTGAGACAGAAGTGTCTTGTGCAGTTGTTTAGCCACAGAAATATGAAGTTAATAAGCAGTTGTGCAGAACCATCGCAGTGTGATGTACGTCACTTGCAATGCCTCCAAGCTCCAACCTCAAACTTCCCAATAGGAAACAACAGTCCATCAATTTTCTTAAATAACTCAAAGTTAGCTCCTGTACTGGCCTCTCTGTGGGGATTTAAATCATTGGAAGGATGTCCCAACGGTGAGTGAAGGTGTTCTCTCCTACCCAAGATGGAGAGCACATTTAACTTGAGGGGTTAGTGAATTTAGGCCAGTGGTTAGCACTTCTGCCTCATAGTCCCAGGTTCGATTCTTCCCTTGGGCGATTGTCTGTGTAGAGTTTGCACATTCTCCCTGTGTCTGCAAGGGTTTCCTACTGGTGCTTTGGTTTCTTCCTACAGTCCAAGATGTGCAGTTAGATGGATTGGCCATGGGAAATTGCCCAGAGTTCCAAGTTAGCCATGGGAAATACAGGATTATGTGGATAAGGTGGGTTTGGGTGGGAAGCTCTTTGGACGGTTGATATAGACTTGATGGGCTGAATGGTCTGCTTCCATAATGTAGGGATTCTATGATTTCCCAATGGAAAGCAACAGAAAATCAAGGGGAAGGGCTATCTCAGAGAAAATTTCTATTCTCAGCTGGAGTATTAGAGTACAGCAGGAGGTGTCTCATTTTAAGAAGGATATGAAAAAATCCAACAAGAACGTGGAGGAGTACATTAAAATGGTTTCAGGGATGAGATACCTCAGTTATAAAATTTCGGCTATCTCAGTTATGAGGAAAAATTGGAGAGTTTGGGACTGTTCACGTGGGAGGGAAGGAGGCTAAGAGGAGATCGAATAGAGGTTTTCAAAATCATAAAAGGACTTCATAAAGTGGCTAGGGAGAAACTGTCCTGGCTCAAAACAGGATCAAAAAGCAGAGGGCACGGGTTTAAAGTGAGCTGCAAAAGAAGCAAAAGCAAGGTGAGAAAAAGAAGGACTTCCTCACACAGCAAGTAGTTGGGGTCTGGAATGCACTGCCTGGAAATGTGCTGGAGGCAAGATCAATTGAGGCATTCAGGAGGGTATTGGATGGTTAGTTAAATGGAAACAATGTGCAAGGTGTGGAGAAGTGATAGGGAATTGGTTGTAGATAATGATGCTCATTTGAAGAGCCGGTGCAGACACAATGGGCTGAATGGCTTCCTACTGCACTGTAACAATCCTGTGATTCCCTGTCCTTTTTTTATTCACTCACAGTAAGTGGGGGTCACTCATTTATTGCCCATCTCTAATTGCCCCTAAAGGGGTGGTGGTGTGCTTCCTTCTTGAACTGCTGCAGTCCATCTGCTCTGGGTAGACTCACAATGTTCTTTAAAGAGGAATTCCAGAATTTTGACCCAATAACAGTGAATTAATGGTGATATATTTCCAAGTCGTGGTGGTGAGTGTATTGGAGTGGTGTTCACATGTATCTGCTGTCTCTGTCCTCCTGTGATTTGGGAGAATTATTGATATTTCATGCAGGAGTTGCCAGAATCTATTTACCTGGGTTTAGCAGGTAGGAAGAGTATTGCATGAAATCACATGGGGAAATATTGCCCCTTTCCCTCAAGTCTCCATGAGCAGATAAAGATCCAAAGGTTTTAGTGGTCATTCTTTCAAACTTGAGATCAAAGGTCAAAGACTTAATGTCAGAGGTTTTGACAAAGTGTAGATGGTCATTCACAAAATACAGGTATCATTGACTGAGTGCGAGGAGGATCAATGACAAAATGGAGAGGAGCATGAATGAATGAAGAGGGCCATTGATATAATGCAAAGAACCTCATTGTGAAGATCAGTGCAAAGAGCATGTGCACATTAACATGTGACAGTCCAACATTCACAAATACCTGTCTCAAAAGCACAGAAACCGGCTCTTCAGCCAACCAAGTTTCCGAAACTGAGCTGGTCCTATTTGCCTCCATTTGGCTATATCCCTCTAAACATTTCTTATCCATTTATCTATGGAGAGTCTTTTTAGATTTTGTAATTATACCCACCTCTAACACATCCTCTGGCAGCTCATTCCATTATGCACTACCCTCTGTATGAAAAAGTTACCCCTCAGGTCTCTTTAAATCTTTCCCCTCTCACCTTTAAATCTATACCCTCTAGTTTTGGTCTCCCCCACCAGGGAAAACATCTTGGCTATTCACCTTCTCTACATCCCTCAGGATGTTACAAACCTCTATAAGCTCACCCCTCAGCCTCCTACACTTCAGGAAAAGTGTCCCAACCTATCCAGTCTCTTTTTATGAATTGAATTTTCCAGTCACAGTAACACAATTTTCTATGATACACTTCATCAGGTCCTGGGGATGTAACTACCTTTATGCGTTTTAAGACCTCCAGAACTCCTCCTCTGTAATGTGGACTGTTTTGAAGACATCGCTATTCATTTCCCCGAGTTAAATTGCATGTCTTTCTTCACAGTAAATACTGACATAAAATATTTGTTTAGTATCTCACCCATCTCCTGTGATTTTACACAGAGACAGACACGTAGATCTTTAAGGGACCTTATTCTCTCCCTCATTACTCTTTTGACCTTAATGTATTTGTAGAATCTCTTTGGATTGTCCTTTACTCTATCTGCCAAAGCTACCTCAAGTCCCCTTTTCCCTGATTTCCCTATTAAGTTCCAATAATCCTCAAAGGATTAATTTGTTCCCAGCTGTCTCTACTTGACATAGTCCTCTTTCTTTTTGTCCAGAGCCTCAATGTCTCTAGTCATCCAGTGTTCCTTATTCCTGCCAGCCTTGTCCCTCACACTAACAGTATCATATGAGGTGGCACAATGGTTAGCACTGCTGCCTCACAGCACCAGGGTCCCAGGTTCAGTTCCAGCCTTGGGTGACTGTGTGTGGAGTTTGTACATCTTCCCCATGTCTGCGTGGGTTTCCTGCAGGTGCTCGGGTTTCCTCCCATAGTCCAAAGATGTGCAGGTCAGGTGAATTGGCCATGCTAAATTGCCCATAGTGTTAGGTGCGTTAATCAGAGGGAAATGGGTCTGGGTGGGTTACTCTTCAAAGGGTCGGTGTGGACTATTTGGGCCAAAGAGTCTGTTTCCACACTGTAGGGAATCTAATCTAATGCTGGCCCTGAACTCTCATTATCTCACTTTTGAAAGCTTCCCACTTGCCAGATATTCCTTAACCTGTGAACAGCCTCCCCCCATCAACTTCTGAAAGTCACTGTTTAATGCCATCAAAATTGACCAGTTTAGAACTTTAACTTGTGGACCAAGCTTATCTTTTTCCATAACTATTTTTAAACTAGTAGAATTATGGCTCAAAGTGCTCATCCAACTTGCTCTGCCTTACTTTCCAAGGGGAGGTCAAGTTAAGTTTTGCAGTTCATGCTGGATTAGTTGGTAACTTTAATTCTGAGATAGATGATTTTTTTGTTAAGCAAAGATCTCTAAAGGATATGGGCCAAAGGTAGGTATGTGGAATTAGGCCACAGATAAGCCATGGCCTCATGGGGCTGAATGGCCTCTGTCTGTTCCTATTCCACCAGAACAGTGCAAGTTGGAACAAAGTGAAGGCTCCACCAGGATTACAGAACACAGCACCTTGTTGCTCAAACTGAGTTTAGGTACTTCCCACACTACACCCATCAGGAAATCTGCTGCTGTCTGGTACAATACTGCAGTGTGATACATACTGTGAGAGTTGCAGTTGGAACAAACATTCAGAAACATTGCTGTCCGTATCAGAAAGTGGTAAAGGGGAGAAGCTTCAGGAGGAAGATCTAATCAGCAAGGCGGGGTGGAGGGGATCCAATTGCTCATTGGTTCTGCTAAGCTGCTCATATGCCTGTACTGAGAACTCTGCTTAGCAGCCCTTAACACAGCCTTTCCCACCCCCTCCATACTGCATTGAAGAACACTGACAACATTCAGCTGACTTCAATGTCAATGAGTCAGAAGCTATTATAAAAACACCCTAGTCACCAAAGTGACAAATGCCTCATGGAAAGATGCTGTTCCATTAATTTCTCACCCAAGTAATCAGCTTAAGTGCTTTTTTGAAAACTTGTTTCCCATCCCCACAATTCTGACAAGGTATGTCTCTCATAGTCATGGCTGGGCACCTGAAAGAGGCCAGACAAGGTGGGGAACTGTATTTATACTACTGTCTGGCTGCAAGGTCTAGAACACTGGGTATAGTCTCAGGATAAAGTACCAATCATTTAGGATTGAGACAATGAATCAATCAAAGGGTTGAGAATCTGTGGAATCTTTTACCCACTGGGCTGCGGATGGTCGGTTTCTGAGTTTTTGCAGGACAAGGTTTAATCGATATTTAGGACACTGAAAGCCAACAATTTCTCTGGGATTTAAGCAGAAAGATTGATTTGCCATGATTTTATGAAATGGCAGTAGAATGTTGAGGTTCCAAATGGATTCCTTGAGCTTCCATTTCTTGTGTCTTTTGTGTTTGAGTCTGGATCAAGGATGGCAATTGGGTGGGTTTCTGGGAATCCACTCATCTGTGGGTGAGCAAGCTTGAGATGATGGCCACCCTGTTCCATGTCCCACCCTCCGTGTGATCCAGCCATCTCTTGCATTGAGTCTTTGGGATCTACCAAGGAGGCATTCAGATCCACCCAAGTTGCAAAACATGGATGAGGGCTTGGCTGAGTATCTGTGGAGGTGACTGCACTCTCTGTGATGGATGGAGCTGTGCTCATGACACATGAGAAAACACACAGGCCAAAAGGGTATCCTTTCATATTTTCAGCCAAAGAGCTGATGCTCCGTGGAATACCCTTCAATGTCTTGGAAAACTGTGTGACTGTAAGTTGCCCTTCATGGCTTGGCTTCCTCTACTCCATTGCTCAACAGAGCTGGCTGCGGGATCTTGCTCTGCAGTGAGGTCATTCATGGCCTATCCAAGCCAGCTGAACATGCTGTTTCTCACTGACATTGGACATGGTCAAACACCTTTCTCACATGACACGAACCGGTGCCAAATTGGGGTGGAGTGATGAGTGGAGGAAGTTAGCAGGGAGAGTTAGTGAGTATGACCTGATAGCGTTAGTGAGTATGACCTGATATGCATGCTCAAGAAAATTACTTTCCTCCAAGGCCTCTACCTGTGCACGAAATTAGCGAAGGCAAATGGAGGGTTGGCCTTGAATTGAGTGTAAAATTCCATTGATTTTGGAACAACTATAGAAGGCTGTACTCAGTCCACAGTTTGACACCGTGAACAGAGTTGGAACATTTTAATGCCTCAAAACATTATTATCAATGCAGCACATGAACATTTAGTCTGTTTAAAACTGTTCTATATCCAGTTTTGGACATTATCAAAATAAAGATATACTGATGTTGGATGCAGACCGGAAAAGGTTCAATATGCTGATACCAGGTATAAAAGGACTGATTTAAGAGGAGAGATTGAAAAAGTTTGGCCTGGACTCATTGGAATTTAGAAGAACGAGCCGTGACCTTATTTAAGTATAAAAACTTATTAGGGGACTTCTTCAGGGCAGATGCAGAAGGTTGCTTCCCCTTGCTGGTGAGTCTAGGACCAGGGGGCATCATCTCAGAGTAAGGGGGGCACACATTTAAGACAGAAATGAGATAGAATTTCTTCATTCAGATGATAGTGAATCTGTGGAATTCTTTACCACAGAGACTGTTGAGGCTGGGTCATTGAGTAAATTGAAAGTTGAGACGGACAGATTTTTAATCCGTGGATTATCAGGAAAAGGCAGGAAAGTAGAATTAAAGGTTATCAGATTAGCCACAATCTCATTGAATGGTGGAGCAGCCTGGATAGGCCAAATGGCCGATTTTTTTTTTGATTCCTTACAGTGTGGAAACAGGCCCTTCGGCCCAACAAGTCCACACCAACCCTCCGAAGAGTAACCCATTTCCCTCTGACTAATGCACCGAACACTACGGGCAATTTAGGATGGCCAATCACCTGACCTGCACATCTTTGGATTATGGGAGGAAACTGGAGCACCCGGATGAAACCCACGCAGACATGGGGAGAACGTGCAAACTCCACACAGACAGTCACCCAAGGCAGCAATTGAACCCAGGTCCCTGACACTCTGAGGCTGCTGTGACCGTGCTGCCCATAGATTTCTGCTCCTACAAATTGTGGCAAACTTGTGGCAAGTTTTCTTGCCAAGAAGGGTCTAGAAAAAAAGAAAAAGATGAAAAATGAGGGTCAGAAATTAACATTTTAATAAATCAGCTTCAGGTTTGTAAGGTTGCTGTTGTCCTTCTTTGAAGCAGGCCTGTATAATCGAGCTGAACATTTTGGGTGAGTTATGAATGGATTATGCACTCATCAGCTGTTCTGTAGTTCTGCATTTGGTTAGGTGAGGCTGGTAAGTGCTCTCTGTGTACTGTGCTTGTTTGGTTAGGCCTGGATGTGAACTCAGAGATAAAATAAACAAACTCCACAGAGGCAGCTAAATGCTGAGTTGGTACATATATTTAATTATTTCAGAGATATTGTAAAGCTCCTATAAAGAAACCTGTTGCACATTTAGAAAATAGAAACTGAAAGAACAATGGATGTTGTAAATCAGAAGTGTCACTGGACCCGAAATGTTACCTTTGATTTCTTTCCACAAATACTGCCAGACTTGCTGTGTTTTTCCAGCAATTTCTATTTTTGGTACATATTTAGAAAGTTGTGTCATCTCTCCATTGCTTTGAGGCAGATTAAAATGCAACATGTTGCTTGATTTGTGATGTGATCAGGATAGCAGCTCATCAATCAGGTTAAAATGACACCCAGGAATTAGACCTTATCACAAAGACATCATGTGTTGCTCATCACATCAGTCCCATTCTCCACCATCTCGTCTACATTTCAGTTTAAATCAATACTGCAGACAACATGCATGCTTTAGAGTGGATTTTTGTCTTGACAAGAGCTGAGCTTTGCAGCTTTTTCCTGTGTTTCTCTGCTGTTATCACAGTTGGGGACACGAGCTTTCCACAGACACAAGAGACCATCTGAGATGATGATAAGTGTTGACTCGGCACACATTTGGAACAGAGATGAAGCTATGATATTCATATTCTGGCTGCATTTAATGAGTTGACAAGTTACATGTGCGATCTAGGGATTAGGATTAGAAACGAATTGAATATAATTAGCCTTGGCAGGTTATTGGGTATTTGTGGGAAAAAAAGCAAAAATAAGAAATATTTTCCATTGTTTAAAATCTGAACGATAAAGCACAAAGTTGTAAGATCTGTTTATTCTACTCCAGCAACATTCTGATAATTGCAGCACAACAAAATTGATATTTGAATGTGTTCATTTATTCAGCGTGCAAATTTTATGATGAATGGGTGAATGTTTTATTGAGAATAATGCATTTTCTAACCTGTATCAGTTGTGCTGTTTTATTTTAAAATTGATATGTTACAAGCTGTTATAATTCCTGATGTGATTATCTCTGGAATGAAAGGTATTTTAAAATTGGCAACATCTGCTTAACGACCTTTCAGTGCATATTATAAAAGTGGGAAAACAATATGCAAAGTTGAGATGAATTATGTTTGAAGAAGTTAATATTTCCAATTCTCATTGGTAGCTCAATCCACAAAGATAATGATGAATTATTTCTTTTTCATGCATGGGGAGGCAATGCCTCGTGATATTTTTGTGAGACTATTAATCCAGAGACCTGGGCAATATTCTGGGTTCCTGGGCTCGAACCCTGCCATGGCAGATAATGGAATTTAAATCCAATAGAAACCTGGAATTAAATGTCTAATGTGACCATGAGATCATTGTCAATTGTCAGGAAAAAAAACATCCAATTTACTAATGTCCTTTGTCAAAAGAAACTACTATCCTGAGCTGGTCTGGCCCATATGTGACTCCAGACCCAATGACAGTACATTTTGGCCTAGCCCTAATCCCTGCGAATGACTGAAAAACAGAACATAACTACTCTGGGCCTGGCTAAAAACAATTTGAGCACTGTATTCCTTTCAAAACTTTAAACCGGACCGTGTTACAGAATGTCGAGAGACATCAGATAATGGGTTCAGGAATGAGAGAAATCGCACAATTCAGAGAACTGGAAACGGTCTAGTGTAACATCCTATTCAAGAAGGGATGGAGGCAGAAGACAGGAAATCATAGCAGGACCAGGGCTGAGCCAGGACAACTTCACCAAGGGGTGGTTGTGTCTGACAAGTCTGTTATAATTCTTTGAGGAGGTAAGGAGCACATTAGACTAAAGAGAGAAAGTGGATATGATCTATTTAGATTTTCAGAAGGCCTTTGACAAGATAAGATAAGATAAATTAGATACAATCCTCTGTTAGGGGCAGGGTACTGGCTTGGATGGAGATTGGCTGACTGGCGGCAGGCAGAGATTAGGGATAAAGGGGTTTTTTTCAAGATGGCAGCCGGTAACTATTTCGAGACAGTACATTCCAGATTGAGTGAAAAAGTTTTTTTCTCACATCACCTTCACTTTGTTTACATATCTGTTTAAATCTAGGCCCTCGCATTCTTGTTCCTTTTATGAGTGAGAACAATGTCCTCCCAGTCTACTCCGCCCAATTCGTTCATGATTTTGAAAACCGCAAAATCTTTTCTCGAAGGGGAACCGTCCTAAGTTCTTCACTCTATTCGTGTAGCTGAACCTATCAAACTGAATACCCAAGAATATAACGTGAACTGAAGCAAAGGAGGAAGTGTGGAGAGAGACAGCCAATGGGTGTGCCTTGCACGAGCCTCTGAAGCAAAGAAAAATGGCAAAAACAAACTTATTCAGAATTTGACAAATGTTCTTAAACTTGAAGTGTCAAGGCAAAAAGACAGTGATTATGAAGTGGAGAAACATCAAATTGTTTCCAAAGGACATTATTGAGATTCCCCATAAAAGCAGAAACTGCTTGAGAAACCCAACAGGTCTCGCACTATCTGTGGAGAGAGAACACAGACAACGTTTTGAGTCCTGTCTAATTCTACTTCAGAACTCTCATAGTTTTGAAGACAAGTCAGGACCAGACTTGAAACGGTAACTCTGCTTCTCTCTGATCAGGAAGAAAGGAGGATAACACACCCCTATCTCCATCAACGGAGCGGAAGTGGAGAGGGTCAAAAGCGTCAAGTTCCTAAGAATGATAATAACAACACTGTGTCCTGGACCTCCCACGTAGATGTGACAGTCAAGAAGGCATAACGCTTCTTCTTCCTCAGGCAGCTTTGGAAATTCAGCATGTCCACAAGGACCCTCAATAACATTCACAGATGCACCATAGAAAGCATTCTATCTAGGTGTAACAGCCTGGAATGGCAACTGCTCAGCCCAGGACTGTAAGAAACTACAGAAAGTTGTGTGCACAACCCAGACGATCATGGAAGCCTATCTCCCATCTATGAACTCCATTTATACTCCTCGTTGCCATGGAAATGGTGCCAACATCATCAAAGACCCCTCCCAGCTTGGTAATACTCTCTTCCAACATCTTCCATCAGGCAGAAGATCTAGAAGCTTGAACATATGCACCAGCAGGTTCAAGAACAGTTTCTTCCCTGCTGCTATTAGACTGCTGAATAGATCTCTATAACTTCAAATAATGTTGACCTTACTAATCTTGACCTTACTAATGCTTTGTGCACCTCCTGTGCAGCCATACCCATGTATACCTTGTGTTGTCTGAGCACCCTATGATCTGTATCTCCTTGTTTGCTGTGATCTGTGTGTTACTCCCAAAACAAAACTAAATCAAATCAAATCAAAATTAAACCCGTTGAGTTTCTCCAGAATATCCTGCTTTTATTTCAAATGGCTAGCATTTGTAAAATTTTGTTCTTAATTTGTCTTCTCAATTTTTCCACTGACATAATGAAGGTGAAGTTGGTGGCAGTTCAGAGTTCTCAAAGCCATGTTATGCTCATGGAATTTGCATCTTGTAGGCATTTTCATGGATACTGTCAGATCCTGCATGAGTAGAAGATCCTCTTCCTAAACCTATATACCTTGGGTCACGTCTATATTTGTAAGACATTGTTGGACATATTGCCAAGGCCACATTTTACAGAGTTTATCCTGCTCAGAATCTTTTGGATCTTTGCCTCAATACCATAAGCCCTGGTTTAGATGCAGTGGGCCCTTAGACCATTCTTTTTCTTTCACTGCAGCGTGTGATGTGTTTGGAAACTTGTCTCTTATTCTACGCTGATTCTTTTCCTAATGTGGGTGGTTATTATTCTCTCCTCCTAACTGAACCAAGCTGCCTGTTATCCGTACATTAGAAAATATGTACATGAAGATTTCCCTTCCTTTACCACCCTCTACTACGTTCTGGACATTAAAATTGTGAGGAAAGAGGATGCTGAGTTGCTTGACAATTTAAGACATCTTAAAATATTCTATCACCATTATATAACTGCATATATAATTATAATTATATGATTCCTCAGCAGGAAGTTATGAGTTAACATTTCTGTCTTGGGTTTATGGTTGGAAGAGTTACATGTGCATGAAACATTCCAAAGGGTTTAATTGCTCTGAAGTATCATTTCTGAAGTTGGAATCAAGAACAATGGCACATGGAAATATGAAATCCAAACGTCAAATATTGACTGAGATCTTGCAATTGGTTAATTGATATAGTCTAATAAGTTAGGAAAAAGTGAGGACTGCAGATGCTGGAGATCAGAGCTGAAAATGTGTTGCTGGAAAAGTGCAGCAGGTCAGGCAGCATCCAAGAAGCAGGAGAATCGACGTTTCAGGCTTATGCCTTTATAGTCTAATAAGTCCCCAGTAAGTTTAATCAAGCGATGGGTTCACTGTCATCACTTAGTTTGCATCTGAGATGATGTTCACCCCAGGGATATGCTGTCTGCACAGTCAAGAAATGTGTGCTACAAAAAAAATAATTAAAATGGACTGATTTTTTTTTATTGGAGTATTTAATCAGCACTGGAGGTGGAGGAGAAATTTTGATATGGTTGAAAATGTGGAAATTTGTTTGGGAAGAAAGTTATTCAATGGATGAATAGATGCAGATAAGATGTTGAATCCTAATGATGCGACATTGATGTCATGCCTGTCAATGTATATTTTGGAGGGTGGTCCAAGCAAAGAAATATAGTTGAGAAGTGTGCCTTACTTTTCAGGGGGAGGTGCAGTGTGTATACAATGTTGTGACTCTGCCTACAATTAATCTGGGAAGGGCTGCAGGCTGCACACACAGGAATCAGTTACTTTGCTCTCATTGGTTTAACTGTTTTAAATAAATTAACTGACAGAGTTTGTCAAATCCTGGAGAGTGATTGATTATTAGACTATGATCACTAATATGTCAATAAGATGCATGGGCACAAATGTGGGGGATGTGACTGGAGATATATACAGTCCCAGGACTAGCCACAGATTAGGCACAATGTTAGTGAATGAGGCCCAACATGCTCCACGTCTTAGAAAATAAGTCGCTTGTGCAATTTGTGAAATACAATGGTGAGCAATGTCTCTCTGTGACAGTGAGTATTGGGAATGTATCCATGCCTGCTCTTAGCTCCTTCATATGGCAAAAACTGGTCTCAAGTTCGAGTCAAGTACATGTGCAGAACATCAAGGCAGACTCTCCAATACAGTAATGTGAGAATGCTGAACTTTCGGGGCTGCCAGCTTTAGGAACAGGCGTTAAGCTAAGACCTTTAGTTTTGCCATTGCAGGTGACTACCAAACCCCCCCCCACCCCCCCGGTTTTATTTTGAAGGGATTTTGGGGTTCTGCCTACTGCCCTGGCCAATATTTATCCTTCAGTGAATATCACTGAAAAAATAGATAATATGGCCTCAGATGATGGAGGGATGGGGTGTAGGGTTGGAGGGGGTTGCAGTGCTGTGGGTAAGCATGAGGATCCCATGTAAATTGCTTATTTCTCAAAGTTAAACTTTTAATATTTGTAGAAGATTTGATATCAGTGAACAAAGAAACCCTTGTTGTAAGCTTTGTAAAGTCTGTCTGCTTAAATCTCACTGTGTATAGAGTTGACACTCCATCGCAGTTTCTTAGAGTTTGCTGTGTGCAGATTAGCTGCACCACTTCCTATATTGTGATAATGATTAAACTTCAAAAAATACTTCACTAGCTACAAAACACGTTGGGACATTGGGTGGTTTGTGCTGTGCAAGTTTTTCTTTTACTTTTACAAACTATGAGTAATGTGCCAGACTTTTCAAATCACACCCTTTTGTTTTTAATCTACATCCAGTGGATGTGTTTATCAAAGCCTCCCATTTTGCAAGAAACACCAAAGTAGAGGGAAAACTGATACTGCCTAAGAAGAGAGGCTGATTGGCTGGAAAATGGACTGTAATTAATTGATGCATTGCCATGAAGAAATTGCCAGTTAATGATGATTGACAGTTAACTGTCATGTTTTGTTTCAATTTTAAACTAGGCACGTTGACTATTACTATTTGACTATTTCACAAGGAGCCAAAGATGAACTAGAGAATGTCTGGTACCTGTTTTGTGGAATCAAAACAGTTTCTTTAATTACAAAAATATACTTTTTTCATAAAGCTATTATATAGTCACAAAAGCAGCTCAGATCTGTACAATAGCATATGAAAAAATAAACAAACACTGGAGTTTGACTCTGTCCAGTACACAAACCAAAGGCATTTCCTATCTGTACAAGGTTATATTTACATGTATGTAAAGCATTGGGAGGGTCCAACACTGAAAAGACCCTTATTTAAGATCAGCAGAAAGACCTTAGATAATGGTCTTTCCCCACTGCACTTTGGTGGGCAGCTATCCCAAGCTTTAGTCCCTCCCTCAGCACATAGTCCGGGATCTTGGAATGAATTAAACAGGTACAATGCATACACATGTCTATCTGTCTACAAAGCACAGCACCTTGTGCATTATAATTGTAGATTCCAGTACACACAAGTGCACCATACTGTGTGCTCAACTGACAATTCTAAATTGGTTGCCAGCATTGATCTATTTTTCTTTCTGCATGATAGTGAAGCTGATGCATGTTGTGAATATTTTTATGCTGTTTCTTGGGAGACAACTTTAGTTGCTCAATAAACATACCTTCATAACGAATTCAGAAGTAATTTAAACATTGAAACCAAAGAAGGTAATGTTCTTGCTAATGATTTTAGTTTGACTCCAATCAAGTGCAGGCACACTCTGCCAGAAAGGAGAATTGTAGTTCTTGGGTTATCTCCAGTACGTTAATGTTGTTGTTTGAAAAGTAAGCTGATGATCCTGTTGTTTAATGGTACAATGTGCCAATGTTACACTTTCTTAGTAAACTGGCATTTTTTATGTTGCAGTCATTAATCTCCAAGTCTGAATTCATGGGTAAATGCTGCACAATGCGCTGACAGTCAGTGCACAATGCTTCTTCCGAATAATAAAACCGATTGCAGAAAGTGAGAGGGAGATGGTGATCACGTGACAATGTCACTGGATTGGTAATTCAAAGGGCAAGGCTATTGTTCCGGGGCAGGGGTGCAAATCCCATCATGTCAGCTGAAGGAGTTTAAATTCAATTAATTAACTTTAGAATCAAAACAAATGTCAGCATCAGTGACTAATGCATGCAACATCAAGTGTTGTAAAAATCCATCTCATTCCCCAATGTCATGGTGAAGTATATCCTCCATGTGACCTACATATGACTCCTGTCTCACATCAATATGGTTGCCTCCTAATTGCTCCTTTGAAGTGAACTTGCGAGCCACTCAGTTTGGGAATAGAAAGGGATTGGTGACAAATACTGGCCTTGCCAGAAATACCCAGATACCGTCAAAGGATACAATAATGGGTACTATGTGCTCCTGAAGAGTTGGAACTTTGCTGATGTGGGAATTGAACACCAAGTAAAGGTGGATGCGGAGTGTACCAATGGAAATTGAAATGCCAGGTTGGGGATTCACCAGTCAGCATCGACAGGAACCATCCTCCAAGTATTGAAAGTCAAACAGTACTCATTAATGCTGCCAGCTTCAGCCTTTCCACTCCCAAGGTGCCATCACAAACCTTTATCCGAAACAGTCTTCATTTAGCATTTCATTAAAATCAGTCAGCACGATTATTAAGAGTGAAATTAAGTGAGTATAAAACCAACAAAGTCTTCAACTCTGAAGAAGAATCACTGCCCCAAAATATTAACTCTGCTTTCTCTCTCTATGGATGCTGCCAGACCTGCTGAGTTTCTCCAGCAATTTCTGCTTTTGTTTCAGATTTCTAGCATCTGCACTTACTAGTTTTACTATATTCTTGCAGTACCTAATTCTGTTAGCTTTCTAATTGTTGGTAAGGTTTGAAAATGCCCTGATTGAATCTAGTGTAAAATCAGTGTTCCACCTGATCCCAGGTGTTTTCTACTTGCTTTATTTGGTTAAAATTGCTCCCAGTATGTCACCTCCAGATAAAGTCAGGTTGGAATTTTGCTTAAAGTTTGCAGCTTGTTCCCTTGCATTGAAAGTCAAATCATTAAATGATGTTTAATAATTCAAAAAGAAAGTCATGCCTATAATCCCAGTATTCTGGCTTATTTAGATTCCCTGTTACACCTTCTGGGATAATATTGAACAGAGCAATTTGTCAGTAGTTTCTGTCAACATATATCCCATTAACATAGAATATTATATTGCATATCTGCTGCTTGTTATGTCAGTCAGGAATTCATCACACACAGTGTCAAAGTGATACTTTATGTGGACACTTATTTATTCTAGTTTTTCAAGTGTAATCATAGAATACCAGAATGCAGCTCATGTAATGTAGTGATTGTAATGACATCAGCCAAGTGGATTGCATAGAATATGAGTTCCCTGATTGAGGCTGTTAATCTGGCCCAATCGGGGAGCCCTGGCTGACAGATATAAACAGGAGGGTCAGAGGTTCTCTTCACTCTGGGAGTTAGCTCTGAGGACCAGTGTCAAGTACTGCCCATGTGTAAATAAATGGTGACTTTGACGGGATACCAGCCTTTGTGGAATTACTTCATAAATAAGAATAAATTCTTTCTTTCAACGTTCTCCCTTCATCTGTAATTTGTGGAGACATGATCTCAGTTAAGTGACATTAATGATATTTAAAATTGTACTGAAATTACATAAAATGAAGATTGAAAGGTTGTTACAGAGCCAAAACTGCAGAATATTAGAACATAATAATAATTAAATGATGGGGGAGTTTATTAAAGCTTTGACTCTATTTCCAAAAAGGAATTACAAAAGGTTAAAAGAGTGAAATGTGTTATGGGGGAGAAATTATGAGAGAGTGATTGTCAATGTTCCTAATTTGGAACACATTTAAATGGGTTTACTGAATTTCCAAGTCAGATGAAATGTGAAATGGTGATAAATTTGTGTAACACTAGCCTCAAAGTCTGTTGACAGAATCAGTACAGCACAAAAGGAGGCCACTCATGACTTCATTTCCTAACTGCCCCTTGAACCAGCATTATGACTTTAAATAGCAGCACAAAAATCCCTGGGAGGGCATTAGACCAGGATTGTTCCCTCTCGTGACCTTTATGATGGATCATACAGTCATCAATCAAGTATGCATAATAAAAAACACTTTTCTCAAGACAATTACAGCATTGTACTCCCATCTCAGTCAAAGACAAAGCCCTGAGTGAACTCCTTCCACATTTAACAAGAAAATAATTAATCAGTCAGGAACATAAGGGTCAACGTCAGAATTTCTGTCACCTGCCCAGCACTGTGCCACACAAAAGGATAATACTCGAAGTAAGAACACACTGGGTTAAGGGTAATATATTAACGTGGATGGAGGATTGGCTAACCAACAGAAAGCAGAGAGTTGGATAAATTGGTATTTTTCTGTTTGACAGGCTGTAACCATTAGTGCTCAAGGGTTCAGACTTTCCGCCCAACTATTTACGATCTATATTAATGATCTAGATGCAGGGATAGATGTACTATAGCCTAATTTGTAGATGACAATAAAGTAGATGGAAAAGTAAGTTGCAATAAAGAAATAAGAAATTTAGAGATTTAACTTGATATGTTAGGTGATTGGGCCAAAGTTTGGCACATGGAGTTTAACGTGGAAATGTGTGAGGAGAATAGAAAGGCAATGTACTATTTAAATAGTGAAAAAACTTAAAAAATGTTTTAGTGCAGAGAGGTCTGTTTTCCAGCATGAATTGCAAAAAGCTAGTACACAGGTACAGGAGAATGGAATAGAATAAGGTTTATTCTCATGGGTACTCGGTTACGAAAGGGTCATCTGTGCAGTGTCACAATGTCACTGACACACGGCTCTATCTAAGGTACAAAGTACCCAATAGGTAAAAAGGAGGGCAACTAGAATTTTGGCATTTATTACTAAAGGAATAGAGTAGGAAAGTAGAGATGTCTTGTTGCAATTGAACATGGCATTAATCAGATCGCATTTGGAATATTGTATAATTTTGGTCCCCTTACTTGAGAAAAGATTTAATTACATCAGAGGAAGTTCTGAGGAGTTCACTGGATTAATTCCAGAGATGAAAGATTTGTATTATTAAGAGAGTGATTGAGCAGTTTAGGCCTATATACCTGCAAGAGTTTAGAAGGAATTGACAATGTTGACATAGAGAGAATGTGAGAAGACCCTTGTGGGTCAAACTAGAATGAGAGATCATAGCTTTGGGATAAGGTGTGGCAGAATTAAAACAGAGATGAGTCAAAAATACTTCTCTCAAAGGGTCGTAAATCTGTAGAATTCACTACCCAAGAATGCAGTGGATGCTGAGACACTGAATGCATTGAAGAAAGAGATAAACAGGTTATTAATGAGGGAATAGGTTGAAGGGTTATGGGGAGTGGGCAGGACAATGGAGTTGAGGCCCAGATGAGATCAGCCAGGGTTGTATTAAATGACAGAGCAGGCTCAAGGGGCTGAACTGCCTCCTCCTGCTCCTAGTTGTTAAGTTTTTAGGTGGGCTTTAAACGAACCTTTGGAAAGTAAGGGTTTTATCTTTTTTCTTGGTTTACAAATTCAGGGAACCCATCTGTTCTGAACAAATCCAATTTGGAGGAATTCCAGCCCTTACCCTATATTTTTTCCATGTAACACCATACAAGGGACAATAACATATTGCTGATTGTGTTGGACTAATAATTTATGGGCCAAATGTATTCAAATCCTGACTAGAAGCTAGGAAAGTCATAATTCAATTCATTAAGTTAGCCTGCAAATAAAACATGTGTATCAATAAATAGTGACAATGAAACCAATGGACTCATACATAAAAAATGCAGCTTGTTCACTAATGCTCTTTGTGGAAGTGAATTAGCCATCTTTAGCTAGTCTGGCTACATGTGACTCCAAACCCACATGTGTATGACTGAAATGGGTTAGCAAACTGCTCAATTGGATTCAAGAGAGCAACTCACCACATATCCTCTCGAAATTAGTCATTTGGTAATGAACATTGTCCTTGCCAGTGACACCCACAATCTGTGAATCAATTTTAATCAAGGCAGAGCAGCAGGTTCCAGCCCAGGCTGACGATTGATGTGTTTCTAACTAATTTGCGAACTTTCAATTGGTCTCTTGGTGAAGGTAGGCTGGGGATTTTCATTTCTGACTTTGTGTTGTCTGATTTCAGTGTAAGAGCATAAAGCCATCAGCTGGTATGCTCGAATGTCATGTCTCACATTATGGTGTTCTATGGGAGTGACACAGTGACATTTTCATGAGTGCTTTTAGCTCTTGATTTGCTATCAAACTGACCGTGAGATGAACAATGTTCTGTGCTACTTGAATGCAAACAGTAGAGCGATTTCAGTAAGGGACAGGTGTGGGAAACATGCAGAAATCCAGACATTTCCCTCTGAGTGAGAATAATGCACTATTATCATCACAAAAAAAGAGTAGCCTCATCATCAAAAGATATGCAGATGCTCAACTCACACTATTGATGTGACTGACATCCACCTTTCAAATTAAGCCTTGTCCTTTTCAATCTAAATACCTTCTCCATAATAGTTATCACTACAGTTATTCCATCCCTCTGTCATTGAAAATTATGTATTATAATTGTGGAGTTCCATTCCATCAAGACCTAATCTCTTTATTAATCCAATGAAACAATACTAAAATTATTTCTGTAGCTGATTTGATGTTGAATTCTTTCACTTGTCTCCACAATCCCATCTCAAAGCTGGCACTGTGCATTTACCAATCCTTCAATCTAATGAGGTAAGTGATATCCCATCACTTGAATAGTTTAATCAGTTCCCAAAAGCTGTGTAGCGACCTCGTCTGTTACCCATAATCTCCACTGGACAAAGGATAAGTCTCACTTACAACAGGGGCTGTTTGTTCATTGGTTCCAATAAATTCTTGAGCGCATGCAGCATTGCCCTCTGAGATGGACACTGCTTGTCACTGGCCAATTGGGTGCTTCCTTTCTTCCTGATGGTGGAAGTTAAATAAAAATTGACACACCTGTGCAAAAGAAAAAAAAACGAAACAACAAAAAAAATTCTTGAGGGTACCATGAAGGAGCGTCCTTCTCAACCTCTTGTCCCGCACCTCACCTGAGGCAGAGTGAACCTTAGGTTAAACCACGACCAGCATCTATCTATCTATCACCTCACCTGAGGCAGAGTGACCCTTAGGTTAAACCACGACCAGCATCTATCTATCTTGGGCTCCGCTGGCGCCTCAGCTCAATGTAATCGCACTAACCTGTGAATAGGAATGATTACCCTGTTTTGATATGCAAAGAAATGGAATGTTTACAGAATGATGACATGTCCAATTGTATAGATTAAATATATATGAATAAAGTATATTTTTGAAATTAAAAAAAAAATCTCTCTCTCTCTCCCATGAAAGAGCAGCCCCTTGGTCCTTTGGAACTATGGCAACTTCTTTTGCATTTTATTTGCTGGTCTCCTCCCTACTCTCCCTTCTGTCCCTTCTCTCAGCCTCAGACAGCCTTGCCACAGACTCTGAAGCAGGGAGATTGGTGACCAGTGGCCCAGAGTAGAGTGTGGCAGTAACGCCCCAGTGCGAGGTGTGGCAGTAAGGTCCCAGTCCGGAGCGTTGCCGCAGCCAGTGGTCAGACCATGGGGGTGGCCCCCTGTGCTGGTCTGCTGTGGAGAGCCTTTGTAGAGAGACTGTGATGTTTGCTTTATTAAGTTAGCTCTTTGTTTTTTTCTGCCCTATGGTCATACTGCGTGTAGCTGGAATGTAACTTTTTATTCCTCTTTTCTCTTTTCCGTAACTAAGGATTGTACCTAGGTTCTCTGTATCTGGGATGGAGCTGTACATGGTGACATAAACGTTTTGCTGTCCTCTTTGTGTACATGTGACCACTAAGCTATTGAATTCAATTCAATTCAAACTCTACCTACAATTGCAGTAAATTCTAGGCCATGGCATTTTGACACGGAGAGCTTCATTGAGTACATGCATAACAGATTGATCAAGTATTTTCCAACAAAACTAGTGCCTCTAACGCCAATCCTCTGTGATTCCTGGCCATCACGTGGACAGGATATGAAGGAATTGGCAATCAAACCTGACATCAGCAAAATTAGCCCAGCTTTTAAGGTGCACATTGACTATTACCGGGGAGGAAGCCTTTGCAAGATCATAAGGAAAGCAAAATTAATGATATTATTGTTTTTGTGTTAAGTGATTGTTCAGTAAGTTAGAGCATTGTTCATTTACCCAGAAAATGTGTGTGTTGTTCCCTCTATAAAGGGCATTTGACTCTGCAGACTGCTGCATTTTCTGGTTGAGTTTTATGAACATCTTTTCACACCAATATATACATTGTCTTCCATCTAGTGGTAGTTGATTGAACTTAAATCTAATATTAGCAGTATGTCTGAATACATGTGAGACAGAGTTACAATCTGCTCTTTTTCCATCTGTGGAATAATGTGTGATACTGACATTTTCAAAATATACCATGTGTTTATATTGTTTTATTTTTGTCGGGTATCTTTAAAATAGCACAAACTTGCTGAGCGTCATTTGAAGTGTTCTTTTTGTCCATAAAGCTGAATCTTGCTCCATGTTGTTTCTCCTTTCCCCACAATGGAAATACAATGCAACTGCCCACACACCCATTAAGGCAACCTCATTATCAGGGTCCGAACATGGTTTGGTGAATGAAGTTGATTTCCCTCATTTTAGACAACAGACAAAACAAGTACATTTTGTCCCACAGGGAATGCATGTGAAGATTTGCAGTGTTTCTGATTATATAACTGGCCATTGTAGTTCTCTGGCCTTCTCAATTAATCAGCTTTCTTTTTAAAAAAAACTCATAAATTTTGCTGCAATTTCACACAACTGTGAGCCTGAATGGAGAGCATGGTCCTCTCTCGCTCAATTTACAACAACCTTCTGTCTTTTTTTTTGTTGTAGCTCCCTCTCTTGTTGGTCTCACATTGCATGCTGCTGCATGTATTGGAAGTCTTTGAGTTGAGCGTGAAAGTTTGTTCATCACTGAGGGGGTGGGGGGGTGGGGGGGTTGTTTCTGAGGGTGGTAAAGCAAACAAAAGCAAGAGCGAAAGAAGCCATGTAGATCATCGGGGCATAATCATTAACAACTATGAATCCTCATCTCAATGCTGTTCCGTTGTGTCTGTGATAGTTTCTGCAAGGTTGCTGCTGCTGTTTAGACTTTTAAAAATAAATTTCATAAGCTCGATGCTGGTACACATCTGCACAGAGAAAGTCATAGAAAACTGTCGATAATTAGAGAAAAGCTCTGTGTTTCTTTTTAAATAGTTAAAAATCATACAACACCAGGTTATAGTCCAACAGGTTTATTTGGAAGCACTAGCTTTCGGAGCATCGCTCCTTCATCAGATGGTTGTTCTGAGGCAGCACATCGAAAGCTAGTGCTTCCAAATAAACCTATTGGACTATAAACTGGTGTTGTGTGATTTTCAACTTTGTCCACCCCAATCCAACACCGGCCCCTCCAAATCTTTTTAATTAATAACTGATAGACAAATAATGCTCAGTATTGCCTCTGCGTTTCCATGCAGCAACAATATGGAGTGGCATTGACTTAATGGTACAGTAATCCAGAACTCACGCAAATATTCTCAGCACATGGGTCTAAACCTCACTGTGGTGGATGATGAAATTTGACTTTAATAAAACTCTGGAATCAAAAGCTCGTCCCATAGTGATCATTTACAGGCTGTTGATTATTGCCAAAACTCACCTATAGGAAGGATGTTGTGAAAGGGTTCAGAAAAGATTTACAAGCATGTTGCCATGGTTAAAAGGTTTGAGCTATATGGAGAAGCTGAATAGGCTGGTGCTGTTTTCCCTGGGGTGTCGGAAGCTGAGGGTGACCTTAGAGAGGTTTATAAAATCATGAGGGACAAGGATAGGATAAATAGACAAGGTATTTTTCCCTGGGGTTGGAGGAGTCCATAACTAGAGGGCACAGGTTTAATGTGAGAGGAGAAAGATTTAAAATGGATCTGAGGGACAACATTTTCACACAGAGAGTGGTGTGAACTGCCAGAGGAAGTGATGGAGGCTGGTATAATTAAAGCATTTAAAAGACGTCTGGATGGGTATACAAATAGGAAGGGTTTAGAGGTATATAGGCCAAAATTTGGCAAATGGAATAAGATTTTTTTCGGATATCTGCTCAGCATGGATGAGTTGGACTGATGTAAATCTCTATGCTGCTATGACTCTATCTGCTTCACTAATCACGTTTAGGGAATTTGCCACTTTTACCCAGTCTGGCTGACATGTGACTTTAGACCCAGAGCACTGTGGTTGACTCTTAAACTGCCCTCTGGACAATTAGGGATGGACGATGAATGCTGGCTCAGCCAGTGACACCCACATCTCATGTGTGGGCAAAACAAAAACTTATTCAGCAACGCTTTTATTGGAAAGAAATAATTCAATTAGAAGGTATACTGGTGGAATAAAATGTATCCTATTCACATCATGAGACACCTGTGACAAAGGTCCAACAATTTTCTTTGCCTGGCTGTTGAGAAATTATGAATTATATGGGCTTATTAGAAACTTTGCTCAATACCACAGTGAAACATGCGTGAGACCACATTCTTTCAGGAATAAACACCCACGAGCTACAGATGAAAAGAGACAATTAAAATTTAAGTAAATTAGGTAATATTTATTTGGACAGATGAATGTTGTTATGGAAACCTTGAAATTTCCACAAGCAAAGTTGAGGAAGGTAAGGTGCTTTCTGCTTTTATAAAGGAATAGGACAGTAAGACGGACTGAGTTTAATTTAGAAAAAATACAAGGTGCTGCATTTTGGGAAAGCAAATCTTAGCAGGACTTATACACTTAAAGGTAAGATCCTAGAGAGTGTTACTGAACAAAGAGACTTTGGAGTGCAGGTCCATAGCTCCTTGAAAGTGGAGTCGCAGGTAGATAGGATAGTGAAGAAGGTGTTTGGTATGCTTTCCTTTATTGGTCAGAGTATTGAGTACAGGAGTTGTGGCTGTGGCTGTACAGGGCATTGGTTAGGCCATTGTTGGAATATTGTGTGCATTTCTGGTCTCCTTCCTATCGGAAAGATGTTGTGAAACGTGAAAGGGTTCAGAAAAGGTTTACAAGGATGTTGCCAGGGTTGGAGGATTTGAGCTACAGGGAGAGGCTGAACAGGCTGGGGCTGTTTTCCCTGGAGCATCGGATGCTGAGGGGTGACCTTATAGAGGTTTACAAAATTATGAGGGGCATAGATAGGATAAATAGACAAAATCTTTTCCCTGGGGTGGGGGAGTCCAGAACTAGAGGGGATAGGTTTAGAGTGAGAGGGGAAAGATATAAAAGAGACCTAAGGGGCAACCTTTTCACACAGAGGGTAGTACATGTAGGAATGAGCTGCCAGAGGAAGTGGTGGTGGCTAGTACAATTGCAACATTTAAAAGGCATTTGGATGGGTATATGAATAGAAAGGGTTTGGAAGGAGATGGGCAGAGTGCTGGCAGGTGGGACTAGATTTGGGTTGTGATATCTGGTCAGCATGGATGGGTTGGACCGAAGGGTCTGTTTCCGTGCTGTACATCTCTATGACTCCATGACTCTATGGCACTATTTGGCTAAGAGTGAAAATGCATAATTCAATGTAGGATTCAAAAATTCAAAGAACAAGAGAAACCATTTCACAGGTGGATTCATCTTAGTAGATTATCAATAAATTAGAAACAATACAGTGAACAGCTATGACAAAGGAGGTGGAGGCCAGTGGTGTCTATCAGGTAGTTGCATTATTTTCAGAAACCTGAGAGCATTCCCAGAAATAGAAATAGTTCTAGTCTTGTTTAATGCGTCTATTAAAGTGTTAAGAGTTAATAATAGAACATTACAGAAATAGAGGAAGCTCAAATTCTCAAAGACAGCTTCAGTAATGTAGATTTGGGAATTCCAATTGAGGTCAAAGCAGATGGTGAGCTTCAACATGTGACTGTGTGAAACTCAGTTGAACACATCTGAAGCCACATTGATTCAAACTCATTTATCATCTCTCCACTTATTGACCTACTTGGGCATCCCATGATGCAATGCTACAAAATTTTGGTGCTTGTATCAAAATGCTTTCCTATCTCCAAGACTTCCTGCAGCTCAACGACATACAGGACTTCCAACTCTAAAGTGGAGTTGTGGCTTAATAAATCAGCCATGATTTCATTGAATGATGGAGCAGATTCAATGGGCAGAATGGCCAAATGTTATGGTCTTCATTGTAACATACACCTCATACCTCTCTACTGATCTACTTTTCTCCAGAGTTGTGGAGGGCTGTAATTTCAGGGATCTACGATCCAAATTCTGACATTTCTTCCTGAAACTTTTGTGTCCCTCCATTTCTCTCTTCCTCTTTTCAGACTCTTTCAAAAATATAACTTGGAGCAAGCTTATAGTCACCCTTTTTATATAATGTTCTTTGGCTTGGTTTTCATTTTGACCACATTTTCACCTAACAGTGCCTTGCTGATGCAGTTGAATAAACCATCATTCTTACTTTTGGGGTGGCACGGTGGCTCAGTTATTAGCACTGCTGCCTCACAGCCCCAGGAATCCAGGTTTGATTCCAAGGTCTGTGTGGAGTTTGCTTATTCTCCCTGTGTCTGTGTGGGTTTCCTTTGGGTGCTCCGGTTCCCTCCTACAGTCCAAAGATGTGCAGGTTAGGTGAATTGGCCATGTTAAATTGCCCATAGTGTTCAGGGGTGTGTCGGTTAGGTGCATTAGTCAGAGATCAATTTACAGCAGGGGAATGGGTCTGGGTGGGTTGCTCTTCGGAGGGTCAGTGTGGACTTGTTGAACCGAAAGGCCTGTTTCCACACTGTAAAGATTCTTATCAATCTTATCATAGCCAGATAATTACCTGCAATGACTTCTTGTCCTGTTCCTGAACCATCTGGTGTCCTCCAAAGATTTATTATTGGTCCTTTCCCATTTCTCATCTACACACTGTCTCCTGGTAACATCATCTGGGTGAACAATGCCAAATTTCCAATGTATACTGACGATGTCTGGCTCTACCTCACCATCACTTCCCTCACTACCCTCACTGTCTCTACATTGTCACTTTGCTTATCTGACATCCCCGTCCAGGATGGCTGAGCATTTCCTCCAGCAGGTAGGCTGAAGTGATTGTCTTCAGTTGCTACCACCAGTCCCCCTTCCCCACCCCACTCTTCATCCACCAGCTCCTTCTGTCCTGCTGGCAATTGCCTTAGCCTGAATCAGGCTGTGTGTAACGTTAGTGTCATAATTGATTCCACACTGGCCGTTTGAGCACATCTTAGTGCTATCCCCAAGACTGTGTACGTCCAACTCCCTAACACCTCCCTGTTCATTTGCAGTTAACCTTTCAGTCTCCATATTTATTGTCCATAAACTCGGATATTCCCATCCTCTTGTGGCAGGATTCACATGTCCCAACATCTGAAAAAGAGCACATCAGAAACTCTGCTTCTCTCTGCACAGGTCCCATCCGGGCCTGCTGAGCTTCTCTGACATTTTGTTTTTCTACAGTTGGTTCCGCTATAACACGTATTTCTTCAACACAAATTGGCTTTAACAAGACTGAAAAATTTAGACCATTATTTGTAGAACATAAACTTTCTTTACCTGTGTTGGCTATAATGCATTAGTTTAAATGGTGCAGCTATTGCGTAATTTTCTTATAACGCAAGGTTGTACAAGAATGGGACTATTGCATTATATCAGAACTGGCTATATTTCTAAAACTCTGCTGCCCACATCCTAACTGGCACTAAGTTCCATCTAACTATCAACCGGTACTCATTCACCAATGTTTGTTCTTGGTTTGGTGAAAATTGAAGGTTCATATCCTCACTTGAAATGTCTCCATGGCCGTGCTTCTCTGTATTTCTGTAATTTGCTGCAAATCCTACAGTCCTCCAAGGTCCTGGCTCACTTCCTATTCTGGGCTCTCAACCATCATTCATTTTAATTGTTGCACAATACTTTTTTTTCAAAAGTAAACTTCATTCTTAAACCTTATATATGTTCATTGCATGACAAGTCAAATTTGACCAGACACAAACATAAAGCAGATGGGTTGTCACTTCACTGACACATGTATGTTTACAATATTTATTTTATGATTAATGTACAGACAAGAGGTTTTTGATTGCTGTTCTGAGGAAGGGTCACTCAACCTGAAGTATTAATTCTGATTTCTCTCCATACATGCTGCCAGACCTGCTGAGCTTTTCCAGTAATTTCTGTTTTTGTTTATAATTGATCAGCAGTTTTTGAATCTGCTTGCTTGTACCTGGACCCTAAGTTCTGGGATTCCTTCCTTAAGTTTGTCAACTTCTCCTCTTCTCTCCTCATTCCCTCTTTTAAACCTGTCCTTAAAATTTCCCTGTTTGGCCCAGTTTTTGATCAGCTACTTTTATATCCCTTCATGTGGTGCTGTGTCTTATTTGACAGTTCAATTTGTTTTGATAGATTATTTGATAGATTACTACATTAAAGGCAGAATAGAACTGCAAGTTGTTGTGACATTTTTCAACATTATGGGTAGTATATAAATGCAAATTTGTGATATTGTTGTCGAACTATCAATACCAGGTGGCAGGTGTTGCTTGTGCTTTTGACAACATGAATAAATTATGTAGTTCAAGATATCAGTGAAACTAAGAAGATGGTCAGTGAAATTGCAAAATATGAGGTGTGAAAGTTGGGTAATGCCAAGTGTGAAGTCTGAGGAAGTTCCTGAATACTGATTCTGCTCCTGGACAAGCAGAAAAGTAGTATTTCTGTTCTTTAGAGGAATTGGCTCAGCAGAACATTCATAACTCATGTGGGAACTGAAGTCCTTTAACATATGTTCAGTTACAATGGGAATTTCCTGACAGTGCCATGGTCAAACGCCATCTGGTGTGATTGCACTTAGTATTGGAACTTGTATTTTAAGACAAAAAGTATCGGCCTCAGAGCATTGTGCAATGCAGATTCAACAGAATTCTGCCGGGCTGCAATGTTCATATTATAAATTGTGGTTAGTAGTCATTATAGTGTTCCGGTAATCCAAACCCCTGGGCTAAACTTCTGGGGCACGGGTGCCAATCTCACCAGGGAGGACAGTGAAATTTGAATTCAATAAAAATCTGTAATTAACAACTACTTTAAGGGCAATGATGTAACCATTGCCTATTGTTGTAAAAATTGACCTATTCTTTAGGGAAGGAAAGGTACTGTTCTTACCAGGTCCAGTCCGAATGTAACTCCAGACTCCCAGCGATGGGACTCACTCTTATTTGTCCGTGGGTAACAAATATAGGCCCGTGAATCAATAAAATATTAGACTGTGTTCTCTTCAGTGTAGAATGTTGAAGTGCAGTTTGAGGTGTGCTGAAAGTTTATGGCCATCCAGTGAAACTGCAACATAGTGAAAAGTGAGAACCTTAAACAAAGGAAGGAATGGGAGAAAATTAATGCAACAGGTAACCTTTGGGATATGCAGAATATTTATTATAAAATGCCCAGCTGTACACAATGTATCCTTTTTATCTTGTCATCTTATGAGTTAGCCTAGACAGGGTAAATACAGTAAAGATTTTCCTGATAACCAGGGTGTCCAGAACCAGTTGTTACAATTAGGGATAAGTAAGGATACAGGGTAGGCCATTTTGGACTGAGACAAAGAGAAAGTCTTCACGCAGACATTGGGGAGTCTGTGGCGTTCACTACCACAGAACGTGGCTAAGGCCAAAACATTCGATGTTTGCAAGAAGGAGTTAGATATTGTTCTTAGGGCTAAGGGTATGAGGAGAAAGCAGGAACAGGGAACTGAGCTGGATGATCAGCCATGATTATATTGAATGAGGATAAGTCTCAAAGCAATGAATGGCCTATTCCTCCTCCTATTTTCTATGTTTCTATGTTTTGTTGAAAAGGTTTGATATTGATCTAAACAAACCTCTTCCTCATCCTGTCAATATTGGGCACTGTTTGAAATTATTTGTTTCAGATCAGTCTTACTCTTCAATAGGGTTGTGCTCTTAGAGTTGTGGTCAGATTGTAAAGATGGGTTAATGCATTGAGTAGGATTCTTTAATCTACATCTTTATCACTTGAAGGCCAATGTTCCCAATATTTGTGGATGAGTCCCAAATGTAGAAAGGGGCTTGAATTTCTAGTGTGCAACCTAACTCAACACAAGAAATTAACCATTAATCTAAGTTAGAGAATAGAAATGAATAAAGTTACCTGTGATTATCCACAAATACAATTCTTATGCAGCAAACTTTAGCCTTAGCATCGAAGCACTTTAGTCAGGAACTTGCTTAAGTTCAAGAAATTTGTCATCTCATGTTCTAGTTTTCGTAGATAACTTCTGCAGATATGTGAAGGTAAATTACCCAAAGCACTGTGATACAAGAACAGGAAAATATATCTTTTGTGCAACAGCTGGTTGTGAAGCCAAATAGCATTTGGAATTAGAAATTCTAGTCCAGAATCCTGACTGACAACTAATTAGTGGATTCAGTAATCTCAGAATTTTCTCTACCTCTCGTTATAAATCTGCATTCATTTGTTGTCACTGATGTCACTATCTTTCTAAGAAAATATATTTCCTTGTTTTCTTTTCTTACAGGCAACCCTGATCTGGTTAGCAAAGTCCCTGTGACCATTCAAGTTTTAGATGTTAATGAATATGCACCAGAATTCTCAGTGCCTTACGAGACCATGATGTGTGAAAATACAAAGACTGGTCAGGTATAGTATTGAATGAATTTAAAAACAAAATGTAAAAAGAGACAATGGGCACTGTTTTATTATTTTGCTTTGTCATATTAATTGTAAGTAAGGCAAGGCTAGGAATTTCCTGCAAGTTGATGTCACTCAATCACTGTAACTTCACCACACTTTTAGTGGTAACCCTGTGTATTTGTGTAAACGTGATTTCAATCTCATTGACGTTGATATTTCAATAGCTGATTATTTAACTGCTCTAAGGAAATACCTACAGGTAATATTAACAGAAAACTGAATCGGTTCTGACTAGTTCTGTTGCTGTTTCTTTAATAAGGACAAGGGTCTAACGTATCATGTCAGTCTGCTATGTGCAGTGACATAGTGAGAGTGCAGGGGGCTTGGAGAAAAAGGTGAATAATTAACAACAGGAAGGGAATTTAGGACTTATTAATGGTCACATTTTATGGCAATTCTTGCCTCTTTTTATTTGCGGCTCTCAGCTGCTTGTACCTACTCTTGCCCTGACAACCAACTACAGCTTTCAACCAAATGGAAAGAATAAGTAGGAGTGGAAAAGAGAGGAGTTAATATATTAGACAGTCAAAACGTCATAGAGTTGTGCAGTGTGGAAACAGAGCCTTCGGTCCAACTCGTTCATGCTGAGCAGATATCCTAAATTAATCTAACACTATTTGCCAGAGTTTGGCCCATATCCCTCTAAACCCTTCCTATTCATATACACATCCAGATGGTTTCTAAATGTTGTAATTGTACCAGTTTCCACCATTTCCTCTGGCAGCTCGTTCCATACATACAGCACAGAAATAGATCCTTCGGTGCAACCAGTCCATGCCAAACTAATCCCAAACTAATCCCTCCTCAGATCTCTGATTAACCATATGGATAAACAATTGAAATTGGCTACTTAGAATATTTATCGATAGAGCAAATCTGGGGCCTTTTCTTCAATATGCCAGAGTATTTTAAGAGGTTTTCACCTTTCTGTGACTTTTCTACCACCTCTGTGAATGTGGACAGAATTGCAATTTCCCAAAATAATCAATCAATTGAAGTTCTGATGTGTTGCATGAAAATACCAGGTAAATGACATTCTGAGTAGATGTGAAATTCCTTGACCTTGTATTTGAAAAATAAGTCATTCTATTTAAAAATCGGTGAACATCTTTACTAAAACATGATATTTCATAGAATTGTGATGTTGCATTTGTCTTCAATAATATATTATAATAATTGTACATAATCTGCAATGTCTTACAGCTCAATTTCACTTCATAATTCTTCAATGTAATCTTCAAATATTTAACATTAACACGTGGTAACATATATGATATATATGTCCTGATACTGGTTGCAACATGACTAGATCACATTAGATTCCACCTCCAATACTTGCATTCCTTCAATTAATACAGGCACCTGCTGTAATTATTTTGTGTTTTGACTACTTGATTTAAATCTCTGATAGTATTGGATATTGTGAGGTGCATTGCACAATGAATGAAAAAAGTGGATAAATTCCAGGTATCACTGACAATAAACATAGAATATATGCTACAGGGGTAATTTCATTCATCCCCGAGTGGAAAAAATCTACTAGATCAAATTAATCTTGATTTTATGCTCCATCTTTTTCATCACCTGAAAAGCAAGGTCCAATTTGCTCTCTGTATCTAATGTTCAATATCCTAATTGCCTTTTCTGACTTGCGGACCAATTAATAAAGATATAATTTGAAATAATAAATACATTTTTGGAAAAACTGACAGTCCAAAGCTGTATAACATGTGAAACCCAAACAAAGGATTTATAAACAGATTGTAAACCCTGACACTAGATGGTGCTCCAGGTTGTTAAAATTTTGTTTTTGAGGGGATTACAGTTCGGCCTTGCACAAGAATATTGTTCTCTTAAGGTGAGAAACAATGCAGCAACTGTAATGTCTGAGGCTGGAGATAATCAGTCATCGCCTGAATGTAAGTCCGGTATCTGGTGAAACTCTAATCGATTGGACAGTCATTCCAAATTGCAATTTTTATTATGCAATCTACTCCTAGCTAGGTTTGCAGATGGTTTCAAAGTAAACACTTTATCTATACATCAGTGTACTATATGGTAACTATAGTTCATTTCATTTTTTATCATCTTCACTACTTAGCCATCATATTTCCTTGAAATCGGAAAGTTTCACCTTACCAGTGGTGAAACTTTCCCCAATACTCATTAAAGGCCTTATTCACAGAATCCCTGCAAGTGTAGAAAGATGCCAGTCAGCCCATCAAGTCTGTGCTGACCCTCTGAAGAACATCCCACCCAGACCCAGACCCCCATTCTGTCCCTTGGATGCTGCATTTCCTGTAGCTAATCCACCAGCCTGCATTTCCCTGCATTCTACAGGCAACTTTGCATGGCCAAATCACCAACCTGCACATCCCTGCATTCTACAGACAACTTTGCATGGCCAAACTACCTAACATGCACATCTTTGGACTGTGGGATGAAACTGGAGCAGCTGATGGAAACTCATTTGGGGAGAATATTCAAACACCAGCCAGCCAGTCACCTGAGGCTGTTATTGAATCTGGGTCCCTGGCACTATGAGGCATCAGTGCTAACCACTGAGCCACACTTTTACCCACAGTTGGTGGAGATTAATATTTAAACTCTGCTTTAGTTTGCAGACAGCGGATAAAATTAGGGATATCAAAACATCCATGATAAAGAGTAGGCATGCTTGAACATTTAGAGCATGCCCTGGTCACCGGTCACTTTAATCATTAATAAGTCACACTGTCCCATTCAGAGTTAAAGATCTCCACAGAAACAAATGATTACATTGAGTGTCTGCCCAGTGTCAACAGTGAATTTTCTCTTGCCTGTAATTCTCCAGAGAAAGTTGCTATGGATATAATGCATGCATTGCAATTATCAACTCAGCTCATCTTTTCAGTAAAGATCTCCACAAGAGGAATTTCACCTACAAAGCTTCTCAGTGTACATTTTGTAAGTCAACTTCAAATGATAAACAATGGCTAGTTTTGAAGAGGTTCATCATCTACTCATTTGCAATACTTCAGTACTACTTACTTTTGCAAAATCTTTGTTTCAGGATAAGCTTTTGAATTACAGATACATACATTTGACATTCTATTTGGGAAAGGCAGGTTGACCTGTGAAGATGCAAAACAAATTGTGATAATAAAAGTACTTCGGCATTTATACTGAAGTCAACGTGAAGAACTGTGTTCAATGTTTTTTTAAGCTTGAGTGCTCTGTAAGAGGTATTAATATTGAATGATGGACGTCTGAAAAAAAGGTTGAAAACTGTGGTACAGGTCCAGATTAAGTTTATTAAGGTTCAGAATATTTCCTAATAATTACAATAGACAGAATTTGTCACTACAAGAAATTCTATCAGGTTGAGGTTTTATCAAAAGTTTGGGCCTTTCCTGATCCTGAACTGCAACCACAATAGTAGATAAGCAGCAGCCCTGGAGAGAGTGATATTTATGCTACAGGAGAAGCCAGCAGGAGAATAGGTAATTAATTGTATTCAGGTACCTGACATATGGAGAGTAAGCTTGGACTACCTGCACAGCGAATAACCAAGGGTTCCTCAAAAACGCCATGCTGAGCAACACAGCCAGGGCGAGGTGTACCCGTAATTTTCTACTTCATTATTTTATTGATGCACACCATACCACTTTGAGCACTTGGAAGTGAAGTGCATCACAAACAGTTGTTTATTCCTATAACTTATTGAACTAGGACTGATGCTCATGTATCTGGCATCCAGGGACTGCCAGAGACCAGTGGGTAACACTGTTTCATTGACGTTTGCTTCCGTCATTATGAATAGGGCTACATTTAGTGTTGCCAGTGCCCAAGGTCAGTGCTACATGCCAACCTTGCTCTTCCATTTAGTAAGATGTTTGATGTTTTACCTCCAGCCCACTTTCCTGTTCTATTCCGATATTCTTCATAATATTAACGCCCAAAAATCTCGTGATCTCAGTCCTGATGCGCATTGATTGAACATCCACAATGCTCCCGGTTAGAGATTTCCAAAGTTACATACTGCACCGTTAGGAAATGTTTTTCTCAGCTCATTTCACAATATCTGACCTACTTAACCTAAGTCTCCAAGTTCTGTGCTCTCCAGTCATTGGGCACCATCTCTCACCATCTACCCTGCCAAAGATTTCTAAGTCTGTTACCTATTTCAATAAAACCACCATTCACTCTCTAATTGAGTTGATGAGGGGGTGTCTGCCATGAAGCTGATTAACCAGTGCTCCAGGGCACTCTGTGACTGATCATGGTAGACCCTTTGTCTTACATATCTTAAAGATATCCATTTTTCTTGGACCTGACCGATGACAGGATCCTGAACCTGTCTGTGAGAGAGAAACAGCCCTTCTGTTAATTGTCTAAGAATTCAAAGCCATGAGGAGGAATTGTTTAACAAGCTCCAAGTTTAATGCATTTTGTGATACAAACAGAGAAACTGCTGGAGAAACCGTCCAGGTCTAGAAGCATCTGTAAACTGAAGAAAAGTCACTTGACTTGAAATGTTAACACTGTTTGTCTCTCCACAGATGCTGCCAGACCTGCTGAGTTTGTCCAAACAAAGCTAAAGTTTTTGGACAAGAAAGTTAAGAAAAAAATGAAGAAAGATTTAAGTACTTCCCCAATCTTAGAAGAAATTGCAGAATATTTAGTTTGTGTTTGTTACTTGCTGGAAAAACACTCATGAGACAGGAGTCAGTCAACAGCACATTGAAAAAGAAAATACGAGCAGGAGTAGGCCATTCAGCCCTTCAAGCCTGCTGTGCCTTTCAATGTGATGATGGTAAACAAGCAGGAAGCTGGAAGAACACAGCAAACCAGACAGCATCAGGAGGTGGAGAAGTCAACGTTTCAGGTGTAACCCTTCTTCAGGACTGAGGGTGTAAGGGGAGTTGCAGGTGTGGGGGGACAGGGTGGTGAAGTGGGGATGAATGAATGTTGTACCCTCTAACTGTCTTCACTTACACCTTCAGTCCTGAAGAAGGGTTATACCCGAAATGTTGACTTCCCCACCCCCTGATGATGCCTGGTTTGCTGAGCTCTTCCAGCCTCCTGCTTGTCTGTCTTGAATTTTCTTGTGTCTCTATTCAATATGATCAAGGCTGATCATCCAATGCAATCCCCTATTCCTGCTTTCTATGCACCCTTTGATCCCTGTAGCCCTAAGAACTGTATCTAACTCTTCTAATAACATTGAGGTAAACGCAGTCCGAAATCTTTCTCATGCTGCAATGCAACAGCCAAGTAGCTCAGGGTGCACATATATCTGATTGCATTTATATCTTGATATGTTTCTGGATGTTTATACACAGGCTGGCTTTTAAATCATCAGTGTGAATTTTTTTCTGTTTCAAGTTCCCCCAGGCACATGACCCTCCTAAACATTGACAATGTTCCTAGGCATTATGACCCACCTGCTTTTGTCTGCATGGAAACAGGAGGGGATACAGTTTCTGTTTTATTGTGTGGGATTGAAAGACATTTAATTTTTCTGTTACACATGGATTCAGGATCAGCATAACGCGTGATTAGTTATTTCCCTCTGCTGTGGTCTTTTCAGATCATTATGACGATCAGCGCAGAGGATAAAGATATGCCACCTACTACACCACAATTTCATTTCAGATTGTCACCTGAGGCTGCTACCAATCCTAACTTCACAATCCACGACAACGGAAGTAAGAACTGTTGCTTTTTAAAAAAATTTCTCTATTCTAAAATGACAGGCTATTTCCTACAGATTTCTTCAAACTAATTATCTTATTTTAATACATGCCCTGTCTTTGTTGCAATTTTTTTAAGCCATTGTGTGTCATTCGGCTGACTGCTGGAAGCTACACAAATAACTATGCTTTCAAAATGATGACAATCTTTATCTGAGTAATCAGCAAAACATCCACTTGGTTCCTTGTATTCTTTTGTAATTTCAGATCCTTGCAAAGATTTTCAGTTTATCAGTTTACTTCTTTATTTTTGGCTGACATTTCCATTGAAATTATTGTTTTCCTGTCATTTTTGTATCACTCACAGCATTATTTTGACATTTATGAAGCAATTTGGGTCTCTTTCTCCCCGTAATTGTGTCATACACATTTCGCAATTTGTTTATTATCCTGAAATACAGATAATTGAGAGTTGTATTTTGAAACCGGAGATTAGTTTTCTGTTGCAGGGCGGAGATGAATAGATCCTTGGTTAGGTAGATGGGAATGCAGTCTTGAAGTTACAATCAGATCAGCTGTGATCTTTATTGAATTACAGTACAGGCTGGAGGGGATGAATGGCCTCCTCCTGTTCCTTGTTTGTATGGGCGAGGGTAGCATCTTTAAAAAGGTGTATTGTGGGTGGTCAAACACATCATGGTGTGAAGCAGAGGCCATTGTTTAAAAAGCTTGTTTCACTACAGCTCTCCTGGTGCAGTTATAAGTATCAGACCGGCAATGGTAGGCAGGGCAAGAATAGCCTCACCACAGCTAAAACAACAAATTCTTCAGCCAGATCCCACTCCAGTCAGAGTTTTGTAATATTGCCGACTGTACCCGCCTCATGATGAAAGTACAGCTACCTCCTGTGACTGTAGTCTTTAGGGCTATGGGGATATGGGGGAAACAGCTGGTGCAGGTGGAAGAGCGCTTGAGGACAGTTTTGAGATGGTGTTGGCACAGGGAAATTGAAAACTTTATTGTAAATTAAAGAACTTTACAAAGCAACTAATGTGCTAAGTTGTTTGAAGATTTGTGAGATAGAAAGGGAGCCCTGTTGGTGATTGGGTTGATTGAAGTTTTCAGATTATTGGTAGCGTTGGAAATGTTTTTTCTATTCATTGGTGGGATGAGGGCATTACTGGCTAGGCCAGCATTTATTGCCCATTTCCAATTGCTCAGTTAGCTGTTGAGAGTTAACCACATTGCTGTAGGTCTGGAGTCACATGTAGGCCAGACCAGGTAAGGATGGGAGTTTCCTTCCCTGAAGCACATTAGTGAACCAGATGGATTTTTCCAACAATTGATGGTGAACTCATGGTCATCATTTTGACTCTTAGTTCCAGATTTTCTTCGGAATCAATGGTGAATAAAGGGTGGTGGTTCAAAAAGAATAGGTTATCACAGCCTGGATAACTAAGATTGATCAAATTCTCACATGTAAAGCTTTGAGAAATTCAAAACTAAGGCAAGTTGATTTGAAATAAAAACATTTCCTATTCGAAGAACATGGGAACAGAACCAGATCCCCTTGATATTATTTCAGGTTTGAATTTTTTCATAGTGGTTTGCCGATACCCTGTCAGAAGTCCCCTGTAGGTTTAGCCACAATTTTCTTTTTAAATTTGTGCGAAGATTTGTAGTTCGGGTGCTCGTTGTTGTGATTCTGTTCGCCAAGCTGGGAATTTGTGTTGCAGACGTTTCGTCCCCTATCTAGGTGACATCCTCAGTGCTTGGGAGCTTCCTGTGAAGCGCTTCTGTGATCTTTCCTCCGGCATTTATAGTGGTTTGAATCTGCCGCTTCCGGTTGTCAGTTCCAGCTGTCCGCTGCAGTGGCTGGTATATTGGGTCCAGGTCGATGTGCTTATTGATTGAATCTGCGGATGAGTGCCATACCTGTAGGAATGTCCTGGCTATTCTCTGTGTGGCTTGTCCTATAATGGTAGTGTTGTCCCAGTCGAACTCATGTTGCTTGTCATCTGCGTGTGTGGCTACTAAGGATAGCTGGTCGTGTCGTTTCGTGGCTAGTTGGTGTTCATGGATGCGGATCGTTAGCTGTCTTCCTGTTTGTCCTACACTACATAGGACAAACAGGAAGACAGCTAACGATCCACATCTATGAACACCAACTAGCCACGAAACGACACGACCAGCTATCCTTAGTAGCCACACACGCAGATGACAAGCAACATGAGTTCAACTGGGACAACACTACTATTATAGGACAAGCCACACAGAGAACAGCCAGGAAATTCCTAGAGGTATGGCACTCATCCACAGATTCAATCAATAAGCACATCGACCTGGACCCAATATACCAGCCACTGCAGCGGACAGCTGGAACTGACAACCGGAAGCGACAGATACAAATCACTATAAATGCTGGAGGAAACATCACAGAAGCGCTTCACAGGAGGCTTCCAAACACTAAGTATGTCACCTAGACAGGGGATGAAACATCTGCAACACAAATTCCCAGCTCGGTGAACAGAACCACAACATTTCTTTTTAAATAGTTAAAGTGAGTTCTGACACTGAGAGTCTCCACAAACTGAAACAAACATACAACAGCTGAAATAAATTAGCCTGCAATTTACCTGAAAACATCTGGTGATTTCTTTAAATATCACAAAGTAATGTCATCCTCACACCCCCCCAGGCTGCTTCACTCCTGACATTTGTGAGATTCACAAATAGAGAAAATACAGTTAATTATATTCTTTCACGATGCTAGCTGATGGTAGTCTTGGCTGAACCACATCCCAGAGTGAAACCAGCCTTAATAAGTCATGTGTTTAGATTTTAGGTTTAGTTAGTTAGCGTAGTGGTTATCCACTGAGGCATATTCACATGACGTAACAGATATTATTTAAGAACAGATCAGATGTTATTCCACAGAACAGCCAATTCAAGAGCAAACAATAGCTATATAAATACAAAACTCAGTTGGCAAAATCTGAAACACACAGCAAAACAATGCTCAATCATTTGTTTTCCAGCAAGATTCCTTTAGAGACTCAAGTCCAGAGAAATCACACCCTAAGCTCACTGAACATACTGTTTCTTCTTAATGTACTGTGGAGACAGTTTAGTTTGTTATTTCCAGATCTACTGACATAAATTTCCCACAAACGTGATAGCCTAAACTTTCTCAGTTCTGATAAGCTGCAGATTTCTAACCAAATTCTCAAGATTTGAAAGTTCTACCAACTAAACCCTTCTACTAAGGTAAATTGTTCCCTGAAATACCCTGACATTCTTTTAGAAGGGTAGCTAACTTTGCTTTTCTACTCAACTCTGATGCTTTTTGAACCGAATGAATAAAACTTGTGCACCCTATTTTCTTCTCAACTGAAAACCAAACAAATGGCCTTCTATATTGACCTTACCTTGTATATTTACCTTACCTGTTACAGATTTAATGATATAAATATCTTTCTATTCACATCACAGGTGTCCACAGTCAACTGCTTTCTGACAAAATGCTGGAGATCATCCCCATTCCAGAAGGAATATCTGACCTTGTCTTTTTTTAAAGGAAAACCCCTCATGGAAATAACCATCACCTGTCACTATTCAAAAGTTCCGATTCCAAAAATAATATATTTATGTATCACAATTTTCATCATGATGCAAGCATAAGAATTGTATTGAGCCCTTTGAGCCCTTCTCTGCTATAAAGGGGACTATTCTTTTCAAATTCATCTTGTGAAGTCCTCTTAGAATCATGTATGTTTCAACAATATCATCTCTTATTCTTCAAATCTCCAATGGTATAGGCCCAATCTTTCCTGGTCAGGGAACATCCTCATCCAAAGAATGAAGTCAACCTTCTCTGAACTGCTTCTTATATCCCTTAGGTACGGGGACCAAAACTGGATTTGGACTCCAGATATGATCTTATGATTGCCTTGTACAAGTGTAGCTAGATGCCCTACTTTTATGTTCCACTTTCCTTGCAAAACAAAAACTATAATGTTCTGTTGCCCTCCTAATTACTTCCTGTACCTGTGCACTAAATCTTGTGATAGCAGAAAACCAGGCCCCCTAAACCTCTACAACCTTTTGCCAAACACTCTACATTTAAAAAATGGTCTACTTCTCTATTCTTCTGACCAAAGATAATAATTATACTCTAGTTTCACATTTTTGCCTATGTTTTAAACTGCCTATATTCTCTTGCAGTCTCTTTATATCTTCTTCACAACTTGCTTTCCTACCTATCATTATGCCTTCAGCTAATTTAGCAATCATACATTGCAATCATCTATTCATCTAAGTCATTGATGTAGATTGTAAATAGTTGAGATCCCAAGACTAAACTTACACTCCATTAGTTACAGCTTTCTCATCTGAAAGTAATTCATTTATACTTATTGTTGCTTTCTCGTTAAACAAACCAATCCTACCCCAATCTAATATGTGGCCACTGCACCATAACTTCAAAGTTTTTGCAGTAACATTTGATTTGTACGTTTTGTAAATCTAACTACAATGTATCTACATGTTTCTCTTTGCCTACTTTGCTGGCTATTTTCTCAAGAAGTATTTTTACTATAACATTGGTTCTCTTTCACGAAATCAAATTGCTTCTTCAGGATTGTGCTCAGGCTTTTCAAGTACTGACATACAATCTCTTTAGTAATAGATTCAAACATTTTCTCAATGATAGATGTTAGGATAATCAGCCGACAGTTCCCTCCTTTTTTTTGTACTCGTCCTCTCTTGAATATGAGAGATGCATTTGCTGTTTCCCAATCTGATAGAACATTTCCAGATCCACAATTGAGGAAGTTTTGAAAATTGTGTCTTTGAATATTGTAAAACCAGAAGTCAATAGATTCTTGTTAAGCAAGTAGTAAAGGCTATTGGGAGTAAGAATGTTGAGTTGATACTGCAATCGGATCATCTACTCTTTAAAATATCTTTATGGAATATTGCTGTTGAAGGCTGGGCCAGTTTTTATCTCCCATCCTGAATTACTCTGGAGAAGGTAGTAGTGAGCTGCATTCTTGAACTCCTGCAAGCTATGATACATAACAGTGTTGTTATAGTCATAGTCATACAGGTACACAGCACAGAAACAAGCTTTTCAGCCCACCTTGGCCCGTATCCCTATAGACCTTTCCTATTCTTGTTGCTGTCCAAATGTCTGTTAAATGTAGTAATTGTATCCACCACTACCACAGCCTCCATAAACACACCACCCTCTGTGTGAAAAGGTTGCCCCTCGGGTCGCTTTTAAATCTTTCTGCTGTCACCTTAAACCTATGAGAAGGAGTTTGAGGATTTCACCACAACCACTCAAAATGAACATTGGTAAGTTAACTTGGGGTGTAAGGATATCCACAGTGGTGTTCATAGAGTAGGCTCATGGAGCTAAGAGACTTACTCATGCTGTTCGCTCATTTATTTACTTGTAACTAACACATGATTGAGTCGCGAAATATAAGCATGTGAAATTGCATGGAAACCTAAGGGAAATAAATTTGTAGGAGCTACAGCAATCAAGCCAGTGAATGGGACAGACTGAATTGCCTTAGGGTGATGGAAATGTAGCCATGGATCTCTTGCTGAAAGAGGTGCCTGCTGATCCTCTAGGAACCTAACAATTACATTTTTCAAAATGAAATGTTGGCCAGCTGGTGAGTCACAACACACTTTTCAGTTCCACTATGCTTCACCTTTTGGGCTAATTACATATTCCTGTCTCTATTCTGTCAATGATAAAAGCCAACGATCATTGTGCCATAATCCTCTTCCTGCTCATTTTGTAAAACGGAAACTTTATGGTAAAGATTCAGGTTCTCATACTGTGCTTGTTATAAAGTTCTTTTCATACATTTCAAGGAATTAAGTTGCTAATTTATTTGATAAATTGATGACAATTTTGATAATCCAAATGTAATGTGTAAGGAAATTGCAAGTGATGCCTTCACAAATATTCTTTCCTGGAAACAAAGTCCAATTTCTAAAATCGGATTATGGTATTCCATTTTGAAGAGTGTTGCTCCACACGTCAAGAGGTGCTTACTTGCCAAATACAGAAAGCTCAGGAGAATTGAGAATGAAACTGGCTTGATTGTTTAATGATTTCAAATCAACAGCATTTTTCAAATGTTGTTTAACAGTGGTTAGACCTGACTCAGTGGACAGCATCTTGCCACATGAGTCTGAAGGTTGGGGGATCAAGACCACATTTGAGCCCATAGTCTTTGTGTCTCACTGTAAGGCAGAACTGAGGTTATGCTGCACTGTTGATAATGCCATTTTTTGGATGAGAAGTTAAACTGATGCCCCATCCAACTCCACAACTGACTTGCAGAAACTAGCACGGCACTTTGTGAAAGAGGAAGGTATTTGGGCCAACAAGTATCCTTCAGTAATCATGAATAAAACAACTTAGTTACTTTTTTTTTCCTCTCATTACCATTTGTTAATCTAACATTGGTAAATTGGTTATCCTGTTGTCTGGTCTTGACATTGACAGCATTGAGTAACATTACTTCCTTGGTTGTGAAACAGGGAGAGTCTAGTAAAGCCATTGTATTAAAATAACCCACAGCTTTTTTTTAGATTAGATTACAGTGTGGAAATAGGCCCTTCGGCCCAACAAGTCCACATCGACCCGCCGAAGCGCAACCCACCCAGACCCATTCCCCTACATTAGCCCTTCACCTAACACTAGGGGCAATTTAGCATGGCTAATTCACCTAACCTGCACATTTTTGGATTGTGGGAGGAAACCGGAGCACCCGGAGGAAACCCACGCAGACACGGGGAGAATGTGCAAACTCCACACGGAGACTCACCTGAGGCAGGAATTGAACCTGGGTCTCTGGCGCTGTGAGGCACCGTGCCACCCATTTTTTTTTCCATATTCCAAATACTTTCCAACTCACCTTCTCATTCCAGCCAGAGTTCAAATCAGAGCCAACATCACTCTGGAGTGGAAAGTGAACAAAAATAATTCACAAAAAATTGACCTTCTTTCATTGGAATTAACAACTTAACAATGAGCAGTCACTTTGGATGGTGATGGGAAACCTTTCTTGTATGGTACTCACTCAACAACAGAATCTTGTATTCATATAGCAGGTTTAAAATATCCCAAGATCATTTACAGGAATAATTATCCAGAAACATTTGACACCAGGCCACTTAATGAGATAGGGAGAAGTGACCAGAAGCTCGGCGGAGGCAAAGGAGATTTGAAATCATAATGTAAAGAAGAGGCGAGGGATGCAGACATTTCGGGAGGGCAATCAGGTGTCCAGCAGTTGAAGAGGCAGGTACCATTGGGAGGCCATAACTCAAAGAACACAGAGCTCTCAGAGCATTGTGGTGATGGAGAAGATTACAGAACTAGGGAGTTGCAAAGCCATAAAGGGATTTGAAAACCAGGGTGGTACCTTTGATAGAAGCCAGAAGAGATCCCATGAAGCCCAATGAGCACAATTGGTGATGAGTGAATGGAACTTGATATGAGTTACAATAATTTTTGGATGAGCGCAAATTTATGAAATGTAGAAGATAGGATATTTGGAACTGGAACACTTTTTTAATACACACATGTTGTTAGCTGGATAAGCATTTATTGTTTGTTCCTAATTGCCCTTGAGAAGGTGGTGGTGAGCTGCCTTCTTGAACCACTGCAGTTTATGTGCTGTGGGTTGACTCACAATGCCCTTACGGAGGGTATTCTGGGATTTTGACCCTGCGACCCTGAAGGAACAGTGATGTATTTCCAAGTCAGAATCGTGTGTGGCTTGGAGGGAAACTTGCTGGTGGTGGTGTTTCCATGTATTTGCTGCCTTTATCCTTCTAGAGCCACAGAGTCATAGGGTCTTACAGCACGGAAACAGACTCTTTGGTCCAATTCATCAATGCCGACCAAGTTTCTCAAACTGAACTAGTTTCACTTGCCTGCTTTTGGTCCATATCCTTCTAAACCTTTTCCTATTCATGTCCCATTCCAAATGTCTTTTAAATGTTGTAATAGTATCAGCCCCCACCCTTCCACATACAAATCACACTCTCTGTGAAAATGTTGCCTCTCAGGTCCTTTTAAATCTTTTTCCTCTGACCTAGTTTTTAACTTACTCACCCTAGGGAAAAGACCTTTGCTTTTCACCCTATCTATGCCCCTCATGATTTTATAAACCTCTATAATGTTACCCCTCAATCTCCTATACTTCAGTGAAAATAGTCCCAGACTATCCAGCTTCTTCTATAACTCAAACCTTCCAGTCTCAGCATCATCCTGGTAAATCTTTTCTGAATCCTCTCCAATTTAATATCCTCATTCCTATAGTAAGATGACCAGAACTGTACGCAGTAGTCCAAATGTGGCCTCACCAATGTCTTTTGCAATCTCCACATGACGTGCTAACTCCTATATTCAATGGTCTGAACAATAAAGGCAGGTGTGCTAAGTGCCTTCTTAACCATCCTGTCTATCTGTGATGCAACTTTTAAAGAACTATGTATCTGAACTCCTAGATCTCTCTGTTTGACAACACTGCCCTGGACCCTATCATTAACCATAGAAGTCCCGTCCTTCTTCGTTTTCCTAAAATACAATATCTCACATTCACCTAAATTTATCCTCAGCTGATTGGTCCAATTGATCAAAATCCCTTTGTAATCTTAGATGACCATCTTCACTGTTGACTCTACTACCAATTTCAGCATCATCTGTAAACATCTTAATAATGTTTCCTAAATTCTCATCCAAATTGTTTATATAAATGACAAGCAAAAGTGGATCCAGCCACCAAATCCTGCTGAATACCATTGGATACAAGGCCCAGCCTGAAAAACAGCCCTCTACCACCACCCTCTATCTCCTACTGTGAAGCCATTTCTGTATCCCATTAGCAAGCTCATGGGTATGAATGGTGCTGCAGTAAGAGCCTTGGTGAATTTCTGTAGTGCATCTTGTAGCTGGTACACACTACTGCTACTGAGAATCAATGGTCAAGGTAATGAATATCTGTAGATGTGGTGCCAATCAAGCAGGCTGTTTTGTCCTGGATAGTGTCAGGCTTCTTGAGTGTCGTTGGAGCTGCACCCATCCAGGCAAGTGGGGAGTATACCATTACACTCTTGACTTGTGCCTTGTAGATGGTGGACAGGCTTCGGGAGTCAGGAGGTGAATTACTGACCACAGGATTCTTAGCATCTGACCTGCTCTTGAAACTACAGTATTTATACGGCAAGTCCAGTTAGTTTCTATCCAATGGTAACCCTGAGCTGTGATGGAATAGTCCCAAATAGACAAGACTCACGGTAACAAACCTTGTGACTCGAGATTCCTCAGCTTCTTTGAAGGGACAGTGATGATCCAAAATGATCAATTATTTATGAGGAGCCTGTAAGTTCCTCCAAAAAAAATCTAACAACACTTAGCTCCTGAATGGGAGTCTCAGGTTGTGGAATAGATCTTACATTCATTATCTTTACTGTTTCGGAAATCATTGCCTGAATGGCACAGCTCATGGACTATGAGCTGCTAAATATTTGCTCTATTACTTGTTGCTTGTATGGGCCACATGTTGAAAGATATTGTTCCATTCAGTCAATTTCAGATGATATTTATTGATCATTCCTCTTTCATTGTTAGCTAAGTGTTCCAGTTAGCAATTGTCTGATAAAATGCTTGTACTTTGAAACTGTTTTTGCAACATTAATGATTTCAGAAGGGCCATTAACCTCATAAAATAACTGAGAGTAGATTTTTGCAATTGTATCAGAACTAATTACATGAATTACATCAAAGAGTATGATAAGAACATTTACATTGAGGGGTGGATTGCAGTTCTGCATGAGTTCTGAAGGAGCCTTTCATGACCTCATACAGTACAGTAGACGAAGCATGAGCCAAATTATGCACAGCAAGATCCAACAGACAGCAGCATCTGATAATGGCTGAGAAATCAGAATGGCAGATGATGCAGGTACAAAAGGCGTGTCCTGTCACAAGACATTAACCCAGGCCTTGCAGCTCTGACGTTAAACTAATGCCTAGTCTGCCAGCTTTAAGCATTGGCCTTGTTTGCTGAAACTATTAAATTTCAGATATGAAACAGTCACCCAAGCTGATTACCTTATAGGATCTGAGGTAGAGAACACCTGCAGGATAGATTGGGAGATAATAGAGAATCCCTATAGTGTGGAAACAGGTCCTTCGGCTCAACAAGTCTACACCGACCCTCCGAAGAGTAACCCATCCAGTTCCGTTCCCTTACCTTATTACTCTACATTTACCCCTGACTAATGCATCTATCCTACACATCCCTGAACACTATGGGTAACTTAGCATGGCCAATCCACCTAACCTGCACATCTTTGGACTGTGGGAGGAAATCAGAGCAGCCGGAGCAAACCCATGCAGACATGGGGAGAGTGTGCAAACTCCACACAGACAGTCGCCCAAGGTTGGAATCGAACCTAGGTCCCTGGTATTGTGAGGTAGCAGTACTAACCACTGAGCCACCGTGTCTAGTGATTGTAACGTGGTCAATCAGGTGGGCTATTAATCTGGTCCAATCAGGGAGCCCTGGCTGATAGATAAGAACAGGAGAGTTTGCCACCTGGCGGTGGAGATCCCCAGTGGAGGGCTCTCTACGCGGGAGTCCTCCCCCTTTCTCTCGGGGATCTGGGGTGGAGGGTGCTGCACGCAGCGGTCCCCTGCAATTGCAGATTGCGGTGGTTCACGGACTCCCAGCCCCACTGCTTGTTCTGTGGCGCTGGGGAGTCCGTGGACCACGTGTATATTGGGTGTGGGCATTTGCACTCCCTTTTTGATTTTCTCAAAAACCTTCTCCTCTGCTTTTGGCTGCACTTCAGTCCCATGCTCCTGATCTTTGGGCACCCAGTATGGAGGAGGGAGGGCAGGTCTGAAGACCTCCTCGTGGGTCTGTTCCTGGGCCTGGCCAAACTGGCCATCAACAGGTCGAGGTAGCGGGCTGTGGAAGATGTCGTTAGGGCCGACTACCTGCCCCTCTTCCGCAGTTACGTTAGAGCCCGGGTGTCCTTGGAGAAGGAGCATGCGGTCTCCACCAACACCCTGGAGTTGTTCAGGGAGAGGTGGGCGCCGCAGGAAGTGGAGTGCATTATTTCACCCTCCAACTCTATTTTGATATAACCCCTGCCCTCTCCTTCACTGTTTGATCATGTAGCATTGCCCTTTGATGTGAAGGGCACTGCTTATCACTGGCCACTTGGGTGTTTCTTTTTTTTTACCCTGACATCCTGTTCACTCGGAGAGCTGGCTCTGAGTTAGCAAGATCAGTGTCAAAGATACTCCATATGTAAATGAAGGGGGACTTGGTGACAGGATACTGACCCTTGTGGAGTTATTTCAGAGTGGATGGGGAGAGGTGAACTGGATGGGTGGGCGACGCTATGCAAATTGTAGATGCAGAGCTGGGTGAAGGAGAGGACTTCTGGACTGGTAACAGCTGCCACAGGGCTGTTGTGGTTCTAGGATGACCATACCTACTTTTGGTAACTTCATCGTTATGGAGAAGAACCGGAAAAACTGTGGATGCTGGAAAACCACAACATCAAAGGACAACAGAATCAGAAATTGCTGGAAAATCTCAACAGATATGGCAGCATCGTTGGAGAGAAATCAGGATGTTGTTGGAAATGGAGGCGGGTGAAACTAGTTTGGGAACAGGGTCAGCATGGACTAGTTGGACTGAATGATCTGTTTCTGTGCTGAAAGGCTTTCTATGACTCTCTGCTGCCAGATGGAATGAAAATGAATAGTTGGTTTCATTTTCAGTCTATGACTGTCCCTTTAAATATTGCTGATGTGTCTGTCACATTTGGTGAGAGGATCAAAAACAGCCCTCAGTTCACCAATTAACATGTTCAGAAGGGACTCAGGCTCATTTAAAGCAGTTGTCATTCTGGGGCAGATGGAGCTGGAGAGATAGTACTCTGAAGTTGGCTGCTCAGATCCAATTAATTTTTATTCCCAACACTGTAATGACGGTGATCATTATATCTCTGAATATAATCCCAGTGATGTTGATTAAGAATACGTGATGATACCATATGTGGAGTACTGTGCACAGTGTTAGTCTCATTATTTAATAAAGAATGCAAATATATTGGAATCAGTTCAAGGAAAGCTTACTAAACTAAAATTGGAATGGGTGGGTTTTGTGCTGAGGAAAGGCTAGCCCAGCTCAACTTGTATCTTCCACAGTTTAGATTAGGTGACAGGATTGAAACATAAGATCCTGAAGAGACAAAAGCAAAAGTTGCTGGAAAAAGCTTAGCAGGTCTGGCAACATCCATGGAGAGAAATCAGAGTTAATGTTTCAGGTCCGGTGACCCTTCATCAGAACTGATCCAATTGAGTCTTGACAGAGTGGAGATGGAAAGCTTGGTTCATTTTATGTGATATTCTAGAAGTAGGGGTAGAGAAACAGAAATTGCTGGAAAAACTCAGCAGGAACCGCAGCAGCTGCAGAGAGAAAGCAGAGTGAATGTTTTGGGTCTTTTTCTGAAGAAAGGTCTCTGGATCCTCCTGAGGTTTTCCAGCAATTTCTGCTTGTGTTTCCAATTCCCAGCATCTGCAGTTCTTTGTTTTTCTCTGTTTAGTCTCGAACTGGGTAGGGGTGGAGGTCACTGTTTAAAAAGGGTCTCGCCATTGGCGACAGTATTATTGACCAGACCAGACACCCCCTCCAATTATTGTAAGAACCATTTTCAACCCTAACTTTTTCTTATTTTAAAGGCAGATGTGAAGTGTGTATTCCAGATGTGATGTAGTTGGTCAAACTACTCAATGTTAAGCAAAACACAATTTATTTAAACCGCATAGTTAAAATACAAACAAAAGAAAAAGGAATTAGGATATCTTTGTTGGAAAACTTATCCAAATAATAGATAAAGTATCAATTATTCCAGTATAATAACATCCCATAAACACACTCCTTGGCAAAAAGGCAATTTCGGACACAGATTCTCACATGCAGTTCTCCAGTCCAGGAGGAAGAAACATCCAGAGAAGATTTGGTGACTGTAGCAACCAAGAGACATTCACTGAAGCTGAAAACTCTTTTGTGATCCCAAACAGCTTCCGATGTTACTGTCAAAAAAGCCAAACCCAGAAACTGGATCAGTGAGAGCGGGACACACCCATTCAGGCTGCTTCCATTGTTCTAACTTTAAAAAAAAAACTCAAGGCGTTACTTTGAAGCTGGCTTCAAAGCTGGCTTCAAAGTAGCCAGTTCGGCACCTCTGCCTTTACAACCTCTCTTCAAAACAAAAAGATCAAAATAACCTTTTAAAGTCATAACTCTGTCACAACAGAGAAGAAGAGAACTTTTTCTCCCTGAGAGGGTTAGGTCATTAGACTTCTCTTCCTCTCAAAAGGCTGTGGAAACATGATCTTTGAGTAGTTTCTTTTAATAGCAGAGACAGTCTGATAAGCAAAGGGATGAAAGGTTATCAGAGCTAAACAGGAGTGTGGATTAATCAGATTAGCTGTGACCTTCTCAAACAGCAGAACAGGCTTAAAGACCACTCTTAGTCTGAATTCATGTGTCCGTATGTGGACTTCATTACTGGACATCACTATTCTCCTAAAAATGATTCACAGGTATTATAGAGTCATAGAGATGTACAGCACAGTTTTTGGTTCAAATTGTCTATGTCAAACAGATATCCTAATGTAATCGAGCCCTATTTGCGAACATTTGGCCCATATCCATCTGAACCCTTCCTGTTTACATACCCATCCAGATGCCTTTTAAATGTTGTAATTGTACTAGCCTCCACCACTTCCTCTGGGAGCTCATTCCATACAGGCATTACCCTCTGCATGAAGAGGTTGCCCCTTAGGTCTCTTTTTTGCATCTTTCCCCTCTCACCCTAAACCTATGCCTTCTAGTTCTTGACTCTGCTAGCCTGGGAAAAGACCTTCTGGATCAGTGGTGCTGGAAGAGCACAGCAATTCAGGCAGCATCCGAGGACAGGCAAAATCGACGTTTCGGGCAAAAGCCCTTCATCAGGAATAAAGCTATTTACCCTACCCATGCCCCTCACGTTCACTGGAAAGAGTAGAAAAGTCCTTGGGTTAACTTATCACATGAAAGTTGGCTGTACAGCCAAAGCTCAGTAGTGCACTTAACAGTCAACTTGTATTCAGTGTTGGCAAATTCTTTTGTCTGAAGAGCCTTATTAAATAAAATTGCCTTAAAATTATTTAAACACTATTGGGACTCAAAAGGTTAAAAACAATCAGCGGTACTAAACCAAAACTTAACTATTGCCAAGTCACAGGTAGAATGCTTAACATGCACATGTAATTTTCTTACACTTACAACATAAATCGAATTACATTTATGTTATAAAAAAAATCAAAGTTTTCATAGATCTAACTGAATTATCACATACTTTAAAAAAACCTATAATTTTACCACCTTTAAAACAAACCTTAATTTATGAGGCATAGATATAAACATTTTATTTCACAATTCACTGTTACTATTAAAATAGCTTTAATAGTTGCTTTCAGAGTAATTTTCATCTCAGATATATCAGAAATATTAATGATTGCAAATATGAGATTTATTTCTCAGACCAATGGCATTATCTATGACCACAGTATGTCTATGCAATTCAAGCAGGTTTTTCTGCAGATTTGATGTTTTTCATTATTTACTCATGGGACATGGGCATCACTAACTGGGCCAGCAGTTAATTGACCATTCCGAGTTACCCTTGAGAAGTGGTGGTGAGCTGCCCATTTGAACTGGTGTTGTCCATCTGCCATAGGGTCTATTCCTGATGAAGGGGTTTTGCCCAAAACGTCGATTTTCCTGCTCCTCGAATGCTGCCTGAACTGCTGTGCCTTTCCAGCACCACTCTAATCTAGACTTATGCCGTAGGTTGACCTGTAATGCCATTAGGGAGGGAGTTCCAGGATTTTGACCCAGCAATAGTGAAGGAATGGCGATATATTTCCAGATCAGAATGGCGATCGGCTTAGAGAGGAACTTGAAAGTGGGGGTGTTCCAATTTTTTGCTGCCCTTGTTCTTCGAGATGGAGATGGTCATGTGTTTGGAAAGTGCTGTCAAAAGGAGCCTTGGTGAACTTCTGCAGTGCATTTTGTAGATAGTACAGCTGCTGCTACTGAGAGTCGGTGGTGGAGGGATTGCATGATTGTGGATAGGATGCAAATCCAGTGGGCTGCTTTATCCTGGATGGTGTCAAATTTTTGAGTGTTGTTGGAACCACCCCATCCAGGCAAGTGGGGAGTATTCCATCACATCCTAACTTGTGCTTTGTAGATGGTTTAGGGATTTTATTTTGTAATTAAAGCAACTATTTGAGGTGTAACATAATGATATTTTTTACTTTCCTTGAATTTATTTTAAAAGCCTTTTTCATGTTGAGGGGATCCAATTGGAAAGGTTGGGAGCTATACATGTGATGTTAAAGAACTCCCACGTGGTTCAGGAACCTAAGCCATCACCTTTTGCTGGCTGCAAAATAGTCTTAATACACAAGACCTCCTGAGTCAGAGGTGAGAATACTACCACTAAATCACGTTGCACATTGATAAACACAGTGAAAAAATATTTAGTTAGACAATTATTTAGTTAAGTTGATCTTTGGGTGATTTTTTTTATTGTCATTTAACCATTTCATTTCCAATTAGTATCATTTCTCATTTGAATCTTTAAGCTCCCTCTCCCCAGGCAATTCTGTAGCCCAGGGTAATGAATCTTGATCAGATATTAACAAAGTCTGATAGTCTTCAAAAGACAAAATGATGCACCTTTATTAAATCATGTCTTTAAGAACTGTTCAAAACAGACCATAATTTGTGCTTTGTAGATGGTTTAGGGATTTTATTTTGTAATTAAAGCAACTATTTGAGGTGTAACATAATGATATTTTTTACTTTCCTTGAATTTATTTTGACTGACTTTCAACCACTCCTTTACCTTCTCACATTTACTTTATTGAATTCACAGCAAAGGTGAAACCTTTCCCATTAATGACTTCCAGCTTATAAATCAACAACAGCAAATATTTATTATTCACATTATTATTCTTGAGAGGAACTGAGATAAGTTCCCTGTGCCAGATGGGATTTGTCCTCGGATTCTCTAGGAAACCAGGGAGGAGATTGCCGAGTCTTTGCATTTGATCTTTACGTCATCATTGTCTACAGGAATAGTCCCAGAAGACTGAATGATAGCAAATATTGTCCCTTTGTTCAAGAAAGGGAGTAAAGACACCCTGATAATTGTAGGCCTGTGAGCCTTACTTTGGGTTGTGGATAAAGTGTTGGAAAAGGTTATAAGAGATAGGATTTATAAACATCTAGAAAGGAATAAGTTGATTAGTGACAGTCTACACAGTTTTGTGAAGGGTAGGTCATGTCTCACAAACCTTACTGAGTTTTTGAGAAGGTGACCAAGCAGGTAGATGAGGTTAAAGCAGTTGATGTGGTGTATATGGATTTAAGTAAGGCATTTGATAAGGTTCCCCATGGTAAGCTATTTCACAAAATGTGGAGGCATAGGACTGAGAATGATTTAGCGGTTTGGATCAGAAATTGGCTAGCTGAAAGAAGTCAGAGGGTGGTGATTGATGAGAAATGGTCATCCTCGAGTTTAGTTACTAGTGGTATACTGCAAGGATCTGTTTGGGGCCACTGCTGTTTGTCATTTTTATAAGTGACCTGGATGAGAACATAGAATGATGGGTTAATAAATTTGTGGATAATACTAAGGTTGGTAGAAGGATAACCTTGTAGGTTACAGAGGGATATCAATAAGCTGCAGAGCTGGGCTGAGAGGTGGCAAATGCAGTTTAATGCAGAAACGTGTGAGGTGATTCTCTTTGAAAGGAGTAACATGAATGCAGAGTACTGGGCTAATGGTAAGATTCTTGGTAGTATAGGTGAACAAAGAGATCTCGGTGTCCATGTAGATCCTTGACAGTTGCCACCCAGGTTGATAGGGTTGTTAAGAAAGCAAACGGTTGGTTAGCTTTTATTGGTAGAGGGATTGAGGTCATGTTTCAGCTGTACAAAACTCTGCTGCAGCCACACTTAGAGTATTGCATGCAGTTCTGGTCACCGTATTACTGGAATGTGGTAGAAGCTTTGGAAAGGTTTCAGTGGAGATTTACTAGGATGTTGCATTGTTTGGTGGGAAGGTCTTACAAGGAAAGGTTGAGAGACTTGATGCTGTTTTTGTTAGAGAGAAGAAGGTTGAGAGGTGACTTAATTGAGACATGTAAGATAATCATCGGGATAGAAAGGAGTGAGAGCCTTTTTTATCAAATGGTGATGGCTAGCATGAGGGGCATAGCTTTAAATTGAGGGGTGATAGATATAGGACATGTCAGAGGTAGTTTCTTTACTCAGAGTAGTAGGGGCATGGAATGCACTGACTTCAACAGTAGTAGAAGCGCCAACTTTAAGGCATTTAAATGGTCATTGGATAGTCATATGGACGAAAATGGAATAGCGTAGGTTAGATGGGCTTCAGATTGGTTTCACAGGTCAGTGTAACATCAAGGGCTGAAGGACCTGTACTGCGCTGTAATGTTCTTTCTTCTTGGAGCAAGATAAGAAGTATGAAGGGATACATAATATGTATAATGTAGCTGCAAATCAGGCGAATTTCTCACCAAAAACTAATCAAGGTGGAATAAGTAATTACTTCTATGTTGCCTGATGTTTTCACTGCAGAATCTCATCACTCAAATAAACTTATGAAAGAAATGTGTAACAGTAAATGTATTCAAAGTAAAAATCACATCAGAAAATATATTCAGCACTGCAAAAGTATCTCTTTTACAATTGTTATGCAAATACACATATCTACAATTGAAATAATATTGTATTCTGGATCAATTTGTTCTGGCAGTTTTCTCTTTTCTCTTGCAATGTATTCTCAAGGGGGAAAGGGCAAATGTTGCCTGTGCAGTGCCTGCATATGAGCCATGACCAATAATTTTATGATACACCTTTTTAACTTTTACAGCTCCTCGAGTCGCCATGTTACTCATTACTTATTTGCCACACAGATAAGATTAAAACATTTATTTTAACCTGGAAAGAAATGGTTTCCTTTTATGGCATACTTTATAAGATTTTTCTCAACCCTTCCTGTAAAATTTGGAAATCAAACTAAGCATTAAAATTTATTGAACAATGCGAATTAATACTTTTTTTCTCATGAAAATAAATGACATAAGTTGTTGCAGGCAAAAACTTCACTGGAGTAAAAATGTACTGTGATAAATGTAAATGCTACCCTGCTTCTCCCAGAACTGGTTTGCACTCATGAAAGGATTAATGTATTAAAAGAATCCTTTACTATCGTTGTCTTACAGTAATCATCAGAAATACGCAGTCACATTTAACTGCATTCAGGCTTTGCTAATCTTTTGCTGCTTTATGAATGAATGTTTGAAACCATTACTTTTAAAGCACTGAGTGATAGATAATAAAAGAAGATTCCTTGTGAAGGACTGGAATGTAATAGTGGACTTAAAAACCTTGTAATGCCTTATCTGTGTCTTCACACCATTTGTCATTTCACTGCTCAGCAGTTATCTTGAGCTTGTATAAAAATACCTTGCTCAGACTTATTGCAGACTCCTAATACTCAGCGATTACTAGAAGTACACAATAGTACAATAGACCTGCCTTCCATCATCTGAGGAAGCATAAAAACGTTGCATTATTGTGGTAACTTAAATGGTTCAGGGGAGCATCTCACCACCATGTGCTCAGGAACAACAAAGAGCAAGCATTAAATGTTGGCTTTGTCATTGACGCCAATGTTCCGTGATTGACTCTTGAAAGAAAAACCATGTTACAAAGCAGTAAGGGTCTTGTCATAACATTTCAATATGTACACTTTATTTTTCATTTGTTTCCTGTTTGTAACATTACAGACAACACAGCTGGAATCTTACCCAAGAGAAATGGTTACAGTCGCAGGCAGCTAGAGCTCTATTTCCTTCCAGTGGTGGTCTCAGACAGTGGTTACCCTGTACAAAGCAGCACAAACACACTGACTATTCGAGTCTGCGGATGTGATGTGGATGGTACTATCTTATCCTGCAATGTAGAAGCTATCTTCCTCCCAGTGGGCTTGAGCACAGAAGCACTGATAGCAATCTTGCTCTGCATCATTATACTCCTTGGTGAGTCAACCTCTGTATCATGCTATTATATTGAACGCTTAATTTTTTATTATGTGGATGTGCCGATGTTGGACTGGCGTGGACAAAGTTAAAAATCACACAGCACCAGATTATAGTCCAACACATTTATTTGGAAGCACTAGCTTTCAGACCACTGCTCCTTCATCAGGTAGCTCTGGAACAGGATCATAAAACTCAGAATTTATAGCAAAACATGACAGTGCCATGCAACTAAAACAATGTATTTAACAAACTTAGATTGTTGTTAAGTCTTTCATCTTTTCAAATGGGTTGCAGGCTTCAGTTCATTAATGTGTAACTCCCAGAACTTCTCTTAAGTCATATTCTCAAGATAACTTACAGTTTTATGAAAAAAGGTGGCATCTCAGTTCAGACAATGCATTAAACATCTGAGGTGAGAGTTTGTCTGCGTTGTTGCATAGCTCCCTTCATGAGTTCTGAACTTGGCTATTTCACAGTCAGGAGCTTTCAGCCTCAGATCTTTGGGTGACCATCCTCCAAGGCGGACTTTGGGAGACACAACAACATAGAGTGGCCAAGCAGAGGCTGATAGCCAAGTTTGGAACCCATGAGGATGGCCTCAACCGGGACCTTGGGTTCATGTCACACTACAGGTGACCCCACTGCACAATACACTTTCCCACACACACACTCTTACATACACACACACTCATGCAGACCCTCCCTAATACACATGCTCTCTTTCATACACACACATACACTCCCCACACTCTCACGTACACACACACCTTCTCACACACACACACTTTACCAAGCATGCACACACTCAAACACACACTCTCTCACGCAAACTCACACTTGCACAGACATACTCACATGCTCACACTCATTCTCTCTCATTCTCTCATGTGCGCACACACACATAGAAGTCTAAGGTGAATTTGCATTTGCAGAATTAAAACTTGCAGATACATTCTATTTTACTCAAAAAGCGCCCAATCTGCAGGTAGTCTTTCCATGTAATATTTTAAAAATAGAACCAGTCTGACTCAAGATTGGGATACAGACAGACTCAATCCTCATACCTTAAATGAATTGTCTGAGCTGTGATGTCACCTTTTGTTATAAAACATTAAGTTATCTCGAGAAGGTGACTTAAAAGAAGTTCTGGGATTTTCATATTAATGAACCAAAACCTGTAACCCATTCTCAAAGATGAAAGACTTAGCAGCAATCTAGATTTGCTGACGATATCATTTCAGTTGCATGATACTATAATCTTTTCCTACAAATTCTGTGTCTTATGATCCTGCTCCACAGCTACCTGATGAAGAAGCAGTGCTCGGAAGCTAGTGCTTCCAAATAAACCTATAAACCTATAACTTGGTGTTAATTGATAATTATTTACTATTATATTTTGTCAAAATTTGAAAGGGATTCTCCATTACCTGTAACATTCAGTAAGTTACAATTAAAATACCATTGGACATTAGGATTCTTAGGTTAGTCAATTGTATTTTGATACGGATCCTATCTAAAGTTCAGAGTTGCCATGGAAACTAAAGGTGGAATGAGGAATTGTCTGCCAAAACAGGCCAAAACATTATGTGTTTCCAAGATGGAATTAAATATAGTTTTTAGGGCTAAAGGGATCAAAAGTCTGGGTAGAAAATGAGAACAGGGAACTGAGTTGAGTGATCATCCATGATCATATTGAATGGTGCAGCAGGCTTAAAGGGCCAAATGGCCGAGTCACATTTCTATTTTCAATGTTTCTATGAATGGGAACAAATTGTACAGTTGACAGAGATACATAATAACTCAAGATAGGGCCTCAACAATCTGAGATCTTAATATCTGCCTTCTGGGAAATTAGAAATGGGCAATAAATGTGAGCTTAGTCAGTGACACCCTCATCCCGTTAAAGAATGTTAAAAAAGCCTTGCCATCTGAAACTTAAGGTGAGCCCATTTACACCATAACAATCCTCTCAGTCTCTGCAATTTCCTCAAGTCTCTAATCTTCCAAGATTTTTGCATTCTTCTTCTCAGTTTAGCATCTTCAGCATCCTCGATTTTAATCACTGCACTAATATCGTACATTTAGTTGCCTTGAATTCCCTCCCTTTACCTCCCTTAATCCTTTTTCCCCATTTCAGGCACTTCTTAAAATGTATCTCTTTGATCAGATTTTTCTGTGCTTGTATCAGTTGTTTCCTGTCGGATTTTATTTTCTAACCCTTCATCGAAGCATCTTGGAATGTTTCTCTTTATTCACTCATGGGGCATGGATATCATTAGCTGGCCAGCATCTTTTTTAAGTGCCTATTGCTAGTTGGCCCTTAAGAAAGGGTGGTAAGCTTCTTCTTGAACCACTGCAGTCCACACTCTTTAGATAGACTCACAATGTCCTTAGGGAGGGAATTCTAGGACTTTAAACCAGCTACAGTGAAGGCATAGTAGTATATTTCCAAGTCAGGATGATGAATGGTTTGGAGGTTAACTTGCAGGTGGTGGTTTTCCCATGTATGTGCTGCCTTTGGCCTTCTCGATGGAAGTGGTTGTGGTTTGGAACTTGCTGCCTAAGGATTGCTGGTGAATTCTGCAGTGCATCTTGTAGATAGTACACACTGCTGCTACTGAGCATCGGTGGTGAAGGGAGTGGATGCCTGTGGATGCAGTGTCTGTCAAGCAGGCTGCTTTGTCCTGGGTGGTGTCAAGCTAGAGTGTTGTTGGAGCTGCACTCATCCAGGCAAGTGGGGAATACTCAATCACACTCTATCCTCATGCCCTGTATATGTAAGACTGGCTTTGGGGATTCAGGATATGATTTACTCACCGCAGTGTTCCTGGCCTCTAACCTATTCTTGCAATCAATGTGTTTATGTGGTGAGTACATTTGAGTTTATGGACAATGGACATCCTGAGGATGTTGATTGTTGGGGTTTCAGCAATGGTAGCACCATTTGATACCAAGGGGTGGTGATTAGACTGTTTCTTATCAGAGCTGATCGGAGCTTGGCATTTATGTGGTGTGAATGTTATTCACTGATTCTCAGCCCAAGCCTGGATATTGTCCAGATCTTGTTGCATTTGAACATTGACTGTATCAGTGTCTGAGGAGTTGCAAGTGGTGCTGAACATTGTGTAATCATCGCTGAACATCCCCACTTCTGACCTTAATGAAGTAGCTGAAGATGATTGGGCCTAGGACATGACCCTGAGGAACTCTTGTAGAGATATCCTGGAGTTGAGCTGACCAACCTCCAAAAAATCACAACCACCTCCTAAAATACCAGTTATAACTCCTGGAGTGTTACGTTAATGGAGTCGTATAAACAGAAGTTATTGCTGCTGTCTCATTAATATGATATGAGTATCAGGAAACAGATCATGATTTTAATTCCATTTAAACACCCAGTGAAAGCTTTTTGGGTAGAATGCCAGTTAAAGTACTAGAAAAATGGAAAGATATCAGCTAGAAATTGATGGCTGTTATAGGGTGACGCAGCATAGAAACAGACCCTTCGGTCCAACTTCTCCCTGCCAACCAGGTTTCCCAAATGAAGCTAATCTTATTTGCCTGAGTTTGGCCTATATCCCTCTAAACCTTTCTTATATATGTACCTGTCCAAATATCTTTTAAACGTTGTAACTGTACCTCCCTCTACCACTTCTTCTAGCAATTCATTCCACATATGAAAAAGTTGCCAGTCAGGCCCTTAAACCCTCTAGTTTTGAAATCCCATACCCCGAAGAAGAAGACCTTTGTTGTTCACCCTAACTATGTTCCTCATGATTTTATAAACCTCTATAAGGTCACCCCTCAGCTTCCTATGCTCCAGGGAAAAAATGTCCTAACCTATCCAGCCTCTCCTTATAACTCAAACTCTCTTGTCCCAGTAACAGCCTTATAAATCTTTTCTGCACCAACTTAATATCATCCTAACGAATTTTGAGAAGATTTGTAGCTCAGGTTGAGGTTCTGTATGTAGGTTCACTCCCTGAGCTGGAAGGTTCATTTTCAGATGTTTCGTCACCACGCTAGGTAACATCATCAGTGAGCCTCCGGATGAAGCACTGGCAGCATGGCCCACTTTCTACTTATATTTTTAGATTTCCTTGGGTTGGTGATGTCATTTCCTGTTATTTTTCTTGGGGATGGTAAATGAGATCCAAGTCAATGTATTTGTTGATAGAGTTTTGGTTGGAATGCCATGCTTCTAGCAACTCTCGTGCATGTCTCTGTTTGGCTTATCCTAGGATGGATGTGCTGTCCCAGTTGAAGTGGTGTCCTTCCTCATCTGTATGTTACATATGTATGCCACCAGTGCCTCATCTGGAGTCTCATTGATGATGTTACCTAGTATGGTGATGAAACATCTGAAAACAAACCTTCCAGCTCAGTGAGCAAACCTACATCCCTAATAATATCCTTCTTATAGAAAAGCAACCAGAACTGTATTCACTACTCCAAAAGTACCCCATCAGTGTCCTGTACAGCCACAAGATGACATCCCAACTCCAGTACTCAATGTTCTGAAGGCAAGTATGCCTAATGCTTTCTTCATTGCCCTGTCTACCTGTGATGCCACTTTTAAGGAACTATGTATGAACCCCAAGGTCTCTCTGTTTCACAACACTCTCAAGGGTCTACCATTAACTGTGCAAGTCCTGCTCGGATTTGTTTTATCAAAATGCAAAACCTCTTGTTTATCTAAATTAAACTCCACCTGCCACTCTTCAGTCCGCTGGCCCAACCGATCAAGATCCCATTGTACTCCAGGATTACCTTCTTCATTGTCCACTATGCCCCCAATTTTGGTGTCATCTACTATTTTATGAGCCATGCTTGTTTATTCTCATCCAAATCATTTGTATAAATGACAAGCAACAGTTGACCCAGCACTGATCCCAATGGAACACCATTGGTCACAAGCCCCCAATTCAAACAAGCAATACTGTACCACCACCCGCTGTCTCCTATATCAAACCAATTTTGTATCCAGTTGACTGGGTCTCCCTTGATCCAATGTGATCTAACTTTACTAATTAGGAGACAGTGATGTCTACAGATGCTGGAGATCAGAATTGAGAGTGTATTGCTGGAAAAGGGTGTTCCTGAAGGTCTCTGGCCCAAAACGTCGATTTTCCTACTCATTGGATGCTGCCTGACCTGCTGTGCTTTTCGAGCGACACACTCTTAATTTTACTAATTAGTCTACCATGCAGAATCTTGTGAAAGACCTTGCTAAAGTCCATGTATTAAGTTCAGCAGTTGTGTCCCAAGCAAAAGGCTGAAAGATTCTTTAAGTGTCTGATTGGCAGCCATCTAAATCAACTCTTAGACAGTTTCTGGACATCTCCACTGCCTGTTTTATGCCGTCTCTGTTTACTTCAATTCTACACCTTCTCAGCTCAATAACTTTCAGCAGTCTCCCAGAACAGCATCAAAACACTTGCAGTTTTTTTTTTAATTTTTTTTGAAAAAGTCTTGATTAGCCAGCTTTAGGGAATTTCTTTAAGTCCATGATCATATCTACCACTTACCCCACCAAAGCCCCAACCTCAATATCAATTCCAACCCATCAGTGAAAATTCTTTTTTTCTAATTCATTCAAGGGATGAGGGCATTAATGGCCAGGCCAGCAGTTATTACCCATCGCTAATTGGCCAGAGGGTAGTTAAGTTTCAACCACATTGCTGTGGATCTGCAGTCACACGTAGGTCAGACCAAGTGAGGATGGCATTTCCTTCCCTAAAGGATATGAGTGAACCAGATGGGTGAAAGATAGTAAAACTCTCAAAACCTGTTTTTTACTCATTGCACTGCTGTGAGTGTATATTCACTAAGTGACTTGAGGCTATGCGGCATTCACAGTTTTTATTTAGTGAATAATTTGTTCTGAAATAAAAGTAAAATTTGTTTTATTTCAACAAGCACGTCTTATAATTTAGAATTACAACAGATACAAGCTCTGGCATCAATGTGTTATCTTTATAAGTGGAGTTGCAGGGTAGTGAAGAAGGTATTTGGTATGCTTACCTTTATTGTTTAGTGGATTGAGTATAGGAGTTCGGAAGTCATGTTGTAGGTGTACAGGACATTGGTTCAGCTATTTTTAGAATATTGCATTCCATTCTGCTCTCTCTGCTTTAGGAAAGATTAGATTAGATTCCCTACAGTGTGGAAACAGGCCCTTCAGCCCAACCAGTCCACACCGACCCTCTGAAGAGTAATCCTCCCAGACCCATTTCCCTCTGACTAATGCACCTAACACGATGGGCAATTTAGCATGGCCAATTCACCTGACCTGCACATCTTTGCGACTATGGGAGGAAACCGGAGCACCCGGAGGAAACCACGCAGACACAGGGAGAATGTGCAAACTCCACACAGACAGTCAGCCGAGGCTGGAATCGAACCTGGGACCCTACTGCTGTGAGACAGCAGTGCTAACCACTGACTACCATGCTGCCCTATGTTGTGAAAATTGAAAGGGTTCAGAAAAGATTTACAAGGATGTTGCCAGGGTTGGAGGATTTGAGCTACAGGGAGAAGCTGAATAAGCTAGGGCTATTTTCCCTGAAGCGCTGGAGACTGAGAAATGACTTTATAGAGGTTTATGAAATCATGAGGGGCATGGATAGGATAAACAGACAAAGTCTATTCCCAGGGTATGGAGTCCAAAACTAGAGGTCATGAGTTTAAGGTGAGGGGGGGGGAAAGACTTAAAAGGGACCAAAGGGGCAATTGTTTCACACAGAGGGTGGTGGGTGTATGGAATAAGCCACCAGAGGAATTGGTGGAGGCTGGTACAATTACAACATTTGAAAGGCATCTGGTACATGAATAGGAAGGGATTAAAGGGATATGGGCCAAGTGCTGGCAAATGGGACGAGATCAGTTTGAGGCATCTGGTCGGCATGGACGAGTTGGACTGAAGGGTCTGTTTTTGTACTGTACATCTCTATGACTCTATGTATCCTAACTAAGATAAGAAATCGGAATGCCAACACATTCTCTTACAGGAACCTTCTGAACTTTGCTGAGGAACAGCATGAGTGCTCACCATGGAGACCTTTACAACCTTTGTTTCCTCACTGTTACTCCTGAAAAGTGGTTCCTTAGAAATAAATACTCAAACACTTATGCTAAAATATTGACCATTTCAGGGAATTTACCAATAGAACATTGCTCCAACTTTTATCATACAAACCTTTCAGATTGATGCAAAGCTGTCAATTTTTAGTAATGACTTTTGTGGAAATTCAAATTAACAATTAATATTTCTATTATTAAAACAACAACAGGGAAATTTGCCACATCTTTTGATACTCTGAAATGAATTTATATTTAATATATTTATATATATAATATATTATTACATATAAAAATATATGTTTGTATTCAGTAAACTGCTTTTTAAGAGAGATGATTGTCATGAGAATTTAAAACTTCTGCCACTCTGTCTCCACAAGTTCAGTGGGCGGAAGAAACAGAATACAGAAATGACTGATGTCTTACCATCTGTTCTCTGTTCCTGGCAAATTTCAGTTATGCCCAGGTCTTCTGATGAACATGTGGTGTCGGAATGGGACATGCTTTGAAGTTACACTCAAATGTTATTAAGAACATAAACTGTAGCTAAAGGTCTCAGAGCATCAACTTGTCGAGTAAACTTGCACTGTATTGAAATGTTCTTTACTCAGCCACAATGGGAATATCAGACATTGGTGATAAGCAATGAGAAAAATGAGAACAATAGTGTGATTCAACCAGAGAGATCATCACAAGCAAATGGCCAAGGTTAATTGATGAATTATGAGGGCTGACATTTCTGACAAAGAAAACAGAAATCCCCTCTGCAGCAGGTCAGCTGAGACTTACATGGAAAATATTCCTAGGAGTGTAGTCAGAAATATTGGGTTAACTTGGGACAGCACAGAGCATTGGTTCAGAATGATTAGAGAGTGACCAATTTTCTGTCCAATTCAATGAAGGACAGGAGGTTGTTCAATCTCAGTGATGGTTCTACATTCGCACACAGAATCTCCGTGTGTACTGGTGATAGTTGAAAAGGGTGGCGATGGAAAAGCACAGCAGGTTAAGCAGCATCCAAGGTGCAGGAGCGTCGACATTTCGGGCATAAGCTCTTTGTCAGGAATTATTCCCGATGAAGGGTTTATGCCTGAAATGTCGGCTCTCCTGTTCCTCAAATGCTGCCTGACCTACTGTGCTTTTCCAGCACCACCCTTTTTGAATCTGATCTCCTGCATCTTTAGCCCTCACTTTCTCCCTGGACTGGTGATATAATATGACTAATGAATGTCTGCCAAGTACTTAAGCATTCAGACACAATTTAATCACTTCAATGTTTCTATGTGTTTCAATCCTGATGAAATCCCATTTAATTTTAACCCCAGCTCTTACATTTGAAAACCACATGAAGCAATTGAAATTGTATCCTATAAAATGCTAACAACTTCTGGATTGTATTTGCATCCAGTTGATGGGAACTTGGAAGCAAGAGTAGGCTATTCAGCACCTCAAACCTGTTCTGCCATTCAATGACATCATGGGTGATCTGTGGCCTAACACCAAAAACCTAGTTAGAGACAAACAAAATGGCAGAATGCTGGAATCCAAAGTAGACAAGCAGGACGCTGGAAGAACGCAGCAAGCCAGGCAGCATCAGGAGGTAGAGAAGTCAACATTTTGGGTATAATCCTTCTTCAACACTGGTCTTATACCCAAAATGTTGACTTCTCCACATTCTGATGCTGCCTGGCTTATTGTGTTCTTCCAGCCTCCTGTTTGTCTAACTCCATATATCTGTTTTTGGCCCATATCCCTTAATACCTTTGCTTAACAAGAAATTTATTGATCTCAGATTTAAAATTTAAAATCAGTAACAAAATTTAGCTTTTCTGATTAGAATATTTGATGTTTAAAACAAAGCTAAAATGAATTTTTAAATTTGCTCCAATTTTCACAGTGATTGTGGTGCTGTTTGTGGCATTGAGAAGGCAAAGGAAAAAGGAGATCTGTATGACATCGAAAGAAGATATCAGAGACAATGTAATCAGTTATGATGATGAAGGAGGTGGTGAGGAGGACACCCAGGCTTTTGACATCAGCACCCTGAGGAAACCTGACTTGATAGAGGATGTGCAGTTGCGCAGAGACGTCAAGCCAGAAAGCCACCATCCGCAGCGGCAGACCATCATAATACAAAACCACACGGACATTAGAGACTTCATCGATCAGAGAGTGCAGGAGAATGATGCAGATCCCAGTGCACCTCCTTATGATTCCCTGGTGACATACGCTTATGAAGGAAACTGCTCGATAGCTGAATCACTCAGCTCCTTGGATTCAGTTCCCACAGACACAGATCAGGATTACGATTACCTCACTAACTGGGGGCCTCGCTTTAAAAAACTTGCAGATCTTTATTCTCCAGAGAAAACTAACAGCCAACAAAGTAATACCGAACGACAGTAAATTTGAAGTTTGGCAAATTTAAGGACAAGTTGACTTTTGTCTTTTTTTTAAAAGAAAGAATGGCTGCCATTGTTACCCGCTCTGTCAACTTATTGTTTTACTGTGAGATAGTTTTATTAGGTACCACAAAGATTGGATCATTGTGAAATTGGAGAGAGGCTGGCTGGTGCAGTGTCTTTGAAATGTTTTGGCCATGCAATTGTAAGTGAAAAGGAAAACAAAAAAGCTGCAGGTTTTTCTGTAACCTTAACTGAAGTGCCTCAAAGAACTCTAAACACTGCAGATGTTTATGCTCTCCAGTAAGAGTGTCAGTTTTTATTATACAACTAAAAGGTGTTCTTAACTTGAATTAAATCACATTTACTTCAATAAAAGAAGCAATGGAGTAGATTTAGGTGTTTGTGTTAATAATATTGATTTTTGTTTTGGACATGACCTCTACAACTAAGAAAAACATTGATGCCTAATGAGCACATGTTATCCTCCTCAACATTTTCCTCTCTGGGGCCTCTGTGTATCTCTTCCTGTCAAACACATTCATGCTGTTGGAAATCCATGACAGGTACCATAACGGATTTCACCATGAGTCCTGTCAATCTGCTATGTGATGAACTGACAAGAAATTTATTATAAAGGAATGGAATTGGATCTGACAGTTTTTTCCCCTGTCAAGTTTTATATCTGAGAGTGAACTAACGTTACAATTGAAAGTAATGTCAGTCACAACATTATGAAAGATCTCAAAACCCTTTGATGTATAGCCCAAAATGCTATTGCTAAAATTACTTTGCAGCCAGTAAAAAATTAAAGCATTGTGTATTAATCCTGAATTATTTTGTATCTTTGTAAAAGACTTTTTTTTACCTCCTGCAGAGATACAGATGGAAGTAATGCCAGGGGCTCAGAGCTCAGAGCATGGAGCTCATTCCTGCAGCCAGATTCTCTGAACTGTGAGAAAACAAAAAAGAATTTACACATTTACACTTGGGGTCTTGGAGCCAATCCTCGGGCTGTCCCACTGAAGTCTCCAAACAACACAACTGCCTCGAAGGATGAGGAATTCAATTCCCAACTACTTGTCATGTCATGATCCATAATTTGAACTTCTGACCTAGAGGGTCAGTTCATTACACTAAAGTATAAAATACAGGACAGGATACTGATAGATGGGGCCCCTGAAAGACAAATGTAAGCTGTATGTAGCCTGTAGCCAGGGAGAATAATAGTTTCATAGAATTTATGAAAGAGGCCCTCCAGCATTCAATTTTGCACTGACAAAATAACTAATCCAGATTTACACTAGACTCACTTTCCAGCACTTGGTACACAGCATTGAATATTGTGATATTGCAAATGCTTATCCAAGTTCTGTGATGAACAATACAGATAAAGAATATCAATGATGTAGTCAGTCAGGTCCTGACAGGTGTCTGTGAACTTAACCCACAACTGAGCAATGAAACCGTTTGAAGATAATCTGATATAATGATGTTCATGATGAATATTGACCACAGACCACAATGTAGGGAACTCTCCTGCTTTTCCTCTGACAGTACAGTTGGACCCAAAAGTATTGGTATAACCTTGGTTTAACATCTCATTCAGATATCAGCACCTTGGACAGCGGAGTGTTCCCACTGCCATCTGACTGGAGATGAGTGAGAACGCTCTGAATTCATGAGATTCACATGAAGGTCATGGCCAACAGGTTACCAGATCGGAACTTGCTGTGAATATAATACCTCAGGTGCTTGCTGCAAATTTCAAAAAGGAAGAATCAACCACAGAATCACACAATTGTTTAAGTGCCGAAGAAGGCCAGTCAACCTATTGTCTCTGTATGTCTCTTTGTATGAGCATCTTCACTGAGTGCCATCCTCTTGTAACCCTGCACATTGTTTCTCAATAAACATTCAGCTAATGCTTGGAAGGATTTTTTTAGATTAGATTACATTACAGTGTGGAAACAAGCCCTTCAGCCCAACAAATCCACACCGACCCGCCGAAGCGCAACCCACCCATGCCCCTACATTTACCCCTTACCTAATACTACAGGCAATTTAGCATAGCCAATTCACCTGACCTGCACATCTTTGGACTGTGGGAGGAAACCGGAGCACCCGGAGGAAACCCACGCAGACACGGGGAGAACGTGCAAACTCCACACAGTCAGTCGCCTGAGGTGGGAATTGAACCCGGGTCTCAGGCGCTGTGAGGCAGCAGTGCTAACCACTGTGCCAACGTGCCGCCCACCGTGCCGCTGTTGAGAATATTTTAATTTAACCTGCCTCCATCACACTTATAGGCAGTGCACTCCAGATCCTAACTACGCACTAGCTTAGAAATATTTTTTCTTGGTTTTTGAATTTGGTCCTTTGCAGAGCACTTTAAACATGTGCCCTACTGTTCCTGAAGCTTTATAAGTGGAAAGTTTCTCCCTATTTACTCTATCCAGCACCTTATGATTATGAATGCTTCTATCTCATTCCCTCTTTGCCTTCTGTTTTCCAAGAATAGATGCACCCTCTCCAAATAACCCTCCAAATGAATTGCTTCATCATTGGAAACATTTTAACAAATCTGTTCTGTGCTATCTCTTTCTTCTTATTCTTCGTAAAGTGTGGTGCCATGAACTACACACACTACTGCAGCTGAGGTCTAACACCTGCCTTATACAGGTTCACCATTATCTCCCTGCTCTTGTACTCTATGTCCCTATTACTAAAGCTTATGGTGCTGAAGGTTTTAATAATTGCTTTCTCAATCTGTCCTGCTACCTTCAATATTATATATGTATAAACCCCGGTCCCCCTGTCCCTGCATCACTTTTAGAATGTTACCTTTTGATTTAGGTTGTCCCTTCATGTTCCTTCCATCAAAATGTAATACTTCTTTGCGTGAACTCTGTCTGTCACCTGCCTGCCCTCTCCAGCAACTTGTCTGTGTATCTTTGGATTTCTACAATGTCCTCTGCACAGTTGACAGGACCTCCCAAGGTTTGTATTATCTACAAAGTTTGAAATTGTTCCCTGCGTACGTTGATCTAGATTATTAATGTAAATCAGGAAAAGCACGAATCCCAGTACTAACCTCTGGGAACTTCGCTCCAAACCTGCTGCCAGCCCGAAAAGTATTCATCAGCAATTTACACTCTGTTCATGGATTTTTTAATGCAGGAGGAAGACTGTGAAACACCTGGAATGGAGCCACAGAGAATCCTGCTCCATTGAATGCCTAGGATATTGGTGCAGTAGCTGGAGTGTTCAACCGGGGAGGGGGCGATAATTCAAACAGTGGGTGGTGGTTCACAGTGCACTATATTAGATGAACACTGATCACCAACCCCCACCTTCCTCTCCATTAAACGACTCTTCCACAAGTCTCCCATTGGAACTGGGAATTGGGTTGGGGGGAAGGTGGAGTTTAACTGGTGGTTGTACCGATAAGGGAATATCTTACTCAGCTATGTTAATAATGCCTTCTTTGCTGCTCCTTTTGATATAGATTCCCTACAGTATTGAAACAGGCCCTTCTGCCCAACAAGTCCACACCGACCCTCCAAAGAGTAAACCACCCAGACCCACTCCCCTGCCCTATATTTACTAATTGACTAATGCACCTGACACTATGGGCAATTTGCATGGCCAATTCACTTAACCTGCACATCTTTGGATTGTGGGAGGAAACCAGAGCAAACCCATGCAGACACGGGGAGAATGTTCAAACTCCACACAGACAGTCACCCGATGTGGGATTTGAACCCAGGCACCTGGTGCAGTGAGGCAGCAGTGCTAACCACTGAGCCACCGTGCCACCCCACATTTGCTATTGTGATGTGTGAATGATTGTGTACATTTGGATCAACAACCTGGTCCTGATGCGAAACTAACTGAGGTAGGGATAACATGTTTCCCTCAAATAGACCTCTCCCCTGGCTATGCCATTCACCTCTATCCTCACACCCAGAATCTTATTACCAAATCTTATCTTGGTCTGTCTGTCACAACCCTCATTTACCCTCATTTCTCCCACTGCCAAGCTATGTACTGTGCCAACGTTCATACTGTGATAATTACTTTGCTCTCAGCCTATTGTTGACTGACTTCTCATCCTTTGATAATTTCAAACGCCAACTCAATTTATTATATTCATTCCTCTGAGTTCACCATCTCCCAATCCGCATTCTTTTCCTGCATGTAAACTGATCCATCTTTATGCATGACCATCCTATAGGCCTTGCCATCTGAATTGGCCTTGTAACTCTCATCATGATGAGGAAGGTAAACGGAACTCTCTCGGATCATTCTCTATCCATGACCATCTCCTCACCAACCTGACTCCTTTAGTGTCTGCCCCAGAAAAATCTCTCTCCCAAATCACTTACAACTACATGTTCATAATCCCATCTAGCTGCTAACTCCATTCACCACATGTTTCTCCAGCTAATGATCTGTTCCACTACACTCTGCATTCACATCAATCTTTGCACTAGTCCACATTTAAACCACCCTGACCATTCCCCATGATATGCCCTCATCTCCACTCCTTTATGTTTCATGGATGCAAAATTAAACCCAACTAATTGAATCATTCACTGTCAGATCTGGCTCTTGCTCTCAACTGCAGAATTCCTCACTATTTTCAGGATCCTCTGGAATGCAAAGATAATTCCTTGTTTCTTGTTTTTACTGCACAAGGTCATCTTAAACTGATCTCCTCATCCTTCTCATTCTCATCTCTGACACATTAAAATATCTATTCATCTGCTCCTGCCAATTCCATCCCTTTCCTTGACCCACTGACAAAACCCTCCTTTAATGCTTCTCCTGAGCTCATATCTTTCTCTAGTTTTGTTCCAGTTTTATCCAAACTCATCTTCTGAACACAGTTCACATCTGTTGTCTTAACACATCCTACTGAGCTGCTCATCACTCAACAGTCAATCCTGGATTCCATGCTAGCTTCCCTATTAAATCTGGTGTGTATTCAACATCCTGCTCTCCCACATGCCCCACTGAAATAAATCTGCAACCCTTTGGTCATTACAATCTTCCACTCCACCTCCAAACTCGCTAAGCTCTGTAAAATACCTAAACGTGTTGCCATCTCCTGAATTGAAACTCCACATTTGAATTTCTCCTTTCATAGAACCAACATGGTTCTGATCAATGTCACAAATCACTCAATGATTATGATAAATTCTCTATGTTCATCTTCCTTGGTCTCTTACCAATCTTTCCAATGGTTTACATCACCTCATCCATCTCCAGCACCTACCCTCTATTTTACTGTGGCTTAATCTGCTCTCACCTGGCTGCATTTTTATCTATTCCAGCAGAACCAGAGATTCTCCCATTCCCACACCATTTCTTCTGGTTTTTCTAAGGATCTAATCTTGGGTCCCTATTTTACAATTATGTGTTACCTCATAACAACCTCATCTAAATGCACCTACACTGTCCCACTCTTGAGGGAAGAAAAACCTACTTACATGCTATGGCCTCATTATGATTTCATAAGACATAGGAGCTAAAATTAGGCCATTCAGCCCATTGAGTCTGCTCCGCCATTCAATCATGGCTGATAAGTTTCTGAACCAAATTCTCCCGCTTTCTCCCCATAAACTTTGATCCCCTTGACAATCAAGAACCTATCTATCTCCAGCCCATGACCAATGTCATTGACTCTGAACTATCCTTTGACATTATTTGAAAATCCAGCCAGTTGTACAGAGCAACCAGTGTACATCATATGCATGCTGGTGTTCGCCAAGAGTGCCTCACCACTAACTCTCTCACCCCCTTCAATGATGCTCCATGGTCAGACAGTTTACCTGAGTTCCAGGATGATTATAGCTGCTATTGTCTTTAAATGCTGCAATTGACTTCATTTATCTGCCACCATCTCTATCCCCCTCAATGGCAATTGTTCTGAGGCTGACACAGACCTTTGTATTTCTTCAGCACTGAGATGAGCTTCCAACTTCATTTCCATGTCATCAGTAAGAATGGACATTTCCATCTCCATAACATCACATGACTGCATCTATCGCCAACAAGACTGGCAATGATTGGCTAACACTAGTGAATCCACTAAACCACTTAGTCTTCACCTTAAATATAAGGTGTTCTCTGAAGGGAAGGTGCTGCTGTTGAACTGGGTTGATATCAATGTTGAAATTGATCTTCTCCCAATTTGAACAGTTACTAGCTGCAAAATCCTTATCATATTCCATCATGAATTCGAACCTCATTGAATCATAGGCACTATTGCCAAACTGCTCGTCCACTGAAACTTCAATCACTTGATCAGTTTCATTTCACAAGATCAGGTCTAGCACTGCCCCATCCCTAGTAGGACTATCTATGTACTGACACAAAAGGCTGTCCTGGATAAGGCGCTGATCAGAACCCTGTTTGGAATATTGTGAGCAGTTTTGGGCTCCATATCTGAGGAAGGCTGTGCTAGCCTTGGAGGGGGTCCTGAGGAGGATCTCAAGAACGATCTCAGGGATCAGCGTCTTTTCGTACGATGTGTGGTTGAGGACTCTAAATCTGCACTCTCTGGAGTTTGGAAGGATGAGGAGGAATCTCATTGAAAATTACAAAACACTGAGAGGTCTGGATAGAATAGAGAAGATGTTTCCACTAGTAAGAGAGACTAGTACCCAAGGGCACAGCATCAGAGTAAAGAGAAGACCCTTTCAAAGTAAGATCAGGAGGAATTTCTTCCGCTGGAGTGTGGAAATCTATGGAACTCATTGCCGCAGAAGCCTGTGGAAACCAGGTCATTGAGTGTATTTAAGACTGAGATAGATAGTTCATGTTTGGTCAAAGCAGCAAGGGTTACAAGGAAAAGGTAGGTGCATGTGGTTGAGAAAGATGATCAAATAATGGAACACTCAATGAGCCGAACTCTGCTCCTGTACCTTATGTCTTACGGTCATTTGTCATTTATCATATGCATGAGGTGGTTAAATCACTTGTAAAATGACAGTCATTAAGTTTCAAAATAGCTTTATGATGATAGGCACTTGGGGGCACCCTGAACATGTGACAGGGCTTATACAAACACAGTTGTTTTTTTGCTTTCGTCTTTCAGCATTTAATAGCTTCATTTACGATGTCGTTGTCATTTTGTGCACATATCAGTGTTTCTTTTTGGATGCCACTCCTGTTTTTACCAGACTGGCTTTCTCCTGCTTATCCCATTGCCTCTTTCCCAGTTCTCTGAAGGTTTTGCCTTAGTGCTGGGATTAGCTTTGTGACTGTCAGTTGTTTTCCACAGTACCTCATTTTCAGTAACCCTTGAATGTGAGAGGCAGTGGGCTGACAGTCTTGGCATTCACAGCCTGTCCGCTCCACAGACTGCATGTACACTTGCAGCATCAGAATGAGGACTTTGCTTGTTTTGCCCCCCTGGGGGAATACTGTTGCACAGATAAATGTGGTTAGTTCAGGGAGGCTTCAATTTAAACCTGTGCAGCATCTGTTTGTACCAACTTAAACAGTGGGCAATCTATACAACACGGTTATCATCACAATTAATTGTTTACTTTGAAGAAAACTGCACATTTTGAGAAGTAATTGTTCCATTTTTTCAATTTATGGCTGTTGAACTGCATTGCTGTATTACTATTGAGCTCCATATTACTTACTAAAGCAAACAATGATAATTGTAGGAAAAGGAAAGATACCAAAATAAAACAAAAAACTGCAGATGCTGGAAATCAGAAATTAAAACAGAAATTTCTGCAGAACGTCTGGAAGCATCTGTGGAGTGGAAGCAGAGTTCATGCTTTAAGTCTAATAACCCTACTTCAGAACTGAACCCATGAAGATGGATCACTGGACTTGAATCATTAATTCCACTTTCTCACCGCAGATGATGCCAGGCCTGCTGAGTTTCCAGAAGTTTCTATTTCACCACTGAGATTCCAGTTAGTTTTGGGCTGTTTGACATTCTCTCCAGCTGGACCTGCAAATATTCTCAACTTGAGAAGACCAAACCTAAGAGGTTCAACGTGGAAGTTCAAGTTTATATGCAAGCTGTACTTTTCTATTTTCTTCGATGGATGCTTTACTTTTAATAGAATAGATGCTGATTATTTATGAGAAAATTAGCATTGGAGAAGAGCATGTTTTGAAAGCAGAGGACCAGCCAAACTGGAAACTGAATTGGTTCCAAGTATTTTTCATGCTGTACTTCTTTCCAAACAAGAGAGTGGACATTTTTTTTAAATAATGGATGTTGAGATGATTGCACCATCAAATTCCATCTGCAAAACACTGAATTTCCAGTGTGTGGCATTGTAGCCTAGTCATACTGCAACAGAAATATTCCACCCAATTATGCAAAAGTAAACCCTGCTGTGAGTATATTGTAAAGTATCTTCATAGTCAATATTTTTAACATGACTGGGCACTGCAGAATTTTCCATTGATTGAATTCCGCACCTGAGGAATTCTTTTCCAGCAGTAAATTTATGATTTCAGCATGTGCCATTAATGACAAACCAATGTACAACATGATTCCTTATAAGGCAGGAGGTAAATAAATAATCAGTGAGCACACCACCAGGGTAGGTGAGGGAGTAGGTGCTATTTATATAGAAGGATGTAGAAAACAAATGAATGGGTGTACTGGAGCATTGCTCTTGTACGAAATGGAGCAAATGAATCAAGATTGACATACAGACGGGAGCAGAATACTTTTCGTTCTGTCACCAGGAAAGCCTATATTTTGTGGCATTAAAATTTAAAAATGTACAATAGCAGCCCGGAGTTGGCTGATGAATTACAGCCAGAAATAGAGGGGATAAAACAGCTCAAAGGCACAATTGTTTATGCAAGTTAATTCCCCGCAGTCATGGAGGCACTGAATACCAATCCCTCCATTTCACAAATGAAGATAAAACTTCCTCTGCACAAGATCAAATCCAGTAAGTAACTCTATTCTTCTTCCTTCTTCCTTCTTCACATTTATTAAAGGGATTTCTCTGGTTCTTAATTGATCAAAAACTGCAACAAATCTTTCTTTCCATTCATAGTTAAGATCTTGATATAAACAGCAAAGACTGGAAATATTTGCCCAATGAAATTATCTCCCTTGGAAGTTATCTACTTTTCCATAACAATTAGAGGAATGTTCTCTGTACCTTTTGCTAATGCCACAAAATCATGGCAGCTCAAGGGGTGAGGGGGTGGAGGGGGACAGATCTATAATCTGGGGAAACACAAGTGTCCAACTGCAGCTGGGATTGGGTCTCGAAATTTGTTAGAACTGGTTCCAAATCTTTAACAATGAGTGCATGATGCTGCATGTGAGTAAACCCCTCATTAGAAGTGCATTTGCAATTCCAGTAAGTTATTCACTGAATTACCGTGGTACGAACATAGCCTTTGCAATTTAATACTGAGTGTGGTTCTCCCAGACTGCTGAGACCTTGCCAATGAAAGCAAAGGGAGAATACAGCAGCAATTGATGGTGCTTAAGAAATAGGCCAGTCTGTTCTGAAATCCTGCCTTTAGCTTTCATGTCTGATTGTTTGAAAAGCTTAGTTAACAGAGCTTGTACTGACAGGTTAGTTTTCAACAGTAGATCACCTATATTTGGGGTTGTGCACATCCCACATGCACTTTGGCTCAGCGTGGGGACCACTCATGGCTGCGATATTTCGGCCCTCAGACAAGGATAAGGAAGATTATTATCAGCAATGGCATCAGGGAGAGGCAATAGCCAGCTGCACATACACCTCCGTCTCCACCAGAGAGAGGCCCAGCAGGATTACACAGCTCAGAGGAGGCTATCCACTGAACACTGGGAGCACAAGCAGAGGTAAGAGCATGTCAGAACACTCATGCCTCACGATGTGGCAGATGTGGGGACAGCTGGAACACAACCTGGGCCATGAGCAGCAGCATGCAAAGACACTGTCATCTTTAACTTTGTCGCCTTTGGATCCTCTCAGGGCTCTGCTGGAGATATTTGCAGGATTTGGCTGGCTCACAAAAACGTAAGATGGATGACTGATGGCATGCACGCCAGGGATGCCAAAGATGTCAATCTTCACTGTGAAGATGCCAGGCTGAATGAACAGGTGTTCAGATCCATGGCTGTTGCTGTCTGTGGCAAATTTCAGGATGTTAGTGACTTTTGTGCTTTACACTTAAAGTATCGGGGGAGGTTAGCTTGGTTGGCTGGATAGCTGGTTTGTGATGCACAGTCACACCATTAGCATAGGTTTGAATACCACATCAGCTCAAGTTACAAGGGAGACACACCCACCTCAACATCATCCTTCTGCTGAGTCATGGTATCCCTCAGGTTAAACCCACTACCAGTCATTTCTTTCTAACGACAGTGTAGCTTTATACTCCTCTCAGATAATGCTGACCTTACCTTGCTTTATTTAAAGTATTGTCAGATCATGGAGGATTTCATGCACAGTGATAATGCAACGACTGAAAATTTTTGAATTTTAGCGAATTTTAGCAAGATTTCTAGCGAGTTGACACAATCAGAGCTTTGATATCCATCCAGCTTCACTCATCACTTTGTACCTCCCAGCAGCGAGCTTTGGACATATCGGAGGGAGAAGGTGCACCTAAAACAGAGAGACTACAGATAGTTCCGAAGAGGAGAAGGAATTCAACCAGATCACCTTCAATGAATCATGTCAATGCATCAGGAGGTGTCATTACTGAGAGATTCACTGAGCCCCCACTCATTTAGCTAATTAACGATTACATGCAAACATCACTCCAACTCCCTCCTGCCTTAGAGCCACCAATAAAGTCAACCAGAGGCAGACATATAAAAGAACAAGGCTCTCCCCCAGGTATTGGCTGTTCTGAGTTAATTCCAACCCTGCCATTCAGCACAATGGAAAAGGTCACTTGCTGAGCAGAAGTCAAAAAATCAGCAGAAATCAAAAGTGGTGGAAATACATAATATTTAGTACTCCAAAAAAAAACAGGGACTTAAAATTTAACACACTTTCCTGTGCCACAAATCTTTCCCCTTCATTAAAGTGGAGCAGACTGCCCAGTCCCTGAGCACGGATAGTGTCTGGAGTAAAAGCAAAATCCTGCAGATGGTGGAAACCTGAAAGGAACATAGAGGATACTGGAGAAACTCAGCAGCTCTGGCTGCATCTGTGGAGAGAGGAACAGAGTTAATGTTTTGAGTCTCGTATGGCTCTTCTTTACAACTCTGTGGTTTGAAATGGGTCAACCCAATGTCTCCCCCACCTTCACCTGTACAGGGGCAAAGACAGCTTTAAGGACACTGAGCAGCAATGGTGGGGGTAGCAGGTGGGTTCTGTGACAGGCTGTGAAAAGGGATGTGGGGGGGGATGCAAGGGTTTGACATGGAAACAATTGTGCAATTCCATATCCCAATTCATCACCACGCTTTCATGAGTTACTTCCACTTCCCAACCAGTAATGACTCAGAGAGTGTCAAGATGACAGTATCATGAATCCTATTTAAGTTGGAATGCAGACTATACAAGCCTCTTCTCAAGGTCACAGTGCACATGTTCTTATGTTTGATCCACTTTATTCATCGATAAAGATATTGTGCCACTTATCCCAGAAACAACTCTCTCTGATATCCCAGCAAATGTCCCAGTTTTGCTGGAACACTGGCATTCTTTAGAAGTGCTTCAAAAGAATCCTGTTTATCAATGGTCCCTGATGTTCAGCATCCATGCCCAAGTAAGATGAACTTGGAGTGTACTCGACAGTCTAGGACAGGGATGTTCTCGAGCTGCTATCTTTGCCCACACCACCCACTCTTACACACGTGTGACGTGGAGGCACAGTGTGAAGGTTAATGGCTCTACTATATTTACATTCTTACCCTGCCACCTCCCAACAAGGTAAACCTGACCAATCAGAGAAATTGCAGAACATTAAAGGAACTTTGTCAGGTTTACCACATATCTTCTGGATCCTGCTATAAAATGCCCTTTCCTACAGGATTACTCAAATCAGCTAAACTATCTCCTGGTAAAATATATTAACAGGTATATCAGAGCAGAAACAACCGTTTTTTAAGAAAAGTTGCCATCATCATTTAGAATCCCAATGTAAGAATTCTATGATATTGGTATCGAGATGTGGGTTTGTGAGGTTATAAGCAAAGGACTACAACTTGTTATACTTGCTGTTGAATATTTATTGTAAGAATCATTCCTAAGTTGCTCTATAATAATTATTACTGTATCAGAGAATATCAAACATAATAATAGTGTGACTGTTCTCCCTTAAATGTATACACGTTGTTTACTTTAAAAAATAGGAAATTAGTCAAATAGGTTTAAAGAAATCTATGCATGCAAGACAGCATGGTATCCTTACATTGTCTTGTCTCAACATTGAAGAGGCATTTCAGTGGTTAAACTAGACCTTGTACTAAAATGGCTGAGTCTTGCAAATGTTCTTTTTTAATATATCTGCAATACTTATCATTTGTTTCTGTGGCAGACTGTCTCTGTTCATTGTACATCCAAAAAAAAGTATTATCATTTTTGCCTATTCTGTTTTCTTACATGAATTACTTTCGTTAAAAATAGTTCTCTCGTCTTGTTTATGTCATAGAAGTTTGGCAACTCTCCATGGTCCTACAAAGTTCCGTGTTTTGTCTGTATATTGGTTTATGGCACCTATTCAATGCTGGGAACAGTACATTTTATTTAAAGTTATCACTATTAACTTAATTAGCTTAGAGTCAAAAAGAGCTATAGTGTTGTATAGCATGGAAACAGACCTTTGTTCCAACTCGTCCATGCCAACCAGATATCCCAATCTAATCTAGCCCCATTTGCCTGCATTTTGCCCATATCCCTCTAAACCCTTCCTATTCTTATACCCATCCAGATGCCTTTTAAATGTTGTAATTGTATTGGCCTCCATCACTTCTTCTGGCAGCTCATTCATGTTAACGGTTGCATTAATTTGGGCAATCCCTTGATGCGAAAACACAGTTATTTTCCCTGCTGGTCTTACCAAGGTATTTAGAAATATTCTCGTTCTGAAATGATGCAAGATCTGTGCAAATTCTACAATGGTGCATTGCAGGTTGAATTGAGATGGTGATGGTGGTGAGGTGGTCTTTTTGAGGTAATCTTTTGTTCAGGATCTAGTGGAGTCACCTTTGTTGTCCTGAGTTGATCATGGAAATACTTTTGGTACTGAATCCATGGGAATAATACTTTCACATTGCTAGTCTCACATTGGTCTACAGTTAGAGCAGCTTGTTCTAACCTGAACCCATCTTCCTCCCATCAACAGGGACATTTATCCATGTGGGGACCCTTACAGTCCCCAACATCACATCTAAAATCTGGAGTATTGTATGCAGTTTGGTCTCCTTCTCTGAAGAAGGATGTTCTGGCAATGGAGGGAATGCTATGAACATTTACCAGACTGATTTCTGGCATAGCAGGACTGATGTGTGAACATAGACTGGATCAATTAGGAGTATATTTACTGGGTTTTAGTAGAATGAAAGGGATTTCATAGAAACCTGGGACAAGACAGAGTAAACACGAGAAGAATGTTCCTGATGATGAGGGAGTCCAGAACCAAAAGGTCAGAAGTTAAGAATACAAGGTAGGCATTTGGGACTGAGATGAGGAAAAACCTTTTCTTACTCACAGAGTGGGGAACCTGTGGAATTCTTCACCACAGGAAGTGGTTGATTCCAAAACAGCTAGGTACAGTTTCTGTGGCTAAAGGGATCAAAGGATATGGGAGAAAGCAGGAACAGGGCACTGAACTCAATGATTAGCCATGATCATATTGATTGGTGAAGCAAGCTCAAAGGGTTGGGTGGCCTACTTCCTTTTTCTACGTTTCAAACAGAAATCGCTAAAACCAGAAATAAAATTTAATGGTTTTGTCTGTCAATTCCATTTATCTCACTTCCAATGTCAAAGCCATCAAATTATTTTTGGGGGGCATCCCTTTCAATCCTGCAGCTCATTTTGCCTCGTGGGTCATCATCGCACCCTGTTCACATTGGTGAGTGGGGAAGCTCAGACTGAGATGGACACAGAGTGCCTAGGTTAAACAGGCATGGGTAGGTTCACAGTACCTACTCCAGAGATTCCCATGTGCCAGTGAATGTCCTTCACCCCACCTGATAAAACCAGCACAACGCAAACCTCAAATTGAGACAACTTGCCTCAATGCATTGAATCCAAAACTGGAATGTAATGGTAGGAAGTTAATTCCGAACGTAAGCAAGTTTTTGTTTGTAGTAAATTGAACTTGTCACTTTAATAACTAGGGAGTGGGACTGTTTGGAAACAGATTACTTCAATATTGACAAACAGCATCTAAAAGTGTTTTGTGGAAATAATTTAAAATGTTTCTTGCACTTTTCTCATCAGTTTTAACTTAAGCCTGTTAAAGACCTACAAATGGAGACCAATATTGCACTTTTAAGGGCAATTACTTTAGCTACAATTGTTATATGAGAAACAAAATAAGTTCCTGTCAATCATGATAAATTGAATTGGTGCCGAGTATAAATTACAACAAGTAACTCAGAACAGTATTAAATCCTGTGGAGTTCATACAGAAATTGGTTGTTCAATTCAAATGTAGCCCACCAGCAAGTCACAAGCAAGGTCCTCCAGGCACAAGTGAAACATTATTCTTTCTCCTATCTCAATGGTACCTTTGCAATGGAAGGAAAGTAATCTCCGTGCCACTATTACAACTGGTATTAAAAGAAAGTTAAGACAGAGTTTTCTGCCACATAAAGTGACATTTGTATTGCTTCACAGTTAACCTTGTGTAAATACAAATATACAAACAAGGAACAGGATTAGGCCATTCAACCCTTCGAGTCTGCTCTGCCATTCAACAAGATCATGACTGGTCAGATTTTAACCTCACTTCTACCTTCCTGCATTTCCCTAGTAACCTTCCATCTTCTTGGCCAGTAAAAATCTACCTACTTCTGCCATAAAATTATTGAAAGATTCTGCATCCACTGCCTTTTGAGGAAGGGAATTCCAAAGACTCACTCTGAGAGAAAAAGATGCTTCATCATCTCTGTTTTAAATGGGCGTCCCCTTATTTTCCAAAAGCAACCTCTGTTCTAGATTCTTGCACAAAAAGAAACATCCTCTCCACACCCACCCAGTCAAGTCCCTGCAGGGTCTGATATATTTCAACTCAGTCACCTCTCCTTTTCTACACTCCAGAGGATACAGGCCCAGCCTGTCTGGCCTTTCCTCATAAGACAATCTGCTCATTCCAGATATAATATCAGAAAACTTTATCTGAATAGAGTCCAATGATTAACTTCCAGTACTGTGCACCAGTACTCCAGGTGCAGTCACACAAATGTCCTGTATAAGTGAAGCATAACCTCACACCTCTCACATTCTCCCTTGAAATAGACCAAGACATTTTATTAGTTTTCCTGATTACTTGCTGTACCTACATATGAATGTCCTGTAACTCGTGCATTGGAGCACCCAGATCTCTCTGCACCTTAGAGCTCATATCATTTCATTATCATGCTTTTTTTTATAATGCTTAACCACTTTGGTATAGATTTCACAATTTCCTAAATTATACTCCATTTGCCAGATCTTCCGCCAGTCACTAAAACTATCTACGTCCCTTTGTAGGCTCCTTATGTCCTCGTCACAACTCACTTTCCTACTAACATTGTGTCATCAGCAAATTTACCTTTCATATCTTTTGTCTGTTCATTCAAGACATTTATAGAATGTGCACTGACCATGTGCTACGCCAATCATGGCATCCTGAGTAAGATTAGTTTATTCAAACCCTCTGCTTTCTGTTAGCAAACCAATGTTCTATTTCTGACAATATGTTGCCCTATATCATGAGCTTTTATTTCCTGCAATAACATTTGATGTGGCAACTTATCAAATGCTTTCTGGAAATCAAAATGTAATATATCCACTGGTCCCCCTTTATCAACAGCTCAAGATACTTCTTCTAACATCTTCAAAACATTAATCGGAAATGACTTTCCTTTGACAAAACTATCCTGGCTGTTCCTTATTACCTTGAGTTTATTCAAATGCCCTTTTATAATGTCTATAATAATAGCTTCTAACACTTCCCTATGATAGATGTTAAGTTACAATTTGCCATCACAACCTCCAGTGAGATTCCTGAAATTGTTTCATTTCTGCATCAATTACCCATTAGTTCTACAACAGAAAACTGTGTTTGGTATTTAACAGCATGAGGACACTTTTCATGACCTGGTTTGTGTTTCAGAAAAGCTGTTTGCTTAAGGGGCTTGAGAGGGTAAATACCGAGAGGATGTTGGAAGAGCCCCCATATTGGAAGACTCTGAATCAGACAGCAAAGTCTCAGAATAAAGAGGCACTGATTTAAGACTGAGATGAGGATGAATTACTCCTCCTTGAGGATTGAGAGTCTTTGGAACTCCTTACAGCAAAGAGCTGTCGGGGAAAATGCCTTGTGTCTTTCTAAAAGGTGTGGCGCTAGAAAAGCACAGCTGGTCAGGCAGCATCCGAGGAGCAGGAAATTCGATGTTTCAAACATGAGCTCTTCATCAGGAAAGGGGGAAAGAGTGCCAAGGGGGCACAGAAATAAATGGGGTGGAGGTTTGGAGTTCAGGGGAAGGCAGTTGGGAATGCAATAGGTAGATGCTGGTGGGGGGTGATGGTGATAGGTCAGAGAGAAGGGTGGAGCGGAGAGGTGGGAATGGAGATGGACAGGTGGGACAGTTTAAGAGGGTAGTTGGAGGGTTGGATCTGGGATAAGGTGGGGTAGGGGAGACGAGGAAACCAGTGAAATTGACATTGATTTTGTGTGGTTGGAGGGTCCCAAGGCAGATGATGAGGTGTTCTTCCTCCACGCATCAGGTGGCTAGGATTTAGGGTGTAGGTTTGCTCGCTGAGCTGTAGGTTTGATATCCAGACGTTTCATTCCCTGGCGAGGTAACATCATCAGTGGTGACCTCCAAGTGAAGCGAAGCTGTTGTCTCCTGCTTTCTATTTATATCTTTCTCCTGGATGGGGTTCCTGGGGTTTGTGGTGATGTCATTTCCTGTTCATTTTCTGAGGGGTTGATAGATGGTATCTAGATCTATGTGTTTGTTTATGGCATTGTGGTTGGAGTGCCAGGCTTCTAGGACTTCTCTGGCATGTCTTTGCTTAGCCTGTTCCAGGATAGATGTGTTGTCCCAGTCGAAATGGTGTTTATTTCATCCGTGTGTAGGGCTACGAGGGATAGAGGGTCGTGTCTTTTTGTGGCTAGCTGGTGTTTGTGTATCCTGGTGGCTAACTTTCTTCCTGTTTGTCCTACGTAGTGTTTGTGGCAGTCCTTGCATGGAATTTTGTAGATGACGTTGGTTTTGTCCATGGGTTGTACTGGGTCTTCTAAGTTTGTCAGTTTTTGTTTGAGAGTGTTGTTGGGTTTGTGTGCTAATAGGATTCCGAGGGGTCTTAGTAGTCTGGCTGTCATTTCTGAAACTTCTTTGATGTATGGTAAGGTGGTTAGGGTTTCTGGCTGCGTTTGGTCTGCTTGTCGTGGTTTGTTCTTGAGGAATCTGCGCACTGTATTATTTGAGTATCCGTTCTTCTTGAATACGTTGAATAAGCCTTCTTCAGGCTTATGCTCAAAACGTCGATTCTCCTGCTCCTTTGATGCTGCCTGACCTGCTGCGCTTTTCCAGCAACACATTTTTCAGCTCTGATCTCCAGCATCTGCAGTCCTCACTTTCTCCCTGCCCTCTTAAACTGTCCTACCTGTCCATCTTTCTTTCCACCTATCCACTCTACCCTCCCCTCTGACCTATCACTATCACCCCCCACCTTCATCTACCTTTCACATTCCGAGCTACCTTCCCCCCAGCCCCAACACCCATTTATCTCTCAGCCCCCTTGGGTCCCCCCCACCACCCCACCCCCCACCTCCTTCAACATTGTTGATGATGGGCTTATGCTTGTAACGTCTCTTCTCCTGCTCCTCGGATTCCTGCTGTCTGACCTGCTGTGCTTTTCCAGCGTCACACTTCTTGACGGTGACTCTCCACCTTTCTCCTTGTGTCTTTTTAAGGCTGTGATAGACAGATTCTTGAACATTAGGGGACTCGGGGGATCCAGGAATAGGGCAGGTAAGTGTCAGGTCACCCATAATCCCATTGAATGGTAGAACAGACTTGAGAGGCCAAATGGCTGAGGAGAAAGTGAGGAAAGTGAGGACTGCAGATGCTGGAGTACCAGAGTTGAAAAATGTGGTGCTGGAAAAACACAGCAGACCAGGCAGCATCCGAGGAGCAGGAGAATCGATGTTTCGGGCATAAGCCCTTCTTCAGTAAACAGCCAAATGGCTGACCCCTGTTTCTATTTTGTATGATCTTTATGATCTTAAGGCAGTTCAGCAGCACCTCCTCAAGGGCAACTGGGAATGGGTAATAACAGCTGGCCTGGCCAGTGACACCCACATCCCGTGAGTTAATGCAAAAGATGTGAAGACCCGACTGGAATATATAAGCATGCTCCAAGGCAGTCCATTCAGCACTTTGAATCGATTTTGCCAAAAAATAAGATCATGGGTAACTTAGTTACCTTAACTCCATCCTTCCAACTTGGTTACATTTTGTTCTATCTATTGCTCGTAAAAATATCTTCTAATCTTAGGTTTAAAATGATCTTTTACTTTCTTGTGGGCCAGTGATCCAGATTCCTTCCACTCTTCGTGTGAAGACGTGCTCCTTCACTACTTTCCTGAATAATCCAGCTCTGATTTCAAGGGTTTATCCCAACACTGGAACACTATTATTGTTGAAGTTATTGAAGTAATTTAAATCATCAAAAATTCTGTAATTACATGAATAAAATCAGAAACATAAGAATAATACAATGAAGAAGTACATGATAGTCTTATAGCTAGAGTGTAAAACTTGTATTACATAATGTATGAAAGAATAATGGTACAGCACACCAAGATTTAATAAATTTAACATAATGTTGATTAGTTCCAGGGAAAACAAATGACCAGAAACATGTCCATCTTCTTGTAATGACCCACTTGTACATGAATATCCTTTGGAGAATTGAAGCTTGTAATACACAGCTAAAACTACATGTGACTCTTATCCCCGCACTATGTGGTTAACTCCTGTTTTTGTCAAAGCAACTCAGAATGGTGAATTAATGCTGCCTTACTTGTGCAGCCTGCATTGCCAGCATTAAAAATAGATAGAGTCTTGAATATTTTATGCCGACACTCAAAATACAATAATCGATTTGTTCAAGTCACACTAAATTTTGATTAGATTTCTGATAGTAAACTGAAATTTACATGCAAGCAATATTTAATGAGACTCTATTTACTATACATGTTATCAGTATTGTGTGTACTGGCTGAATAAAGAGCTCCTTTCGGGTTCTGTTTAGATTCTGCTGCAACTTGCAACTGACCTTACGAAGGCTTATCAAGCAGCATCAGGCTTCAGAGAGACATTACTAGCAAGCTTCAGCAAATTTAACACTGGGAGTTTATTTCCTTTGTGTTTTCAGATGCTATTGCAAACCACTATTAAATTTATGTAAGGACATTAATTTTATCTGCTTTCCTCCAATACAGCACATAAAGCAGCTCAAATACAAGGAATTATAGGTAGGCAATAGGATTAACTGAGTAAAGTAGTTGCTAAGGAGAAGATGAATGCATATGAAGCACTTGGAATAGCAAAACAGAACAGGCAGCAGAATATTGTTTTATCATGATTTATCCAATCAAGATGTTGTTTCTTAACATACCTTAACAGATAGATCACAGGACTGGTTGGGTGGGGGGCTGACAGCATGCAGTAAGACCATATGCTAGTTCTCCAAGTCTGCTTTTTCCAATTTACCTGTTATGATATGGTGAAAAGACTGCAGAAAATAGGGTTGTGGAAAGAACCATGATTACCAACTTCTGCACAACTCTAGATGCTTCAAGACAAGACAGATTAGATACATCATTATTGTTTTCATGAAACCATAACATGTTTTTGCAGTCAATAGCCCTCACCTCTCTATAATTCTGAATCTTGCAAGAACACATGAAAGAAGAATTGACCTTTTAGGAAAGGCCTGGCTTATTAAGGTTCTGCAGAGTAATAAGCGAGGGTTAATCACTGCACCAATTCTCAAATCAGTTAAGTTACCTCCTGTAATCTGCTTCAGTTTTAGTTGGCAGCTATTCAGTTTAAATGATAACAGTCAGAGATGAAGAGTAATGTATTGACACCCAGTTTCTTTGAAAGGTCTGGAGACACATGATGTTGATTTTTTCTGTTCTTGATGGAAATCTATTTCATAAAACCTTTCTCCTTGAGAAACAAGAAGGAATGGGTAGGTGGTTTAAATTGGCATTATATCAGAGGTAATCTTATGAGATAGACCTAGGTCCAGCTGAATTCTCACCTATTGAGTGTGGGGAAAGTAAGATCACATATTCTAGAAGAAGTTGTGATTGGCTCCATGTTACTACCGATATAATGGACAAAATCTATTCCAAGAAGTTTACAATACTTGGTTTTAACTTATGCCTGTCAATTTTCTCATTTTAGATCTTGTATATTGCTGAAAAAAAGATATAAGTTCACCAAAGTGAAGGGAAAAGAAATTTATACTGTATGAGAAGACAGTGCTGATTAGTTGCCTGGTGGTATAGGCATTGTCATGGGGAATGCACCAGTTAGATAAAGATTGACAATTAAGTTTAAATTGTCAACCATGCAGGTTAACTCTGCTTGGCAAGGTGCTGACTTGAGAAATGAACTAAAGAATGGCTGTCACCTATTTTGTTGAGTTGGAATAAGAACAGCGCATATACGTGTTCTTACCGTCCAAAAAGAACACTGTCCTGTTATTAATATATGTAACATCATCACCATCTGTCAGTCATCACCTAACTACTGCTTTCTCCACAGCAATGCCTCCACAGGTCTGAGGGCTCTCGCCAGCTAGTCGCTTCAGAACAGCTATGAAAAGGTTTACAAAATTACAAGGGGTAGAGATATTGTCAATAGGATTAACTTTCCCCCCCAGCAGAGGGCTTCAATAACCTGGAGGTGTAAATTAAAAGTAAAAGGCAGAATTTTTTGCGGGGACTTGAGAAATTCATTCACCACAAGGGTGGTGGGTATCTGGGACTCGCTGTCTGAAAGGTTGGTGGAGATGGGAACTATTACAACATTTAAGAAGTATTTGAATGGACCTTTGAAACACCATAGCATGCACAGTTACGGTGCAAACGCTGGGAAATGGATGAGACTGGATATGTGTTTGATGACCGTTGTGGACATGATGGGCGTTTGTCCATGTTTTAATTCTTTGTGATTCTGAGTCTATCTGAGTATGACTTTCAAGTTGGACTTGAAATGTTAACTTTGCTTCTCTGTCCACTAGGGCTGCCAGACCTGGTGAGTTTCTCTGGCATTCTCTGTATTTGTTTAATATTTCTAGTATCTGCAATATTTTGCTTTTATTTACATTCAGAAGGATAGGGGGCCATCCCATCCCCTGGCAGTCAGAGTTATTGCTGCTGTATTTTTGTACACCATTAGCTTGTTTCAAAAAACAACTGAGGACCTTCATGATATCTCCTAATCTTCAAGACACAAATGCAGCCAGGGTGCAGCTGATGGCATTTTCTCTAGATCAGAGCTGTTCATATCGTAAGACCATAAGACCATAAGACATAGGAGCAGAAGTAAGGCCATTCGGCCCATCGAGTCCACTCCGCCATTCAATCATGGCTGATGGGCATTTCAACTCCACTTACCCACATTCTCCCCGTAGCCCTTAATTCCTTGTGACATCAAGAATTTATCAATCTCTGCCTTGAAGACTTTTAGCGTCCCAGCCTCCACTGCACTCCGCGGCAATGAATTCCACAGGCCCACCACTCTCTGGCTGAAGAAATGTCTCCCCATTTCTGTTCTGAATTTACCCCCTCTAATTCTAAGGCTGTGTCCATGGGTCCTAGTCTCCTCGCTAACGGAAACAATTTCCTAGCGTCCACCCTCTCCAAGCCATGTATTATCTTGTAATACATTCTCGCATTCTTTACAATCACAAAAAAACACAATCAGAACATACTTTTTTAACTGACTTGATGAGTCGAATGGCCTAATTTTGTGGCTATCTCTTATGATCTTTGCAAAGAACAGAAACTTTCCCACAGTCAATTGTAGTTATTAAGTTCTGAAAACTGAACCTGAAACTGAGCTCGGAACAAGATTACTGAGGGACTAGATTGCTCATCACGGTGCCTTGATATTTAAATAGCCTCCGAATGCCTCATTGAGCTTAGGAATATATAAGCCACGACAATCAAAGTTTGAGAAGCAATTAAGCAAAAAGGAAATAGTTGGGGAAATTGAGCACAAAGAATCATTTCCAAGTGTGTTGCCAAACAAGATAAATTGACCTGGTGTTTATTTATTTGCAGTCATATTTCACAAATAGTTTGGGATGAATCTTCACAGATTTCAAGAATGTTTGTCAAGTAATTGTAGCTGACCTTTCCCACAAAAGAGAACACTGAAAGACCTTTAACAAATTTAGTTCTGACGCCAGTGCTCTAATGAATTTGTCTAAGGAAGGCACCAAAATCTTCAGTGGAACCTCAATTAAGTAGCAAAATGGAAAGCACTTAACTGCCTTAGTCTTATCCAAAGGCTGCATGATATTTTAAAATGGCAAGCAATTCAAGTTTCACTATAAGTTTTACAAGTGGCACACTGGCTCAGTGGTTAATATTATTGCCTCACAGTATTAGGGACTCGAGTTTGATACCTGCCTCAGGTGACTGTCTGTATGGAGTTTGCACATTTTCCTCGTGTCTGCGTGGCTTTGCTCTGGTTTCCTCCCACAGTGCAAAGATGTGCAGGTTAGGTGAATTGGCCATGCTAAATTGCCCATTGTGTTGGGTGCATTAGTCAGGGGTAAATATAGGGTAGGGGAATGGGTCTGGGTGGGTTACTCTTTGGAGAGTCAGTGTGGATTTGTTGGGCCAAATGGCCTGTTTCCATACTTTAGGTAATCTAATGATAATGAAGAACTTGTAATATGTCTTGTTCTGGGGAATTTGAGAAGCCTCTTATAGGCCAACTGGGTCTCCAAGGATACATTCAGCAGTTGGGTGGAGTGGAGGAGAAAGATGGAGAGTAGGGATTGGAATTAATCTCTTGTAACATAGTAAACTGTCTGGTTGTCAATGAGCTGCTGATGTCTCACCCTGTAGGATCGTCTTTCAAAAGGAGCATTTTATATTGTTGCGGCTATGTCCACGAGAACCATCTGAGATCTCTTGGGGACATTTATTGCCACAATCATTCTTCTTGACATAACATACTGGGGGAGGAGACTTACTCTAACCCTTTCGCAAAGGAAAGATTCAATCCTGATCAGGAATAAATTTTACTTAAGTTGTCCTTAATAACGTCTTATATCCTGTCTGAGCTACATGATCATTGCTTCTGAGATTTGAGGCTTGACTTCAAAGGCTGTTCTTGTCATCAACACAGAACATAGCACTGGAACAACAAATGGTAACAGAGCCCAGTTAGCTTCTCCCAGGAACAATTCTTTGTATTCTGATGGGCATAGTTTATCTTTTAATGTCAGCTAATCCTTTCAGGTACCAAATGCCTTATGCAACACAGCACACAAATCAATTGTTGCAGACTCGTTTCCTGGGATCACTCTTCCTTTCAATTGGTTTGAGATTGAAACAAAAAGCTTTGAGAATAAAGCCAGTGCAATGTATTACAAACCATCAATTCATTACAAGCCCATTTTGTACTACTGACAAAAACCATTGTGTCAGCGTATGTCGCAATCAATGAGGGGAGGCAATGGCTTGGTGGTATTATCACTGAACTGTTCATCCAAAGACTCGGGTAATGTTCTGGGGACCTGGGTTTGAACCCTGTCACAGCAGGTGGTGGAATTTGAATTCAATTTTATTTAACAATCTGGAATTAAGAGTCTAATGAATTGATTGTCAGAGCAAAAAACATCCAGTTCCCTAATCTCCTTTAGGGAAGCGTATTGTTGTCATTACTTGGTCTGACCTACATGTGACTCTCGACTCAGTGCAACGTGGTTGAATCTTAACTGCCTTCTGGGCGATTACAGATGAGTGATAAGTACTGGCCTAGCCTGCATCACCCTCTTCAAGTGAAAGACTTTTTTAAAAAAAGTTAACAAATTAAAGTTCGATCAGTCTCTAGTCCGTTTCACTTAGAGTCATACAGATGTACAGCATGGAAACAGACCCTTCAGTCCAACCCATTCATGCCGACCATTTATCCCAACCCAATCTAGTCCCACCTGCAAGCACCTGGCCCATATCCCTCCAAACCCTTCCTATTCATATAACCATCCAAATGCCTTTAAATTGTTGCAATTGTACCAGCCTCCACCACTTCCTCCGGCAGCTCATTCCATACATGCACTACCCTCTGTGTGAAAAGGTTGCCCCTTAGGTCTCTTTTATATCTTTCCCCTCTCCCCCTAAACCTATCCCCTCTAGTTCTGGATTCCCCCACCCCAGGGAAAAGACTTTGTCTATTTATCCTATCCACGCCCCTCATAATTTTGTAAACCTCTATAAGGTCACCCCTCAGCCTCTGAAACTCCAAGGAAAACAGCCCCAGCCTGTTCAGCCTCTCCCTATAGCTCAAATCCTCCAACTCTGGCAACATCCTTGTAAATCTTTTCTGAACCCTTTCAAGTTTCACAACATCTTTCCAATAGGATGGAGACCAGAACTGCAAGCAATATTCCAACAGTGGCCTAACCAATGTCCTGTACAGCTGCAACATGACCTCCCAACTCCTGTACTCAATATTCTGACCAAAAAAGGAAAGCATACCAAATGTCTTCTTCACTATCCTATCTACCTACGACTCCACTTTCAAGGAGTTATGAACCTCCACTCCAAGGTCACCATTAAGAGTGTAAGTCCTGCTAAGATTTGCTTTCCCAAAATGCTGCACCTCACATTTATCTACATTAAACTCCATCTGCCACTCCTCAGCCCATTGGCCCATCTGATCAAGATCCTGTTGTAATCTGAGGTAACCTTCTTCGCTGTCCACTATACCTTCAATTTTGGTGTCATCTGCAAACTTACTAGCTATACCTCTTATGCTCACATCCAAATCATTTATATAAATGATGAAATGTAGTGGACCCAGCACCGATCCTTGTGTCACTCCACTGGTTACAGGCCTCCAGTTTGAAAAGCAACCCTCCACCACCACCCTCTACCTTTGAGCCATTCCACAACATTCCAAGATGCTGTTGGAAGTGTTACCGAACAGGATGGTGTCTTGATATATGCTATGTTGGGAATCCCTACAACACTTCTACAAGCTCAGGACTTGCATTGGCTGCATGGCAACAAGCCATTGCCCTTCTCTCAGCAGCTGGTTGGACAGATGAGGGCTATAATGGGCGAATAGAGGAAGATACCACCTCTGCCTCTGCTGTATCTGCTCCCAGGAGGAGTAATTCTACCCAGAACATCCCAGATGGCCTCCTATTTCAAGGAGCACAATATCCCCTCTCATATGATCAACGATGCCCTCCAGCACATCTCCTCCACTTTCCCTACCTCTGCCGTTGAACACCCACCCCTCCAACTGCAACAAGGATCGAACTCCCCTGGTCGTCACATTCCAACCCATTAGCTTCCGGATACAGCGCATTATCCTCCACCATTTGCGCTACCAACAATCAGACTGCACCACCAGAGATATATTTCCCTCCTCAAGCATACCTGCATTCTGCAGAGACCATTCCCTCTGTGGCTCCCTCATTTGGTCCACGGCCCCCACCAACCCACCCTCCACTCCTGACATCTTCTCTTGCCATCACAAGAGATGTAAAATCTGTGCCCACGCCTCCCACCTCACCTCCATCCAAGACCCCAAGTGATCCTTCCACATCCGGCAGAGATATTCCTGTACATCCAGACACCTCATCTACTGTGTCTGTTGCTCACGATGTGGTCTCTTTTATATTTGGGAAACAGGTTGCCAACTCATGGAACATCTCTGAGACACATGCACCAAACAACCCCATGCCTTTTGGCTGAACACTTTAACTCCCCCTCCCACTCCGCCAAGAACATGTAAGTCCTGGGCTTCCTCCACCAGTAAATCCAAACCACCCGATGCCTGGAGAAAGAATACTTCATCTTCTGCCTTGGAACCCTCCAACCACACAGAATCAATGTCAATTTCACCAGTTTCCTCATCTCCCCTCCCTATAACTCATCCCAGATCCAACCCTCCAGCTCAGCATCACCCTCTTGAACTGTCCTACCTATCCATCTTCCTTCCCACCTATCTGCTCCACCTTCCTCTTTTTCCTATCGCTATCAACTCTCACCTCCATCTACCCACCGCCTTCCCAGCTACCTCACCTCCAGCCCCGCCCCTACCCTCCTATTTATATCTCAGCCCCCTTCCCCCACCCCACATTCCTGATGAAAGGCTTATGCCCGAAATGTTAATTCTCCCATTCCTCGGATGCTGCCTGACTTGCTGTGCTTTTCCAGCGCCATACTTTTTGACTGTGACCCTCCAGTATTTGCAGTCTTCACTTTCTCTGAGTAGAGGAAGATTGCTGTGTGAATTCAATAAGGAGTGAAAAAGAGAGTCAGAATCCAGCAAGAGACTGGGCTGGAGGGAGAGTGAAAAGTATTGTAATGACCCGAGGATAGAAGAGTGACAGAGTGAATTGAAGAGAGAAAAAAAACATGATAATGTGAGCTCGGGGCAATTGGAAATGAAAACCAATATGAACTGAAGGAAGATGAGGGTTTCCTATCCATAATTTTGTGATTATACAATTGAACAGACCAGTGTTGCAAAGACCAAAATCAAACACCAAAATTCAAATCCCACTGTGGAGGTGGCGAATTAATTTTCAACCTGGAATAAAAACTTAATCTTAAGAAATGGCAAACATGAAATGACACAGATGGTCTAGATACCCAGTTCTGAGGAAAGGTCACTCAACCCGAAACGTTAACTCTGATTTCTTTTCAGAGATGCTGCCAGACCTGTTGAACTTTTCCAGCAACTTTTGTTTTTGTTTCTGACTTTAAGGATCTGCAGTTCTTTCTGTTTTTATTAATAATTTAACACCTTGGTGCACACAGGCCAAAACCCATATTCCACTATTTCAAAATGCAAAGTCTGAAACAAATTATAAACATACACCTTACATCACAGATGAATTTGAGGTCTTCACAAGTGAGAAGGATCTTTATATTTTAGTCATAATGATGAATAATTGTCATTTTAGTTTAACTGAGAAAACTGGTTTGATTCCACTAATTCCCCTAGAGAGTTTTGTCTATCCCTCCACAGCTCTTTATGCCACCTCAGGAAGGAGTGTATCACATACAATAAACTTCAGAAATGAAATAGTTAACTTTTGAGCGGAATAAATATGAACAAAGTGGAGAGTGACTGAACAATGCCATTTTCAAAACTGTTTTATTCACAGCGCACAATGTTTATTTATCTGATAGAATGTCTATCAATGTTGTAATATTATCTGAGAGCATATGAATTGTTTGATACAGGTAAATATTGTGAAACTAAAATCAGCTATTCTCAGGGTTTTTGAGGGGGTTAATTATCTGTTTGGTTCCAGTTTTCTAATCCTTGATTATTGATCATCTCTGAATGTGGTTGATTGAATTTCTGAAACATGAAACTTTCCCTCTTATTGAATTAGTAATGCCCATGTGAAGGTCAGCTCGGTAATGGGATCAAGGCTAAGGACTAATACTTATGACCTTTAAGTATGAAGATTTGATGAGTCTCATTTGTTCTATACAATTCTTAACATTCCTATTATTTGTTTTCTTAAGTTCATTTACTGTCAGTGATAATTGGAATCTATATTCATTTCCCCATAACAGAAATAGTTAAGTCATTTAACACACAAAGAGCAAATCATCATCTTTAAGAAACGTAGATATAGAACTGTTGGATGGAAGATGAATAATGACTTTCTATAATTCAAAACTAGCTGGCAATATGATCCAAGGTGGGTTTTCCACTGTGTGTGGTTATGAAGTACCACAGAAACTATTCTTTGTTACTATGTGCTCAAATGGCTCAACAACTTATGTAGGCTAATTTGGTATTCTTTAAAATAATGAAAACAACAGAGCTCAAGTTCTGCAGTGATGACTAACTCAGTGAGCATCTAACTGTCATGAGGAAACCCATCTATGGAATGGAAAGATTCTTGTACTGACCATAATGTTACAATGTGACAGCATATTGCAGCAGCTTGTGTTTGTACAATCTGCAAATAATTCGGAAGGAAGTCTGAGGCCCCAAGACAAAAGGTAGAATTTGCTGCAGCTATTGAAATGAAACTAATCAGATCAATTTATAAATAAATGAGAGAGAGAGAGAGAGAGGGGGAAAGAGAGATGAGGGTCCCTGAATGAAGCAAACTGTCATATTGTCTCATTACCAAACACCTGGTGACCTATGTTTAGGAAGATTGCTGTCGCCAATGATCCTTTTGCTGGATTGACTGTGAAACAAACCTGATTCAAAACACTATTACATACCCCTGGAGGAGGTTGCACTTGAACCTGAGCCTCCTGGCTCAGAGCTAGGGTCACTTTGGCTGCAGCACACCTTCTCACAATCTATATCTTTATTCACCTTGTTCAAGGATGTTATTGTACACCACTGGCACAGGTGTAATTTGAATACAAGCTCCTGCTGAGAAATAGGGACACTACCACTACACCAGAAGACCCTTATCAAGCATTACAAGGTATTGTTTATTGCATATTAGCAATAGATACACTTAATATTAACACTTCAGTTTAATTAGAACTGCCAAGAGTCAAGTCTGCCACATTTGTCTCCATTAGGGCCTCATGCAAAACCAACTACCTCTCTACTTAAAGACATCAGCAGATTAAATGGAGCTCAATATAGTTCAACATTAACTCTTTCAGAATGATTACCTTACACAGCACGTGCTACAGTATTAGAATCTTGCCAGTACCATTCATTCCAGTTATACACTATGAATAATAATGTTGCTGAACTTGTATGCATTGATATGGTTCCACAGCCTTCATGATTTCCAAGGAACTGTTTACTGGTATACTTTGCTACTGTGGTAATTTATAAAATTTGATTAGTCAGGATTGATAATTGTAAGTGCTGTAAAATTTGGAAGAAGGATTGGGAGTGAGTCAGGTTATAAACTATTAAGTTATACAAACAAGACAGCTTCAGGTAATCGCTTCAGTAATGGCTTAAAATGACTAAAATAGAATATGTCACTATGTAAAATATGCAGGAAAATTTATGGAAAATTCCCTGGGATTTACTTCACTTTGTCATGAATAATTGTCTTATGCATTACAATAGGGCAAAATAGTCTGGGGATATATGTGAGAATATAGGGCTAACTGTAGAGCTAAGTTACCATATCCTGAATAATATATGTTTGTTAAGTGGCTCTTGTGGTCTAATTCTTTTTAGCAATTCTTCAAAATAATTGAGTAGCAAAATAAATAACTTATTGAACACATCATAATTATTCATGTACAGCAAATGAGAATGACAAATTTTACTGCTGAGTGATGCTAAATACTGATAAGATCAAAGTGTAGTTTGTAATATACAGTAGCTCAGCTTATTGCATTATGCTCTGGGGCAGAACCACATTAATGTGATCTGCCTCCAATCTGGATGAAGACCGATATTGCTTCTGTATTGATTAGACAGCTCGAATTTAATTTGCCTTTCCAATGAACTGAAATGAAGTGGGGCATCAAAAGCTGATCTATTAATGTTTTGATCTGTCCAGATGAAATTGAAATAAAAAATCCCACACAAAATTTGAGTGGTGTTTGACTGTCTATTAATGTGGATACACGAGTAAATCATAGTTGTTAACATGGCAGAGCTAGTTACCACACACAATCTACCTTCAGAGTGAATTTTCATGGGGGACCTTTACATTAAGAGCATTCTATGAAGCTAAAGGCCAAATTTTTCGGGAGTGATGATGACCACACTGTCAGTACACATTGTCAACTCTCCCCTGAAACTGACTGTCATTTCTGAAATTGACACGTGTACAGTTAAATATGAAGATCTAGAATTTGCTCTCAGTGACTTTCCACTGGCTTGGGGAGTACGCTGTTGATTTCCTCAGTATTTAATCAAGTAAGAATCATTCAATCAAGGAGAATTTTCACTCTTAAGCTGTTGGTGTTGCTTTAAATAACTTATAAAATGTTACATCTTTAGGACTGAGGTCCCCGCTTTTTAAAAAAATTATGATTACTGCTAAACGTCACTGTGGTTCAAAGTAATAATTCCTTACAGTTTCGTTAATAATCTTTTTCTTTTATTTAGTTCTCAATCACGAACTTCACTATCTGCAAAATATTTTAAAAATTAAGCGAATTAATTCACTGGGTTTCTACATCCTGATTTGCTGTCTGTGAGAATACTGCAGTCTGAACTATTCTGGATAATGTCACAGTTACTCGGCAACTTGGAAACAGATTCAAACTGACATCACAAAAAGGGAAATTTCTGTCATTGAGATCACTAAATATCAGTGGGGAGCGGGTTTTGAGAAGATTTGTAGCTCAGGTTGAGGTCTGGAGCTGGAAGGTTTGTTTTCAGTGAGCAAACTTACATCCAGATCAATGGGTAGCTCTCTTCAAGGTCTAGCTAACAGCAAAATGTCATTTCCATTTTATTGTCCCATGTACTCATGTACTCATGTCCCATGTACTCATGTCCCATGTACTCATGTCCCATGTACTCATTTTATTGTCCCATGTACTCATGTCCCATGTACTCATGTCCCATGTACTCATTTTATTGTCCCATGTACTCATGTCCCATGTACTCATGTCCCATGTACTCATGTCCCATGTACTCATGCACAAAATGGCAGGAGTACAGTGAAAAGTCCCACATAGCTCTTTTCTCAAAACATTAAGCCACATTATGAATGACTCAGGATTGTTTTGTATGCACGATAATAGTTTAGGGCAACCCTCCAGGAATTTTTATCATACCCAGAAACTAGGAGCAGTAATAGGCTATTCAGCCCTTCCAGCCTGCTCTGCTATTCAATATGATCATCCTGATTCTCTATCTCAGCACCATATTCTCCCTTTCTGTCCATACTATTTGATGTCTTTAATATCGAATTCTTAATGTGAAGAAATGCTTTGAAATGGGACATTTCCCAATTTATAGCTATTTTTCCTTGTAAAAAGATTAATTTCTCTTCTCTAAGCATGTATCTTATAGACATCCATAATATTCTCTATGAGTTTCTTCAGTCAAAGTCCCAATTTCTGAAACTTTCATTACAAGGCTATCTTCTTATACTAGCCCTGTTTTCCATCTAAAGCTTGCATGATCATCTTGTCCCTTAGAAACTTGAACCAAATTTAATCAAGTCAGAAATACACCAAAGCATTGCACAGTTTAACACTACAACCTTTTTCCCTTTGTTCACAGAGTGAGACAGTAAAGAGTATTTGGGCGAAATGGCCTTTTTCTAACTGTATATTTCACCTAATTCAATGTAATTTTTTTTCCCATCAAGGCACAATCATAAAGGTAGCAGCAGCTTCACTGAGCAATTTTTACATTAGTCAAGCCAGTCACTCACTGCTGGATGTCAATTCAATCACCAAGAGTATCACAGTGACTTGAAGATTCCCAAATATGTGGATAATGGTGGGATCTTTAGGTAGATTTGGTAAGAATAAAAAAAGGGGTCTTGAGGTTGACTAAAAAATGGTATGTTTTCTACTCAAGGTTTAAACAGCTAAACAAGTCTCACTAGTTAGCTGCAAGAAGCTTATTCACATTCATTAACATCTCATTATTACCCAGTCTCACCTCATCAATATGCAGCTTGCTATTTTGCCTGGCAATGAAGAGAGGCTAGGCATCACAAATGCCCGACAGAAAATTCTGGGAGGGGAGCCGAAGGTTGTACATTGCTTCTTCAGGCTGTCATCCTGTCCAGCATTCCCCAACATCCAGGGCGTGCTCCAAAGATGGCAATATCCTGCACCCTTCAACCATGACAGTTGGCATCACTGATACACCAACCTGACCATGTCATTAGAGCACATCTCAGATTGGCTTACAGCACAACTCAGCATTTCAATGAAAGCTTGCATTTCCAAATAAACCTGTAGGACTATAACCTGGTATTGTGTGATTTTTAACTCACTCTGTGAAGCGCTATGTTGTCTTTTGCACTTATCCAAATCACAAGAGTGCATTGGAAATGATAAAATGGCTGACAAAAAGGTGCAGTTAGATTTTTTTTTCTGTCTGAGGAAGTGGGTGCAGTCACAGTCATGAGGTCAGCCAGGTGGACCTCATAGAATATGAGTTCCCAGTTGAGGCTGTTAATCTGGTCTAATCAGGGAGCCCAGGCAATCAGACGTAAACAGGAGTGTCAGAGTTTCTGTCCACTCTGAGGAAGCTGGATCAGTGTCAAGGACTCTGCATAAGTAAATAAAGGGGGACTTGCTGACAGGATACCGACCCCCCGTGGTGTTATTTCAGGGGGCTCTGCTTGCGACTGAGATGAGGCCCTTCCAGGGGCAATTGAATTAATCAAGCACTTATACAGTAGAGATTAAACACACCTGCAAGTACAGAATTCTGCACGTGAAATGTATTCAGTGATCAACCATATCAATTGACCATCAGCAAATTTGATCATGTGGTTGGTCATTGCAGACTGATGAGCAGTACGAGTAGTTTTGGGCCTCGAATCTAAGGAAGGATGTGCTGGCAGGGGGTCCACACAATGATTTCAGGGATGAAAGGCCTGACATATATGAGAAATGCTTGAGGACTCCGGGTCTAATGGAGTTTAGAAGAATGAAGGGGGATCTGATTGAAACTTACAGAATACTGAGATGCCTGGATAACAGATACTTCCACGGGTAGTGGAGATGAGGGTCTGGAGGCACAGCCTCAGAGTGAAAAGATAACCTTTTGGAACTGAGATCAGGAGGGATTACTTCAGCCAGAGAGTGGTGAATCTGTAAAATTCATTGCAACAGAAGGTTGTGGAGGCTAATGACTCTGAGTGTATTTAACACAGAAATAAATAGGTTTTTAATTAGTAAGAGGTACAAGGATTATGAGGAGAAAGCAGAGGAATGGTTTTGAGAAACACATCAGTCATGACTGAATGGCAGAACAGACTCAATCGGTTGAATGATCTTTTTTTCTGCTCCTATATCTTATGGTCTTATTTCAATCATCTCTGTGAAACAGATGTAGAATCTCTACAGTGTGGAAACAGGCCATTCAGCCCATTGTATTCACACTGACCCTCCACAGAGCATCCCGCCCAGACCTACCCCTTCCTCTTTCCTTTCATTTCCTGTGGTTAATCTACCTCGCCTGCAGGTCTTTGGACTGTGGAAGGAAACTGGAGCACCTGGAGAAAACCCATGCAGTCACAGGGAGAATGCGAAAAACTCCACACAGACAATTGCCTGAGGCTGGAATAGAACCCGGATCCCTGGTGCTGTGAGGCAGCGGTGCTAACCACTGCACTGTAACCACAGACAACCTTAAAGGGTCTCATGCAGATCAGAATTCACAAAAAACATTTAAGATCTCATATGCTACATGGAGCTCCTTTCCTCTCATCCTGAGCTGTAACTATTTGCCAAGAAGCTAATTATAGCTCTCTTGCCTACTTTTCATGCTGAGAAAAGTTAACATAGCAGAGCCTTGCACCCTTGTCCCTCTGAATCTGACCAGGCATCTCTCACTCATTAAGGTGATGGTCCCGAAGCCCCATGTACCTCTTCCGTGGTGTATCTTCCTTAAGAGAACGTGAAAGTTTAACTTACACTTATTAAACTCTTCCAAACCCACAAACACAAGCACTGGGAAGATCAAAATCTGCAGGCACTAATATTTCGCAACTCCTTTGCTATCACTGGCATTCACTCTCGAACAGCACAATGATGTATAAACATTGTGCAGTTCCAGTGAAACAGCAGGAGAAACCCTGAGCAAATCCAGCTCCAATATTTGGTCATAATGAGCTTAGGGAAAAAGGTCTATGGATCTGAAGTTTTACTGTGTGTAGCTGTGAAGGAGTTGTGTGGAAATTAAAATTTCACCCTCACATTGTATTGATTCCAGCTCATGTGTGTGGTAATTGTAGAAGCAGCTTGTGGGAACGTGCTCTGAAACACTGCTGAGTGTAACACATCAATCTGGAGAGCCAGGAATTAGACATCTTGGGTGAAAAATCAGTATTGACACAGGTTTTGCAGGAGAGATTGAGCTCAGTATGGGACTGTGATGGGGAAAGCATTGATGTTTGAAGGATGCAGTAGTCAGGACATTGCAGTCAGATGGAAAAGTGCTGGGAACCAGAAAAAGAGAAAACATCTCTTCGGAAGGTCAGCAATGGGTTGATTGTTTAGTCTACTCATTATTGTACACAAAATAATAACATTTGTCATCAGTTCAGAAAATGGACAATCGTCAGTATCATTGGTAGCTGTGGCCCCTCACCCTGTGAGAGATGAAAATTAAAGCAACATTTCAGATTTGGCACATTAAATTGAAAACAGAAAGTTCAGTCAGTGATAGATCTTTCAGTCGGCATTTTCCATTTCATTGTGTGGCTCCTTGTATTGAAGGGTCAGTGAGCTGGTGTTTTGATCAAAATCATTTGTTATCGAGGTTCACTTTCAATGGTTTAAAACCTATTGTTCAGCAGCTGTATGTTCCTGAGGAGGAACTCAGAGTACCTGAGATCGAATCAGTCTGAATGGATTGCTGATAAAACCCACAATGGAGCGATCAACCTAATAACACAATAACCTTCACTACTTGCCTGCCATTATTTTGAAAGTGGCCCAAAATGGGACAAATGCTTAATATTCTCCTGAGGAAGGATATTATTAAGTTGGAGAGGGTTCAGAAGAGATTTACCAGAATGTTGCTGGGTTTTCACTTGAGCATAGAAGGTTGAGAGGAGATCAGATGGAAGTTCAGAAAATAATGAAGGGTATAGGTAGAGTTAATAGTTGTTGTCTTTTCCCTAGGATGGGAGTTTCATGACTGGGGGCACATTTTTAAGGTGAGAGGAGATAGATTTAAAAAGGACACAAGTGTGCGATGAACTTCCTGAGGAAGTAGTGGATGTAGACCATTACAACGTTTAAATGACATTTGGATAAGTACATGAATAGGAAAGGTTTAGAGGGATAGAGCCAGGAGTAGGCAGGTGGGACTAGTTTAGTTTAGGATTATATTCGGCATGGACTGGTTGGACCAAAGATCTGTTTCTGTGCTGTATTCAGTGGTTTATCCATGTATTGAGACACTGGCCTCTATTCCCAGCCTCTTCCTGTCTCTCTTACTGTCTCCCCAAAACCTAGCCACCATCTACAATGTACAAGTCAGGGAGTGTGATGGAATACTCCCCACTTGCCTGGATGGGTGCAGCTCCAACAACTCTCAAGAAGTTCGACACCTCACAGGACAAAGCAACCTACTTGTTTGGTACCACGTTCACCACCTTCAACATTCACTCCCATCATGACCTATGTCCATCAACAAACACATAGACCTGGACCCAATATACCGGCCACTACAGCGGACAGCTGAAACTGACAACCGGAAGCGGCAGGGACAGACCACTATAAATGCCGGAGGAAACACCACAGAAGCGCTTCACAGGAGGCTCCCAAGCACTGAGGATGTCACCTAGACAGGGGACGAAACATTTGCAACGAAAACTTCCAGCTCGGCGAACAGAACCACAGCAACATGATGGACAGTCTGAAATTGTGCAAAAGTGCATAGGACAATGTTCAATATCTTTGTTCATTACAATATTGGAGTATTTATATACCATAGTTTAGTAGTGATCAAACAAATTCCTATTGAGGGGCTGGTATCACTTATTGAGAAAGGCAAGTTATCAAGATGCATGGCAGATTGATAGCAAGCAAAGGAGGGTCAAAGACATGTTGTCAAAATGTTGACAAAATTCACTAGGTTAAGTTGGAACACAACAGAACACAAAATTTTAACAGAACTCAGAGCTATGGTTTCTGGATTTAGGTTTGTGCACAGAGAAAAGCCGGATATTAAAATATGCTTAACAGTTGGAAGCAAAGGCCTACACAAAGTCTACACAAAGTCAACATTACAGAAATAAAGGCCAAGAAGCTAAATAATTCCCAAAATATATGGATAAAATTTGAAGACCAATTCAGTGCCTGATTAAACTTCTATATTCATTGACAACAGTTCATATAATTTAGACAGAAGCCCATGGCTTCCATATGACACTTCATGAGCAAATATGATGAAAGGTCTAATTATGTAATTTGTCAGATTGTGAGTGAGCAATCAGAACTCTTGAGTTGATGATCCCATCCACTCCTATGGAAGACTTGCCAGACAAGCCAAAGACATGTTGTGTCAAAGAAAAAGGACTGAGGAACAGACGTAGTACAAAACAATTCTAATAAGTCAATGAAACCCACAGTACAACTCTAAGATGACACAATAATTAAAGCATCTATACAGAGCAAGACAGGAGATAGGTATGGCACCAAGAAAATCCTCAGTTTTCAATTAATTTTGCACGATAGAAAAGGCCATTGATAAAAACAATACATTGAAAGAAAGGCTGATGCAGTTACAGAGAGTCATGTATTAACCATGCACCAGGATGACTTCAAACTACAATAAATACAGCTTAGTTAAACAGGAGATTCAGAACCTTCTCAGTTCAGGGACTGACTTTGATCTGGCTGACCACAGCCAGTGTACTGTGCAAATGTAAATAAAGGGTGAATTGGTGACAGGATAGCAGCCTTTGTCCAGTTATTTCAGAAGGCAAACATGACCAACGCCTTTCTAGCCACCCTGTTTATATGTGATACAAACGTCAAATAAATAAATAGATAGATAGAAAAATTAATAGATTAAAAGAAAACAATTTGATATCCCACTAGAGGCATTTACATGAAGTGACAGATCAGAATCTGCAATTGTACATAACAACACAGAGCATAAGTAAAGTCATAGAGTTATATAGTCATGCAGCACAGAAACAGACTCTTCAGTTATATATGGTTATCTGTTATGCATACAGTTGTCCATACAGTTTAACAACTTCAAATTTTCTGTCCTCAGAAAACTGTTCATGATTTGTTATTGGCTAAGATAACACAGGGCCAATCGTCAACATACCACCCTTTGAAATATTAAAGCATATATGTTTTCGGTTATGACTCACTTGGGGAAAGTATGCTGATTCTCACAAGCCCCATTATTTCCTGGGTAGCCAGAAAACTTAATGCTATATTCAAACTACTCAAACTTCCTAATGTGTAGTCTGATGGAATCAAGTTAACAAAGCACAGACCAGGCTCTTGTACTTAACAAAAATCGCTGTTTATTACAATTAAGCAAATTCTAATCACAGGTAAACAACTATGAACTATCAATGTATGGCTGTACTATAGTCCCACTTTTCAACCCTCACGTACATTCTGACAAGAATAAAAAAAATTGGTTTTATCAATGCAGCGATAAAAGTACACGGAAACACAGTTCCAATAGCACAGTCCACAAGGTTCACGGAAATTATGCTTCCGGCTTGCCAAGACTTTTTTTTCTTCAATTCCATTCTCCAGGTTATTTTACTTTTTTGGAGGAGCCACAGTGTAATTGGTACTCTAACTGCAAAGTCTTTTGGTTATTGGTTGCAGCAACTGGTAAGGGGGAGAATAAGTGGCTTTCTTCAGACGTCTGACATTTTTATTACAGAGAGCGACAGACTGAATTAAATTCAATTAGCTTTATTGTCACATATGCTCAAATGTGTACAGTGAAAAGTTTACAGTCACCACACTACAGCACCATCTTACATATAAAGGTACCTAGGTACAGATACTTCAGATTAAATTCTTAGGAAATAAAAAACAATTAAAAAGTAAAGAAATAAATAGCCCAGCATTATAGGTCATAGGAATAAATTTGAAAAATAAAGAAAAGTTCAGAATATCAGTCTTTCCAAACCAATCCATGCCAGGACCTAGCCTCAAGGGAGACCTTGCTGCCTGTGCCAGACCCACCGACATAGGAGTCACCCCATGTTAGGTGCCATCTTTTCACCACTGGGCCCAATTCTCTGTTACTGCTGATCCCACAACGAGGAATCGTGTCCTCCAATTTCACATAACCTCCCGCCCCATCTCCCGATTCCCTTCCCAGCTCCTCGCCCTCTCTTCACTGCTCCCTGCCACCAACCAGATTTGTTCCTCCCATTGACCAACCAGGTTGTACCCTCTACTGTCTTCACCAATTCCCACTTTACCACCCTCCCTCCGTCACCCCCTTTATCTTCAGCTCCCCCTACACCTACCCCTAGTCCTGAAGAAGGGATACACTCGAAACATCAACTTCTCCACCTCCTGATGCTGCCTGACTTGCTGTGTTCTTCCAGCCTCCTGCCTGTCTACTTTGGATTCCAGTGGCTGCAGTTTTTTTTGCCTCTTCCCCAAAACTTAAACAAAGCAGCAGTGTAAACACCACAAACAATTAGTTTCAGTGACTTGTTTTTAAGTGCAGCAATTCCTTCCAGAATCCTTGCTTTGAAAACAAAAATCTTTTTCCCATTTCTGTCCACAAAAAAAATTGACAGTAGTTAAAAGAGTATCATCTTTCGACTTCAGACATTGGAATCTAAGATGAATCCTATAAACATAAAGCGTGCAGCCTACAGCACTTCAACAATTCCATGTGCAAGATGAATTGTGGTGGGCTGCAAATGCAATCAATCAGCCAGGATGGTGAAGATGTTCTACAGCATGGACACTGCTGAACCTGCAGCCATAGACATTCTTTTTTCCGGGATGGGGGATATCAGAACTAGAGGGCATAGGTTAAGGGTGAGAGGGGTATGATATGAAAGGGACCTAAGGGGCAATGTTTTCGCACAGAGCGTGGTGCGTATATGGAATGAGCTGCCAGAGGAAGTGGTGGAGGCTGGTACAATTGCAACATTTAAAAAGCATCTGGATGTGTATATGAATAGGAAGGTTTTAGAGGGATATGGGCCAAGTGCTGGCAAATGGGAGTAGATTATGTTGGGATATCTGGTCGGCATGAATGAATTGGACCAAAGGGTCTGTTTCCGTGCTGTACATCTGTATGACTCCATATGAGCATGCCATGACATCACACTGGTCAGAATTCATTGAAATAGACATCATGGATACATCTGAAACTGCTCCATACTATTCAAGGAACACTTGCAGAACTGGATATGAAAAAGGAACAAAATATTTCCGTTTCTGCTAACTTAGTAGAGTTAACTGAAATTTCAAGAGAAAAAGCTTTAAGCGAGTAGCTTGAAATAAATCAAGATTTGAGAATATCATGTGTAGGACGATAACATCTTTACAGGGTACCTCTGCTCAGTGCACAAAGATGAATTAAGAGCTGGAAGAGAAAGGAAACAAGCTGAACCACAACTCAGCATCAATCCAATGTAAAAGATTGCTGGTTTATAGAAAGATCTGGAGAAACATACACATCACAGATCAGGTTCAGCAAGAGCAGCTACAGAATCATTGATGTGAGCTCACAGCAATATTGGAGGAAAGGACAGACCTACAGAAACAGCTAGAGATAGACACTGCACATAACAACGAACTACGAACCACTCATAAGATAGTCCTTTCTGAAACTAATGCCTGCAATGGTGTTCCAGTCAAAGAACTTAAGCAGGGCATACAGAAGGTTAAATAATTACTGTAGCAGTAATTAGAGGAAGTCCAGGCTTCAAAGAAGACAAAAGCCAAGTTTGAAGAGGCTCCACAGTTATTACAGCAGGTTATGAAGGAGATATTATACTGAACCAACAGAAGATTAAACCTTTAATGGAATTAATGAATATAGAATATGCAATTAGAAGCTTCAAAGAGAGGTTGTAAGTTTGCTCGCTGAGCTAGTAGGTTTGTTTTCAGACAATTCATCACCATGTTAGATAACATCATCAGTGAGCCTCCGGTGAACACTGGTGTTCTGTCCCACTTTCTATTTAAGTGTCTTGGTCTGTTAAGGCGGGTGATATTTTTTCCAGTTCTTTTTCTCAGAGGTTGGTAAATGGAGTCCAAATCAATGTGTTTTTTGCTGGAATTTTGGTTTGAATACCAGGCCTTGAGGAATTCTCATGCATGCCTCTGTTCAGCCTGTCCCAGGACAGATGTGTTGTCCCAGTTGAAGTGGTGTCCTCCTTCATTTGTATGCAAGGATACTAGTGATAGTGATTTCTTTTGGTGGCTATTTGGTGCTCATGTATCCTGGTGGCTAGTTTCCTGCCCATCTGTCCGATGTAATGTTCATTTCAGTCCTTGCAGGGTATTTTGTAAATGGCATCTGTTTCGCCTGTTGTTGGTACAGATCCCTTTAGGTTCATCAGTAGCTGTTTCAGTGTGGTGGTAGGTCTGTGGGCTACCATGATGCCAAAGGTTCAGAATAGTCCATCTCCAAGATGTCTTTAATGTGTGGTAACGTGGCTAGAGTCTCTAGGTGTGTTGTGTCTTCCTGTTTGGCATTGTTGTTTAAGAATCGGCAGACTGTGTTTATCGAGTACCCATTGTTCTTGCATATGCAGTATAGGTATTCTTCTTCTGCTGCTGGTAGTTCCTGGGTGCTGCAGTGTGTTGTGGCCTATGTAAGTAAAGTACTGATGCAGCTCCATTTGTAAGTATTGGGATGATTGCTCCTGTAGTTGAGTATCTGGCCAGTGTTTGCTGCTTTCCTGTGTCTAAGAAGGGGAGTCTGTTGTTGTTCTCTTCCTCTTTGGTGAACTTTATACAGTTGGATGTTAATAATGATATTGTAGCTTTCTTCTAATTTGTACCACTTTGTGATGACAAAGGTGTAATTCTCATAGTGGACCCAAAGCTTGGGCTGAATTGTGGGGAGTGCTGTTCATTCTAGTCTCTGCATTACTGCTTATGCTAAGAATCTTGATATTGATGATCCATGGGTGTCCCATCTATTTGTTTGTAGGTCTTGTCGTTGAAGGTGAACTGAATAGTGAGGCACAGGTCTACTAGCTTCAGATGCTGTCCTTGTGATGGTATTGGTACTGTCTGGTGTTTGTATCCTTGGGTCATCTACTGGTGAGGTCAATGTTTCTTTGGCCAGGCTGATGTCAATTGATGTGAATAGGGATGTTACGTTGAAGGAGACCATGACTTCATCCTCTTCTATCTTGGTCTTTGATGCTGTTCAGGAATTCTTGGGTGGAATGGATGGAGTGGCATGAGTCTTCTGCTAGTTATTTCAGTTTACGGTGAAGTCCCTTGGCTAGTCTGTATGTTGGTGTGGAGAAAGTGAGGACTGCAGATGCTGGAGACGAGAGTTGAAAAATGTGGTGCTGGAAAAACACAGCAGGCCAGACAGCATCCGAGGAGCAGGAAAATCGACCTTTTGGGCATAAGCCCTTCTTCAGGAATGAGGCTGGTGTGTCAGCCTCATTCCTGAAGAAGGGCTTTTGCCTGAAACGTCAATTCTCCTGCTCCTCGGATGCTGTCTAGCCTGCTGTGTTTTTCCAGCACCACTTTTTCAACTCTGTATGTTGGTGTGACTGGAAATGAGATGATGGGTCTGAGGGGGTCTCCTGGTTTGTGTACCTTAGGTAATCCATAGAAATGAAGTGTGTTGGATCCATCAGGTTTCATTCTTTGGAGACCTGTCTTGTAAATTTCACCTGATTTTTGGAGTTTCTTCAATGATACTGTGATTTGGTTTTCTAGCAGTGGAATCAGATCCATCGCTACCTGTTGGTTGGTGTCGGTATCTGTGAGTAGTGAGTTCACCTCTTCAATTTACAGTGTTCTATTTAGGATGATGGTCATGCACCCTTTGTCTGCTGGTAAGATTCCAATGTTTCTGCCTTTTCTGAGTCCGTCCAGGGCTTTTGTTTCCTGTGTTGAAGGTGTTCCCTTCTTTCTTCCTGCTTAGTGTTGGTGCAACTGTCTGTCTGATGGCCTGCTGGATTTCTTCCATAAGTCTGTTGTTATTCAGGGTTGATTCCAGTGCTGCTAGGAAGACCTTTTTGTTTGCGTCTCTGTGGCTGCAGTTCATCCCTCTTACTAAGACGGCTTTTTCTGTGTCTGTCATTAGTCGGTCTAACAGGTTCTTTATCCAACTTTGTGAATTGTCTGTGTTGTTCTTTTGTGCGAGCTTGTCCAGTTTTTCTTGTAGGTAGTGTTTTCTTTGTCTTGGATTGCTGTTGTTTGATGCTGATGGTTCATTCTAATGTAGTTGTCTATACCTGGTCAGTCACGTAGCTGTACAAAATGTTTTGGCATAAAATTTCCCATTTGTAAATATAGAGTCAGTTGTGGACAACATTAATCATTTCTTGCAACATCCTGTGGCTGTTCTACTCTGCTGTTCTTCTGGCTTGTGGGGTGTTGAGAGGTGGTTTGTACTTGAGACATCTTGGTAATACCTGTTTCTTGAGGCATTCATGGAGGAAATACAGTTATTCGCAGGTGGCGCTCACTCGGATGGCGTTGGTTTCCCATCTTTGGGCTAGTTTGAGCTTATTGCACCAATAGATGTTTGCAATTTTTGAGAAGATTTGTAGTTCAGGTTGAGGCTCAGGTTGTAAGTTTGCTCGCTGAGCTGACAGGTGTGTTCTCAGATGTTACGTCACCATGCTCGGTAACATCATCAGTGAGCCTCCGTTGAAGCGCTGGTGTTCTGTCCAGCAAACACCAGTATTTCCTACATGGAATATACTGCCATACATCAAAGGCATCTCAGAGATGACAGCCAGACTACTCTGAACCCTTGGCATCATGGAAGCCCACAACCCAACTACCACACAAACAGCTACTGATAAACCTAAAGGAGCCTGTACCAACAACCAGCAAAACAAATGTCATATACGAATGTTATTATAAATGACCTGCATGAAGATGTAGACGGATGGGTTAGTACATTTGTAGATGACACTAAGATCAGTGGAGTTGTGGGCAGTGTGGAAGGATGTTGCAGGTTACAGACAGACATAGATAAGCTGCAGAGCTGGGCTGAGAGGTGGCAAATGGAAATTAATCAGAAACTTGTGAAGTGATTCAATTTGGAAGGAGTAACAGGAATACAGAGTACTGGGCTAAAGGTAAGATTCTTGGTAGCATGAATGAGCAGAGAGATCTCAGTGTCCATGGGCATAGATCCCTGAAAGTTTCAATCCAGGTTGTTAGCTTTGTAAGAAGATTTACATTGTGTTAAGTTTTATTAGTGGAGGGATTGAGTTTTGGAGCCATGAGGTCATGCTGCAGCTGTACAAAACTTTGGTGTGGCCGCACTTGGAGAATTGCGGACAGTTCTGGTCACTGCATCATAGGAAGGATGTGGATGCTTTTGAAAGGGGTCAGAGGAGATTTACCAGGATGTTGCCTGGTATGAAGGGAAGGTCGTATGAGGAAAGGCTGAGGGATTTGAGGCTGTTTTTGTTAGGGAGAAGACGATTGAGAGGTACTTTAATCGAGACATTGAAGATGACCAGAGGGTTAAATTGGGTGGACAGTGAAAGCCTTTTTCCTCGGATGGTGAAGGCTAGCATGATGGGACATGGCTTTAAATTGACGGGTGATAGATATAGATGTCATAGGTAGGTTCTTTACTCAGGGAGTGGTAAGGGCGTGGAACGCACTGCCTGCAACAGTAGTAGACTCGCCAACTTTAAGGGCATTTAAATGGTCATTGGATAAACATATGGACAAGAAAGAAATAGTGTCGGATAAATAAGCTTCAGTTTGGTTTCACAGGTCGGTGCAACATCGAAAGCTGAAGGGCCTGTACTGTGCTGTAATGTTAGACCATAAGACATAGGAATGGAAGTAAGGCCATTCGGCTCACCGACTCCACTCCACCATTTAATCATGGCTGATGGGCATTTCAACTCCACTTACCCATACTTTCCTCTTAGCCCTTAATTCCTTGCAAGATCAAAAACTTATCAATCTCTGCTTTGAAGACAATTAACGTCCCAGCCTCCACTGCGCTCCGTGGCAATGTATTCCACAGGCCAACCACTCTCTGGCTGAAGAAATGCCTCCCCATTTCCATTCTAAATTGACCCCCTCTAATTCTAAGGCTGTGCCCACAGGTCCAGAATTTTAATGCAATGACATTGAAGGAGTGGCAATGCACAGTTAGTGTGTGATCATTTCCCATGAATCCACCAAGGGTGCGGGTTGTCTCATTGCCAAATGATTGCTTCTCCAAGTCACATTTTTGGATTTTCCTTTCACAAAGAAAAGTTCTCATGTATTAAGAAAAAAGCCTCAAACAGTCTTCATCTGTAAAGTTTCACTCTCAGTGCATGCCTTGGTATTTTTAAGGTGATGGATCTGCAACACAATGAACAAAATTGATGGACCTCAACCTTGACACCTCAGGCACAACACCATTCACCCCCACCTACATCACTCAGTCCAGAATTCCCCCTCAGACCATTTGTGTTAGTGTTTTTTTGCTCCAGTGACAATACTTTACCGTGCTTCTGTTATAATGCAGTCATAGAGTCATAGAGATGTACAGCATGGAAACAGACCCTTCGGTCCAAACCGTCCATGCCAACCAGATATCCCAATCCAATCTAGTCCCACCTGCCAACACCCGGCCCATATCCCTCTAAACCCATCCAAATGCCTTTTAAAAGTTGCAATTGTACCAGCCTCCACCACATCCTCTGGCAGCTCATTCCATACATGTACCATTCTCTATGTGAAGAAGTTGCCCCTTAGGTCTCTTTTATATCTTTCTCCTCTCACCCTAAACCTATGCCCTTAGTTCTGGACTCCCCGACCCCAGGGAAAAGACTTTGTCTATTTATCTTATCCATGCCCCTCATGATTTTGTAAATCTCTATAAGGTCACCCCTCAGCCTCCGAAGCTCCAGGGAAAACAGCCCCAGCTTGTTCAGCCTCTCCCTGTAGCTCAAATCCTCCCACCTTGACAACACTCTTGTAAATCTTTTCTGAATACTTTCAAGTTTCACAACTTCTTTTCGATAGGAAGGAGATCAGAATTGCACGCAATATTCCAACAGTGGCCGAACCAATGTCCTGTACAGCCGCAACGTGACCTCCCGATTCCTGTACTCAATACTCTGACCAATAAAGGAAAGCATACCAAACACCTTCTTCACTATCCTATCTACCTGCGACTTCACTTTCAAGGAGCTGTGAATCTGCACTCCAAGGTCTCTTTGTTCAGCAAGACTCTCTAGGGTATTACCATTAAGTGTGTAAGTCCTGCTCAGATTTGCTTACCCAAAATGCAGCACCTCACATTTATCTGAATTAAACTCCATCTGCCACTTCTCAGCCCATTGGTCCATCTGGCCCCGAGGTAGGGGCAATGTCAAAAACAACAGCTAAGAGATCATGTGAACATCCAGCTGAGATGAAAACCACTATCTCCTCTTATTTAGGAGCCAAGGGAAAGGTGTCAGATTAGATTCCCCACAGTATGGAAACAGGCCCTTCGGTCCAACCAGTCCATACCGACCCTCCGAAGAGTTACCCATCCAGACCCATTCCCCATATTCACCCCTGACTAATGGCAATTTAGCATGACCAATTCACCTAACCTGAACATCTTTGTGGGAGGAAACTAGTGCATCCAGAGAAAACCCATACAGACACGGGGAGAATGTGCAAACTCCACACAATCAATCAGTCACCCAAAGCAGGAATCAAACCTATGTCCCTGGTGCTGTGAGGCAGCAGTGCTAGCCACTGTGCCACCGTGTCATTATCCAAGGAACCACACTGAGAATATGTTTTAGAATTTTCTCACATGTTCTCCTTAATTTTAATTTACAGGCAATTGCTTTAAACATGCTCTTGCTATAACTGAATAATATTGTTCTTTGTTGAAAACAACAACACTGCGGGTCAGGCAGCATCCATGGAGAGAGAGAGCAAGCTAACTTTTCGAGATTAGCTGACTCTTCATCAGAACTGAAGTGCAGTGTTGAGGGGGCAACATTTATGCAGGGGTGCTGGGGGACAAAGGATGTTGGTAATTCAGATTAAGTGATCCAACTCCTCCACTGCCATTATTACCTCCAACCCACCATTTCCCCCTCCAAACTATTGTATAAATGCTGCCCCCTCCACTTCAGCTCTGATGAAAAGTCAGCTAGTCTCAAAATGTTACCTTGCTCTCTCTCTCTCTCTCTCTCTCTCTCCATGGATGCTGCCTGACCCCCTGCGATCTCTAGCATTTTTTGTTTTCAGTACAGATTCCAGCGTCTGCAGGAATTTGCTCCCATAATGTTGGTCTTTGCTCCTGTGTAATCCATCTGATTTGACTCACATCAAACTCAAGCTACAATTTCCCACAAAGTAGAAAAATAATTCTTTTCCTTCTGAAGTGAGGAGCTCATGGGCAATGACATTGCCCCTACCTCGGGGCCAGAAGGTTTGCTTTTAAGCCCCACCTACCCTGGAATTATAACACATCAAAGCGTGTTGATTAAAAATGATTACTCTCAATTGTAAATTGTGACTTGACATTAAAGCCACCTGAATGTCAAGCCTGCATCTTTTTCACATTACATCTAATCAGAGCTAACATTAGCAATGTTAAGAAAGGAGAATCCTTGATATGCAATCACTGATAACTTACTTAGACAGTGATTTGATTAACAAGCTATTGAGCTATCGGGAGAAGGTCAGTCCATTTCTTCTCTGAAATGACACTGGAATAAATTGACTGTTTAATCTAAATTCTTAACCTTGTTAGAACTTTATATTTTGAACTACAATAAATGGAAATTACAGCCTTTGACCTTAATCTGGATTAGATATTATCAGTGTTGATTTTTCAGAACGATCTACAGTTGTGATGAAGGGTCTTAGGGAAATCAAGCTTTAATTTAATGGTTGCATGTGTCTGTATTGATCAAGAATGGAGCAGGACAAAAGGGAATACCAGTGGGCCTTGTATGACATTCAGAGCCAGGGCTCTCTACTCTTTGGAATTGTGTTTGATTACAATTAAAAAGAACAATCACAGAGATAGTGAGAACTGCAGATGCTGGAAAGTCAGAACGGATAAAGCGTGGAGTTGGAAAAAGCACAACATGTTAACAGCGTCAGAGGAGAAGGGGAGTTGATGTTTCAGATCGATGAATGGTTCCAACCTGAAACAACAACTCCCCTGTTCCTCTGACGTTGCTTGACCTGCTGTGCTTTTTCAAGCTCCACTCTTTATCCACCAAGACAGCAAATATACTAAGGCCACCAAGTCTTCTCATACAACAGCAACAATGACAACAGCAACTTGAATTTATCTAGAACCTTTTAAAGTAATGGGCAAGATTCAATACTGAGAACGTGTAACACAAAACTTGGTTTGATAGTAAAATTTAAAAGAGCTTCCTACAAAGGGGGAGGGTGGGGGGGAGATTTGAACAAGGAATTCCAGAGTTTTGGGCATTTGCAAACAGGCATGATCTTTGACAGTGGAGCTTTGAAAAGTGGAAATGTGACAAACAGCAGTGTTTGGCGGAACACAGTGAACTTCTTGGAATGGAGAAAGCTACAAGGATTACAACAGAGGAGACAAAATTCCTCTCCGTGTTTGCACCTGAAATCAGGAAGGATTGGTGCAAGAATGATGGAAAATGCAGTCATCTCAGGGTATCAACAGATAGTTCTCCCTCCACCTCTCTTGGGGTCAGCAATTGTCACTTGAGTATTGTACACGGTCTGATCCCCGTGCCTGAAGAGGGGTGTATGTGCCATAGACAGAATTTAGTGGAGTTACCAGACTGTCCATCAGAAAGGATACCATCGACAGAAAACATGACACGAGGATTTCGATGAACTTTAAAATCAAGATTCAGAAAACTAATTGTTTCACTATCAATGTTCCATTATTGAACAACCCAGAGACACAAACCATATATCTGTTGTGATTCTGTTCGCTGAGCTGGAAATTTTTGTTGCAAACGTTTCGTCCCCTGTCTAGGTGACATCCTCAGTGCTTGGGAGCCTCCTGTGAAGTGCTTCTGTGGTGTTTCCTCCGGCATTTATAGTGGCCTGTCCATACTACCATACATAGTGGCCTAGCCACAGTACCATACATCAGGAGCATTTCAGAACTGACAGCCAGACTACTGCGACCACTAGGACTTATAACAACACACAAACCAACAGCCACCCTCAGACAACAACTCACCAGAACGAAGGACCCGATACCCAGCATGAGCAAAACTAATGTAATGTACAAAATCCCATGCAAGGACTGCACAAAACACTACATAGGACAAACAGGAAGACAGCTAACGATCCGCATCCATGAACATCAACTAGCCACGAAACGCCACGACCAGCTATCCTTAGTAGCCACACACGCAGACAACAAGCAACATGAATTCGACTGGGACAACACTACTATCATAGGGCAATCCAGACAGAGAACAGCCAGGGAATTCCTAGAAGCATGGCAATCATCCACAAACTCCATCAACAAACACATCGATCTGGACCCAATATACCGGCCACTACAGCGGACAGCTGAAACTGTCAACCGGAAGCGGCAGGGACAGGCCAGTATAAATGCCGGAGGAAACACCACAGAAGCACTTCACAGGAGGCTCCCAAGCACTGAGGATGTCACCTAGACAGGGGACAAAACGTTTGCAACAAAAATTTCCAGCTCAGCGAACAGAACCACAACAACCAGCACCTGAGCTACAAGAGCACCCAAACTTTGAAAACCATATATCTTTTCATTTTTACATTTTTAAGAAAACATTTCTTATTGTTTGTCTGTGTGCATGTGTACATTTTATTATTTCCTTTCATGTTAAGCAACTAATAAACTAAGTCTTTTGTTAATTCAAGAAAGTCTAGTTAAATTATCACCTTATAAACTAAAAGATTAGATTAGATTCCCCACAGTGTGGAAACAGGCCCTTTGGCCCAACAAGTCCACACCGACCCTCCGATGAGTTACCCACCCAGTCCCATTCCCCTCCGACTAATGCACTTAACACTACGGGCAATTTAACACGGCCAATTCACCTAACTTGCACATCTTTGGACTGTGGGAGGAAACCGGAGCACCGGGAGGAAACCCATACAGACACAGGGAGAATGTGCAAACTCCACACAGACAGTAGCCCGAGACTGGAACCAAACCTGGGACCCTGGCGCTATGAGGCAGCAGTGCTAACCATTGAGCCACCATGGAAGAAAGCTGTCAGAGGGATTGTTTCACTATCAATGTTCGATTATTGAATAACCCAAGAGACACAAACCATATATCTTTTCATTTTTACATTTTTTAAGAAAACATTTCTTATTGTCTCTGTGCATGTGTACATTTTCTTATTTCCTTTCATGTTTAACAACTAATAAACTAAGTCTTTTGTTAATTCAAGAAAGTCTAATTAAATTATCACCTTATAAACTAAATGATCTGGAAGAAAGCTGTCAGAAGGGATGGATCCTCGTTAACTGAAGCTGCTGTGACAGAAACAAGGGGGCAAGTTAATAAATAAAGGGGCCAGTTCTCCTGCCTCACCAGTGAGTTTAACAATTTAGGGTATTCATCTAAAACTGTAGCACGGAGAGGCTTATCCATGATCTGATACAAAACACAGGCTAAATTCAAAAAGGACGTTTCCCTGCCTGTGGGGTCGAGAACCAGGTACACAGTCTCAGGATAAGAGGATGGTCCTTTTGGTCTGAGATGAGGAGGAATTTCTTCACTGAAGGTGCTGAATCTTTGGAATTCTCTACCTCAGAGGGTTGTGGAAACTCAATCATTGCGTAAATTGGAGATGAAGATTGACAAAGTGCTAGTTACATTCAGGGATATGGGGAGAGATATGGGGATAGTATAGGACTATAGACTTGAGGTGGATAACCAGGTATGACCTAGGAAAGCAGAGCAGGCCTCTGCTGGTCCCCATATTGAATGGGACCTGGTCACTCAGGATTCAGGACTTGGATCACCACCGTATTTCATTACCATTCACCTAGCGTCCTATTATTTCCCAATGTACAGCCAGGTTCTCAAAGTGATGACAATGGCCCCAGTTCCCTCAAAGGAATGAAGGTGGCTTTGCAACAGCCTCTTCCTCTTTCGCACCAGTTCTCATTCACCTCATCAGGCTCTGCTAGAGATCGCAGAGGGCTAATCATCCTGTCCTTGGAATGTTTCTGCCTCTTTAACCTGCTCCACTGCCTTTTCTGGTCTCGCAGCAGCAGGAACTCTGCAGCATTCCTTGATCTTCATGAATCAGTTGAAGGAATCCCCTCGAGCTTGTCTAAAACAAGTGGTCCACTGGAGATCCACTGCAGATCCACTAGAGATCCACTGCAGATCAAGAATCCAAACTTCAGCTGGAGACACGAGTCAGCTTCTGCACTTTCAGATCACCGGTGTTGTGAATACAATTGTGCCAATTGCTGACGCAGTGTAAAATGGCTGAGAAGTGATTCTCATTTGACATAAACTGTTGAGGAAGATTTTTAGCTGAAACAGTAGCTGATACTTAAAGTTAAAAAAATAAGCTAAAGTAATTGTAACCTTCACAGAAGGAGCATATTGAAGGTAACAAGGTTAAAATAACAGACAGAGGGTGTTGTGAAATTCAACAAAAGAGTGCCATTGAATAAAGAGCGAAAATGTACCCGCTGCTTGTATAGAGACAGTTTGAGAAGGAATGCTGGTTGAAGCCTCCATACCAGGCTCCAAAATCTGATATTGATGATGGGATAGGACGGTAGGGTCTGATCCACAGCAGGTAAAGAAACTTTAAGTATATCGGCATTAAAGGATTTAAATGCATTCAGTCAAAGGCAGATAAGAGCCCCTTTGCTATTGGCAGGGCAATATAGAATAACTGGCATTGGAGCCAAGGGTTGATTTATTGTGGAGGCCCTCATGTAAGTGATATGGGTGTCCAGTAATCATTGTGAGATGACCACGCAGTGGCGTGATTAACTTCATTGGATGTGTATGCAAGCAATTAATAATATGATTGGTTAATATTAGCCAAAGGCATGCTAAAAGTAAGTGTGTAAGAAGTATAATTTCCCTTTGTTCAGTGGAGATGTCCCTGGATTGCACAGAGACTTTCTCCTGTACAGTGCAAAACAATCAACTCTTTGATGCTGGAAGTGTAACTGAGTGTTGAGTGATTCATTTATCCATTGTGCCCTAACAAGCACTTAAGATGCTTTTTAACTTCCAACCTTTTTTATTGAGGCATCATTGTTAAAAAAAAATTGGACTAATGGGAGCAGTTTTGACTTTGCAGGATATGTAAAGTGAAGGATAACAAATCAGCAGCTTGCTTCACAACTCTGTCTATTTTCATGTTCTGTTTGAACCGATTAGAAATAATAAAAATAAGTAAAGGTGTAACAAGTAGTACTGATTTGCTGTCAATTCTTTGACATTATAGAATAGAATAAAATAGAATAGAATTGAATAGAAATTTATTGTCACGTTTACATGAACAATACAGTGAAAAGTTCAAACAAAAGTCATATTGGCTGCAAAGTTTCTGCCTAAATATGGGGAGAGGATGTTTTAGATGAGTTATGGTGGTGATCTCCATGTTATCATCACACTGCAAGTTAAATTACTTGGTCCAAAGAGGAGTCTCTGGGCCTCAAAATGTTAACTCTGTTTCTCTCTCCACAGAGAGAGGTGAGTAGATGGCACATGTCCCATTTCTAATGTTACTGGTAAGGCCAAATATTTTTGTGTGTGGAATTGTCAGCTCAATTCTTTGCACATTCAGGACTAAACAGAAAATGTTGTCCAATTGCAGAATTATATCTCGTGTTGGACACCGTGTAGTGAACTTGGGTTAGTGGGCGGCACGGTGGCACAGTGGTTAGCACTGTTGCCTCACAGCGCCAGAGACCCGGATTCAATTCCCGCCTCAGGCAACTGACTGTGTGGAGTTTGCACGTTCTCCCCGTGTCTGCGTGGGTTTCCTCCGGGTGCTCCGGTTTCCTTCCACAGTCCAAAGATGTGCAGGGTCAGGTGAATTGGCCATGCTAAATTGCCCGTAGTGTTAGGTAAGAGGTAAATGTAGGGGTATGAGTGGGTTCGCTTCGGCGGGTCGGTGTGGACTTGTTGGGCCGAAGGGCCTGTTTCCACACTGTAATGTAATCTGTAATCTGTAATAATCTGGTATGATTGGTATCTTCCTTGTTGTGAACAGGTGAAAGGATATATTGTTTGATGCAATTTTGGGATGGATTTATGTACTTGGGAATACTTTACATTTGCAGGCAATCACTGATAGACTGTCCAGTTTTCAGGACTTAACAATGACTATCTTAGGACCAGTCATAAGTTTGTGCAATAAACTGTGAGGAATGATCTGATCAGGGTAGCCAAAACCTGTAGTATAGCTTTGTTACACCTTACTTCAGCCTTATTTTTGCATGGTGAGTAGCTGGCACATGTCCCATTTCTGACATTACTGGTAAGGCCAAATATTATTGTATGTGAAACTGTAGAAATCTCACCGCATATGCTGGCTGGTGAGGTAGATTTGCAGTAAACAGACCCCAGCTTTGATTCACGTTTTCTTGCTAAAAAACAGAAAATGGCAGAATATTTTGATGTGTTAGATGTAAGTTTTAGAGCAGATGGAAGAAATGATTTCAGTAGGTTTTCTGGAAACTTTCTCTGAGGGTTTCCTTTCTGTTAATAAACTCGTTCTTGCTTTTTGGTGACCATCTTTAATGCAGTGATGATGGCTGGCTAATTAATCATTTGGAACTTGATCTGTCTCAGCCTTTGAAAATAAACCATGCTAAAAAATAAATTCTGACCTCTACCATTTTCTGCACCATTCAGCCAAGCTTCATAGACTGCTTATCAACGATAATGTCCACACTCTTAAATACTCTGTGAAAAACCCACAATGGGAGGCCAAAACCTTTGTTCATTAAATTTAATTGTGGCATCAACAAATGCAAAATTACCATGTTGCATATTTTTCATATGATTTTATATTGTGAAATGTCCACTCTTGTTGTTTACTGGTAAAAAAAATCTGCATGTAATGACACCTGAGATTGCTGTGAAACTGCTCAAAAATATCTTGGCCACACCAGCGTTGCTAGGGGAGTGTGAATATTCACTCCCTCGGTTGGAATTTTAACATGGCAGGTATACTGGATGCAAGGGAATTGTGAGATGGGAATATTTGGAACTTGTATAAATGTAACTGAAAAGACACTAACAGCCAATGAGATTTTGTTAGGCACAGGCTGCGTGTTATTCATGTTACCATCTGTCAGCATAGATGCAAGTGATGTGTCAAATTCCTAATACCCTACTTAGCTGCTCAGCAAAATCTATAAAACTCAGATCCAGAATTATACATTAACATCAACTCGTCTTTCAACTGGTGTTTTTTTGTTGTTTTCGTCCTCACTCCTCACAGTGCTTTCCTACTTCTGTACACAGTAATACATTTTAAAACTTAGATTAATCGATAACCAGGGATGCATGATAATATCAATTGATCCAAATGTGTCCCTGGACTCTTTGATCATCATATTACATCAAGATTAAATGGTAATTTTCCTTTATGTTCCATTAGTTTATGAGCAAAGTCAAAGTGTCATTAAGGTTTGGTATTATCAAAAATGGATTTTTAAATTTATTAAATTTCTGAGATATTAAACAGCGAGTGCGTTGTCTCAGCATTAAACCATCAGCCGCTAAAAAGGAAACAAATATTTTGCATGCCCTTATGAAATGTTTGTCATCCTGAATGTTGATCATTGCTAAGGCATATCAAAAGAGACAAGAGGGAGATCCCAAGAAGTTGATCAAAACCTGTTCACTATCAGCACTGATTTTATTCAGTATTTAATCAATAACAAGAATGACTAACAATTTCTACAGTCATTAATAAAAGCAAAACACCACAGATGCTGGAAATCTGAAACACACAGAGAAAGTACTGTGGAAACTCAACAAGTTTGGCAGCAACTGTGGAGAGAGAAACAGAGTCAATGTTTAGAGTCCATAATGACTTTTCTTCAGAACCCTGAATTAGAATCCCATCAAACCCAAAACATTTAGCCTGTTTCTCTACCCACAGATGCTGCTAGACCTGCTGCATTTTCCCAGCACTTTCTCTGTTTGACCCGTTGCCACAAAAGCGTGTCTAACTTGGAGTGTGACTATGATATAAATATAAAGTGAGGGTTACCCTTGGCAGTGGTCCCAACAGTTCTATTATCTTTAATCCCCAGCAAGGTAACCATATCTAGTCAAAGCCTAAAATGTTGATTGAGGGAAATTCTGGATCAGTAAGGGAATTTAGTCAACTTTACTAGCTGGAGGCTGTGTCCTACAATTGAATATTATTTCTCTTGGAGTTTCCAAAGCTGCAAAATTATCTGAGGGTAGAACATATTTGCAGCTATGATAAAGCAGAAACAACTTAACCAATTAAGCCATAAAATCCCATCATTTTTGAGGAGTTAAGTATACAACGAAAACATTTTTAATATGTGTTAACATTTGTTGTAAGAATTAATTCTGGAATACCTTATAGAATGAAATCTACTCAATAGAGTATGTGGAAAACAACAATTCTACCTTAAATGTAAAAATTATTTTTTAAAGTCACCTTGATAAACAATTGAATTTTCAAGAAATATATTTGAAAAGAATTATTCTCATAATCCAGTATTAATTCTTCACTGGAATTCTTTGTCACAATCAGTTGGCGAGAGTCCACATCGTTAACTATTCCCTCATCTCTTTATTTTCTATTTATTCTCTGAAGGTCATGCTTAACTTATTAACTTTGTTTCTTTTGCCACTGCGTACGTGGGTTTTTAGTACCGAGGTACATTTATCCCTAAGATGGTGCTGTGTGGGTGGTGACATTATACACTTTTCACTGTACCGCGGTACTTTTGGACTTGAGTATACATGACATTAAAATCTAAATCTAATGCAAGGATCTCAACTCTCAACAGCCAGTAAATAGTATTGGCATCACTCAAACAAGGATCATTCCTTCACTTCAAAGCACGTTAGTACATCCCGAGTTTGTAAAAGGTGTTATATAAATGCAATTGTGTTTTTTTTTAAATACCTTGACCATCAGTAATAAAAATACTCGATGGTAAACCTACATAAGTCCCCCCTGCAAACTGCCAATTAGCGAGCACGATTCTTCGATACACAAATAGAAAGCGGACAAATTCATTATCTCTAAATAAAACCTCCACTGCCTCAAATCGTTTTAGGCTTGTCAAAAAAGAAGTCTGTTTAAATATATGTTAATAAAGTGTTAAGATTGGAAAGAACATCGATGAATCTGGGCCTTAGCCCACAGCATAAATGAAGTTCAGCAGTTGTACAGCACAGAACAAGGAAGCTGAATGGAGAGCAAATGAGAGATGAAAAATTGAAGTTAAAGGTAGGACAACCTTCTCTGTCCACATTTACAATCACAAGTGATGCTACTGACAGTACGAGTTTAAGTAAAGTGGCTGATAGATAGCTAGTATGATGGAGTCAGGGTAAATGTGGCCATTGATGGATCTCTGGAGACAAGTGGTGTCATGGTTACTTCCAGCAGATTAATTACGTGGCCAAGTCATATCACTGAGCCACGTTTTCCACATGATAGAGAATTATGAAAATGTCTGTTCCCATTAGGTGCTATTAAAACCTTCAAACATTTATGGTAGAAAGAGATTAAAGATTTGACTGCAAAGATGATGAACAATTATAATCCATTGAACATTAAATGGACATTTGTTACAATTAGGGATCATTTGATGTATAGTGTTGAATTCTTGCATGTCGCAAAATTTCTCAGGAAGAAAAAAGCTCAGCTGATGTCATTAGATGTCAAATCGATAAGAGCATTAACAGGAAGAGAATATTATTCATGGTAATATTAATAAATGTTTTTCTTTGCCTGTATTTTATGTGCTGCTTGTGTGATGCTTGATGGAAGGGTTGTTAGAATAACAAATCTACAATTGACGCATCTCCTAATTACAATTATATTGCTTATTTTTACATGCTAATTTCAAACAAAGTAATAATCCTGCAACCATTAATTTAAAAGTCAAATGGTGTGAACAGATTTGAATTGTCTATTTGTCATTTGAACCTACTTTCATAGTACAGTGACAAATTATCAGCTCACTGGTTTGTCTAACACTCCAATTATTCATAAGAAAGTGGCAACCACGTTAATTAAACATTTATTGGTAAATACAAAACAACAAGGATACTTTTTCTCATTCAGTTCTGGGATATGGGCATCATTGGCTAGGTCTGTGTTTATAGATTATCCCTAATTGTCCAGAGAGCAGTTAAAAGTCAACCACATTTCTGTGGGTCTGGAGTCACATGTAAGTCAGACCAGGTCAGGATGGTAGTCCACTTGCTAAAAGGTCATTAGAGAATCAGATGGGTTCTAATCAAGAATAATTTCATAGCCACCATTAGACTTTTGATTCCTTTTTTACTGAATTCATATTCCAGTATCTGCCGTGGCAGGATTCCAAATGAGGCCCCAGAACATTAAAGGACCAAATTACTGGAGGAGTGACATCTCATCTTCAGACAAGGCAGTTTAAAATGTCTGGACTCAATATTGAATTCAGCACCTACAGCTTGTGAACCCATTCCTTCTCTTTCTTGTAGCTTTGCTTGTTACATTCTCTGTCACCACGTCCACACTCCCATTCCCCTACTCATAGACTCATAGAGTCATGGCGTTTTACAGCATGCAAACAGACCCTTCGGTCCAACTTATCCATGCTAACCAGATATCCTAATTTAAACCAGTCCCATTTGCCAACATTTGACCCATATCCCCCTGAACACTCTCTATTTATATATCCATCCAGATGCTTTTCAAATGTTGCAATTGTACCAGCCTCCACCACTTCTCTGGCAACTCATTCTGTACACGCATCACCCTCTGCATGAAAAGGTTGCCCCTTAGGTCCTTTGTAAATCTTTCCGATCTCACTCTAAACCTATGCCCTCTAGTTTCAGACTCCTACACCCCCAACGAAAATACCTTGCCTATTTATCATATCTGTGTACCTCTATAAACCTCTAGGTGTATAAAGGTCACTGCCTGGCCTTCAATGCTCCAGGGAAAACAGCCCCAGCCTATTCAGCCTCTCCCTATAGCTCAAACCTTCCAACTCTGGCAACATCCTTGTAAATCTTTCCTGAACCCTTTCAAGTTTCATAATATCATTCCTATAGTAATGATAAAAATCACACAACACCAGGTTATAGTCCAACAGGTTTATTTGGAAGCACTAGCTTTTGGAGCATCTCTCCTTCATCAGGTCCTTCATCAGGACAACCACCCCAGTCCAACATTGGCACCTCCAATTCATGGCTTCCTATAGCAGGGAGACCAGAATTGCACATAGTATTCGAAATGTGGCTTAACCAATGTCCTGTACAGTCGCAACATGACCTCTCAACTCCTATGCTCAATGCACCGACTAACAAAGGCAAGCATACTAAAGGTCTTCTTCACCACCCTGTCCAATTGCAACTCCGCTTTGAAAAAACTATGAACCTACACCCCAAGGTCTCTTTGTTCAGCAACACGCCTCAGGACCTTACATTAAGTGTATAAGTTCTGCCTGATTTGCTTTTTCAAAATGCAGCACTCACATTTATCTGAATTAAACTCCATCTGCAACTCCTCGGCCCTTTGGGACTCCAGTCTGGCAGTCTGTTTTTTTTCCAGTCTGGCAGTTAGACATACCATTATTCTGTCATTCTCACATTCTGATCACTTAATCTGAACTGTCAACATCCTTCCTCCCCAGCACTTCAAACCCACACCCCCATCCACTGTTGCACAAACGCTGCTTGCTCCATACTTCATCCTTAGCTCCAATCAAGAGTCATCTAGACTTGAAACATTAGTTTGCTTTCTCTCCATGAATACTTACTGATCCACTGTGATCTCCAGCACATTTTTGTCCCAAAAACATTACCTAGATTACTAGTCTAGTGATAATACCACTAGGCCAGAATTTGTTACTCGTCCGTAATTTTCCAGATGACAGTTATCAGTCAGTCACATTGCTCTCTGGAGTGAAATGTAGGCCAGAGCAGGTCAAGATAATTGATGCCTCTCCCTAAGGGACATCAAGTAATCATTCAGGAGATGGAATTTATGATAATCACTTAATGGTCACCGTTAGGGCTAACTATTATCATTCTAGAATTTTATTGACATTCAAATTTCACCGTCTACCAAGGCAGGTTTCAAACCCATGTTGCAGAACATTAGTCCAAGTTTCTGGATTACTAATCAATGATATTATCACTACACCACACACATTCAATCCCTTCACTCCTGATGCTCTGTCACAGCAAAGTGAACACTGCAAGAAAAAGCAAAAATTGCTAGAGAAACTCATCAGGTCTGGCAGCAATTGTGAAGAGAAAACAAAGTCAATGTTAACAGCTCTTTGTTTTATTGTACCATTTCCAAGTTGCACTGCAGAAATTCATCAAGTCCCTTTAGACAGCACCTTCTAAACCCACGACCACTTCCATCTAGAAGGACAGGGGCGGTAAATACACAAGAACACCACCACCTGCAAGGTCCCCTCTGAGCCACTCATCATCCTGACATAGAAATATATCAGCATTCCTTCAGTGTTGCTGGGTCACTGGATGTGTGATGTACCAACAAAACAAAGTTGTTGATCACATTATGCTGTGTAAATATCAAATGGCTGATTGGATGACAGAAAAGCTACAAGAAACAGTTTATATGAGCAGCTTGAAGAAGCTGGCCTGAAATCATGGTTTATTAAAAACTGAGAGAGATAAGCCTCTTTCCATTAAAACCAAGCAGTTTCCTTAATGAGCAAAAGTTGAAACTGGACCATGGAAGATGTTACAGTCTTGTGATATTTGTCGGTAGTCAAACTCATCAATCACTGAAGACTGTGTCAAGGTTTGATCACACAGGCTGTTTGCATAGACAAGGAGTATAAAACAGTGTGCCTCAGAGCCATCGTCAGCTAGCCTTCGGGGCAGGACTCATCTGATCAGCAACTTGGGGTTGAGGTGGAGTAGGCTAATCGTCAGTTTCATTTTGACATTCAGACAAGTCCACATAAATCAGTTTGCTTGTGATTGAAAGCATTGTACAGGTAAGCTTGTGATTTGCTACAATTATTGCAGTATTTTTCTAGGCAGTTTGCTTCAATAGAGACTGATTGGGTGTGTCCCATTGTTACAGCTGTGTTGGGTTGTTGATATCCAGAGTGAACCTAATGGATCAGGGAAAGTAGGAGTAAAAGCATCCACTGTACAAGTTGTTGATACTGTGGATTTCATATCAGCAGAAAATTAGACTAGTTTCATCTCTGTGTTGCTCATCAATGAACAGCAGCACAATTGACAGCCAACTAGAGCAGTAGAGAAAATGTATGTTCTATATCCAGTCACTACTTCTCTTTAACAGTGGTCATTACAGGTCGTTCTGCTATAATGCGACAGTGTATGTGTGTGTTGCTCTGCAACCTCACACTATGGAAAACCACGAGACCCATTCAATAGAACGTTTGCGTTATCCAAACATTGTCAATCACGTTGTAGTCAATTTATGCCAATGAAATGTGCCTAATAGCAGAACAACCTGCATGCAAAGCAAATTAAAATTAGTCCTAACACAACAAAGAAGGCCACAGAGCACAGTTCTTAGTCTGTTCTTCAAATAAAGCTTCTGCTGCATTGATAAAAATAATTTCTGAAGCTCAAAACTCTTCACTCAGTAAGACACAATCACCTCCGAATGGAGCTTTTAGCCAAGATAAAATTATCTGGTTAGAATATGTTTGAGAAATATTGGGCTCAACAATAAATTCTAATTACCTCTAACAGCAGGACACATAATCAGAATCTTAGTCTCACTTGTGATATGGTTTTTTTGAAGCGTATATTTTGAAGTACATGCCAAAACAAGGGAAAGGCTTTTACTCCTCGATGGCTATTGCCAGCAGCATCATTTTCAGCCTCCTTTCATTCGCCACCTTAGAGCTGAATTGACTGTAGCAATAACTGTTAATATCAAAGACTCTTCACAATTAAGCCTAGATATTATTCTCAGTGCCTCCTGTCATAGGAATTAAGGCCATAGCATGTAGTAATATGGCATGGTGCATCCACAGGCTGTTTTCTTTCATCTGCATAATCCTTAATACAGAGATAGGATCATTCACCCTGAAGGATTCCAATTATTCCAATAATTACAAACAGGTATAGAAGAATTAAAACAGATGTGGTTTTCATCTTATGTGAACCTTTCAATGACAACAATTGCAATAACAGTTTCTTAAGACAGCACAAATTATCCATTCTGTGATGAGGAGTCTTTGTGCTTGTAATTGGTGAAGGCAGCAGTAAATTGTAAGCTTATATGATTAATTGCTGGAAATGTGAGACCAAGACACTTAGAGTCAGTGATAAAACCTCGAGGAACGTATCCAACCAGAATTGGCACCCTACATAGTGATGTCTTGCAGAGCTGAACAGAATTTCAGTTTAAACTTCCATAACCATTTGCATTCACTCTGCCAAATTGGGCAAGTTGCACTGAAAGAGGCTTAGAATAAGCAAATGGAAATTTTGGATGACTGATCACTTTCCTTTCCTGCCCTTGGCAATGGTCTGTCCACAAATCTGGGTACATGATAAAATATATTTCAATTTTACTTGTACTCCCATGTGTTAAACTTTGCACATGTTCCAATTCTACCCCAGACCATATGACCTCAAGGGACAGATCTGAGAATTAACATAAAAGTACAGGCTAAACTTAGGGGAAAAAAGATGTGAGACGTTCTCTGTAACAATTAAAACTAGTCCCGGAAGTTACCAGTTAATTGCATTATAAGAACATTGTTTCTTGTGCATTTGAAAGCAGGGTCTTAGGACAGCTCTCCAAATGACTCCAATTAGTGATAAAATACAAAATGCTAAGACTGACTAGAAACCTGTCCATGGTCATCCAAATTCTACTTCTGTGTCACTCCAGCTAAATTGAAAGTTGATGTTCATAGGTTATATTTGATCATAAATGGAAACAATTACATCCTTTGATTTACTGAGAGCTGATGCTATTCATTTTAGCTTTGGTAATAAATTAATGACTCAGCAGTCACTGGATAGAACATCTGCTGATAAACATTGATGTCCACATAAAGGGACAATGATTGTGATTACGATGATGCATTGGCAGAATTTGCTTGAAGAAACATCTTAAAATATGGTCATCTCCAATGTTGAAAAAATTGTTGATGTCCTAACTTTGAAGCACACACCACCTGTTTTCCCATTCCTCCCTGGCTCCTCTGTTGTGTTAATCTTTAGCTGAAAATGTGTTGCTGGAAAAACGCAGCAGGTCAGGCAGCATCCAGGGAACAGGAGAATCGACGTTTCGGGCATAAGCCCTTTTTCAGCCCTTCTTCCTCATTCCTGAAGAAGAGCTTATGCCCGAAACATCGATTCTCCTGTTCCCTGGATGCTGCCTGACCTGCTGCGCTTTTCCAGCAACACATTTTCAGCTCTGATCTCCAGCATCTGCAGACCTCACTTTCTCCTGTGTTAATCTTTAGCATGGTCCATAAAGTCAAAGCAAAACAAAGAAAACACTCCCTAAAGGCCCAGGGGACAACCAGGTGAATGGAAAATTGAAAAATGAATGAAGAAGAGCTTGAATCAATTTACAAGGGAGTCTTCCCATGGCTGAAGGGCCATCAATTATTTGGATTGTTGAGAATGGGAAGGGTGGAGGGTTTATGTTATGAGAATTAATACACAGGATAGGTGTGACAAAGTGTTAACTTGTGTGTTAGGTCACAGCTACAGCCTAATTCTTCTCAATGGCCAGAAGCTGCAGAGGTCAGTTCTTTTGATTCACATTTTTGCTTAGATTTCAGTGGGGACCGTTCAATTATAACAATGGAGTGAAATGGGAAGCAATTGACCAAGGGGAAGCCCTGCCTCTGTAGAAGGGACTACTGTCATATTATCTGTCCGGAGAAACATTGTCTTACCTCACACCAAGTCCAAAAGTGAATAATGCCCTTTTATCCCATTCACACCTCATGCTTGTTCAATATCAAGTAAATTCAACCATGTGCACTGCAGCTGGTCGTGCAGCCCATTCACCCTCAATATATCTTGCATCCATGTATTGAGGCATTAACTGAGGAACCTAATGGCTGTTACACCAATATCTAGAGCACCGTGTTCACAAGAATATCACTTTGGGCCATGAGTAATTATTCAATGCTCCAAATGAAGACACTTCCAGGCTCCATATTTCAGGCTTAAGTCACCCTGACATTTAAAAACAGTTGACTCACAGGATGTGGGTGTCACTAGCTAGGTCAGCGTTTATTGCCCATTCCCTAAATGGCCTCACAGATCAGTTTAGAGTCGATCACACAGCTATGGGTCTGGACTCACATGTAGGGGAGTTCAGGCAATGATGACAGTTTCCTTCCCTAAAGGATATTAATGAGCTAGTTGGGTTTTTATGACAATTGACAGTGGTTTCATGGTTATTATTAGACCCTTAATTTCAGACTTTATTCCCCTGGTGCATCGGAGGCTGAGGGGTGACCTCATAGAGGTTTATAAAATCATAAAGGGTATGGATAGGATGAATAGTAAAGGTCTTTTCCCTGGGGTTGGGGAGTCCGGAACTGGAGGGCATGGGTTAAGGATAAGAGGGGAAAGATATTTAGAAAATAGAACATTACAGTACAGGCCCTTTGTCCCTCGATGTTGCACCATTCTGTGAAACCAATCTGAAGCCCATCTAACCTGCTCTATTCCATTCTGATCCAAATGTTTATCCAATGGCCATTTAAATGCCTGTAAAGTTGGCGAGTCTACTACTGTTGCAGGCAGGACGTTCCATACCCCTACTACTCTCTCAGCAAAGAAACTACCTCTGACATCTGTCCTATATCTATAAATCATCAGTTTGAAGCAATGTCCCTCATGTTAGCCATCACCATCCGAGGAAAAATGCTCTCACTGTCCAACCTATCTAACACTCTGATTATCTTTATGCATCTCGATTAAGTCACCTCTCAATCTTCTTCTCTCTAACAAATGCAGCCTCAATTCCCTCAGCAATTTCTCCTAATACCTTCCCTTCATACCAGGCAACATTCTGGTAAATCTCCTCTTAACCCTTTCCAATGTGTCCACATCCTTCCTATGATGCAGTGGCCAGAACTGTATACAATTCTCCAAGTGTGGCCACACCAGAGTTTTGTACAGCTGCAGCATGACCTCATGGTTCTGAAACTCGATCCCTCTGCAAATAAAAGCTAACACACCGTATGACTTCTTAACAGCTCTATCAACCTGTGTGGCAACTTTGAGGGATCTATGTACGTGTAAAACAAGATCTCTCTGCTCATCTGGCAAGCAAGGGAGGAGATTGCAGAGCCATTGGCCTTGATTTTATGTCCTCGTTGTCTACAGGAGTAGTGCCAGAAGACTGGAGGCTAGCAAATGTGGTTCCCTTGTTCAAGAAGGGGAGTAGGGATAACCCTAGTAACTATAGGCCGATGAGTCTCACTTCTGTTGTGGGCAAAGTCTTAGAGAGAATTGTAAGAGATAGGATTTATGAACATCTGGATAGGAATAATGTGATCAAGGATAGTCAGCATGGTTTTGTGAAGGGCAGGTCGTGCCTCACAAACCTTATTGAATTCTTTGAGAAGGTCACTAAGGGGGTGGACGAGGGGAAAGTGGTAGATGTGGTGTATTTGGATTTTAGTAAGGCGTTTGATAAGGTTCCCCATGGTAGGCTACTTCAAAAAATACGGAGGTGTGGCATTGAGGGTGAGTTGGAGGTTTGGATTAGGAATTGGCTGGCTGGAAGAAGACAAAGGGTAGTAGTTGATGGTAAAGGTTCATCTTGGAGTGCCGTTACTAGCGGTGTTCCGCAAGGATCTGTTTTGGGACCATTGCTGTTTGTCATTTTTATAAATGACCTGGAGGAGGGGCTAGAAGGTCGGGTGAGCAAGTTTGCGGATGATACGAAAGTCGGAGGAGTTGTTGACAGTGAGGAAGGATGTGGCAGGTTACAGCGAGATATAGACAAGCTGCAGAACTGGGCAGAAAGGTGGCAAATGGAGTTCAATGTAGCTAAGTGTGAGGTGATTCACTTTGGTAAGAGTAACAAAAAGATGGGGTACTGGGCTAATGGTCGGATACTTGGTAGTGTGGATGAGCAGAGGGATCTTGGTGTCCATGTATACAGATCTTTGAAAGTTGCCACCCAGGTAAATAGTGTGGTGAAGAAGGCATATGGTGTACTGGCTTTTATTGGTAGAGGAATTGAGTTCCGGAGTCCTGAGATCATGTTGCAGTTGTATAAGACTCTGGTGCGGCCGCACCTGGAGTATTGTGTGCAGTTTTGGTCGCCATACTATAGGAAGGATGTGGAGGCACTGGAACGGGTGCAGAGGAGGTTTACCAGGATGTTGCCTGGTATGGTAGAAAGATTGTATGAGGAAAAGCTGAGGCACTTGGGGTTGTTTTCATTGGAGAAAAGAAGGTTTAGGGGTGACTTGATAGAGGTGTACAAGATGATTAGGGGTTTAGATAGGGTTGACCATGAGAACCTTTTTCCACGTATGGAGTCAGCTATTACGAGGGGGCATAGCTTTAAATTAAGGGGTGGTAGGTATAGGACAGATGTTAGGGGTAGGTTCTTTACTCAGCGAGTTGTGAGTTCATGGAATGCATTGCCAGTAGCAGTGGTGGACTCTTCCTCTTTATGGGCATTTAAGTGGGCATTGGATAGGCATATGGAGGATAGTGGGCTAGTGTAGGTTAGGTGGGCTTGGATCGGCGTAACATTTAGGGCCAAAGGGCCTGTACTGCGCTGTATTCTTCTATGTTCTATGTTCTATCAGCATGACCAAGAATCTTACCATGAGTCCAGTACTCTGCAATCCTGAGAGACCTTCCCAAGTGAATCACCTCATACTTTTCCACATGAAACTCCATTTGCCACTTCTCAGCCCAGCTCTCCAGCTTATCTATGTCCCTCTGTAACCTGCAACATCCTTCAGCACTATCCACGACTGTACCTATCTTAGTGTCATCCGCAAATTTACTAACCCATCCTTCTATGCCCTCATCCAGGTCATTTATAAAAATGACAAACAGCAGTGGCCCCAGAACAGATCCTTGTGGGACACCACTAGTAACTGAACTCCAGGATGAGCATTTCCCATCAACCACTACCCTCTGTCTTCTTTCAGCTAGCCAATTTCTGATCCAAATCACTAAATCACCCTCAATCCCATACCTCCGCATTTTGTGTGGTAGCGTGCCCTGGGGAACCTTATCAAATGACTTACTAAAATCTATAGAGAGCACATCAACCACTTTACCCTCATCCACCTGTTTGGTCACCATCTCAAAGATCTCAATAGGGTTAGTGAGACATGACCGACCCTTCACAAAAAAGTGTTGACTATCCCTAATCAACTTATTCTAGATGATTATAAATCCTATCTCTTATTACCTTTTCCAACACTTTAGATTAGATTAGATTACATTAGATTACATTACAGTGTAGAAACAGGCCCTTCGGCCCAACAAGTCCACACCGACCCGCCGAAGCGAAACCCACCCATACCCCTACATTTACCCCTTACCTAACACTACGGGCAATTTAGCATGGCCAATTCACCTGACCCGGCACATCTTTTGGACTGTGGGAGGAAACCGGAGCAACCGGAGGAAACCCACGCAGACACGGGGAGAACGTGCAAACTCCACACAGTCAGTCGCCTGAGGCGGGAATTGAACCCGGGTCTCAGGCGCTGTGAGGCAGCAGTGCTAACCACTGTGCCACCGCGCCGCCCACAACTTTACCCACAACTGAAGTAAAGCTCATTGCTCTATAATTTCCAGGGTTGTCTTGACTGCCCTTCTTGAACAAGGGAACAATATTTGCTGTCCTCCAGTTTTCTGGCATTATTCCTGTAGACAATGACGACATAAAGATCGAAGCCAAACGCTAGGCTATCTCCTCCCTGGCTTCCCAGAGAATTCTCGAAGAAATCACATCCAGGCCAGGGGATTTATCTATTTTCACACTTTCCAGAAATTCTAACACCTCCTCCTTGTGAACCTCAGTCCCATCCAGGTAAAAACAATGACTGCAGATGCTGGAAACCAGAGTCTAGATTAGACTGGTGCTGGAAAAGCACAGCAGTTCAGGCAGCATCCGAGGAGCAGTAAAATCGACGTTTTGGGCAAATTTCTGATGAAGGGCTTTTGCCCGAAATGTCGATTTTGCGGGTTTTGTGAAAACCTGCAGCACACAGTGTTACCAAATTTTTCATGAACAAAGATCAGTAAATGGTGCATTGGTAAATTGTAAGTTTTTGTCTTTTTTGTGTTTACAGCTTATTCAAACCTGAAAGGTAGAAATGCAATGTCTAATGTCTAACTTCAGTCTCAGGATTCATTAAGTGAGTTTCGAAGATGATTTAATTTATTGTGAGCTGCTTTTGGTTTAAGTCTCTCTACCTGAAATAAAAACCAAACATCCTGGAAATGTACATGAGTTACAGAAGCCAGTGGAAATCGAAAAGATCAGTTAATTTAAGTCCTGCCTGAAATAAAAAAACCTGTTCTCCAAAGACCTGCTTTGTACTTGCAATACTCCCTGCTTTGCCTTCAGATTTTGAGTATTTGAGGTTTATTCTTCTTATCTGGTTTGCTGTGGCTCATTTCTCCAGGGAGTGTATGAGCATAAAAGTTTACTATTGAGCTAATGTCAGTATTGATCCCTTGCCATCTCTCTATCTCTCTCTATCTCCGTCCCACTTTCCATTAGTGACTGACAGATTCATGACAGCAGCTGCTGCTGCTCTTTGTCACCTCGTGGTCCTCCAAAAATGCCATTTTCATGATAAATTACAACTGAAGATGCCTTTCTAAGTTTGAAGGAAATGCAAGCATATGTTCAATCCAATCATTGCAAACTGGTTATGTTCAAGATATTTTACAACTTAGTTAAAATTTAACAGATTGCCAAAATCCCACAATTGTGTCCTTCAACAAACACCTGAATTTAAAAAGCACATGTAAAATAGAAAATTCTCCAAAGTGGTTGCAAGAAAGCTCTATTACAATTCTCAATTTTCTTGAAAACACTTCGGCCTGAAAGTAGCTGTAAATATTGTATGTAAAGCCCTTTACATCCTGCATCTTTCAGACCACATAAACAATCTTTATTCTTCACAGAGACTTGGGTCTGTTTATAGATTTTGCAGAGACAGTCTGCAAGTCTGCACTGAAAGAATGAAGCACAGAGTACTTTATGATTCTACAGGATAGCGGTGGTGATGCCAAAGCGTTATAAAGAATTAATTCATCATGTCCATTGCATTGTGCTCAACTCATAAATTACAGTAAGTGCTATTGTATCATAGTAAGTGTGATGACATTTTTACTCATCTTAAATTGCCCTGTGAGATTTTAACAGGAAGGTAGTCCTAATAAATTTGTGTTTATTTGTCTTTCACTGGTCCAAGGCTTGTTCACTCCAAACAACCTACAGCATAGTCATTATTTTATACTGAACACTCTTTAGTGCACTCTTGAGGACAATTGACTGAATTTTCTTAACAAGCTGCTCCAGTTTTTTTGTGGTTTAGGTAGTGGTTTTCCTTCCTTCCTTAAATCTGGAAAACACTTAATAAATATGCATTGTTCTTTGATCAGAAGGTTCCTCAGGAATGGGATGTCCACAGTCCTGCTTTTGCTAAGATGGCTATCTCATCTTCTCAGTAATTTCCTAAAAATTACCTTTTCTCCTTCTCTCAAAGAAAAAAAAGGTCTGGGAAGAGGAAATCTGTGTGAAATTTCAACCTTTCCTTCTGTAACCACCTACAACATTGTACTGCACACAACAGAGCTGTATGGCAAGCTCTTGATCTCTCTAAAGGGGTTGTCTATTGCTGCTGGAATAATCTTTGGAAAGTATTGCCAATTCTGATGAGACAAATTGTTATGGACCAGACCATAACCTCCTCAAAATATATGAAGGAGAAAGCTTAGACTCTAGTGTTTTCTCATTTTAAAGGCAAGTGCCAGGTGTTGTGTTCCAGATGTAATTTAATTGGTCAAACTACCAGTCTTAAAGCAAAACACACTTTATTCCCAAAACTAGAGCTAAAATACAACAAAAGAAAGAAGAAACTAGAATAAAGTAACTCTTCTGAAAAAATTAACAGAACAATATATTATTTAACCACTATACAGTAACTATTCTAATATAGTAACATTCCATAAACACACCCTTGGCAAAGCAAAAATCAGTAAAAACAGATTGTCTCACATACAATTCTAGCAGCAGGAAGAGAACCCCAGCTTTTAGCTGTAACACAGAGGAAAACCAGTTTCTACATCCAGTTGCAAGACTCCAGCAGCAGCTACTGAAAAACTAAAACTAAAAACCCTGGAACTGTGAAAGCTTGACCCCACCCATTCAGGCTGCTTCTATTGTTCCTATGCTTTTTTTAAAAAAAAGGCCTCTCAAGCTGTCTTCTTTGTTGGTTTTGGAGCAGACTGCCCGTTACCTCTGTCATAACCAAAGTCAGGACAAAATACACCTCTTAGCACTATAGCATTGTCACAGTATTTCAGGAGATCTCATCACATTAGCTCTCATCTTCAACTGTTCCTTCCAGAAAAGTACCATTGGTCATCCAATATGTCAATCATCACAGAGCCCCAGTTTCTTATGGCCTTACAATGTATCATGGTTTTGACTTTTCAAAATCTATGCAATGTACTGAGACTTACGTTCTTTGTTGTTTGTGACTAATTCCCAATATAGCAGGGTTTTCTGATGATGGATAATGAAACCCACTGTCTGTAGCTATAGTAGAGCCGGGAACCCTCAAGACACTTAAGAAGGATTTAGATATACAGTTGAAATGCCATAGCATACAAAGCTGCGAGCCAAGTGCTAAAAAATGGAAACAACAACAGAAGTTGCTGGAAAAGCAAGACTGGCCGCATCCGTGAAGAGAAATCAAAGTAAATGTTTTGGATCCAGTGACCCTTCCTCAGAACTAATGGTAATCAGGAAAGTATCGGTTTAAATGCAGAAAATAGGGCGGGGGGAGGATTTAAGGAGTAAATGATAGTCAGAGAAAGAGCCTAAAGTCAGAGAAGGCAGTTGGACAGATAAAGGAGTCAATAACTGCTTGGGAGGGTGAACAGCTATTAATGCAGACTGTTAGTGGCTAACAATAGATAATATGTAATGGCAGACTATGTGATAACAAGGCCTGATGTGTGAGGTTGGGGGCTAGGATATGGGAGAGTTCAGGCCGTAAAATTATTAAACTTTATTCTGAGTCCAGAGGCTGCAGAGTCCCCAACTGAATGTGAGTCTGTTCTTGCAGTTTGTGCTGAGCTTCTCTGGAGCACTGCAGCAAGTCTGAGACAGAGATGTTGGCCAGGGAACATGCGGGGGTGTTGAAGTAGCAGGAAACTGGAAGCGTTTTTTCAGGCAGAACGTAGATACTCTGCGAAGCAGTTACCCAGTCTACACTTTGTTTCCCCAATGTAGAGGATTTTAGTAGACGAGACTAAGTATGGATAAAGTGCTGCTTCACCTGGAAGGTATATCTGGGCCCTTGGATACTGAGGAGAAGGAGGTAAATGGGCAGGTGTTACACCTTTGTTGGTTACTGGGGATGGTGCCGTGGGGCTAAGGGTGATGTTGGGAGTGAAGGAAGAGTGAACCAGGGTGGCGTAGAGGGAAAGATCCCTGTGGAAAGCGGAAAAGGGAGGGGAGGGGAATTTGGTGGCATCCTGCTGGAGATGGTGGAAATGGCAGCTTCTGGATGGTGATGCTGGTGGGATGTTGGACCCGGCTGAGGGCTCTGTTAACAAAGTTGTTGGGGAAGCCTCAGTTGAGGAGAAAGGTGGACATTTCGGAGGCTTCTTTGCAAAGTTGGCCTCATCAGAACATATGCAACAGAGACAGAGGAACTGGGAAAATGGAGTCTTTACAAGAAACAGGGTGCGAAGATGCATCTTTCAGATACCTGTGGGAGTCAGAGGGCTTATAGTGGATGGGATTAGAATAGGAACATTAGAACATAAGAACTAGAAGCAGGAGTAGGCCATCCGGTCCTTCGAGCCTGCTCCGCCATTCAATAAGATCATGGCTAATCTTTCTGTGCCTCAGTTCCACTTACCCGCCCTCTCACCATAGCCCTCCATTCCTTTGCTGGTCAAAAAAAAAGAAGACTGAGAGGGGATCTGATTGAGACATATATGATTATTAAAGGATTGGACACTCTGGAGGCAGGAAACATGTCTCCGCTGATGGGTGAGTGCCGAACCAGAGGACATAGTTTAAAAATACTGGGTTGACCATTTAGGACAGAGATGAGGAGAAACTTCTTCACCCAGAGAGTGGTGGCTGTGTGGAATGCTCTGCCCCAGAGGGCAGTGGAGGCCCAGTCTCTGGATTCATTTGAGAAAAAGTTGGAGAGACCTCTCAAGGATTGTGGAATCAAGGGTTATGGAGATAAGGCAGGAACAGGATACTGATTAAGGATGATCAGCCATGATCATATTGAATGGTGGTGCAGGCTCGAAGGGCAGAATGGCCTACTCCTGCACCTATTGTCTATTGTTTATTGTCTTAAAAAACAATTATAGAAGAAGTGTAAACAACTTCACTGGATGAAGAAGTTCCTTCTCAATTTAGTCCTAAATCTGCTCCCCTCAATCTTGAGGTTATGCCCTCTTGTCCTAGTTTCACCCACCAGTGGAAACATTCTCTCTCTTTCTATCTTAACTAGTCTCCTCATGATTTTATATCCTTCCATAAGATCCCCCTCTGTTCTTCTGAATTCCAATCTACTTGGTCTCTCCTCATAAACAATCCCCTCAACTTCAGAATCAACCGAGTGAACCTCCTCTGCACCCCCTCCAGTACCAGTACATCCTTTCTCAAGTAAGGAGACCAAAACTGCACACAATCATACTTCCTGTCGTTTTCTCTTTCCGTTCCCCCCGACTCACTAGTTTAAAGTCCAAGTGACTACCCTATTTATCCTTTTTGCTGGAAGACTGGTTCCAGATCAGTTCGGGTGGAAACTGTCCAACAGTACAGATTCCTCCTGTTCCGAAATTAATGCCAATGCCACATGAAATGGAAGCCCTCTTTCCCACACAAATCCCTTAGCCACGTGTTTACCTCCCTATTGGCTAACACGAGGGGACATAGCTTTAAATTGAGGGACAATAGATTGCTGACAGATATCGGGGTCGTTTCTTTACTCAGAGAGTTGTAGGGGTGTGGAACAGTCTGCCTGAAACAGTAGTGTGTGTGTTGCTGGAAAGCACAGCAGGTCAGGCAGCATCCAAGGAGCAAGAAAATGGACGTTTCCAGCCAGAGCCCTTCATCAGGAATGAGGCTGGGAGCCTCAGGGGTGGAACATCTCCAGGACACCCACGTATACCAACCCCATCACCCCACGGCCGAACATTTCAACTCTCCCTCCCAGTCTGCTGAGGACATGCAGGTTCTAGGCCTCCTCCATCGCCACTCCCTCACCCGCCCGACGCCTGGAGGAAGAACGCCTCATCTTCTGCCTCAGAACACTTTAACCCCAGGGCATCAATGTGGACTTCACCAGTTTCCTCATTTCCCCTCCCCCTCACCTTACCCCAGTTCCAACCTTCCGGCTCAGCACCATCCTCATGACCTGTCCCGCCTGTCAATCTTCCTTCCCACCTATCTGTTCCACCCTCCTCTCTGACCTATCACCTTTACCCCCACCTCCATTCACCTATTGCACTCTCAGCTACCTACCCCCCAGCCCCAGCCCCCCTCCCATTTATCTCTCCACCCCCGAGGCTCCCAGCCTCATTCCTGATGAAGGGCTCCTGCCCGAAACATCGATTTTCCTGCTCCTCGGATGCTGCCTGACCTGCTGTGCTTTCCTTGCACCAACCTCAACTCTGATCTCCAGCATCTGCAGACTTCATTGTCTCCTAACTGAAACAGTAGTAGAGTCGCTGACGTTAAGGGCTTTTAAATGGATATATATATGGATAACAATGGAACGATGTTGGTTAGATGGGCATCAGATTAATTTCATAGGTTGGCGCAACTTTGAGGGCCGAATGGCTTGTGTTGTGCTGTAACATTCTATGTTCTAATTTTCTTATCCCTAAGCCAAGTTGCACGTGGCTCAGGCAGTAATCTGGAGATTATAACTTTTAAGGACCTGTCCCTTAATTTCGTTTCTAGTGCTTAATAATCCCCAAACAGGTTCTCCATCCTAGCCTTGACTATGCTGTTAGTCCCAATGTGGACCCGAACAACTGGATCCTCCTCCTCCCGCCCTGATATCCTTTCAATCCGGTAAGCGATGTCCTGCACCCTGGCACCGGGCAGGCAACACACCATGCGGGACTCCCAATTCGGCTTGCATAATTATACAATCCCCTATACCTACCAGTTGTCTTCTTGCTTCCCCTCTTGAATGGCCTTCTGCACCATGGTGCCATGGTCAGCTGGCTGATCCTCCCCGCAGCCCTTTCCTCACCACACAGGGAGCAAGAATCTCATACCTCATAGATGTTTGGTGACCAGCACGAACACAGTTGACTAACTGGCCTCTATCCATGCTGTAAGTTATGAGTCTCTGTTATTGGGTCTGTTAACTGTGACTGTTCTTCAATGCCTTCTTAGTCTGCATAGATCAGACTAGCCAATTCCATAGCAACTCTTGCCCTTGGTTAAACAAGTGCAGATAGGAGAAAGTGAGGACTGCAGATGCTGGAGATCAGAGCTTAAAAATGTGTTGCTGGAAAAGCGCAGCAGGTCAGGCAGCATCAAAGGAGCGGGAGAATCGATGTTTCAGGCATAAGCCCTTCTTTAGGAATGAGGAGGGTGTGCCAAGCAAGCTAAGATAAAAGGTAGGGAGGAGAGACTTAGGGGAGGGGCGTTGGGAATGCGATAGGTGGAAGGAGGTTAAGATAAGGATGATAGGCCGGAGTGGGGGTGGGGGCGGAGAGGTCGGGAAGAAGATTGCAGGTCAAGAAGGTGGGGCTGAGTCTGAGGGTTGGGACTGAGATAGGTGGGGGGAGGGGAAATGAGGAAGCTGGAGAAATCTGCATTCATCCCTTGTGATTGGAGGGTTCCTAGGCGGAAGATGAGGCGCTCTTCCTCCAGGCGCCGTGTTGCCATGGTCTGGCAATGGAGGAGGCCAAGGACCTGCATGTCGTTGGCGGAGTGGGAGGGGGAGTTAAAGTGTTCAGCCACGGGGCGGTTGGGTTGGTTGGTGCGGGTGTCCCAGAGGTGTTCTCTGAAACATTCCGCAAGTAGGCGGCCTGTCTCCCCAATATAGAGGAGGCCACATCGGGTGCAGCGGATGCAGTAAATGATGTGTGTTGAGGTGCAGGTGAATTTGTGATGGATATGGAAGGATCCCTTGTGGCCTTGGAGGGAAGTAAGGGGGGAGGTGTGGGCGCAAGTTTTGCATTTCTTGTGGTTGCAGGGGAAGGTGCCAGGAGTGGAGGTTGGGTTGGTGGGAGGTGTAGACCTGACGAGGGAGTCGCGGAGGGAGTAGCCTTTCCGGAATGCTGATAGGGGTGGGAAGGGAAATATATCCTTGGTGGTGGGGTTTGTTTGGAGGTGGCGGGAATGACGAAGGATGATACGATGTATCTGGAGGTTGGTGGGGTGGTAGGTGAGGACCAGTGGGGTTCTGTCCTGGTGGCGATTGGAGGGGTGGGGTTCAAGGGGGAGGAGCGGGAAGTGGAGGAGATGCGGTGGAGAGCATCGTCAACCACGTCTGGGGGGAAATTGCGGTCTTAGAAGAAGCAGGCCATCTGGGTTGTTCGGTATTGGAATTGGTCCTCCTGGGAGCAGATGCGGCGAAGGCGATGGAATTGGGAATATGGGATGGCGTTTTCACAGGGGGCAGGGTGGGAGAAGGTGTAATCTAGGTAGCTGTGGGAGTCGGTCAGTTTATAGTAAACGTCTGTATTGAATTGATCGTCCGAGATAGAAATGGAGAGGTCTAGGAAGGGGAGGGAGGAATCTGAGATGGTCCAGGTAAATTTGAGGTTGGGGTGGAAGGTGTGAGTAAAGTGGTTGAACTGTTCAACCTCCTTGTGGGAGCACGAGGTAGCGCCGATACAGTCATCGATATAGCGGAGGAAAAGGTGGGGGTGGTGCCAGTGTAGCTGCGGAAGATGGACTGTTCCACATTTCCGACGAAGAGGCAGGCATAGCTGGGGCCCATGCAGGTGCCCGTGGCTACTCCTTTGGTTTGGAGGAAGTGGGAGGATTGGAAAGAGTTGTTCAGAGTGAGGGCAAGTTCAGTCAGTCGAAGGAGGGTGTCAGTGGAAGGGTACTGGTTGGTTCGGCTGGAAAGGAAGAAGCAGAGGGCTTTGAGGCCTTCGTGATGGGGGATGGAGGTGTATAGGGACTGGATGTCCATGGTGAAGATAAGGCATTGGGGGCTGGGGAAGCGAAAATCATGGAGGAGCTGGAGGGTGTGGGTGGTGTTCCGAACGTATATGGGGAGTTCTTGGACTAAGGGGGACAGAACCGTGTCAAGGTATGCAGAGATGAGTTCAGTGGGGCAGGAGCAGGCGGAGACAATGGGTCGGCCGGGGCAGTCAGGTTTGTGGATTTTGGGCAGGAGTTAGAAGCGGGAGGTGCGGGGTTGTGGGACTATGAGGTTGGAGGCGGTGGATGGGAGATCCCCTGAGGAGATGAGGTTATGGACGGTCTGGGAGATGATGGTTTGGTGGTGGGAGATGGGGTCATGGTCAAGGGGGCAGTAGGAGGAGGTGTCTGCGAGCTGGCATTTAGACTCAGCAATATAAAGATCGGTGTGCCAAACTACCACCGTGCCTCCCTTGTCTGACGGTTTGATGGTGAGGTTGGGGTTGGAGCGGAGAGAGTGGAGGGCTGCATGTTGCGAGGGAGAGAGGTTGAAGTGGGCGAGAGGGGTGGAGAGGTTGAGGCGGTCAATGTCGCGGCGGCAGTTGGCTATGAAGAGATTGAGGGCGGGTAAGAGGCCAGCACGGGGTGTCCAGGTGGATGGGGTGTGTTGGAGCCGGGAGAAGGGGTCATCAGAGGGTGGGCGAGAATCCTGGTTGAAGAAGTGCAGTTATCTGACAGTTAGAATCTGATAATGTTCCTTTGTATTCCTGTTTCTCATCTTTCAGTTAATATATTTTAAACATCATTTATGGTCTACTCCCTGACAGTTCCACTTCAGGAGCACAAAACACACTCTCCACGTCGACAGGCTGTTTGAAACGGTACTTACGTTTCTTTCTCATCATATTTCAAGTGAACAATCAGTTGGACGCAGCCTGAAACTGACTGCCAATTCACTAGAAACTCATTTGGTGCAATTAACAGTGAGCGACTTATTACAAAATCACAGTATGATCAGGAAAGTGGGGAGGAAGGTTTTTATTTTACATGAGGTTACACATGTTTGTTTCAGATTGTGGCATTGATGTTTCAAGGTGAGATGTGCAGTGTGCTTGAGAATCGATAATAGAGTCAGTAACATTTTAATCCTGACCCTTACAATTAGAAAGTTCTGAGAGGTAATGCATTTGTGTTTGGTCATTTAATGAGTGTGAAATTTCTGTGGCTGGAACCCAAGAGTATACACTTTAATCTAATGTCCCTCTTTGGCAACAAGTGTGAGCTACCATCAAAGATCGATGATGGCACAATTAGTCAAGCAAGAGTCAGCTCAGCCAATGAATAACATTCATCAACAAGAGATGTTCATTGGGAATAAAACTTGCCAATTAGTGGTTGCTTTGTAGGACAGAACTTGAATCTAACTGAAAAATAGCTTTAACCAATCAGAGTCAAGTTGTCTCCTTTAAAATTTAAATAAAGCCTGGCAATTTAATTGTCAATTATCAGTAATCAATGATTTCTTCATTGCAACACTTCTACGAATCAGAGTTTACTTGCAAATTAAATGACACTCTCACACAATGTAAATGTTGGTTTTCTCTGTGAGTATTTCTTGTGTACTGTCCTGATGAGTGAAAGATAAAATATTTTGCCCAAAAATGTATCTTTTTCAACAATATTCAGCTGCAATAAGTTGTTGTTCCTTCATCTTGTGAAACCATTCATGAGAGCCAGTACTGTTGAAATCCTCAGAACTCACTTATGACCTGGCTGTCTCAGTAGTTGCCTTTGCCAATTGAGTTTGTTTTACAAATTGCACTTATTTTAGGAAAGACATTCAGTGTTTGAACAAAGAACAAAGAAAATTTACAGCCCAGGAACAGGCCCTTCAGCCCTCCAAGCCTGAGCTGATCCAAATGTACTGTCTAAACCTGTCGGTCAATTCCTAAGCATCTGTATCCCACTGCTCCCCAACTCATGCAGATGCATCTTAAATGAATCTACTGTGCCTGCCTCTACCACCTCTGCTGGCAATGCGTTCCAAACACCCATCACCCTCTGTGCATTGCCACATGTATCCCCCTTAAACTTTTCACCTCTCACTTTGAAAGTGTGACCTCTCATTATTGAATCCATCACCTTGGGAAAAAACTTATCTCTATCAAGCCTGTCTATACCCTTGATGATTTTGTAGACCTCAATCCCCCCTCAATCTCCTTTTCTCTAATCAAAACAAACCTAACCTACTCAATATCTCTTCATAGCTAGCACCTTTCATACAAGGCAACATCCTCATAAGGTGAGGTCTGGAAATCTTGTAAGGAACAGGAATTTCTTCAGTAGTTTGTGTTTGGTGTGCTTGAATTGGTAATCTGTGAATGATGCTCTGCACCAGAGGGATGTGAAACTGTTAAAACAAATCCACCACTATCTCACAATCCATCTACATCCATGCATGTGTGGAATAGGGTTGGGTAGGTGACAATAGAGTGGTTTTTGGGAAGAATTGTATGCTTTCCCCACCCAGGTTAAAATCTGTCAACACCTATATCTGCCCTACATCTACCCTATCAGAAAAAATATTCCACAAGAATTGATCTTAGAGTCGGATAAAAGGTCAGGACAACATCGAGGGTTGAAAGGCCTGTACAGTGCTGTACTGTTACATGTTCAATAACTTCAAACTTGGATTCCATTACAACCTGAACTATGCTAATAGAACATTTGATTACCACAACACTCTGTCACCTGGACATTTGAACAGAATTGTGAAGAAAAGCTTTTTTATCAATGAGTGGGGTTAGCTACAGGTATTGTTGTCAAATAAAAACATTTCTGAGAAAAATCAAAATAATTGTTTACGTGCTTCTCTCAGCAAATTGTTGATGTTTCCTGTCATCATTTGACCATAGTAACTGGGGTAGTTGATTAAGTTGACTGCTGTTCCTAACTGGAGCTTAATCTCATTTCAATATGTTTGTTATAAGACCTCAGCATGGATGCATACACTTAAAAAAAATTCATAAATTTAGGAAGCCTCACCTGTCTCTTTTAGCTTCTGTGAAAACTTATGACATTCAAAATACCTATAAAAAAGATACTCGTGAATGATTCTGCTTGAGACTAAACCTTCATACGTGCAGGAGGAATACTGTCTGCTCAGGTTTTGATTTGTGAAGATCTGGAAAGTGGACCTGCCAGAAACCTGTTCTACAGGTATAGATGCTGTCAGTGATTGTCAAGATAACAAAGAATAAATTTCACAAAGAATTTGTTCTTAAACAAGCATTCGACCTCTGAGAGCATCAGGAGACCCAGTGCCAACACAGAAGGAAAAATGACAGTAGAACTGCTGAATGACACATTCTAGTCCAACACATCTTGTACACTTCAAAATGCTCCATTGCATCCAATATGTTCATTTCTAAGTACTATTGTGTTGTCACAGGTGTTCTCTGTGGGAACTGTTTCAAATATCTAAGAAGCTTGAATACAAGCCCAAATAAAGTCAACAGTGGCCCTAAGGCAGCAACAGGTTAGTTTCCTATGCTGATATTCTTTAGCTTTTCCTCAGTTTCTTGCAGAATTTCTAGAGTCATAGAGTTATACAGCATGGAAACAGACTCTCTGGTCCAACCAAACCATGCCGACCATAATCTGAAATTCAGTTAGTCCCACCTGCCTGTGCTAGGCCCATATCCATCCAAATCTTTCCAATTCATGTCCTTATCCAAATGTCTTTTAAATGTTCTGTTTGTGTCCGCATCCATCATTTCCTTGAGAATGTTCATTCACACGCAAACCACACCTTGTATTAAAAAATTGCTTATCATGTCTTTTTTAACTCTCTCTCCTCTCACATTAAAGATGTGTCCCCTAGTCTTGAAATTTGCCCACCCTAGGGAAAGGAAACTACCATTAACCCTATCTGTGTCCCTCATGATTATAAACTTCTATAAGGTCACCTCTCAACCTCCTATGCTCCAGTGAAAAAATGTCCCAGCCTCTTCCTATAACTCAAACCTTCCATACGCAGTGATACCCTAGTTCTCCCTTCCAAGACATTCTTAAGTAAAATAGATCAAATGAAGAAGGAAGTCATAGAGTCATAGATAGAGATGTACAGTACTCCAACCTCTCACCCTCACAATTCGCAGCCCTCCAATCCCTCTGCTCCAAACCCAACCTCACCATCAAGCCAGTGGATAAAGGGGGCGCAGGGGTAGTCTAGTGCACAGACCTCTACACCACTGAAGCCAAACGTCAACTCGAGGACACCTCTTCCTACTGCCCCCTTGACCATGACCCCACCCCCCATCACCAAACCATCATCTTCCAGACCATACAGAACCTCATCACCTCAGGAGATCTCCCACCCACAGCTTCCAACCTCATAGTCCGGGAACCCCGCACTGCCCGGTTCTACCTCCTTCCCAAGATCCACAAGCCTGACCACCCTGGCCGACCCATTGTCTCAGCATGCTCCTGCCCCACTGAACTCATCTCTACCTACCTCGACACTGTCCTATCCCCCCTAGTCCAGGAACTCCCCACATACTTTCGAGACACCACCCACGCCCTCCACCTCCTCCAAGACTTCCGTTTCCCTGGCCCCCAACGCCTCATCTTCACCATGGATATCCAATCCCTCTACACCTCCATCCGCCATGACCAGGGCCTCCAAGCCCTCTGTTTTTTCCTCTCCAGACGTCCCCAACAGTACCCCTCCACCGACACTCTCATTCGTTTGGCCGAACTGGTCCTCACCCTTAACAATTTCTCTTTTGAATCCTCCCACTTCCTCCAGACCAAAGGGGTAGCCATGGGCACACGTATGGGCCCCAGCTATGCCTGTCTCTTTGTTGGCTACATAGAGCAGTTGATCTTCCGTAATTACACCGGCACCACTCCCCACCTCTTCCTCCGCTACATTGATGACTGCATTGGCGCCACCTCGTGCTCCTGCGAGGAGGTTGAGCAATTCATCAACTTCACCAACACATTCCACCCTGACCTTAAATTTACCTGGACCATCTCTGACACCTCCCTCCCCTTCCTGGACCTCTCCATCACCATTAATGATGACAGACTTGACACTGACATTTTCTACGAACCCACCGACTCCCACAGCTACCTGGATTACACCTCTTCCCACCCTACCTCTTGCAAAAAATGCCATCCCGTATTCCCAATTCCTCCACCTCCGCCGGATCTGCTCCCAGGAGGACCAGTTCCACCACAGAACACACCAGATGGCCTCCTTCTTTAGAGACCGCAATTTCCCTTCCCACGTGGTTAAAGATGCCCTCCAACGCATCTCGTCTACATCCCGCACCTCTGCCCTCACACCCCACCCCTCCAACCGTAACAAGGACAGAACGCCCCTGGTGCTCACCTTCCACCCTACCAACCAAATCATCCACCGACATTTCCGCCACCTCCAAACAGACCCCACCACCAGGGATATATTTCCCTCACACCCCTTTCCGCCTTCCGCAAAGACCGTTCCCTCCGTGACTACCTGGTCAGGTCCACGCCCCCCTACAACCCACCCTCCCATCCTGGCACTTTCCCCTGCCACCGCAGGAACTGTAAAACCTGCGCCCAGACCTCCTTCCTCACTTCCATCCAAGGCCCTAGAGGAGCCTTCCACATCCATCAAAGTTTTACTTGCACATCCACTAATATCATTTATTGTATCCGTTGCTCCCGATGCGGTCTCCTCTACATTGGGGAGACTGGACGGCTCCTAGCAGAGCGCTTTAGGGAACATCTCCGGGACACCCGCACCAAGCAACCACACCGCCCCATGGCCCAACATCTCAACTCCCCCTCCCACTCTGCCGAGGACATGGAGGTCCTGGGCCTCCTTCACCACCACTCCCTCACCACCAGGCTCCTGGAGGAAGAACGCCTCATCTTCTGCCTCGGAACACTTCAACCCCAGGGCAGCAATGTGGACTTCAACAGTTTCCTCATTTCCCCTTCCCCCACCTCACCCTAGTTCCAAACTTCCAGCTCAGCACTGTCCCCATGACTTGTCCGGACTTGTCCTACCTGCCTATCTCCTTTTCCACCTATCCACTCCACCCTCTCCTCCCTGACCTATCACCTTCATCCCCTCCCCCACTCACCCATTGACTCTATGCTACTTTCTCCCCACCCCCACCCTCCTCTAGCTTATCTCTCCACACTTCAGGCTCACTGCCTTTATTCCTGATGAAGGGCTTTTGCCCAAAACGTCGATTTCGAAGCTCCTTGGATGCTGCCTGAACTGCTGTGCTCTTCCAGCACCACTAATCCAGAACCATGTACAGTACAGAAACAGACCTTCAGTCCAACCCGTTCATGCTGGCTAGATATCCGAAATTAATCTTGTTCCATTTGCTGGCATTCAGCCCATATCCCTCTAAACCTTTCCTATTCATGTACTCATCCCACAGGGTGAAAACGTAACCTTATGAAGTGTGACAAAAAGAGGTGAAATTGCTTTACAAACACGTGCATGTGGGTAATTGACAACTTATTACGTGCCACAACTGTAGAGCTAATAATGGAAATCTTAAAAATGAAAAGAATTGAATGTTTCACCTTCACAGATAATGTCTCACCTCACTGAGGTAACAGGCCTGGAATCAAGCCCTGCTAGTCCTGGAGTCATTACAAAAATTAAAGAATTTTAAAAGTACACAGAATTCCTAATGTAATCATATTTTAGACCTAATAGAAAGTATGTATTAGATTTCTGCACCGAGTAAAAATTCCTATTTATTACAATTATTTAGACTCTAGTTACAGGCAAGATTAGAGTGGTGCTGGAAAAGCACAGCAGGTCAGGCAGCATCCAAAAATCAGGAAAATCAATGTTACAGGCAGGAGCCCTTCATCAGGAATAAGGCTGAGTGGAGAGATAAATGGGAAGGGATGGGGCTGGGGGAGAAGGTAGCTGAGAGTGCAATAGGTGGATGGAGGTGGGGTTGAAGGTGGTAGGTCAGAGAGGAGGGTGGAGTGGATAGATGGGAAGGAAGATAGACAGGTAGGACAGGTCATGAGGACAGTGCTGAGCTGGAAGGTTGGAACTGGGGTAAGGTGGGGGAGGGGAAATGAAGAAACTGGTGAAGTCCACTTTGATGCCCTGGGGCTAAAGGGTCCCGAGGCGGAAAATGAGACATTCTTCCTCCAGGCGTCAGGTGATAAGGGAATGGCGATGAAGGAGGCCCAGGAACTACATCTTACAGATAACTGAGATTGCCTTACAAACCTGTTTCTCAATTTCTCTCTGACTATTACAGGGTCTATAATACAATCACAATAAGGTGATCATCTCTTTCTTATTTCTCAGTTCCACCCAAATATCTTTCCTGGATATATTTCCGGGAATATCCTCCCTTAGTACAACTATAATGCTATCCTTTATCAAAAATGCCACTCCCCCTCCTGTCTTGCCTCCCTTTCTGTCCTTCCTGGAGCACCTGTATCTTGGAACATTAAGCTGCCAATTCTGTCCATCCCTGAGTCACGTTTCTGGAATATTCATCTGCATTCCTTGTTAGGCCTCTTGCATTGTAATAAGTGCAGTTTAATTTATCAGTCCTACCTCATTCTCTGCTTTGTCCCTGCCTGCCCTGACTATTTAACTTGTTTCTTTTCTCAACTATACCAGTCTCAGATTGATCTCTTTCCTCACTATCTCCCTGGGTCCCACTGCCCCCACCTTACAAGTTTAAATCCTCCTGGGTCGCTCTAGAAAATCTCCCTTTGTCCCCTTCCAATTCAGGTGCAATCTGTCCTTCTTGTACAGGTCACTTCTACCCCAGAAGAGATTCCAGAGATCCAAAAATGTGAATCCTTCTCCATTACACCAGCTCTTCAGCCATGCATTCATCTGCTCTCTCCTCGTCTTCCTACCCTCACTAGCTCGCAGTACCACTGTAATCCAGATATTACTAGGCTTGAGGATCTACTTTTTAAATTCCTGCCTAACTCTTTACATTCTCCCTTCTGAATCTCATCCTTTTCCCTTCCTATGTGTACAATGACCTTCTGCTGAGGCCTCTCCCCCTGAGAACATTCTGCACCCTCTCTGAGACATCCTTGATCCTGGCACCAGGGTAACAACACACCATTCTGATCTTTCACTACTGGCCACAGAAGCATCTGTCTGTGCCTTGGACTAGAGAATCCCCTAACACAATTGATCTCTTGGAACCCAACATACCCTTCATTGCACTAGAGCCAGTCTTGATACCAGAAACGTGGCTATTCTTGTTATGTTCCCCTGAGAATCCATCACGCCCTACATTTTCCAAAACAGCATACTTGTTTGCAATGGGGATAGCCACAGAAGACTACTGCACTACCTGCCTACCTCTCTTATCTTTCCTGGAGTTAACCCATCTATGTGACTGTATCTGTAACTTTTCTCCCTTCCTATAACTGCCATCTATCACATTCCCTTGCACTTGTAAATTCTTCATTGCCTCTAACTGTCTCTCCAATTGATCCATTTTTTCTGATGGGATCCACAACCAATGACATTTATTGCAGATATAAATTCCCACATCCGACAAGAGTGCGAGCAGCAGCGAAGGTAAGACCGTTTGGTTTTAAAAGTGCTTACCGGTAGCGGGCAGCGGTGTTTTTTTTTCTCTTTCACTCTCTCTTCACAGAAAGAGCGGGAGCACCAGGGGGAAGTGACGACGACCAGAAGGGCAGCCGGGAAGGAAAGCGGTGAGTATTTATAGGAAAGCGGGGCAGCCGAGACCCGGAAGCAGTTAGTGTAAGCTTACCTGGGTAGGTTTTCTCCCCCTTTAAAAGCGCGAAGGGGACTCGATAGTTAGGGGCACAGATAGGCGGTTTTGTGGGAACGAGAGAGACTCACGTTTGGTATGTTGCCTCCCAGGTGCAAGGGTACGTGATGTCTCTGATCGTGTTTTCCGGGTCCTGGAGGGGGAGGGGGAGCAGCCCGAAGTCGTGGTCCATATTGGCACCAACGACATAGGTAGGAGGAGTGCCGAGGATGTTAGACAGGCTTTCAGGGAGCTAGGTTGGAAGCTCAGAGTTAGAACGAACAGAGTTGTTGTCTCTGGTTTGTTACCCGTGCCACGTGATAGAGATTCGAGGAATAGGGAAAGAGAACACTTAAATGCGTGGCTACAGGGATGGTGCAGGAGGGAGCGATTCCGGTTTTTGGATAACTGGGGTTCTTTCTGGGGACGGTGGGACCTCTATAAACAGGATGGTCTACACCTGAACCTGAGGGGCACCAGTATCCTTGGGGGGAGGTTTGCTAGTGCTCTTGGGGGGGGTTTAAACTAACTCTGCAGGGGCATGGGAACCCAGATTGTAGCTTCAGGGTGCAGGGCCTGGAGTGTAGGGAGGTTAGGAACATGGCATCAATTTCCAAGGAGGGTGTCTGTAAACAGGAAAGTGGCTTGAAGTGTGTATACTTCAATGCAAGAAGTATACGAAATAAGGTAGGTGAACTTGCAGCGTGGGTTGGTACCTGGGACTTCGATGTTGTGGCTATTACGGAGACATGGCTAGAACAGGGACAGGATTGGCTGTTGCAGGTTCCAGGATTTAAATGTTTTAGTAGGGTCAGAGGTGGGGGTAAAAGAGGGGGAGGTGTGGCATTGCTTGTCAAAGATAGTATTACAGTGGTGGAAAGGACGATGGATGAGGACTTGCCATCTGAGGTAGTTTGGGCTGAGGTTAGGAATAGGAAAGGTGAGGTCACCCTGTTAGGAGTCTTTTACAGGCCTCCTAATAGTCCTAGAATCATTGAAGAAAGGATAGGGAAGGTGATTCAGGAGATGAGTGACAGTAATAGGGTGGTTGTTATGGGGGACTTTAACTTTCCTGATATTGATTGGGAAAGCTATAGCTCAAGTTCGTTAGATGGGTCAGTGTTTGTTCAATGTGTGCAGGAGGGTTTCCTGACACAATATGTAGACAGGCCAACAAGAGGTGAGGCCATACTGGATTTGGTTCTGGGTAATGAACCAGGCCAGGTGTTAGAATTAGAGGTAGGTGAGCACTTTGGGGATAGTGACCATAATTCGGTGATTTTTACACTCGTGATGGAGAGGGATAAGTGTGTACTACAGGGCAAGAGTTATAGCTGGGGTCAGGGAAATTATGATGCGGTGAGGCATGACTTAGGATTTGTGGCTTGGAAAAGTAGACTCCAAGGCAAGAGTGTAAATGATATGTGGAGCTTGTTCAAGGAGCAACTATTGAGTGTCCTTGATAATTATGTACCTGTCAGGCAGGGAGGAAAGGGTCGTGCGAGGGAGCCGTGGTTTAATAAGGAATTGGAATCCCTTGTTAAATGGAAGAGGGCGGCCTATCTTAAGATGAGACGTGAAGGTTGAATTGGGGCGATTGAGAGTTATAGGGTAGCCAGGAAGGACCTGAAGAGAGAGCTAAGAGCAGTAAGGAGGGGACATGAAAGGTCCTTAGTCGGTAGGATTAGGGAAAACCCTAAGGCTTTCTATAGGTATGTTAGGAATAAAAGATGACTAGGGTAGGAATAGGTCCAGTCAAGGATAGTAGTGGGAAGTTGCGTGTGGAGGCGGAAGAGATTGGGGAGACACTGAATGAATACTTTTCTTCAGTATTTACTCAGGAACAGGGCATTGTCGTTGATGCGAATACTGAGTCACAAATAAGTAGAATGGATGGCTTTGAGGTATGTAGAGAAGAGGTGTTGGAAATCCTGGAAAAGGTGAAAATAGATAAGTCCCCTGGGCCTGATGGCATTTATCCTAGGATTCTCTGGGAAGCAAGGGAGGAGATTGCAGAGCCATTGGCCTTGATTTTTATGTCCTCTTTATCTACTGGAGTAGTGCCAGAAGACTGGAGGATAGCAAATGTGGTTCCCTTGTTCAAAAAGGGGAGTAGGGATAACCCTAGTAACTATAGGCCGGTGAGTCTCACTTCTGTTGTGGGCAAAGTCTTAGAGAGAATTGTAAGGGATAGGATTTATGCACATCTGGATAGGAATAATGTGATCAAGGATAATCAGCATGGTTTTGTGAAGGGCAGGTCGTGCCTCACAAACCTTATTGAATTCTTTGAAAAGGTGACGAAGGAGGTTGATGAGGGGAAAGCGGTAGATGTGGTATATATGGATTTTAGTAAGGCGTTTGATAAGGTTCCCCATGGTAGGCTACTGCAGAAAATACGGAGATATGGCATTGAGGGTGAGTTGGAGGTTTGGATTAGGAATTGGCTGGATGGAAGAAGACAGAGGGTAGTAGTTGATGGCAAAGTTTCTTCATGGAGTGCCGTCACTAGCGGTGTTCCGCAAGGATCTGTTTTGGGACCATTGCTGTTTGTCATTTTTATAAATGACCTGGAAGAGGGGTTAGAAGGTTGGGTGAGCAAGTTTGCGGATGATACGAAAGTCGGAGGAGTTGTTGACAGTGAGGAAGGATGTGGCAGGTTACAGCAGGATATAGAGAAGCTGCAGAGCTGGGCAGAAAGGTGGCAAATGGAATTCAATGTAGCTAAGTGTGAGGTGATTCACTTTGGGAAGAATAACAAAAAGATGGGGTACTGGGCTAATGGTCGGATACTTGGTAGTGTGGATGAGCAGAGGGATCTTGGTGTCCATGTACACAGATCTCTGAAAGTTGCCACCCAGGTAAATAGTGCAGTGAGGAAGGCATATGGCGTACTGGCTTTTATTGGTAGAGGAATTGAGTTCCGGAGTCCTGAGGTCATGATGCAGTTATATAAGACTCTGGTGCGGCCGCATCTGGAATATTGTGTGCAGTTTTGGTCGCCATACTATAGGAAGGATGTGGAGGCACTGGAACGGGTGCAGAGGAGGTTTACCAGGATGTTGCCTGGTATGGAAGGAAGATCGTATGAGGAAAGATTGAGACACTTGGGGCTGTTTTCATTAGAGAAAAGAAGGTTTAGGGGTGACTTGATTGAGGTGTACAAGATGATTAGGGGGTTAGATAGGGTTGACAGTGTGAACCTTTTCCCGCGTATGGAGTCGGGTATTACAAGGGGGCATAGCTTTAAATTAAGGGGGGGTAGATATAGGACTGAAGTTAGGGGTAGGTTCTTCACTCAGCGAGTCGTAAGTTCATGGAATGCCCTGCCAGTAGCAGTGGTGGACTCTCCCTCTTTATGGACATTTAAGCGGGCATTGGATAGGTATATGGAGGATAGTGGGTTAGTATAGGTTAGGTGGGCTTGGATCGGCGCAACATCGAGGGCCAAAGGGCCTGTACTGCGCTGTATTCTTCTATGTTCTATGTTCTATGTTCTAAGAGCATATCACTCTACTAAAGACCATTTTTGCTTCTTCCAATCTACAGGCCCAAAAAATAGCACTGTCTTCTTCGTCTATAAAACACTGCTCCAGACTAACTTAATACTTATGGCTCATATTTTTAGGTTTAATCAAGAGACATATCTCAATAAAACATATAATCAAGACAGAACCCACTCTACTCATTACTGCAGACTTACTGTAAGGCCACACTTAAAAATATTCACTTATATGTTTCTGTGCGGTGACCTCTCCAAAACATGTTCCTCCAAGATTGATTGTGAATTTCACTGTTTGTTAATTTTCCCAGACACACACTGATGTCCAGTGATACATGAATTCAAACAGTAAAGGCAGTAACTGCGCAGATTCACTGTTGTGTCAGTTAGCAGTGTGGGTTTCTCTCTCTCTCTCTCTCTCTCTTCTGCAATGACCTCACCATGTGCTGCCTTTGTCTATTCCTCTCCTTTTAAAAGTGTTTTGACTTTTATTTCTCCAAAGTTCCAAAACAATACACAACATTTAAAACAGTAATTGCTGCTCTTGGAATTACCCAGTAAACCCAGGTCTCCTACATCAGAGGGAGGGACGCCAAAACAGTGCCATAAGAGCCTTAAAGGTCAAATTGTATGTTTTTTCAAAAATTATACTTTTTTGATCCAAGATGTTATGACACCTCTGTAGCAAGTGCGACTTGAACCCAGGCCTCCCAGTCCCAATTGGGACACTACCACTGACATTCTTATGAAGCTGTCAACTGGAGAAAGTGAGGACTGAAGATGCTGGAGATTAGAGTCGAGAGTGTGGTGTTGGAGATCAATGTTGAAAGTGTGGTGCTGGAAAAGCACAGCAGGTCAGGCAGTATCCAAGGAGCAGGAGAATCAAAGTTTCAAGCATAAGCCTTTGATCTTAATGAGTCCCACTGCACTCTCACTGCACACCCTCAGGTCATTGCCTCTGTCTTGAAAACTCTACAAGGATCTGAGTGAGTCCATCTCTCGCTGCACCCCGAGGTCATCTCCTCTACCCTGAATTCCTGATGTCAGGCTTATGCCCAAAACGTGGATTCTCCTGCTCCTCGGATACTGCCTGGTCTGCTGAGCATTTTCACCACTACACTCTTGACTTACGAGAATGCCAGCAGTAAATATTCAAATCTAAACTTTGCAGTAAGTGTGAGTGCACTTTATTGTTCCTATCAATAAAATACAGCATTGCATCTTTTAAAAACATTGTACAAACTTTGTTCGTAAATGCCTTGCTAACCTCTGATAACAAAACTTTATTGGTGTCAACTTGGCCACTGCAGCTCAGTGGATAGCATTGTTTTCTCTGAGTCAGAAGGTTATGTGTTCAAGCTGTGCTTTTGAGATTTGAGAACATAATCCAGGCTGTTACTCCCAGTACACTACTGAAGAATGATTAATTAGTTCAGCAATAGACATTTACCAGTTCAGTGGCGTATCAAAAGGCACATGTAGGGAAGATGCACAGAAAATTGTAGCATTGCGACAGACTTCAGCTGATTTAATTCTAAAAGTGCAATTTTCAGCTCCAACTTTAAAATTGAAGCAAATGAAAAATGTTCTGGGATATGCACTGTAGCCCTAGCCCTCACACTCCAATGCTTGATATATACTCCCCTTGCACCAAGCACAGCACTAACAGTACTGCAGCATAAAATTCAATATTTGACATTTGAAAACACTCTTGAAGATCCTCGTATTTTGCCATTCATCAAAAGACCATGAGGTGGAGGAATTTCTCACAATCTCTCGCTGAAGTTTCCAGAGATTGGAGCAAGTCCCATGGAAATGCTCAGTCCATAATCTTCTCCAACCTCGATGTGGAGGAACCTCGGTGTTGGACTAGGGTGAACAAGGTTAAAAATTATACAACCACCAGGTTATAGTCCAACAGGTGTATTTGGAAGCACTAACTTTCGGAGAGCTGCTCAACCACCTGATGAAGGAGCAGGGCTCTGAAAGCTGGTGCTTCCAAGTAAACCTGTTGGACTATAGCCTGGTGTGTGATTTTTAACTTTCTCCAAAAATAAGTGTATGTCTCACAGGCTAAAGCTTTGCCTTAAACCATTGCTCCCTACACAGTGGCAGCACTGCCCTCCAGATTCCTTCAAAAGAAATGATATATTTGGGCACCGTGCCTTTTCCAAGTAAAACAAACTTTGGGAGATAACATTCACTAGTGCAATCTCTGTAGCAAAGCTTCACCCAATTGGAGCCAACTTGCCTTTTTAAAAATATGAACAAAAGCTTGGCAGTTAACTGGTCCCTGACATATTCTCCGTGGTTAGGTCCTAACCAATCAGCATGCTTTTTCTCATACTTTGTGAATTGTTGTTCCCTTTGAAATGTGTGAACACCTACGCTCTGCCCGCAGAAAAGAGCCTGAGCTTCCAGTTTCCTGCTACTTCAAAACACCACCCTGTTCCTTGGCCAATATCTCTGTCTCAGGTTTGCTATGATTCTCCAGCTCAGTGTAAGCTTGAAGAACAGCACCTTATTTTTTTGCTTGAGAACTTCCTGGACTCAACATCGACTTCCACAATTTTAGAGCTTGAATCTCCTTGTCCTTATCCCAACCCCCAGACACCAGGCCTTCTTATCACATGGTGTGCTTTACACACAGCCCACAGTTAGCCACTAATAGTCCCCATTAGCAGCTATTCATTCTCCAGCGCTGATCGTTATCCACTCCTTTATCTGTCCAATTGCTCTTCTCTCTCTTTGCACTCTATATCCACCCATTGTTTACTCCTTACCCCGCCCCCTCCCCTGCCCTATCTTCTGCATAAAAAACAACTTTTTCCTCACTGCCATCAAATCTGAAGAAGCATCACTGGACCCAGAAAGTTATTTCTGATTTCCCTCCAACGTGCTTCCAGGCTTGCTGAGTTTTTCCAACAATTTCTGTTTTTGTTTCTGATTTCCATCATGCACAGTTATTTCGTTTTGTATTTCGGTTTGAAATAGTATTTCTTGTTCTTGGCTATACTGAGATATAATTATCATGTTTGTGTTTTCTTTAACCTCAAACAAACTACCAAGTATTTGTCATGCTTTCCAATGCATTTGCATCCATGTATTAACAGGAAAAAAAAATGAAATGTCTGGTAATAATGATCATTAAGTCAAGTCAATGAGAAACCAAAACACAAATACGTGCAATCTTCATAGGGTAAGTACCGAAATTCATATGCCAAGGAAGTTGGAAATGTAAAATTTCGATTGGTTACACCAGTCTAGCAAGACTAATTGGAAGTTCCCAAAACCTACAATGCATTATTTTTGTTTCATATATTTAATTTTAGCTTGTTTTGTAATAAGTTCACTGCTATGCCTGTCTTTAAGTTGTTTTGAATCTCTGACTATTCCACATGTGCTTGTTAGGTCATTTTGTAGAGCATTCGAAGTCTGAGCTCTTGCTAATACATCATAAGTTGAAACTTTATTGCTGGAACAGCACAGCAGGTCAGGCAGCATCCAGGGAACAGGAGATTCGACGTTTCGGGCACAGCCCCTTCCTCAGGAATTCCTCAGGCCCTTCCTAATACATCATAAGACAAGAGCAGTAATTGACATTTGTTGAGCATTTTTGATTGTTAGAGGATGCTTATCAAACACTGTGCTAGCTAAGGAGGTATTAGTGCAAATTATGATAATGGTGGTGGGAGTGGTGGGTTTTAAGGAGAGCGGTCTTTCTAAAATTAGGAAATGTAATGCCATCTAGTTTAAAGCCACACCTGTTGTTGCAAACGACCACCTCCTTGTAGCAAGTTCTGCAGAAATCCCACCTATTTTTCAAATAAGGACAATCACACTTGTTAAAAACAAGTAGCTGTGATTTATAATTCCTTCCATTTTCTTGACCGCTACAATTTCAGATTGTGACTTGTGCAGCAGTACTCCAGTCCGTACCTCTGGACTTGAGGTTCTGGGCTCATGTCTCACTTTCTCCAAAGAATGTGTCTGAACATGCTTGAACAGTTTGATTACAAATAACTATTCATACTCTTGAAGTACAGTGGTAGTGTCCCTATCTCTGGACCCGGTTTCAAGTCCAACCTGCTGCAGAGCTGTGTTAAAACATCCCTGAATTGCCTAATTAGAAAATATCAAGATATTAAGAAGGAATTTACAAGTTAGGAGAGCAGGAGAGATTTCAAGAGCTTCATCTCATCAGCAGTAGGGACATTTACCAACTCTGGGAAAACAGGACATGCTCAAGTCAAAATTACAAATTGCTGGCAATGTTCTAAACCCCATGAATGCCAAATTGTTACATACTCTCCTTGACTGCTTGTTATTTTCAGCTTATAATTCTTATCCATTGTCATAGTCAGTGAGGTAACATACCCCATATTCCACGCCTGATCTTGTACAGGCATCAACGTCACTGCAGAATCAATCTTTCATATGTGTACTTCAAATGAACACACGCTGCTTTTGGTCATTCTACATGGCGCGTTCCTGTCTCTCAGTCTCAGTACGTACATTTATATCTGCCAGACGGTTAAGAAATAGATTTAGCGGCAGCTGTGATTCAGTCCTTGTTTGTAACCTGTGAGAGTCTGAACACTGTAAAAGTCGGAGATGAATTGCTCAGCGGCAGCTTGACACTGTCTCCCAGTTAAAGAAATGTAACCTTTCAAAGCAGGAGAATAGAACTTTGACAGCCTAATTTTTGGGGAAGTGAATCTTAAAACAAAAACATGCTTCACACGTCCCAGGCAACCGAATTCTCAGATTTTAGTTGAATTTTCTTTCTTTTCTTTGACATTTGGGTACGTGGGAGACAACTCTCTCGGTAGTGTTCACATTTTAATATCTTCCGCAGCAAAGGAGGTGTTGTGAATAATTGATTTTCAAAGTCTTTTTATAACCGTGTCAAATGTTTAGATTTTTATCTCCACGCGAGGGTGACAACTTCATATATTATTCATGAGGTACAGACCCATAACGCAGGCGGAAGGAACAGGCTTGTCTTACTAGCGAATGTAATTAGCATTTTTCGCACTAATGTATTTGAAATTAGCTAACCCTGCCTTTGTTTGTCCAGTGACCATTATGGTATTATTGCTTGTTAATGCAGTTTGTTCAGAGTTGAGTAGTTCCCACAGTATAATATGATGATAACATCGCCTGCATTATGTTGAAGATTCGGGATTTTGTTCTTTCTTCAGAATAGTCCTGGGATATTTTATTTGTTTCAATAATAAATTGGAATCAAATTCACATGTAGATTTATTCGGGTTTTTCTCTGATGTAAAATTAGAAACTGCAATAACTTCTGATTTAAAGCCACACTGCTTATTACACACAGCCACCTCCTTATAGTGTCTTCTGCAGATATATGAACACTTAAAACATTTTTTTCAAAGAAGAATAATCATGCTTGCTAAAACCAAGTATCTGATGCTTGTAGCTTGGAATTCATTCCATTTTCTTGACAGCTATAATCTCTGAGTTTTATCTTTGGCTTTATAAAAAAAAACGCTCTCAGCCTTAGGTTGGATGTGAACCACTTAGAAAATTATTGCGTTTGAAATTCAGTGGGACAAAACTGACATTCCTAATTACATCTCAGCTGTTGTGTTCTGATGGACCTCAATGATTAAATCGGGTAGGTGTGACTAACATGGTCCCATGGGTGGATTAGGTAAACTTTTGGGGTTAAATTCATTTGTAAAGAATAAAACATAGCTAGCATGAATCGATAGTGCAAATTACAACCCATCAACTACATACATCTAAATTTTATTCGCCTCAAAATGCGGAGACAGTTTAATTTCTTTGATCTGGCCTCAAATAGTGCTTAGTAAAATGGAAAGAAATGTTAACTGTGCTAAATGGAAGGTAAGGCATTTAATTCAAACTGGTTTTATGATGGAACAGAGACTGAGTGATGCCTGGCATTCATATCGGTCAGAAATGGATTTTGAAAGCTTTCTCAGTGATTTACTGCATTTTGCCCCGCTGACAAAAAACAATGCTTTGGTGAATGTAAAAGAACAGAAACCAAGAGAATGTGAGGGCACAACAAATCAGCGCGCTGATTCCAGGTGAGATTCTTCAGTGTATTTCTTTTTCATTCTTGTATATGAACACTTATCCACCTATATTGCAGTAGTTGGTGATGAGCTGCCTTCTTGTACTACTGCAGTTGTGAGAATTGGAGGCACACCCACAATGCTGTTCGGGAGGAAACTTCAGGACCTGGACCCAGTGTCATTGATGGAATGGTGCCATATTTCTGAGCGAGGATGGTGTGTGGCTTGGAGAGGAACTTGCAGAGGGTGTGGATGTTCTGAAGAAGAGTCACTAGATTTGAAATAGTAACTCTGCTTTTTCTCTATAGACGCTGCCAAACCTGCTGAGTTTCTCCAGAATTTTTTTTTGTTTCAGATCATCAACATCCACAGTCCTTTATTTTAGTGCACAGGGTGATATTACGATGTACCTGCTGCCCTTCTCCTTCTCGGTGGAAGATATCACAAGTATATCACTTCAAAAATTGTTGTGCTTGAAACTGAGAAATCTTGTCTATGGAACCTTGGTAAGTTATTGGATTGCATTTTGTGTATGTTCCATATCACTGCTACTGCGCATTGGTGGTTAAGGGAGTGAATGTTGAACATGGTGGATGAGGTTCTGGATTAGTGGTGCAGGAAGAGCACAGCAATTCAGGCAGCATCCGAGGACAGGCAAAATCGGCGTTTCAGGCAAAAGCCCTTCATGACTCCCCAAAGCCCATTCAGAATCTGCAAGGCACAAGTCAGGTGTGTGATGAAACCATCCATTTGCCTAAATGGGTGGAGCTCCAGCAATACTCAAAAAGCTTTTTACATAACATTCACTGTCCATTCCTAATGGGATTAGAGAAAGCCAGCGGGGGTTTATGAAAGGCAAATCATGTTTAACTAATCTATTGATGTTTATGAGGATGTAATTAGTTGAATAGATAAGGGAGAACCAGTGAATATAGTGCATCTGAATTTTAAAAAGGCTTTTGATAAGGTCCTATATCAGAGGTTAGTAGGTAAAGTTAAAACACAATGGTTTGGAGGCAATATACTGGTATGGATGGTGAATTAATTGACAGAGCAGAAACAGAGAGTGGTAACAAATGAGAGGCAGGCAGTGACGTGTAGAACAGTGCTTGGACCCCAGCTTTTAATGATGGAATCAAATGCAATATTTCCAGGTTTATCGATGATACAAAATTAAATGGGATTTGTGAGTTGTGAAGAGGATGCAGAGAGACTTCAGAGTGATCTAGACAAGTCCAGTGAAGAGGAGAAAGTGAGAACTGCAGATGCTGGGGAGTCAGAGTTGAAAATTGTGGTGCTGGAAAAGCACAGCAGGTCAGGCAGCATCCGAGGAGCAGGAGAGTCAATGTTTCGGGCATGACCCCTTCATCAGGAATGTGGGGGGCGGGGGCAGGAAGCTGGGGGAAGGGAGCTGAGAAATAAATAGGAGGGTGGGGATACAGGGAAGGAAACCGGGAAGGTGATAGGTAGATGCAGGTGGGGGGAGTAATTGTGATTGGTCAGAGGGGAGGATGAAGTGGATAGGTGGAAGGAAGATGGACAGGTGGGATAGGTCAAGGGGATGGTGCTGAGTTGGAGGGTTAGGTCTGTGTTGAGGTGGGGGAGATGAGGAAATTAGTGAAATTGGTGTTGATGCCATGTTATTGGAGGGTCCCAAGGTGGAAGATGAGGCTTTATTCCTCCAGTAGACGGATGGCTAGAATTGGTAGTAGTAGAGGCCCAGGACTTGCATGTCCTTGGCAGAGTGGGAGGGGAATTTGAAGTGATCGACCACAGGGTGGTGCGATTGTTGGGTGTGTGTGTCCTAGTGTTGTTCTCTGAAACATTCCACAAGTTGGCATCCTGTCTCCCCACTATAGACGAGACCACATTGAGAGCAACGGACACAGTAGGTGAAGTGGGTGGATGTGCAGGAAAATCTCTGCTGGATGTGAAAAGATCCTTTGTGGCCTTAGATGGAGGTGAGGGGGGAGGGAGGGGTGGGCACACTTTGGGAAGATGTTGGATGCGGAAGGTGGGTTGGTGGGTGGCGTGGACCTAACAAGGGAGTCATCGAGGGAATGGTCTCTGCAGAACACAGATTGGGGTGAGCACTGCCCTCTTGACCTGTCCTTCCTGTCCATCCTCCTTCCCACCTATCTGCTCCACCCTCTCCACTAAGCTGTCACAATTACCCCCCACCTGCATCCACCTATCACCTTCCCAGTTATCTTGCCGCAGCCCCAGCCCCAGCACCAGCCCCATCCCCACCCCTCAATTTATCTCTCAGGCCCCAAGTTCCGTGAATAGGCAAACATAATGGGCGGCACGGTGGCACAGTGGTTAGCACTGCTGCCTCACAGCGCCTGAGACCCGGGTTCAATTCCCGCCTCAGGCGACTGACTGTGTGGAGTTTGTACGTTCTCCCCGTGTCTGCGTGGGTTTCCTCCGGGTGCTCCGGTTTCCTCCCACAGTCCAAAGATGTGCAGGTCAGGTGAATTGGCCATGCTAAATTGCCCGTAGTGTTAGTAAGGGGTAAATGTAGGGGTATGGGTGAGTTGCGCTTCGGCGGGGCGGTGTGGACTTGTTGGGCCGAAGGGCCTGTTTCCACACTGTAATGTAATCTAATCTAATCTAATAATGCAGATGCAGGATAATGCAGATAAATGTGAAGTAATACATTTTGAGGTGATAAACAATGAAGCAGGACAATTTTTAAGTGGTGATATATTGGGAAGTGTGGGTGCACAAAGGCACCTGGTTTTCCTTGTAATCAATGAAAGTAAACAGGTAGCTGCAGCAAGCAATTAGGAAGGCAAATGAATGGTACATTGGTCTTTATTGCAAGAGAATATAAATTCAGGAGTAAGGATGTTCTAATGAATTTATACAGGGCCATTGTGAGACCACACCTGGAATATTGATGCAGATTCAAACTCCCTCCCAAATAAACAGCTATATTTGCCATTGAGGTTTCTGATGAAGGGTTTTTGCCTGAAACATCGATTTTCCTACTTCTCAGATGCTGCAGGACCTGCTGTGCTTTTCCAGCACCATTCTGATCTTGACTCTAATCTCCAGCATCTGCAGTACCCACTTCTGCCTTGCCATTGAGAGAGTGCAGAGAAGGTTCATTTGGATGATACCAGGGATGAAGGTTTAGAGGAAATGTGAAGAAATATATTTTCACTCAGAGGGTGGTGTGGATTTCAAACTCAATGCCTGTACAGGTGGTACAATAGGAGAAAGTGAGGACTGCAGATGCTGGAGATCAGAGCTGAAAATGTGTTGCTGGAAAAGCGCAGCAGGTCCTGAAGAAGGGCTCATGCCCGAAATGTTGATTCTCCTGCTCCTTGGATGCTGCCTGACCTGCTGCGCTTTTCCAGCAACACATTTTCAGCAGGTGGTACAATAGACAGGCAGGAGGCTGGAAGAACACCGCAATCCAGGCAGCATCAGGAGGTGAAGAGGTCGACATTTCGGGGCAAACTCTACTTCAGGACTAGGTGTGGGTGTGGGGGGAGCTGCAGATAAAGAGGATGGCAGGGGGTGGGTGGTGAAGTGGGGATAGGTAAAGTCAGGTAGAGGATACGACCTGGTTGGTCAATTGAAGGAATGAATCTGGTTGGTGGCAGGGAGCAGTGGAAGGGAGGGGGAGGGGCTGGGAAGGGAGTTGAAGAATGGGGAAGAAGGTTATTTGAAATTGGAGAACACAATGTTGAGTCCTCTGGGCTATAGGGCACCCAGGCAGAAGATAAGGTGCTGTTACTCCTTTGGCAATGGCAGAGGCCAAGGATGGTTATGTCAGAAAGGGAATGGTTGGGGAATTGAAATGGGACAGACCTCCCAGTCACCACCCATTTCAATTCCCCCAACCACTCCCTTTCCGACATGACCATCCTTAGCCTCCGCCAGTGCCAAAATGGACCACAGCGCAAATTGGAGGAACAGCACCTTTATCTTCTGCCTGGGTGCCCTACAGCCCAGAGGACTGAACATTGTGTTCTCCAATTTCAAATAACCTTCTTCCCATCACCCAACTCTCTTCCCAGCCTCTCCCCATCCCTATCACTACTCCCTGCCGCCAACTGGATCCATCCCACCCATTGACCAACCAGGGCATACACTCTACCTGTCTTCATTTATCCCCACTTCAGCACCCTGCCCCCACCAACCCCTTTATCTGCAGCTCCCCCCACACCCACACCCAGTCCTGAAGAAGGGTTACTCCTGAAATGCCGACTTCTCCACCTCTTGATGTGGCCTGGATTGCTGTGTTCTTCCAGCCTCCTATCTGTCTATTTTGGCTTCCAGAATCTGCAGTTTATTTTGTTTCTGTACAGGTGGCAGAGGCAGAAATCCTAATAACATTTCAGAAACATAGGAATACAGAAGTTGGGAGCAAAAGTAGGCTTCCAATCCCTTGGGTCTGGCCCACTATTCAACAAGATTATGGCTGATCATCAAGCTCAATACCATCCTCCCTTGATCTATTTAGCCACAAGAGCGACATCTTCCTCCTTCTTGAAAACAAAATGTTTTGACCTCTCTATCACTTTCTGTCATCGTGAATCCCACAGGCTCAGCACTGTTCCGCACTGAAGCTTTCTATGACTCCATAACTACATGACAGGGCTTTCATAGAGAAAGAGATTGGTTTGACTGGGCCTTTATTCATTAAAGTTTAGATTAATGAGAGTGAATTTGATTGAAATGTATAAAATTCTAACAGGATTGCAGCCAGAATATTTCCCTTCGTTGAAGAATTATGAATCTGGGTGAGTCTCAGGATTCTGGTTAGACTATTGAGGAATGAGATGAAATATTTCTTACTCAGAGGGTGGTCAGCCTGTTGAATTCACTAGTTCAGAAGGCAGCAGAGGCCAGGTCACTGAGTGTATTTTGATATAATATTAATATCAAAGGTATCAATGGGTATCGAGCTAAAGTGGGAGTAGGGCAAAGAGACAGTGAATCAGACATGATCATATCAATTGTGCAGCAGAGTCAAAGGGCCAAGTGGCCTACTCCTGCTCCTAGTTACTACATCTATGTCCAATTTGCCTTGAGAAGGTGGTCTAAGGTTTTCTACAGCTGTTGCAATCTAATTAGTGTAAGTAGACCCCCCAGTGCGGTTAGTGGGAGTTTCAGGATTTTCACCAGCGACACTGAAGGAAAAGGGATATATTTCCAGGTCAGGAAGGTGTGTCACTTGGAAACGGACTTGCAGGTGGTGATGTTCCAATAAATGGTGGATTGACTTTGGGGATTCAGCCAGTGAGTTACATGCTGCAGGATACCTAGTCTCTGACAAGCCTTTGTTGCCATTTCTATTTATATATCTAATCCAGTTCCAGTTTCTGATAAATAGTAAGCCCCGGGATATTGATAATGTGGGAAATTCAATGATGATAATGCCATTGAATTTCAAGGGGCAATAATTAGATTTTCTCTTCTTAAGAGAATGTCATTGTCTGACATTTGTGTGGCACAAATATTACCTGTCAGTTGTCAGCCCAAGTCTTTTTGTCTTTGGACTTGGACTACTTCAGTATCTGAGGAGTTATTATTACAAAAGGTTAAAGTTTCTTTTAGAAATGACAAAGGTGTTAACTGTGTACCCTGCCTTCAGTGAATTTACTTTTAAGGGCTCCATGTGCAGCACACATATAATGTTGTGACACTGCCTACCAGATTGACTGTTATGGGCTTGCAAGCTGTGCTCAGACAAATTAGTTCCTTAACTGTAATAGGTGGTTTATAACTTGTAACATGTTCTATTGTTTTGAATACCTAACCATTAAGTTAATTAATCACTGACAAGAGATTGATTTCTGGACCCTTGTAATTAATATAACATTAAGGTTCTTATTTTGGATATTGTTGGGAATCATGAACAAGCTGAGAGGGCAGTTGGTTAACTAGCTTCTCTGAAAGATAGAGAAAGCAAAATGATGCAGATGTTGGGGATCTGAAACAACACAAAAGTACTGGAGAAACTCAGCTGGTTTGGTAGAGTCTGTGCAGAGAGAAACAAAGTCAATGTTTTGAGTCCAGTATGGCGTATCTTCATAACTCTTCTTCTTCCAAAAGGTAACATCTTTAACAGTGCAGCACTCCCTTTTTTCACTCAAAATATCATTGAATCCACACAGTATAGAAACTGGCCATTCAGCTCATCAAGTCCACACTAACCTTCTGAAGAACAACCCAATCAGACCAAACCTGTAACCCTGCATTTCCCATGGCCAATCCGCCTACTGGCATATCTTCAGACTGTGGGAGGCAACCAGGGGGAAACCCACACAGACACGGGGAGAATCTGCAAACTCCACACAGATAGTGGCCCAAGAGTGAAATTGAACCTGGGTCCCTGGCACTGTGAGGCAGCAGTGCTAACCACTGTCCCACCCACAATATTTTGCAGGCATTTGACAAACATATTAGCTGTGATTTGATTTACTCATCAGTATTTACCAATAGACTGGTGTGCCTTCCACTGATTTGTGATATAAACAGTGAAGGTCATTACAACATTCACAACAGAAACAGCCTACATGCTCTCTGCTGAAACCAATGTGCTGGAGACACAATTTGGATATTTCTGTAAAAGACTGACATTAACTGGGATACTCATAAAACACATAGTTAAGTACTGAATGTGCTTGAAGATGGCGCTCACTCACAAATCTGTTCTGTGCAATCAAGCTATTTGAAATGCAGCCACATTATTCTTCTCCCCATTTGTTGTACAGTCAAGCAACAACAGTAATAATTGAGTCCTGCAGAAATTCACACTTCAAATGCACCAGAATAGAGCCTGAACACATTGTTTAACTTATTCACCTGGTCAAAGGGAAAAGCCAAGTTACCTGAAAATCCTTCTGCACTCACAGGAGAGAGAAAACCAGTAGCAATGATAACTGATAAAAATCCATCTCCATTTCACGCCAAAGCACCCATTGGATGAAGGTGAGATGCTGCTGTAGGTACATTGGAGCCCCTTATCACGGCTTATGTGTGCCTAAGGTTGGTCTTAGGCAGACGTTTGCTTTCATCATCAATAAATCATATGTTTACAAAGATTGATTCCAAACTCTCATCGTTATAAAAGACTACAAAGAGGTAGTCTTGACAGGTAAGCTGCAAGTCGAGTTCAGTTCTGAACAAAAGCAAGACAATAAGACCTGAAGATATTAAATTAAAATATTAAACAGTATAAAGTATCTTCAGTACAGGAGTACTGAAGGTCACTGGACTGGAAATGTTAACTGTAATTTCTCTTCACAGACACTGCTAGACCTGCTAAGTTCTTTTCAGCAATTTCTGTTTTTGTTTCTGATTTTCAGTATCCACAGTCCGTTCATTTAAAAAAAAAGAGTATAAAGACCTCCATGTACAGATCTATAAATCAGCACAGACATCAAGGTGACCAGAAAGGACATAAAACATACTTGTTTACTGCAGAGTCAAAGGTAAATTTTAAACAGTACTTTGCCACTGGCCTGCAAAACTGAGCATACGACTTATCTGGAACATATCGTATTGACCCTCAAACAATTGGTGACAGCAGTAGAGTGGGTGGAGCCAATGGAATATGATCATTAGCCCCTTCAGAACTATTATCTGATTCAATATCAACCACATTCTCAAAGCTTTCTCCCCTGTAGTTAATCCATTATCTACTAACTGCATACAACTAGATGACATTTACCACTAACTCATGTCTCCCTTCGCCTCTTACTTCACGAATGATTGCAATCTGGACATTATATTATTTCCCAGAATGTACTCTCTGCATACTCAGAAGAATGGCTCTGATCTTCCTGTGCACTAGGGACACGTAATACAAATTCCTAAATTGGCAGTTTAAGAAGACTAATAGACATTTCTCTGACAACCTTTTGAAAATATTTTTTGATAAGACCTCACATAAACTAAAAACCATTCTGAAGAAGAGACACTGGACTCAAAATGTTAATTCCAATTTCCGCCTACAGATGCTGCCAAACCTGCTGAGCTTTTCCAGCAATTTTTGTTTTGCCTCATGTAAATTACATCTCTAACGATTGAAGCATCTGGTATTGGTGGTGATATACTGAATTATATTGAGAGTATATGTCCTAATCGCTATTGTGCAGGACTGGCTGGATGGATTTTTTTTTCATACTTGTCATTATTCATATGTATCCTGAAAATGTCAAAGCTGATAAATTACAGCAAAGCACTCCAATGACCCTCACAAATATTGCAACGCTGCTCAGCCTCCCTAACTTCTATGCTTGAAGCTGAAATTTGTCTCATTTTCCCTTAGTTGATGCAAACTTGTTTTCTTCAGACTCACTGACAAAAACAAAATAGTCTTTGTAGAAATTCCAGAGGAAAGCAGAATCCTCAGTGACTTGCTTATGAAATGTTGTTCTCAGATTTCATACTTGACTTCATTTGAAATAACATGACTCGAAGGCCTTGCGAATTTCTCAGAAATATTGGCATATTTTGGGTAAACAAAAACTCAAAAACTGCCAGGGGTTTCACCAAGTGGACACTAACCTTTAGTTGAACCAACAGCTTATTCAATATTTATTGATCCAATGATGTGCCTGACCTGTTCACAATGTTTCTCAATTCCAGTCATTCATGTGAATTGTAAATTATATTTAAAAGATACAGTTTAATGATTGTCAGGAAGATTTTTGAACAAGCTGTAGACTGTGAGTATTCTGTCATCATATAAATTATCATAAAGGTTACAACCACCCTGTTCCTCACCTCTGACAGTATTAAGATCACTTTCATGTGCTTTCATTTCAACTCAATAAGTGTATGAGAGACTCAATGAACAAAGCAGTTTCTGATGAACTTAGGCTTGCTAACCCTTCACTCTTGGCCTTGAGAGAATTGAAAATCAATCTCCAGGAGACTGTTATGTGCAGGCCTGAGAAAGGTATAACCTGTCATCTTCAGTAATGCTGGTCAGTTGATTGTATGAGCAGCCCACGTCCATGACCTGCCAGAAACTTTCCTCAGAACTGAACAGATTCCGAGGCACGGAATAAGCAATATTGCTGTACTTGTGACTGAAAATAGCTTAAGACCAGCAAAACAGGAGCAGGAGGAGGCTGTTTAGCCCTCGAGTCTTCTCCACCATTCTATAGCATCATGAGGACACTCCTCATGTCCTATTTCCTGCATTTTCCCTTGCCCCCTTGATTTCAGAACTGAACAAGAATCTATCTAGCTCAGCCTTAAATATACGCAAGCAGTCTGCCCCCAGAGCTCTCTGTGACAAGGTCATCCAAAGACTTACATCCTTCTGGGAGAAGCAATTCCTCCCCATCTTCATCTTAAATTGACATCCCTTTATTCTGAGACTATGCCCCCTGGCCACAGACTCTCCCATGAGGGGAAACATCCTCTCAGCACTCACCCTGCCAAGCTCCTTAAGAACCCAAGTGCTTCAATGAGATCATCTCTCTAAACTCCAGTGAGTCCCAACTTGTTTAGCCTTTGCTCAGAAGGCAATCCGCCAGCGTAGTGAACCTTCTCTGACTGCCTCCAATGATATTGAAAGAGTTGAAAGTATTAAAACTAAGGAGTTCCATAAGTACCATCTCCTGTGATGATATCACATAGACTTGTGAGCAGAATGGCTTAAGATCTTGAAGGAATGAGACCTACCATCTGGCCGACTTCCAGATCTCAGTAGCAATGCTCATCACATCAATATCATTATCATGGATGATCATTTGGGTTGATGGTCCTCCATAAAGGCATCAATCTGTTGGTCTTCAGATGGCTGAAGAGGCCAGTCCAGGATCCACAGATTCTATTGCAGTGTGGGCATTGTGGTGTGGGAATGATGGTTAGAGGTGGTGGTGCATAGGCCTTCCTGATGTTCTGTCTTTCCTTACGCAAGACTTGCTTCTGATCAGCAGCGCGGAGGAGATTGATCCCGTGATATATTGTGCCTTGCTGGACAATGTCACTCCAGTGATTCCAGTTTGTAGCCATGTCCTTCCAGTTGTTGAAGTTTCTCGAGTTTGGTCCGGATGTTATCTTTGAATAATTTCTTTTGGTCATTATAGGAGTAAACCTTCCTTTAGCTGGGAGTACAGGATCTGTTTTGGGAGAGATGAGTTGGGCATTCAGATGTAATGGCCAATCCATTCGAGTTGCTGTTGAATGACGGTGTTGGTATGCCGGTTGTGTTGGCCTCTTCCAAGACATTATTGTATTCGTGCACTCATCTTCCCAGGTGATCGGCAGGATTTTATGTGGTGTTGTTCCAATGCTTTAAGATGCCTACTATCGGCAGTCCACATTTCAGCTCCATTTAGCAGTTTGGGAAGGACAATAGCATTGTGGACCAAAAGTTTACTCTGGGCCTGTAGGTCATGGTTTTCGAACACCCTTCTCCTGAAATGGTGTGTGTGGATTCCACTGGTGCAGCTCAGGTGATATGGTATTTCTGTATCAACGTTAGCATTGGAGGAGGGTAGGTGCGGAGGTATGAGAAGTGATCCACATTTTCAAGGAGATGGTGGTTGACCCTTACTGGGAAGGTGGGGGGACTGTTGGGTGATGGTTGATGGAATACTAGAGTCTTTTTTATGTTAAGGCTGAGGCCTTGGAGTTTATATGCTTTGGCAAAGCCATCCAAGATGCACTGCTGGTCTTCCACAGAGTGTGCTATCATGGCATTATCATCAGCATATTGAAGCTCCAAAATAGAAGTGGTGGAGACCTTGCCCTTAGCCTTGAACCTATGATGGTTGAACGTGGTTGAATTTCCATGGGCAGGTCTTGGCCAGTGAGATGGAGGATGGTGAAAATGAAGTCTAATGAACAAGGTGGGTGTGATGAGGCAGCCCTGCTTGACCTCCATCTCCACAATGAAAAGCTCAGACTCCAATCGGCCATTGTGAAGCACTGTCACAGACATGTCATCATGCAGCAGCCTCAACATCCTGACGACCATAACAGGACAACCCCATTGTGATAGCATCCACCAGGGAGCTTGACGGTTAACAGTGTCAAAGTCCTTCATTAAGTCAATGAAGGCCATGTGAAGCAGTTGTTTCTGTTCCTGACATTTGTCTTGTAATTGATGTGCTGTGAAGATCATGTCAGTTGTTCCTCTGGGCAGTTGGAAGCATACTGCGATTCAGGGAGTATTTCCTCAGATAACGGTAGAAATCTATTAGCAAGGACACATATAAGTACTTTGCCTGTGGTTGACTGAAGGGAGATACCTCTGTAATTCTCGCAGTCAGCCTTGTCACCCTTTATGAATATGGCCACAGTTAAAGCATCCCCGAGCTCCGACGGGAGGCTCTTCTTTGAGCTAAGTATTCAAGAGTAAAGCATGCGTGTGTTGACCACGCTTCTTTAAGATCTCTGCAGGATCTCCATCAGGACCAGCAACCTTGTTGTTTCTTAGACTCCTTATGGTATCTTGTACTTTGGTCGTACTGGGAGGTTCACCCATGTCACCTTGCATGGATCTCTAAGGGATTTGATGAATGATTTCTGAGTCAGCATTAGGATTACGGTTTAAGAATTCTTGGAAATGCTCTCTCCAGCATGTATTTATTGCCTCATTGTCCTTGAGCAGTTGTGTCCGTCTTTAGAGTTGAGGGGGTTTAGACCACGGTAGCTTGGGCTGAACACTGCCTTGGTGTCACAGGTATCTGGCAGCTGCTGGATTTCTAAGGTCTTATGGGTCCACAATTTGCTTTTGAGCTGCCTTATCCACTTCTGAACAACAGCCTTTGCTTTAGCACAGGCCCTTCCTTTGGCCTTGCAATTGATGTCATTTTCCCAGTCACAGAAGGCTGCCCTTTCTTTGGAAAGGAGCTGTTCAAATTCTATGTCATTCTGATTGAACCAGTTCTGATGGTTTCTGGACTTGTACTCAGGGATGTTATTGCAGGTACTGAGAATAGTTGAGTTGAAAAATGTGGTGCTGGAAAAACACGGCAGGCCAGGCAGCATCCGAGGAGCAGGAGAATCGACGTTTCGGACATAAGCCCTTCTTCAGGAATGAGGCTGGTGTGCTAAGCGGGCTGAGATAAAAGGTAGGGGGGAGGGAATTTGGGGAGGGGTGCTGGGAATACAATAGGTGGAAGGAGGTGAGGGTGAGGGTGAGGGTGATAGGCCGGAGAGGGGGTGGGGACACAGAGGTCGGGAAGAAGATTGCAGGTCAAGAGGGCGGTGCTGAATAGTTGATTTAAGCAGACTCCAGTGTTCTCCTAGGTCCTCCTATATTCCTGAGGAAGGTATCAATGTAACCTGCAACTAGCTGCTAATGTGTAATAAACCACACCTTGTTAGTGACAGGAGATTCTTCCACATTCATCCCCCACCTTATCCCAGATCCAACCCTCCAACTCGGCACCATCCTCTTGAACTGTCCTACTTGTCCATCTTCCTTCCCACCTATCCACTCCACCCTCAAATCTGACGTATCACTATCACCTCCCACTTGAATCTACCTATCACCTTCCCAGCTACCTCACCCCTACCCTCCTAATTATCTCTCAGCTCTCTTCGCTTCACCCGACCAACATTCCTAATGAAGGGCTTATGCCCAAAACGTCGATTCTCCTGCTCGGTTGCTGCCTGACCTGCTGTGCTTTTCCAGCGTCACACTTTTTGATTCTTCTACCTGCACCAGAGTGTGGTTTCTCTTTCCTGCATTAGACCAAGTTGGTCCTTCATTTAAAAAGGATGGTGACAGCAACTTGCATCATGAGCAGCAGCAACTTATACAGATGGTGAACTAGCAAGGCCATGTAACATTTATAAGACTAGACTCTTCAACAGCACCTTCCAAACCTCGAAGGACACACTGTATCCTAACCTGAAACCATTTCGCTGTTCTTTCACTGTCACTGGACCAAAGTCCCACAGCTCCCATGTTAACAGTAGTCTGGGTGCATGCACACACTCTGGACTGCAGTGGTTCAATAACATAGCTCACTACCACTTTCTCAGACCAGTTAAGTACTGTCCTTGTCAACTACTCTCATATAAATAATGGTTTTAAAACAAATTTTTGTACTTAAGGGAAAGTCGATTTGGATAGCTGGAAAACAATCTGCAACATCCATGTTTGCAGCACCAGCCAAATGGCACTGAATTTCCACGCCTTCATGGCCCCAACAAACATATCCTATTTTAATCCTGGCTGCTTTCCAACTACTTTAATTACAGACAGAGACAAAAACAGATTATTGCTGTGAATTTGCTGTCAGGCTCTCCTTCCTGTCTGCCTGCTGCAACATTGCTGGGGGAGCAGTTAGAGACTGTGGAAGCATGAAGTTCACAGCTTCTCTTTAGTTGTTGACAATACTTTGTAGAGGATTTTGCGGTTGTCCTATTGCTACATAAAATCACTGTCTCTCTTCCCTGTGACACTTTTTATCGCTCAGTTTAATTGCTTAATCCTTGCTGTCTGTGGAACTCATTGCCACAGAGAGCTGTGGAGGTCAAGTTATTGAGTGTATTTAAGACAGAGATAAGATTGGGTTGTAATTAGTGAGGGGATTAAGGGTTAAGGGGAGAAGGCAGGAAAATGGGGCCGAGAAACATATCATCCACAATCGAATGGTAGAGCAGACTTGATGGACCGAACGGATTAATTTTGTTCCTGTATCTTTTATGGTTTTTGCCATCTCTTATCTTTCAAGTCTTTAATCCCCCTGCTTGCCCTTTCCTTCTGAAAATCTCTTGCATTGAAACATACAATTTCTTAAAGGGATTGGCAATGTAGATGGCTAATGGATGTTCCCCTTGGCTGGGGAGGCAAGGACTCAGTGTCAGTCTCAGAATAGGGTGGAGCTGTTTACTACTAAGATGAAGAGAAATTTCTTCCCTCTAAGGATTTTAACTCCTCATGATTCTCTACCCCAGGTTGTTGTGGATGCACAACCATTAGAGTTTTTTGAAGACAGAAATTGAGAGGGAATAATGCAGGAAGTGATCAGCAATGGCCAAATTGAATAGGAGAATGTGACTGAAAAGGCAAATGTCTGAGCCTGCTCCCATTTCTTATGTTCCTTTGTTTATTGGGATTGAATAAGGTCAGCAGTGTCAGAGAGAGGATAAACAGTTTGAACAGATCTATTACAAAACACTCCAGTGCCTAGATCTGATGTAATATTTCTGGATGTTAACAAGAGAGCTACATTGTGTACTCAGGAATCAGTACTCAAGCAACCACTCCCCCCAACCCCTCATTGTTCCAGATAAATACCAGCCTAGTTTTTCAGCCTTCATATTATGAACTAATGCTGCTTCCAGAAAGGTTAGCATCTTTGAAGCACTTTGGCTGTCAGCTTTCTCGTGTGTGTTCTGGGAAACAGACACCTGCTACTGTTATTTCAGTGAAGTGATATCTTTCTTTCTCTCCACTTGAGGTTATTAGAAGAGGTCCTAGTCCTTAGAGACCTTGTCTCTGTCATTGTGAACAACCACTCACAAAATGTGTTCACATTTAAAATTACTCAGTATTACATTCACAATTCTTCCTGACTTTGTTGATGCCCTTAGAAGAAAAACAACCTCATAATTATTGCTGTGGTCTCCTCAGCCCTCTGACTTGGAAGAATAAACAGATCAACTGCAGAAATACATGCATGTTGGGCTTTCACTGTCAATGAACCTAGACTTTTTCACCTTTGCTGGTGCTAGAAAATGTCAGTGTGGGACTCGCTAGCTGACATTATTGGCTCTACAAAGCCACTGAGCTTTTCAGGGCTTCGAGGAATGATAACTTTGATTGTTTTTTTAAGTTGCAAGTTACAGTTCTGGTAATAACTCACACTGCTGAACATTAAACAAGGTGGCAGCTAATGAGCATGAAGAATTATTTTCTGAAAGTGGGGAGGAACTCTCCTTGCAGTTTATTTTGTATTTCTGGTAAAGTGACATGGACAGACCCATCAGTAGTTCCAAGGAATTTCGTGGAGATTGTAATTGTCAAAACCTGCTGATTTGTAGATTAATTCAGAGGCTAAGAATCCTGCAGTGAGTACTCACCTCCTGACTCCCCAAAGCCTGTCCACCATCCACAGGGCACAAGTCAGGAGGGTGATGGAATACTCCCCACTTGCCTGGATGACTGCAGTTCATACATCCCCCAGACACCTGACACCATCCAGGGCAAAACAGTCTCTTGATTGGCAGCACATCCACAGACATTCACTTCTTCCATGACTGATGCTCAGTACACATTGCTATTATTATCAGCAAGTTGTTTTCCAGAAATTCACCAAGGATCCTTAGATAACACTTTACAAACCCATGACCACTTCCATCCAGAAGGAAAAGGGCAGCAGATACATGGGAAAACCACCTGCAAGTTCCCCTCCAAGCCACTCACTATCTTGACTTGGGAATATATCACCGTTCTTCACTGTTACTGGGTTAAAATCCTGGAATTTCCACCCTAAGGACATTTTTGCATCAGCCAACAGCACAGTACTGTAGCAGTTCAAAAAGGTAGCTTGTCATGACCTTCTCATGGGCAACTACAGACAGGTAAAACAGTTAGCCAGTGATGTTCACACCCCATCAGTGAATTGAAATAAAAGCTTTATTTCCCTTCAACTTAAGAAGTGGTTGTTTGTATTTATAACACTGAGATCTTTCGAAATAAAAACCATAAGAACTGCTGACTAGATATCCTAACCTAATCTAGTCTCATTTTCCAGCACTTGGTCCATATCCCTCTAAACCCTTCCTAATCATATACCCATCCAGATGCCTTTTAAATGCTGTCATTGCACCAGCCTCCACCACTTCCTCTGGCAGTTCATTCCATACATGCACCACCCTCTGGGTGAAAAAGTTGCCTCTTTGGTTTCTCTTATATCTTTCCCCTCTCACCCTTAACCTTTGCCCTCTAGTTCTGGATTCCCCCACCCCAGGGAAAAGACTTAGCCTATTTATCTTATCCATGTCTCTCATGATTTTATAAACCGCTATAAGGTCACCCCTCAGTCTCCAACGGTCCAGGGAAAACAGTTCCAGCCTATTCAGCCTCTCCCTATAGCTCAAATCCACCAACACTGGCAACACGTTTGTAAATCTTTTCTGAACCCTTTCAAGTTTTACAATATCCTTCCAATAGGAAGGAGACCAGAATCGCACACAAAATTCCAAAAGTGGCCTAACCAATGTCCTGTACAGCCGCAACATGACCTCCCAACTCCTGTACTCAATACTCTGATCAATAAAGGAAAGCATACCAAATGCCTTCTTCACTGTCCTATCTACTTGTGACTCTGCTTTCAAGGAGCTATGAACCTACATTCCAAGGTCTTTTTGTTCAACAACACTCTCCAGGAACTTACTATTAAGTGTATGAGTCCTGCTAAAATTACTATATGAGTGCAACCTTTTGTTAAGGCTATCAGTATCATGACTAGCTTTTAGAACTTCTGATGGCTTGAATGCAATTTTTAAACTCATTTTCAGGCCTTTTCTAACAGTATCTGAGGTCTCTCTCTGCAAAATAAATAAAAAGGCCATATCTTTGGAACCTTCCAAAGAAGAGATATTGTAACATAACTCAACAGAAACAAATCAATGTAGTTACAGCAAGGTCTCATTTAGTAGCTTAAATCTTAAATCATGAAAGTGTTTATCATAACATTTACTAGAATATTTTAAAAAAGCATGACTATATGACATGTACCTCCAAAGAATAAATGAATCTTTTTGTTCCTCCATCTGCCCTTTTCCCCGTGGTTAATGATCAAAGCTGTGATACTGATCTTCAAGCAGCCATATGAAATGGATGGTCACTACACGCTTTTACATTCCACCAGATTTTATTTTCCATGCGGGTTAATGAGAAAGTAAATTGTCTGTGATGTAAACTAACTGGAGTTCAAAATCACCAATTTCACAATAACACTGAAGACCAATTTCACTGTCTTAATGTCTCACTTAAGGCATACAAATTGCAGGTATTATCAGCTAACTGAATGCCAAGGTCAACTGTTGTATCATTTAATCTTTAGATACAAGCCCCTGAGTTGGATATCTGACTTTGTCCCATTCACTAATCTAATCTAGTAATGAATGCAAGTACTGACATTGAACGATAACATGTGAAGTGTGAATGATAATCATTAGACTTCGTAATTTTATGTATTTGCAGTGTGCATTTTCCATCCAATTGGTCTACCTGATTCCTGCTCAAACTTTAATTCTGAAAATAATTGGCCATTATTAAAATCCCCCACTTACACCATTTCTGGCCAAGCAGAAAATTACTTTGCTTGAGGAAACTACACCATGTAATCCAATCAATCCTCTCTCATAGATAAGAGATGAAGACTTTTAATCATAGAGGACAGAGTTCCTCTTGAAACACTGTTCATTGCCTGGCTGAAATGTATTTTACATTTAGTGGAACAATGCTGTTTGACTCCTCTATAAGCTGGAAATAAAACTCAGAATTATATGCAATTTTTATGTCCCTCCATCATGAAACCAGTAAAATACGTCCTAAATGCATTAAGCTGTAAAATTATAACAGTAATCTTGTGATTACATAGACAGACATGGTACAAGAGAAAAATGCAGTAAATGCAACAGACCCTTTAGAATACACTTACACTAATAATAACCATTTGGAGATGATTTTGCTCTCAATAGTGGCAAAATGCTATAAACTATGGAATGGAGTACTTGGCCATGGTAGAACTTATGTTAAAAAGTCAAGTGATAAAAAGGTGCCAACTTTATATTGAAGCTGTCATGTCATACAAACAGTATAAAAGGCACAAGAACAGAAATTGTTGGAAAAGCTCAGCAGGTCTGGCAGCATCTGTGGAGAGAAATCAGAGTTAACATTTCACGTCCAGTGACTCTTCCTCAGTATAAAAGAAACCATTAAAATGCCATTCTGAATGAAATGAAAATCTGTTAAAGGCAGGAAGAAATTCTAGTTATGTGAGTGATGTAGTTATGTAAAATAAGTTGTTGATGAATTGAAGCAGCAGGCAATTGGGTTACTACTGATTATCCACTTTTGGCATGTTGCTGCTGTGTTGCCCAATTCCATTCTCAATTTTAACCCTGTTCACTTAATGGGGTTAATGGAAACAGAGGCAAGTGGGTAGTTAAAATCGCTCAATTCAGCTAAATGCCCAGAACCTATCTGGAACGACTCATCCAAACTTTAATCTGCTTCACAGAGAAAACATTCATTACATCTACCCAAAGCCAACTTTTTTAACATATACAGAAAGGTGCCCAATTTCAAGTTACATCTCACATCAGATATGTGATATACCTTTCAGGGATATGCTCATGTTGCTATTCCCAAATCATAGTATATCACCCGATGGTATAAAGCTCTTAATCTTCATCATACCGAGCTCTGTTCCCTCGTAACATGGCCTGATTTGGTGACATGTACTACAGTGAAACAAATTGCTTAGCTAAAGCCAAGGCAAAGCAAAACTGTACATTTTTGAATGCCATGTGCTATGATAAAAGTTCATTAATCTCTTCAATACAGGTCATTCTCCGGTAACGCACATTTCGTGAACACTGTTTGGCTGTAATGTGATTGGTGAATTGGGAAATGATATTTTGAAAATATGAACTCCCATTAGCTGTTACATGATTCCATTCCCTGCAACACACACACACTTCCCTTAAGTCCACTTGAGTGTTCACTTCAGGTCAAGCAAAAGAGGTTAAATAACAGGGCAACTTTTTTCTGACTGTATTGTTGATGTTTTCAAGCATGCTTTTACAAATTATTGCAGGAGAAAAGATTGGATTTCAAGATTCTCCTCATTCTGAACAGTGCACCAAATTATCCACCCACTATTGGGAAACTTACTGAAAGTGCTATTTCTACCCCCGAACACAACCTATCTCATTCAACCCATCGGCCAGCGTGCAATAGCAGCTTTTGAAGTTTATTGCTTAAGACGCACATTCAGGAAGCTGGTTACAGCTATTGAGGGGAATAATGAGGACAGTGTTCTTTAATTTTGTTCTTCATTGTGTAGCTCTTGAAAAGCAAGTTGGATTTGAAGAAGTGGAGACTGATTTACAACAAATTGTTGCTGTGAGGGAAATCTTCATCGAGATGAAGATAATGAAGTCCAGGATGCAGCACCGCGTGAACTTTCCACTTCTCCCTTTTGTCTTCTGTTCTGAGAGAAGTTGAGAAGCAGCTGCAGCTCTTAGAAGACAATGATTACAATGCAGAACGCAGCAGGATAGCTGTTCGTGGCATAAAGTCTTTTCTGGCACCCTGTGAACAGCTTCTTCATGAAGGAAGAAAGATGGCAAAGCAACAAAAATAAGATGCCTTTTTTAAGCCAATCCCCAAGAGACAGTCTGAGGATAATGAATAATAACCATTCACTGCTGGACTAAGTATTGTAACCCCGCACCTAGAACTGCACCTGAAAGTAATGATGATGCTGATGATGACCCTCCGCCACTGTCTTAATGCAATACTTAATGTAACTCAACAAACTCAGAAACTTAATGCTTTTGATGGTTCACCCCAATCCTGTTTTTCCCATAGGACCTGTTATTTCTATTGTGTGATTTTCTATGACACGAGCAAGCAGCTGCTGCATTCCAGCCGAACAGACTGTAGCGTGTGGCAGCTTAATGATTGATCAGCAGTATATCGTACCACATCACATCACAGTGTCACCTCACATCACAGACATCAAAAGATATGAATGTAATTTTTCATCTGATCAGGTTTGGAAATAGAAATTAGGATACCTGGATATACGAGTCTAGTCAGACATTAACTAGTTTCGACCATTGTTGCAATTACTTGGAGCGCTGCAGAACATATTCTACCAAAATTGCATTCAGCAGGTAATGCAAGATTTAATTCATGTGAGAACAAAACTCAGAGCTAGTTATCAATACCACAATTTGTCAGTTGTGTGTGCATTCCTAATGGTGAATGTCTGTCTTTAAGGTGACCAGTTCCATGCAGTGTGGTGTGTTTCTGAATACTCTGATACTGTCATGATTAGCCAATTGTTAGAAGGTATATGTTGACAGTGTTGAGATTATTCTGTATACCAACTGAGGGCCCTTCCGAAAGGACCTTTTCTGTTTCTGTTTAATTTCCTAAATGTAAATGTATATCAGCCAAAGCAAATTGAAGTTAAGATAAACTAATGTATACAATCTGGTTGAGTTCATTGTAGCAAATGAAATGCTTTTTGTCAACTAAAACATGAAGTTGAACAAATAAATTGAAAGGGCAGCCATCCATAGTAACAGCAATTGAAACTGATGACAATCTGTTCCCAGACACCTGACAGAAGAGCTTGACAGTTAGCTAAAGCATTTTTGTAAAGAGAAACTTGATCAGGTGTTGAACTTCCTTCAGCCAAGGGATCTCAATTCTACTTTTGCCATGCTTTAAATCATAACAGAAACAAAGGATGAATTCCTTGTGATGTTACTGTTGTTGACACTCTTTCCAGCAGTGTAACCTTATCTTCCAATTACAGATTAAGTTGTAGACATGGTTCTTTGTTGTCACCTTAGCGGTCTGTCTGATACGCCAAAATCAATATATTTCATTTGCTATCCTTAGTCACGCTAACAACAATGCTGATGCTTTAGACTCTCTCAAGGTGAAAAATTAAAATGACTGGAAAAAGAACATTTTATTTGGGCACCTATCACAAACGCACAGTTAGATTATATACAGATTGAAGTTTAGCAGCAATACATGTTTACTTTCAACTCCAGAATAAAGTATCGACTGTAACAAAGTATCATAGAAAGGTCAAACACAAGGAGCCATCTTATTAACCTCTGCTCTGAGAGACATTGTGCTACAGGCTCGTATTGAATTGAAACTGCTTTCTCACTTTTTGAGATTCATTTCACTGAGGGCTGCAGGTAAGGGGAGAGATGAATTTCTCATCAATTTAGGCAAGAAGTGAACTAGATTCTGAAGGATAAAGGGTATTCCTTAAGCTTAATGTACCATCCAGTTCTCAGTCACTCTTGTTCTTAAGTAGAGTGAATCACAACCTTAGAATTTTTAATGGACAATCATTTAAGTGCTGCTAAAGTGAATCTTGGATCAATCGCTATTAGTCATGCTCAGCTTGTGCCTTTTCTAATACATTTGTTTTTTTTTGTGGATCAAATAACCACTTCTCCAATTTTTTTTGTGTTTCTCAGAAAGAATTGAAAATCATCAAAAGTAATTAAATGAAAAATACTCACCATTCACATTGACTAACTTTCTGACAACGTAAGTGCAGGAGGAGGCCACATTATATGTCTCAAGAGAGTGGTACTGGAAAAGCACAGCAGGTCAGGCAGCATCCAAGGAGCAAGAAAATCAACGTTTCGGCAAAAGCCCTTCATCAAGCTTTTGCCCGTCGATTTTCCTGCTTCTCGGATGCTGCCTGACCTGCTGTGCTTTTCCAGCACCATTCTAATCTAGACTCTGATTTCCAGCATCTGCAGTACTCACTTTCGCCACATTATATGTCTGTCCAGCATCACTGAGTGCAATCTGCAGACTAAGTGTGCATACTCAAGCCATTTGTGAAACCCAACATGAGAAACACTGTGAAGACCTAAAGATATTGAGTCATGTTTCATTGAATTCTCCTCTATTGATCTATGTAAATGTCAGGGAGTCATTAACTTAGTCTTTAGCTGTCTGTTTTCAAATCACCATCAAAGTTTGTGTTTGCATCGGATCAGTTTTCAAATGGTTTCAAACAATTTCTTGCTGCTGTTGGTCTTTGTTGGAGAAAATGTAGCTGTAATTTGTATCTCAAAGGCAGCTTATGACAACAAGCTGTCTGAAGCAATCCAATTGAATAGCTGTTCCTTGGACATGCCTGGAGGACCAATCATATCCAAAGCTGTTGCTTTCATATTTGTAAAAATAAGATTGTGTCCCACCAGAAATGTTCAAATGTGCTATGGTATCAAGTATGCAATTGTCCTATGAGATTCTGTACTCACCAGAAACCCTAGCACATTTCTTGTCTTTCCAGACCATTTTAAAACATTGGTTGTCAGATCAATGAATGTAATAAGTTCCTTTAATTAGAGGATTCAACCTCTACTAATATTGAAAATTTATATACAAATTCCAATTAGTTGACTCAACTACTTTTCAACCAGAAGTGACTCAGTTTAATCCCACTCTCCTGCTGGTACTTTGAACCTTTTAAGACTTTTCTCTTTTGTACAGACAAGCAACTGTGTAATTGTAAATCTTGGGTTAAAGGTTTAGGAAGCAGGAAAAGAGAATTCCATCCAAAGCTCAAATTTAGAATGGAGATTGCAATTCTCTATTAGATCTTTCAAAACTTATTTGAGTCTGATTATATCCCCATGGATTGCAAAATGCCAGATGCAATTTTAAAAAGGAGCCAAGAGTGTTCATTTTTTTTTGATCCAGTTAAAGAAGCTTGAGCATGAAAAGAAACAAAAACTGACAGAGCAGAAAAAGACAAAACAAGGGAGAATGCAATTAAAATACAGGAAATGGAAATGAGGAAACAAGAATTAGAATTGCAAAGTGAAAGGGGAGAAAGGAACAGACCAGATTTATCATTGAATCACAGAAGTGTCACAATGTAAGAGGAAGCCATTTAGCCCATCAACCGTGCACCAGCAATGCCCTCTTGAATGTCTCAATTGAACTTACCTCCACCACAGTTCCAGGCAGTGTATTACAGACCCTAACAACTTGCTGAATGAAAAATCTTTTCCTTACTTCACCCTTGTTTCTTTTGCAGATCATTTTAACTCGATGACCTCTTGTTCTTGTTACTTTTATGGGTTGGAACAGTTTCCCTTTACCCACTCTGTCCAGCCCCCGCTCATGATTTTGAAAACCATGATCATATGTCCTCTTGGTCTTCTTCACTCCAAGGAGGACAGTTCCAACTTTTTCAATCTAACCTCAGCACTGAAGTTTCTTATGCCTGGAACTGATCTAATAAACTGCTTCTGCACTCTCTCCAATGTGTACACGTCCTTCCTCATAACGTGGCGACCAGAACTGTACATAATACTCCAGTTGAGTGCTAACAAATGTTTTGTATAAAATTCAGCATCATCTCTTTGCTCTTATACTGTACACCCTGACAAAAAAGCTGAAGAAACTGTACATTTTATTGCTGTCTCCATCTATTCTACCATCTTCAATGACCTGTTCACATAGACACCCAGGTCCCTCTGCTCATGTACATGTCTTAGAATTATACTCCCTATTTTGTATTGTCTTTCTAATCCAAATACATCATCTCACATTTGCCTGCATTGTATCTTTTCTGTCACTTACCTGCCCACTCTACTAATTCGTTTCTGTCCTTTTGGAGCTCTGCACCATCCTCCTCACAGATTACAATTCTTCCATGTTTTGTGTTCTATGAAGAGTTTAAAATTGACCAACATACAAGATCCAGATCATTAATGGGTTTCAGACAAAATGCAGCAGTTTATGAAGAGATGTCAGATGCTGTTAAAGGCTGTGGTAGGGAGAATCTGAGTCATTATGTAAAGTGTAGTAAGGAAATGCTTAAGTTTAATTGGACCTGATGAAAATTTAAGGCAAAGGATGTGAAGGAATTCCTTATGTTTTTTAAGAAAATTACTGGCCAAACTAACTCTAGCTATTAACCATGCAGAATAAGTTAACAGGTAAAGCGCAGCACATTCATACTTCACTGTCAGATGGATTTTCTGATTATTACTCAGTATTTAAAAATTGGTTATGTGTGAGTTAGTGCCTTAGTGCAGGAAAACAAAATCAGAATTTAAGGAAATAGGCTGGACAACCTTACATTGAATTTGAAAGAGCTAAGCAAAGTTTGACTAATGAATATGACAATTAGAAGCTGAAACTATGAATGAAGTCCTGAGAGATATTACTCTCTTAGAGACATTTTGCAAACTCACTACTTTCCAAGATAAGAACACATGTTGAGGACCAATGGGTTGCAAGCATTCATCAGACAGCATCAATAGCTGGCCATTGTGAGCCTATCCATAAAAATAAATCTTTTCTCATTTACCCTTGCAAATTCCAACTTTAAGAAAAGCAAATAGCCAGAGTAAAAAATGGGCAGCTGGGAAGATCCCCATCTCAAATCAGAAAAGTAAGCATTGAAAGTGGATGTGAAAATCAAAGACCAGAGATTTTTCATTGTAACTGAAGTGAAACATTATCATTCAGAATATGAGAAATACCTATGGGAATACCAGAATACCTATGGGACTTACTGGAGTTCATTGGAATGAATTTAAAAAGGAATTCAAAAGGAAAATAGCATAGATCAGATTACAACTTGAGCTGCAACTATGAGACTAGGGTTAAATGAGTGCAGAAGAAATAGATAGGGTAGATGAGAGATTTAATCTTGGAAAAGATTTGGGAGGATCGAAAGTTGTAGCTTTGGCTGTAATCACTGAGTGAGGCTAAAGAAATGGAAGAGTGGCATGAATAGGTTTGTGTATTATTGCATGTGTAATGATCAGGGCATTAGCTAAACAAAGTCCCACCAGAAATCACAGTAATATCACAAGCAGATGTCTGGGGATCTAAAGTTCTATTTAAAAATGAAGATAATTCTAAAGCAGTGTTTGGAATATATTTATTAACTGAGGTTGAAGAAGTTGATCCAGAGTTAACAATTAGATAATGGACCCAGCTCACACCAAAGCTGAGATTGAAGATAGTTGAAAATTTATTGCTGGAACAGCACAGCAGGTCAGGCAGCATCCAGGGAACAGGAGATTCGACGTTTCAGGCACAGGCCCTTCTTCATTCCTGAAGAAGGGCCTGTGCCCGAAACGTCGAATCTCCTGTTCCCTGGATGCTGCCTGACCTGCTGTGCTGTTCCAGCAATAAAGTTTCAACTTGGATCTCCAGCATCTGCAGACCTCACTTTCTCCTCTGAGATTGAAGATATTCCAGAGTCATGATGTGGAGAAGCCGATGTTGGACAAAGTTAAAAATCACACACCAGGTTAGAGTCCAACAGGTTTAGTTGGAAGCACTAGCTTTCGGAGTGCTGCTCCTTCATCAGGTGTTGTGTGAGCTCCAGAGTGTTCTTTGAGTAAACATAGGATACTGATGAGGGAGTGGAGACTTGTAGGTGAGGAATATGCTGCTATTAAATAGGGATGTTTTCCAAATATTGTAAGGAAATATTGCAAATAGCACATGAAGTTTAAATAGAGTGGACAGTGAGAGCCTTTTTCCTCAGATGGTGATGGCTAGCACGAGAGGACATATCTTTAAATTGAGGGGTGTTAGATATAGGACAGATGTCAGAGATAGGTTATTTACTCAGAGAGTAGTAGGGGGGTGGAACGCACTGCCTGCAGCGGTAGTAGCCTCGCCAACTTTAAGGGCATTTAAATAGTCATTGGATAGATATATGGATGAAAATGGAATAGTATAGGATAGACAGGCTTCAGATTGGTTCCACAGGTCAGCACAACATTGAGGGTCAAAGGGCCTGCAGTGCGCTGTAATGCTCTATGTTGTAAGTTCTCATGGCAAGACATCTGGAATATAAAAGATGATGGCATTGATAAACATGGCTTTTACTGGGTCAGACTTCATAAAGATGTAGTGCAGTTCTGTGAAGTGTGTTGTCCATGTCAGGAGCAGGAAAACCTCAATATGACATTAAAGTAGCACCTTTGATATCTTTCCGAGTTTCTGATGAATAATTTGGTCGAGTGCTAGTAGATTGTGTTGGATCGTCACCAAAACGAAAAAGCAAGACATCAGTATATTCTTATGATTATGAAAATGAATATTCGATTTCCCAAAGATATTCCTTTTCTGGGTGGTTACAACTAAGGTAATAGTCAGTAAGTTAATGCAGTTTTTAATACATATGAAGTCAACTCTCTATCACTTGCAAAAAAAGTCAGATTCAGAGAAATATGATCAGATTTTCAAATTCATTGTTAAGGCCGATTGTCAGGAATACCCGAAGATTGGGAAAAAGGATTAGATTTTATACTATTTGCCACCACAGATTCCCAAATGACTCTATTGAATTTAATCCATTTGATTTAATTTAGTGCCGTAAAACATAATTTTGGAAAGCTCTTAAGTCACAAAGATGAACCTTCAGTGTTAGATTATATGTCCATGTTTCTACAAAAGCTCACAGAAGTATGTACTGTCGTAAAGAAACTTCTAAAGGATTCATGAGCAAAAACAAAGGAATGGAAAGATAAAATTCAACAGCTAGAACACTTCAGGCAGAAGATGAAGAATTGCATCACCGTCTTTGCAAGGTGAATCTCTGAAAGCAAAATATAGTGGTCCATACAAAGTTGTTTAGATGGCTAGTACAGTGACGTATCTGATAAATATTCCTGGTTGTAGGTAGAGCAATTAATTATAAATGTGTTTAAATGATGTCATTCCAAGGATGAGCAAGTGTGTCAGGTGGTAAAGATAGTGGAGGGTGTTAGAGACAATGAGGATGAAGTGGAAGCAGAGGTAAACAGTTCACAAAGTGAAGCCCAACACAGAAATACCAGGGCAATTAGACATTATGTTCTGATACTGACAGCAAGGATCATGCGGGGAGCTTATAAGGTAATCTTTACTGATGTATCTGCATACATTATGTTAGCTCCATACAATGTGGACATCGGATATTCTTTTATCAATACTGATTCTCCTATCAGTTGACCCCAGAAAAACAGGTTAAAGTTGAAAAATACATACCGGAAAATAAATCGATTGAATGTAGTAAAAGCAGAAGTTCTTCAGTAATACTGGTTCCTAAACTGGATGGGGTCAACTAGATTGAGTACAGTCTACAGAATGAGAAATTCAATCACAAAAACAGATTCATAGCCAATTCTACAGTTAGGATTGTCTTGATAAGATTGACAGTGCCTCATTCCTTTCTACGTTTGATAAATTGACAGGTTACTGACAAGTACCATTAATATCAAGGGATAAACAGATATCCACTTTTGTCATACCAAGCAGGTTCTGTCAACATCAAATGATAGTCACAGGTGAGGTGCTGGAAGACTAGAGGTTGGCTAACGTGGTGCCATTGTTTAAGAAGGGTGGTAAGGACAAGCCAGGGAACTATAGACCAGTGAGCATGACGTCGGTGGTGAGCAAGTTGTTGGAGGGAATCCTGAGGGACAGGATGTACATGTATTTGGAAAGGCAAGGACTGAGTAGGGATAGTCAACATGGCTTTGTGTGGGAAATCATGTCTCACAAACTTGATTGAGTTTTTTGAAGAAGTAACAAAGAGGATTTATAAGGGCAGAGTGGTAGATGTGATCTATATGGACTTCAGTTAGGTGTTCAACAAGATTCCCCATGGGAGACTGGTGAGCAAGGTTAGGTCCCACGGAATACAGGGAGAACTAGCCACTTGGATACAGAACTAGCTCAGGGGTAGAAAACAGAGAGTGGTGATGGAGGGTTGTTTTTCAGACTGGAGGCCTGTAATCAGTGGAGTGCCACAAGGATCGGTGCTGCGTCCCCTACTTTTTGTCATTTACATAAATGATTTGGATGCGAGCATAAGAGTTACAGTTAGTAAGTTTGCAGATGACACCAAAATTGAAGGTGTAGTGGATAGCAAAGAAGGTTACCTCGGATTACAACAGGATCTGGACCAGATGGGCCAATGGGCTGAGAAGTGGCAGATGGAGTTTAATTCAGATAAATGCAGCATTTTGGGAAAGCAAATCTTAGCAGGACTTATGCACTTAATGGTAAGGTCCCAGGGAGTGTTGCTGAACAAAGAGACCTTGGAGTGCAGGTTCATAGCTCCTTGAAAGCGGAGTCGCAGGTAGATAGGATAGTGAAGAAGACATTTGGTATGCTTTCTTTTATTGGTCAGAGTATTAATTACAGGAGTTGAGAGGTCATGTTGCAGCTGTATAGGACATTGGTTAGGCCACTGTTGGAATATTGCATGCAATTCTGGTCTCCTTCCTATCGGAAAGATGTCATGAAACTTGAAAGGGTTTAGAAAAGATTTACGAGGATGTTGCCAGGGTCAGAGGATTTGAGCTACAGGGAGAGGCTGAACAGGCTGGGGCTGTTTTCCCTGGAGGGTCAGAGGCTGAGGGGTGACCTTATAGAGGTTTACAAAATAATGAGGGGCATGGATAGGATAAATAGACAAAGTCTTTTCCCTGGGGTCGCGGAGTCCAGAACTAGAGGGCGTAGGTTTAGGGTGAGAGGTGGAAGATATAAAAGAGACATAAGGGACAACTTTTTCACAGAGTGTGGTACGTGTATGGAATAAGCTGCCAGAGGAAGTGGTGGAGGCTGGTACAATTGCAACATTTAAGAGGCATTTGGATGGGTATATGAATAGGAAAGGTTTGGAGGGATATGGGCTGGGTGCAGGCAGGTGGGACTAGATTGGGTTGGGATATCTGGTCGGCATGGACCAGTTGGACCGAAAGGTCTGTTTCCGTGCTGTACATCTCTATGACTCTAAGTGATACCACTTAGGTTAACAAACACGCAGTTACTTTTCAAATGCTTGTGATTCAAGCTATAGCTGAAGTACATAACTGTTTAAATCGACTAGATCATAACATAGAGATAATATTGGATGACCATGTGTGGCAAGTAGAAGATCTGTTTAAGCAACCACAATTGGCTGGTTTAGTAATAAATTCAGCCAAAAATGAATTCACAAAAGGAAGAGTAATTACCAAGGATATATAGGATATGGTCAGGCATTGCCAAAAACAGGGAAAGTGAAAACTTGAATAGAATTATCTGTTTCTGAAGGCAAACCAGAAATCGTGCAGATTTTTAGGCTTGTGTGTGTTTGACTGGAGATTTGTACACAATTTCAGCACAATGGCAGTACATGTAACAAATTTGTTATGTTCATAAATTGCTATGCTCAGCAGAATGCAGGGTAGCCTTTGAGAAGCTGAAAACAATATTAATTAATGAAGTAATGTTTGTTACCCTGATTTTTCCAAAAATTTTAAAATAGCAATTAATGCTGGTGACTTGGGGTAGTTATAGTTTTGGTACAGGTTAATAAGTCAGGAATAGGAAAGATAGTGTGTCACGTTTCTAAGAAACTAAACCAGTATCAGATGAAATGTTCTACTATTGAGAAGGAAACCTAGAGATGATTGTTAGCTCTTCAACAATTGGATACTGCCTGAATTGCTGTGCTCTTCCAGCACCACTGATCCAGAATCTGGTTTCCAGCATCTGCAGTCATTGTTTTTACCTCGTTGATTTTAACCCTACTGCGAATCCTCTTGCAAGGATGCCTGCCTTGAAGACGTTTTCCTCCTCTCTCTACAAGAATCTCAGGGAGTCTCTCTCCCACTGCAACTCCCAGGTATGCTACTTTCTCCCCACCCCCACCCTCCTCTATCTTATCTCTCCACGCTTCAGGCTCTCTGCCTTTATTCCTGATGAAGGGTTTTTGCCCAAAACATCGATTTTGCTGCTCGTCGGATGCTGCCTGAATTGCTGTGCTCTTCCAGCACCACTGATCCAGAATCTGGTTTCCAGCATCTGCACTCATTGTTTTTACCAATTTGACATCCATGTCCAACATGGTTAATGATAGAGAATTGGCTGATGGGTGGGAAATAGTGAGTGGGGGTAAGGGTTCTCTTTCAGGTTGGTTATCTGTGACGAGTTGTGTTCCACAGGGATCAGGACTGGGACCGCTACAATTTATATATAGATTAATGAGTTGGAGGAAGTAAGTAAATGTACTATAGCCAAATTTGCAGATGACTGAAATAGATGGAAAGGCAAGTTGTGAGAAGGATGCAAACAGTTATCAGAGAGATATTAAAAGGTTAGTTAAGGGGACAAAAGATCTGCAAATACAGGATTATGGAGGAAATGCAAAGTAATGGAAGGTAGAACAAAAGAACAGAATATTATTTAAATGGAGAGAAAATGCAAAAGTCCTGCATCACAAAGGTACCTGGGCATACTTGTGCATGAAACACAGAAAGCTAGCACACAGGTACAGCAGGGAATCAGGAAGGCCAATGGAATGTTGGCCCTTATTTCAAAGGAATTTGAAGTATAAGAGGAGGGAAGTCTTACTGTATCTGTACAAGGTGCTGGTGAGACCACATCTGGAGCACTGTGAGCATTGTGTGTCCCCTTATTAAAGGCAAGTTACCATTTCATTGGAGGCAGTTCAGAGAATATTCACTAGGATGATCGCTGGGATGGAGGAATTGTCTTATGAGCAAAGGCTAAACAGGTTGGGACTCTACTCAGGAGAGTTTAGAAGAATGAGAGGTAATCTCATTGAAACACAAAAGATTCTCAAAGGGCTCGACATGATAAATGCTGTGAGGATGTTTCTTCTCATGGGAAGGTTTAGGACCTGAGGGCATAGTCTCAGAATAAAGGGGAGCCAATTTATGACTGAAATGAGAATTGTGAGTCTTTAGAAGTTTTTGCCACAGAGAACGGTGGGGGCAGACTCCTCCTGTATATAACAGGCTGAGATAGATAGATCATTGATCATTAGAGGAATCAAAGGTTATGGGGAAAAGGCAGTGAAGTGGACATGAGGAATATCAGATCAACCATATTCCTATTGAATGGTGGAACAGGCTCGAGGGAATGAACAACCTGCTCCTGTTTATAGTTCTTATGGCCTTATGGACCTTAATTCACTGACATACATTGAGAAGTTTCAAACTTGAAATATCAGTCTATTCTAATCAAGTCTATTGCTTCAACCTGTCTAATATAAAGACCATTACATTGCTGGAAAAGATAATGTGATTACTCTTGCATTGTCCCAAGTGTAAAATGATTGAATAACATTAAGGTTTAAGAAATGTTGAAAGATTGTATATTCTTGTGTAAGGGTGAGGAAGAATGAATGAATGTAAGTCTCATGCTTTGTTACTTGTGATGAACAAGATCAAATATCACACAGCAGCAGGTTATAATACAACAGGTTTATTTGAAAGTACGAGCTTTCGGAGCACTGCTCATTGGACGATAACCCATTGGACGATAACCTGGTGTTGTGTGATTTTTGACCTTGTCTAATCCACTCAAACACCAACACCAGCCTCACAGCGCCAGAGACCCGGGTTCAATTCCCACCTCAGGCGACTGACTGTGTGGAGTTTGCACATTCTCCCCGTGTCTGCATGGGTTTCCTCCGGGTGCTCCGATTTCCTCCCACAGTCCAAAAATGTGCAGGTTAGGTGAATTGACCATGCTAAATTGCCCGTGAAGGGGTAAACGTAGGGGAATGGGTTTGGGTGGGTTGCGCTTCGGCGGGTCGGTGTGGACATTTTGGGCTAAAGGGCCTGTTTCGACACTGTAGGTAATCTAATCTAATCTAACCTGTACATCATAATTTTGTGATGAAATAGTAATGCATCTCTTGTAAAGGTGAAGGCATGTAAAGACAGCATCTTTTATTTTTCTTAATTTTGCAATAGCAGGTTGGATTTGGAAAAGGTAAGATTATTTTATATCCAAGAACTGTAGACGAAATTGCTGTGCTCTTACAACAAAGTTGCAGCAACTCATTGCGAGTTGTGTTTATACTATTGCTTTATTTAAAGTAGGGGATAAATGGCACAGCACTGGAGTGGGTACACAGTGAGATTTGACTGACAACAGGTTGCTGCTTGCTTTGTCTAAATGTGACTAACGATGGATGCTGGACATCATCAGCCTATGAGAGCTGTCTGATTATCTCCTGGGCAGGGGAACAGCTTGGATGTTTATAACAGAGGGAAATCAGCATCTAGACTGTTGGAAGACCACGTTCAATATCTCTGTCTGTTGTAACCTAACAGACAGGCTCATCAGGAACACATGCAGGGTGACAGTCAATAAAATCTAATACTATGTAGAAACGCAAGAGAATAAAAAGTGTTGTCAGTGGAATGCTGCAGAAAGTTTGTTCAAATTTTGTTCACAGACGGCACTGTCCAATGTACTAACCAATATGAGATATTACCAATGTGAGGTATTGGAAGGAGCTGAGGACGGTTGAGGTAGTAGACCAGGAGATGGTGATACAGTTTGTAATGGTTGAAACAAGGTCTTCAAGGTAGACCCCATAGAATATGAGTTCCCTGGTTGGGGCTGTTAATCTGGTCTAATAAGGGATCCCTGGCTGACAGATAAGAACAGGAGTGTCACAGGTTCTGTTCGCTCTGAGAACTGGCTCTGATGGAATTGGATCATTCCTGATGAAGGGCCTTTGCCCGAAACATCGATTTTCCTGCTCCTCGAATGCTGCCTGACCTGCTGTGCTTTTCCATCACCACACTCTTGACTCTGGACTCCAGCATCTGCAGTACTCACTTTCGCCTAGAATTGGATCAATGTCAGGGACTCTCCATACGAAAATAAAGGGTGACTTGGTGATGGGATACTAGTCACTGTTGAGTTATTTTACAGTTCAACACGAATGATGAGCACAGAGATCTTGTTGTCCAGGTACATAGATCCCTGAAAGTTGCCACCAAGGTTGAAAGGGTTGTTAAGAAGGCAGATGGTCTGTTAGCTTTTATTGGTAGAGGGATCAGAACCACGAGATCATGCTGCAGCCGTACAAAACTTGCTGCGGCTACATTTGGAATATTGCGTAAAGTTCTGGTCACCGCATTATAGGAAGGATATGGAAGATTTGAAAAGGATTCAGAGGAGAAATACTAGGATGTTGCCTGGTATAGAGAGATGGTCTTATGAAGAAAGGCTGAGGGACTTGAGACTGTTTCATTAGAGAGAAGAAGGTTGAGAGGTGACTTAATTGAGACATACAAGATAATCAGAGGGTTAGATAGGTTGGACTGTGAGAGCCTTTTTCCTCAGATGGTGATGGCTAGCACGAGGGGACATAGCTTTAAACTGAAGGGTGATAGGTATAGGACAGATGTCAGAGGTTGTTTCTTTACTCAGAGAGTAGTACTGGTGTGGAACACTGCCTGGAACAGTAGTAGACTCGTCAACTTTAAGGGCATTTAAATGGTCATTGGATAGACATATGGATGAGAATAGAATAGTGTAAGTTAGGTGGGATTCAGATTGGTTCCACAGGTCGGTGCAACATAGAGGGCCAAAGGGCCTGTAGTGCACTGTAATGTTCTATGTTCTGCATTCTATGTTCTAAATAAGTAGAAAGTCAATAATGTTTGTTATTATGTTGCTCTCCAAGTAGCTTGTAAATATTTTTTTGAGTCTGCTTGAACAATGGCAATCTCACTGGTTAGCAGAGCAGACCCAATGGGCTGAATGGTCTACTTCTGTCTTGTGTCTTATGGTAACAATTGCCATAATATTCTCCATCTCACACTCTAAGCAGAACCTATTCAATGTTTCTTTCAGTAAGTTCATTCAAATGCTTTTGTGATGATATTGAACCTTAAATCCCTTGCCAGAAGTTTGCAAATTGATTAGAAATAAAACCTCACAAGTTATCTTAATACCTTATGATAATATTTCATGGTCTTCTCGGGTCATCCTTAACCACTGTGGCCTTAATTACTTCATGTTCTTGATTATAAAATGTTTAAACTAGATGTGTTACTTGGGGCTGCATTATTGTGAATTGAAGTGACCTCCCCCAGTGCCTGGGAACATGTTCTGCTTCAGAAGAGCTGACTGAACTATTCTAGGAATTTCTCAGCATATTCACAGTCTGAAAGCTGAGTATAACATTGCGAGGTATTCTGGATAGTTGCACGTCATGTTCCACCCAGACAATACAAGTCACAGAAAAACTTCATTTGTACCTCAAAAGTTTTCAATAAATTGTTGGATTGTTTATTGTTGTTGAATAAAAATAGATAATAAGTCTATTTCAGTTAATTATTCATCAATTGGTAAATTAATTTATATTCAGTAATCTGTCAATTCATCTACGTATTCAATTAGTTTATTTTGTAAATTAGTCATTATCCATCAATTATTCTTTATGATTCTAGTATTTGTCAATCAATCAGTCAGTATTCATCCATGAGTGTATATTTGTCTTTTTCTCATTAATCTATTTTTCTAATCAACCTATTCAGAAATATTACACTCCTGTGGAACAGGTGGGACATGAACTCAGGCCTCCTAGTCCAGGGCTAGGGATATCACCGAGAAGGGCTTAGTCTATATTTGTTAGTTCATGTATATGCATCAGTTAGCTCATGTTGTTAATTCATCTCAAGTGGACTGAAAAGTTCTCGTAGACTATATTGAAGAGAACAGGGGAGTTGCTCCCATTTGGCCCCACACCGACCCTCCGAACAGCAACCCACCCAGAGCCTGTCCCCTACCCTTTATTTATCCCTGATTAATGCGTTAACACTACGGGCAATTAGCATGACCAATTCACCTGACCTGGACATCTTTGCATTGTGGGAGGAAACCGGAGCGCCCGAAGGAAACCCACGCAGACACAGGGAATAAAGGTGCAAACTCCACACAGACAGTTGGCCGAGGCAGGAATCAAACCCGGGTCCCTGCCGCTGTGAGGTAGCAGTGCTAACCACTATGCTGTCCAGTGATTTTTATTCCTCAATTATTAACATTTCAAAATCTGATCATCTGGTTCATATCCCATTGATCTTTGTGCGAATTTGTATTGTAAGTTAGCTGCTGCACTTCCTACTTAACAACCACAGCTTAAAGATACTGTCTGTAAAAAAAATTAGAACATTCTGGGGTTGTGAAAGTTGCTGTATAAATGCAAACTTATTTGTTTAACAATTCAAATTAAACATATTTGTGAATCTCAATCCTGAAATGAAGTGTTATTTTCTTCGTATGGCTCACTATTTAATGGCAAAGTCAAGAATAAATCAAGGTTAAGAAGTTGAGAGAGACATTAGGGTGGATACATTGGAACTTATCCTTAACTTTCTGATCAAAAAACAAAGAAAACAAGAATCACAGCCAGATAGTGCACTTAACCAAAGAGTGAATGTCCTTAACGTATCTCTTAATGATGCTGTAACTTTACAGATAGACAATAGAAATTCAGTGTCTATTATAAGGCCCTGACAAAGTGATCTTTTATAGTAGTCTGAAAAATCTAACATCGAAAGGAAAGATAGTTGAATTTTACGCAATTTTTCTCTACAGTACGCTGAAAAACATTAACTTTGGAAATGCATGTATTTAAGTGGGATGTTTATCTGCATAGTGAGTTGCTTGACTGAGTTTTCCATTCCTTAGTTACCATAGATCAATCAGCAGATTCCTCCAGTGAGGACTCTATTGGCTGGGAATTTCAAACAAATTAGAGCTGGCCCACGATGGAATGTTGCCGACCGAATAGGCCCTTCTCTTTCTTTCATCCATTTTTAAAAAAGGAACTCTCATTTCAGTATATTTCTGTGTTATATTTGGACTTCATTCTGGGATGTGAATAAGTGGATAGTGAGGATTATCTAATTCAAAAAGTGTGGTGCTGCAAAAGCATAGCAGGTCAGGCAGTATCTGAGGAGCAGGAGAGTCTACGTTTCGAGCATAAGCTCTTCATCAGGAATGAGGCCTCTTCATTACTGATGAGATTATGCTCGAAAAGTTGACTCTCCTGCTCCTCGGATGCTGCCTGACCAGCTGTGCTTTTGCAGCAGCACATTCTTCGACTCTATCTCCAGCATCTGCTCTCCTCACTTTCTCCTAAGTGAGGGTTATCGAGCAATTTAAGAAAGGTTGCATGCACTGACACATGGGGTATATGCAGGAGTGGAAAAATATCTGAATTAAGTTCAAAGAAATAGTTAAAAATGTATAAAAAAAACACACACAAAATTAAAAGTTAATGAAAAAATATTTTGTTGAAGAGAAAAAAATTTAACTAATTTAGATTTTTAAAACAATTAAAACACAGCTTTGTAACATACGTGCAGTATCCAGTGAGCTGCACTGTGAGAATATGTCATTGTCATATTAGTGGACACTTTATTTAAGCCATTGGCTTTTGCACATTTCTGAATGCTGATGATTGAATGTTGCAGCTGAGTTTGTTCTTGTGTTCATCTAATGTCTTATACATGTGTACTTTCCAGCAGGGGTCACTAGATAGCAATTCTCATCAGGAATCCTTGCTGAGTTTCTTCTTTTCTTGCTCAAGGACAGTGAAATCAATGGATTCGCTGCCGAAAATACTTTGACAGATGACCGAGCTTGTCATTCACCTGGAACACAGGACAAGATCCTTTGAGGGAATGCAAAGGTTTTACCATATGGTTCACTCATCCACTCAAGGGGAGCACTATGCAAGTTCTCCATCTGTTTACCCACAGCAACCTTTGATTAATCAATTGTTTTTGCTTAAATAGACATAATTTTTCTTTTCTTCTGCGACACCTTCTTGACATTGGTCTCTATTAGTCTTTATTCCTAATCCCATATAACTTGAGTTTCGCTAGTTTCTCCAGTTCTGCATTTTCTATCAGTATTCTACCTAATTATCAGTACTCTACCTAATCAGCAGAAATACATGCTCCTAGGGCACGCTCTGTGAGACGCTTTCACTTTTCAATGTGACTTTAAACAAATGATCTGTGATAGAGAAGAGATGGTTGAGGATCCTCTGGACAATACGATTTTGTTCTCAGATATTGAAGGAAAACAGAATGAATCTGGAGCAAAAGCAAAATACAATGGATGTTGGAACTCTGAAAGGAAAACAGAAATTTTGGAAATATTAGCAGGCCAGGCTGCATCTATGGCATGGAATGCAGTGTTAATGATCGAGGTTTTAACAGTGATAATTACCATTGTTATTATTCCTATTGAGATGAATCACAGTGATGTCAGGTACTCACATTTATGCACAAAATTTGCAAGTTGCAGTTCAAAAAATTCCCTATTAATCTATAGGGTTGGCTGTAGCAGTCCCTGCCAGTAAGTGCAGCATCAAATTAGCACAATATGAAAAACTTATTTCATTTTCCCCACCTCCCAGTTCCACATCAAAAGCAATGGAAAAATACAGCATTTTATGAGGGAGTAAGTGTTTAAAGCATATTTAGTGAAAATTGCTAAAGAACATTCTCTCCAGCTGTTGTTTTACAACAGTGCTGACTCATTCTCCCACAGAAGAAAATCTTGTTGAAGATCTAAAAAGAACAGTGAAAATATTAGAGTTTTCTAAAATTTTACATCAGCTGCTTTTACCCCTCTTCCTCAACACCAACTTTATTTCTCCACAATGCTCAAGCATTCTTTGATGGTTCAAGCCCCTCACTGGTGCTTACTTGAATCATTGATGACCTGTCCAGGATGTTGTATTTTAACAGGTACTGTATTCAGGGAAATCTGCACTCTCAAATTCACACAAAAAAAACCAATCTGAGGTTAATGGCCTTTTGTTAATCAAAAGGATTAAGATGCAAAGAATAAAAGTTGGGTTGCAGGTTAGTCACAATCCCCCTGAATAGCAAAATGTACACAAGGGGTTAAATCCAACACACTGCATCCACCTGGACACCCCGCGCTGGCCTATTACCTGCCCTCGACCTCTTCATTTCCAACTGCCGCCGGGACATTAACTGCCTCAAAGTGTCTACCTCTCTCCCCCACTCCAACCTCTCACCCTCACAACGCGCAGCCCTCCAATCCCTCTGCTCCAATCCCAACCTCACCATCAAGCCAGCGGATAAAGGGGGCGCAGTGATAGTCTGGCCCACTGACCTCTACGCCGCTGAAGCCAGACGCCAACTCAAAGACACCTCTTCCTATTGCCCCCTCGATCATGACCCCACCCCCCATCACCAAACCATCATCTCCCAGACCATCATTACCTCATCACCTCAGAGGATCTCCCACCCACAGCTTCTAATCTCATAGTCCGGGAACCCTGCACTGCCCGGTTCTACCTCCTTCCCAAGATCCACAAGCCTGACCATCCTGGCCGACCCATTGTCTCAGCATGCTCTTGCCCCACTGAACTCATCTCTACCTACCTCGACACTGTCCTATCCCCCCCTAGTCCAGGAATTCCCCACATACGCTCGAGAGACCACCCACGCCATCCACCTCCTCCAAGACTTCCGTTTTCCCGGCCCCCAATGCCTCATCTTCACCATGGATATCCAATCCCTCTACACCTCCATCTGCATGACCAGGTCCTCCAAGCCCTCCGTTTTTTTCTTCTCCAGATGTCCCCAACAGTACCCTTCCACTGACACTCTCATTCGTTTGGCCGAACTGGTCCTCACCCTTAACAATTTCTCCTTTGAATCCTCCCACTTCCTCCAGACCAAAGGGGTAGCCATGGGCACACGTATGGGCCCCAGCTATGCTGTCTCTTTGTTGGCTACGTAGAGTAGTTGATCTTCCGTAATTACACCGGCACCACTCCCCACCTCTTCCTCCGCTACATTGATGACTGCATTGGTGCCACCTCGTGCTCCCGTGAGGAGGCTGAGCAATTCATCAACTTTACCAACACATTCCACCCTGACCTTAAATTTACCTGGACCATCTCTGACACCTCCCTCCCCTTCCTGGACCTCTCCATCTCCATTAATGACGACCGACTTGACGCCAACATTTTTTACAAACCCACCGACTCCCACAGCTACCTGGATTATACCTCTTCCCACCCTATCTCTTGCAAAAATGCCATCCCCGTATTCCCAATTCCTCTGCCTCTGCCAGATCTGCTCCCAGGAGGACCAGTTCCACCACAGAACACATCAGATGGCCTCCTTCTTTAGAGACCGCAATTTCCCTTCCCACGTGGTTAAAGATGCCCTCCAACGCATCTCGTTTACATCTCACACCTCTGCCCTCACACCCCACCCCTCCAACCGTAACAAGGACAGAACGCCCCTGGTGCTCACCTTCCACCCTACCAACCTTCATATAAACCAAATCATCCGCCGACATTTCCGCCACCTCCAAACAGACCCCAGCACCAGGATATATTTCCCTCCCAACCCCTTTCCGCCTTCCGCAAAGACTGTTCCCTCCGTGACTATCTGGTCAGGTCCACGCCCCCCTACAACTCACCCTCCCATCCTGGCACTTTCCCCTGCCACTGCAGGAACTGTAAAACCTGCACTCACACCTCCTCCCTCACCTCTATCCAAGGCCCTAAATGAGCCTTGCACATCCATCAAAGTTTTACTTGCACATCCACTAATATCATCTATTGTATCCTTTGCTCCCGATGCTGTCTCCTCTACACTGGGGAGACTGGGCGCCTCCTAGCAGAGTGCTTTAGGGAACCTCTCCGGGACACACGCACCAATCAACCAAATCGCCCCGTGCCCCAACATTTCAACTCCCCCTCCCACTCTGCCGAGGACATGGAGGTCCTGGGCCTCCTTCACCGCCGCTCCCTCACCACCAGACGCCTGGAGGAAGAACACCTCATCTTCCGCCTCGGAACACTTCAACCCCAGGGCATCAATGTGGACTTCAACAGTTTCCTCATTTCCCCTTCCCCCACCTCACCCTAGTTCCAAACTTCCAGCTAAGCACTGTCCCCATGACTTGTGCGGACTTGTTCTACCTGCCTTTCTCCTTTTCCACCTATCCACTCCACCCTCTCCTCCCTGACCTATCACCATTATCCCCTCCCCCACTCACCCATTGTACTCTATGCTACTTTCTCCCCACCCCCACCCTCCTCTCACTTATCTCTCCACGCTTCAGGCTCACTACCTTTATTCCTGATGAAGGGCTTTTGCCTGAAACGTCGATTTTGAAGCTCCTTGGATGCTGCCTGAACTGCTGTGCTCTTCCAGCACCATTGATCCAGAATCTGGTTTCCAGCATCTGCAGTCATTGTTTTTACCTAAGGGGTTAAATAGCCTTCTCCTTTTCCTAAGCTTGCTGTTAACATGTCAGTAGGATGATTAAGATCTAAATTGTACTTTTTAAAATGTATTCCTCCATGGTATGTGGGTACTGCTGGTAAGGTCAGTAATATATTGATTCCTGATGAAGGGCTTTTGCCCGCAACATCAATTTCCTGCTCCTCGGATGCTGCCTGACCTACTGTGCTTTTCTAGCACCACTCTAATCTGGACTCTGATCTCCAGCATCTGGAGCCCTCACTTTTGCCCAGTAATATATTGTCCATCTCCAATTACCCTTGAATGGATTGACTTGCTAATGCACTGCAGAGGGCAGCGAGGAGTCAACCACATTGCAGAGGGGTCTGGAGTCACGTGTAGGCCAGACAGGGTAAAGATGACAGTTTTCCATCACTCAAGGACATGAATCAATCTAACAAGTTTTGAGAGTGATTCATAATAGCCCAATGGATCACTACCATTAAGACTAGCTATAAATTCCAGATTTGCTGGCTGTTGAATTTAAATTTCACCGGTTTCACCAGGCAGAATTTGAACCCATGTTCTCAGACCACTCGCTTGGATCGCTAGATTACTCGTCCAGTATTACTATACTACACCATCACAACCTCTCACAACCTCTGACAACTGCACAATTTTTGACTATAAATATCATTTCTGAAACTGTATTGTAATATTACACAGTTTGACATTCAACCTCTCAGGGTAAAGTTCTGATTGCTTATTCATGGAAGTATTTTTCATTTGCCCCATAAGGATATTAATCAGCCAGGAGGACAGGTCTCCAGAGACACGGCTGAATTATTTCATTGTTGTTGCTACATCTCGAAGGCATGACAGTAATTAACAGAAATATTTTGTTCGATTCTATTCAGCACAGCCTTTTCCACTATCACTTGTGGCCATATTGAAAATTAATACAAGTATTGCTAACATTTCTATCTGTGCTTAATAATTTGAATGCTGAAGATCATTTTCTCAAAGTATTCACATACCTATGAATTATGCAGTTTGCATGCCAAGAGCTGCTAATGAAATGAAGCGAAAGAGGATTACACATTTCAATAAATTATGCAATGTTGTCTATTACAGACATGTTTGCATATGTGTATAATATGCAAAGATTGCAATAGTAAGTTTTTAGTAACCACAACAACAAGGCTACCAGCATTGGCCACTATTAGTGGGTAATGTGTGACACCAATTCCAGGTCTCTAAACATACACTGCTAAACAAAGGAAATCACAAATTAATGACATGATGTTTAGCTCATCCACAATATGCTGTGTGTAATCTTCACAGTCTCAATCAAAACAGAGTCATTGCTTTCTCATAAGCATCAATAACTTGTACACAATTGACATTCTGAAAACAATGAAAATTGTAAGTCTTGCTCAATCAGTTATAGTTAAAGTTTCAACAGCTTATCAAGCTGTGATTACTGCTGTACAACCACTTCCAGCCATAAGAAAACTAATATTACAATCATGGAGTCTCATAGAACATAGACCATAGAAGAATACAGCGCAGTACAGGCCCTTTGGCCCTCGATGTTGCGCCGATCCAAGCCCACCTAACCTACACTAGCCCACTATCCTCCATATGCCTATCCAATGCCCGCTTAAATGCCCATAAAGAGGGAGTGTCCACCACGGCTACTGGCAGGACATTCCATGAACTCACGACTCGCTGAGTAAAGAACCTACCTCTAACATCTGTCCTATACCTACCCCCCCTTAATTTAAAGCTCATTCCCTGAGACGAGAATTTAAATATTGCGAAGCTTTGATGGAAATAAAGACTTAGCCTTTCTATTGATATTTGTGTTTTCTTTTCTTCACTACATGTAACTTTTACTTGCATACTGAAACATGATTTCCATGGGGCTTATATGCAGGAATTCTTACTGCCTATTTTTCTGTCTTTGAGAATTCTTCAGAACAATTGGCTGGTCAGCCTGGCCATATCAACCTTGCTAGATGTCACAGATCTACTGTCTTCTCGTGTTATTTTCAGGAAAGCAGATTCTAGCAAATTCTAATCATCAAACAACAGCAGAGTGCTGTGATTTCTTTTAACAATGGGTAGGGAAAGGAAGCATAAAGTGTTAATGAAATGTTTCTTGTGAGGTGCATTATGCACTTTAGATGCAGGCCCTTAATATGGCCTAATTGACTAGGTAGAAGATTTTGTGTCTAATTTCAAGAACTGGGACCATTACCAGATTAAATAAAAGCAAAATCCTGCAGATGCTGGAAATCACGTTTCAGGTTCTATAACCCTTCTACAGAACGGCGTAAGAACTGTTCTGAAGGGGGGGGGGGGGAGGAGGTAAGGGGGAGTCACTGGACCTGAAACTCTATTTCTCTCACCAGCACTTCAGTAGGAACAATAGAGACTAGATTATTTTGTAAATTGGGAGGACTTCAGAAATCTGAAGTACAATTGAATCAGAGTTGAAGAGGAATTTAGGAATCCTAGTTCAGGATTCTCTTAAAGTTAACAACTAGCTTCAGTTGACAGGTAGGAAGGCAAATGCAATGTTAGAACTCAATTTGAGAAGGCTAGAATACCACAGCAGATATATACAGCTGAGGCTGTTTAAACCCACATTTGAAATATTGTGAGCAGTTGTGGACCCTACATCTAAGGAAGGACGGCCTTGGACGGTGTCCAGAGGAGGTTTACAAGAATGATCCCAGGGATGAAGGGCTTGTCATATTAGGAGTGATTGATAAAATGGGTCTGTACTCAATTGGAGTTTTGAAGAATGAGGGAGGATTTGATTGAAACTGACAGAATACGATAGGCCTGGATAGAGTGGACATGGAGAAAATGTTTCCTCAAGTAGGATAGACTATGGTCTGAGGGAACAGCTTCAGAGTGGAGAGACAACCCTTTAGAACCAAGATAAGAAAGACTTTCTTCAGCCAAAGGCAGGTGGACTGGTGGAACTCAGAGGGCTGTGGAGACATTGAGTGTATTTAAGACAAAATAGATTGGTTCTTGATTGGTATGGAGATCAGGGGTTATGCGTAGAAAGCAGGGGAATGGGGTTGAGAAACATATCAGCCATGATTGAATGGTAAAGCAGACTTGATGGGCTAAATGGCCTAATTCTGCTGCTAAGTCTTAATGTCTCATAGTCTACACTCCAAGATATCTGTATTAACTCATGTTCCCTTGAGTGCCGCAGACTTGAATCATCCCAGCATTGGAGGCCATGCCTTCAGCTGACAAAGTCTGAGAATAAAAGAGCAACTGGAGAGACAGTAGGGCCCCTTAAAGATCAGCAAGGTCATCTTTGTAATGAACCTGCAGGAGGTGGGAGGGATATTAAATGAATATTTCAAGTCAGTTTTTACTGTGGAGAAAGAAATGGAGGCTAGAGAACTCAGGGAAATAAATATTGATGGTTTGAAAACAGTCCACATTACAGAAGGGTTAGTGCTTGAGGTCTTAGAAAACATCAAGGTGGATAAATCTCTAGGATGTGATCAAGTGTATCCCAGGATGTTGTGGGAGGTTAGGGAGGAAATTACAGGGCCCCTAACAGAAACATTTGTATCATTTATAACTACAGATGAGGCACTGGAGGACTGGAGTGTGGCTAATGTTGTGCCTTTATTTAAGAAAAGTTGTAAGGAGAAGCTTGGGAACTATAGAAGGTAGGATTTACGTACAGTTGGAGGCAAGGAATGATTAGGAATAATCAGCATGGATTTGTGTGAGGGAAATCATGTCTCACAAACTTGATTGAATTTATTGAGGAAGTAACCAAAAAGGTTGATGAGAGCAGAGCAGGAGACGTTTACTTGGACTTTAGTCAAGCCTCTGATAAGGTTCCGTATGGTGGACTAATTAATAAAGTCAGATCACAAGGAATTCAGAGTGAGTTTGGCAATTTGTTATGGACTAGGCCAGGCCGCTCAAAACATTCTTAAGCAGGCATCCCAGACCATAACTTTGCAATTTGTTTCAGTAAGAGTACAGTTAAAATTACCAGGAGTATGTTAGCTAGGTTGACTACCAGGTTTTAAAACGTACAAGAAATTATTCACAAAATTACAGAATGAAAAACAAAGAACGGAATATAGAATACCCACAGAACTCAGTCTATCCAAACTAGACTTAATTGTGCTGTTCTGAAAATAGGTGCAACAGTCCCAATAAACAAACCCCTTAAAGACAGGGCAAAAATGAAACAAAGACTTACAGATCAAACTTAAAAGGGCAGAAGGAGATCAAGTCGAGCAGTCTGTTTCCACACAGCCCACTGTTACACTGACTCAAACAAGGCTTTAGCTTTTCGGACTGACCAACTCCCTTTCATTACACAGGTCACTTCGAAAACATGAAATCTGTGGCTGAAAGTCTCATCTGTTTACGTATAAACAAAAAGGCCTCTCAGTAAACCCTTTCACCTCTGTACCAAACCAGTCATTTCAGAGCCCGGAGTATTTTATGACCCCTCTGAAAAAAGTCAAAGACACAGTATCCTTGAGAAATGGAACAGCATTCTAAAAAAGGGACCAGCTTTGTGACACCTCCCTCCTTAAAAAAAATGAACCATCAATATCCAAAGATGGCTTCATTTTTAAAACCCCTCAAAAAAAAACTGGTCAGTAGTCTAAACACACATACACACTATACTGACTATACACGTGCAAACAAGCATAAAGACATACAAATTCAGGCTGTGGCACTCCCACCACCGAACGCCCCAATATCTCATTCAAGTCTCGATAACACGTCGGTAATCACATTTCCGTGACCTGCCACCTGCACAATTATCAAGTTGAATGGCTGCAACAACAACCTCCATCTAAACAGGCTGGCGTTTTTGTCCTTAAATTTCTCCACAAATGTCAATGGGTTGTGATCAGTGTATACGATTGTTTCAGATGCGTTGCTGGTAATATGAACACTGAAATGTTGTAATCCTAACACCAAGCTCAAAGTCGCTTTTTGAACTGCTGAATATTTCTGTTTATGAACATTCAATTTCCTGGAAAATAGCCTCTGGGCCTTTCTATCCTCTTGTCATTCCTCCTGCCGGAGTACCGCACTGACACCCACATCACTGGCATCGATAGTCACCTTGAAAGGTTTCGTGTAATCCGATGTGGCTAATACTGGGGCAGTGGTTAACAGTTTTGAGGCTTCAAATGCCTTTTGACAGTGCACTGTCCACTGAACCTTCTTGCACCTTTTTTAACAATTCGGTGAGTGAAGCAGCCATGCAGCTAAAGTTCGGCACAAACTTTCGGTAAAATCCATTCAATCCCAAGAACCATAGTACTGCTCTTTTCGTTGATGGTGTGGAAAATTCCCCAATTACTACCACTTTCACGTCCCATGGAGACATTTGTCTGTATCCAAAATATGGCCCAGGAAGGTAACTTAGGCTTTGGCAAATTCACTTTTAGCTAGGTTTACCACCAACCCTGCTTTCCGAAGTCACTTGAACAATTCCGATAAATGCTGTAAATGTTCCTTCCATGAGTGACTTAAATTCACCAGGTCATCCATATACACCAAACAATTGGGTAATCCGACAATGACCTTATTAGTCAGTCTATGAAATGTAGCCGGAGCTTTTCATTCCAAATGGAATGACTTTGAAATGATACAGCCCGTTTGGCATTACGAAAGCTGAAATGGCCTTTGCTCTTTCTGACTAAGGTACTTGCCAGTAGCCTCTGAGCAAGTCCAACTTAGAAATACAAATTGATTGTCCCACCTTTTCGACACAGTCCTCCAACCGCAGAATTGGATGTGCATCAGCCTTCCTAACAGCTTTGAGGTTTTGATGGTCTACACATAACCATTGGGTACCATCTAGCTTTGGCACCATGACTATGGGTGAGATCCAGTCACTGTCACTCACTTCAATTATACCATCTTGGAACATGCATTCTATCTTCTGAACCCGTGCCAACTTTAGAGGGTTATGCCTATAGGGATGTGGCTTAATTGGAACAGCATTTCCTATATGTACATCATGCACAATTAGGTTAGTACTTCGCAATTTATTTCCACATATTTCCCCATGTGATAGTAATAACTCTTGCAGGTCATTTTGATTTTCTTGTGGAAGGTAACTCAATAATTTATCCCAATGTTTTGACAATTTCCTCATTGTCCAATTTGATTTGAGGAATGTCCAATCAGAATACTCTAACTTGGTTCTTCCTACTGGGTTGTAATCATACTGGTTAATCCAAGATGGAGGATGGGAGAAAATTCTCGCTGTAACAGGCTGCTTCCTTTTTATGGTATTTTAGGTGTTGGAGGTGATTGCCTCAAATCCCTGGAACAGCAATTACTGTTTTAAATGCTGTTGCATTGTTTTGGAACTTTGGAGAAAAACAAAGTCAAAACAGTGGCACTTTTAAAAGGGAGAGGAATAGACAAAGGCAGTGCATGGTCAGTCAGTGCAGGAGAGAGAGAGAGGCAGAGAGAGAAGGAAACCCACACTGCTAATTGACACTGCAGTGAACCTGCACAGTTACTGCCTTTGCTGTTTGAATTCATGTATCGCTGGACATCAGAGTGCGTCTATGAAAATTAACAAATAGTGAAATTCACAACTAATCTTGGAGGAACGTGTTTTGGAGAGGTCACAGCACAGAAACAGGTAAGTGAATAGTTTGAAGTGTGGCCTTACTGCAAGTCTGCATTATTGAGTAGATTGGGTTCTTTCTGGATTATATGTTTTATTAAGATACGTCTCTTGATTAAATATAAGCCACAAGTAGTATGTTGGCCAGGAGCAGTACTTCGTAGAAGAATAAGACAGTTCTATTTTCTGGGTCTAGGATTGCAAGAAACAAAAATGGCCCTTAGTAGAGTGGTATGCTGTTCTTGTCAGATGTGGGAGTTTAGGGAGAGTTTACATGTTACTAAGGATTATATCTGCAATAATTGGTTGCGAATCCTATCACATTGAATGGATTGGTTGGAGAGACAGTTGGAGGCATGAGGAGTTTACAAGACCAAGGATGTGTGATAGATAGCAAGGGAAAAAAGTTGCAGATACAGTCACATAGATGTGTTAACTTCAGGAAAGTTAAGAGAGGTAGGCAGGTGGTGCAGGAGTCTTCTGTAGCTATCCCCATTTCAAACAAATAAGCTGATTTGGAAAATGTAGGGGGTGCTGGATTCTCAAGGGAACACGAACAGCCAAGTTTCTGGTATCGAGACTGGCTCTAATGAAATGAGATCAATTGTGTTAGGGGTCTCTTTCTAGTCTGAGGCAGTGAAAAATCAAAATGGTGCATTGCCTCCCTGGTGCGGGGTCAAGGATGTCTCAGGGAGGGTGGAGAATGTTCTCAAGGGGGAGAGGGACCAGCAGGGTGTCATTGTAGACATTGGAACCAATGACATAAGAAGGGAAAAGGATATGATTCAGAAGGGAGAATAACTAGAGTTAGGCAGGGATATAAAAAGGAGGTCCTCGAGAGTAGTAATATCTGAATTACTCCCAGTGCGACGAGCTAGTGAGGGTAGGAAGAGGAGGATAAAGCAGATGAATGCATGGCTGAGGAGCTGGTTTATGGGAGAAGGATTCACATTTTTGGATTATTGTTATCTCTTATGGGGTAGAAGTGACCTGTACAAGAAGGACGGATTGCACCTGAATTGGAAGGGGACTAATATACTGGCAGGGAGATTTGCTAGAGCTGCTTGGGAGGATTTAAACTAGTAAAGTGGGGGGGGAAGGGGGGTTGGTGGTGAGCGATGGGACCCAGGGAGATATTGAGGAAAAAGATCAATCTGAGACTCGTACAGTTGAGAAAAGAAGTGAGTCAGGGCAGACAGGAACAAAACAGAGAACAAGGTAGGACTGATCAATTAAACTGCATTTATTTCAATGTAAGGGGACTAGCAGGGAAGGCAGATGAACTCAGGGCATGGGGTTAGAAACATGGGACTGGGCTTTCATAGCAATTACAGAAACATGGCTCAGGGATGGGCAGGACTGGCAGCTTAATGTTCCAGGGTACAAATGCTACAGGAAGGATAGAAAGAGAGGCAAGAGAGGAGGGGGAGTGGCATTTTTGATAAGAGATAGCATTACAGCTGTGCTGAGGGAGGATATTCCTGAAAATGCATCCAGGGAATTTATTTGGATGGAACTGAGTAATACGAAAGGCATGATCACCTTATTGGGATTGTATTATAGACTCCTTAATGGTCAGAGGGAAATTGAGAAACAGAATTGTAAGGAGGTTTCAGTTATCTGTCAGAATAATATGGTGGTTATGGGAGGGGATTTTACCTTTCCAAACATAGACTGGGTTTGCCATAGCATTAGGGGTTTAGATGGAGAGGAATTTGTTAAATGTGTACAAGAAAAATTTCTGATTCAATATGTGGATGTACGTAATAGAGAAGTAGCAAACTTCACCTCGTCTTGGAAAATAAGGCAGGGCAGGTGACTGGGGTGTCAGTGGGGGAGCACGTTGGGGCCAATGACTGTAATTCTATTAGTTTTAAAATAGTGATGGAAAAGGATAGACCAGATCTAAAAGTTGAAGCTCTAAATTGGAAGAAGGGTAACTTCGCCAGTATTAGGCAAGAACTTTCAAAAGCTGATTGGGGGCAGATGTTTACAGGTAAAGAGACGGTTGGAAAATGGCAAGCCTTCAGAAATGAGATAACGAGAGTCCAGTAACATTACATTCCTGTTAGGTTGAAAGTAAAGGCTGATAGGTGTAGGGAATGCTGGATGACAAAGAAATTGAGGGTTTGGTTCAGAAAAAAAGGGAAGCAGAAGTCAGGTATAGACAGGATAGACTGAGTGATTCCTTAGAAGAGTATAAAGGTAGTAGGAGTATACTTAAGAGGGAAATCAGGAGGGGGCATGAGATAGCTTTGGCAAGTAGAGTTAAGGAGAATCCAAAGGGTTTTTACAAATACATTAAGAACAAATGGGTAACTAGGGAGAGAATAGGGCCCCTCAAAGATCAGCAAGGCAGCCTCTGTGTGGAGCCACAGGAGAGGGGGAGATAATAACTGAATATTTTGCATCAGTATTTATTGTGGAAAAGGATATGGAAGATATAGAATGTTGGCAAATAGATGGTGACATCTTGAAAAATATCCAGATTACAGTGGAGGAATTGCTGCATGTCTTGCAACACTTAAAAGTGGATAAATCCCCAGCACCTGATCAGGTGTACACTAGAACTCTGTAGGATGCTAGGGAAGTGATTGCTGGTACCCTTGCTGAAATATTTGTATCATCGATAGCCATAGGTGAGGTGCTGTCAGATCAGCCAGTGGGCTGAGGAGTGGCAGATTCAATAAATGTGAGGTGCTGAATACTGGGAAACAAATCTTAGCAGGACTTATACGTTTAACGGTAAGGTCCTAGAGAATGTTGCTGAACAAAGAGACCTTGGAGTGCAGGTTCATAGCTCCTTGAAAGTAGAGCTGCAGGTAGATAGGGTAGTGAAGGCGGCATTTGGTATGCTTTCCTTTATTGGTCAGAGTATTGAGTACAGGAGTTGGGACGTCATGTTGTGGCTGTACAGGACATTGGTTAGGCCACTGTTGGAATATTGCAATTCTGGTCTCCTTTCTATTGGAAGGATCTTGAAAGGGTTCAGAAAAGATTTACAAGGATGTTGCCAGGGTTGGAGGATTTGAGCCACAGGGAGAGGTTGAATCGGCTAGGGTTGTTTTCGGCTAGGGAGTATGGAATAAGCTGCCAGAGGAAGTGGTGGAGGCTGATACAATTGCAATATTTAAAAGGCATCTCGATGGGAATATGAATAGCAAGGGTTTAGAGGGAAATGGGCTGGGTGCTGGCAAATGGGACTAGATTGGGTTGGGATATCTGGTCGGCATGGACAAGTTGGACTGAAAGGTCTGTTTCTGTGCTGTGCATCTCCATAACTCTATGACCTCTCCTCTTGTTTTCCTTCTCTGTCAAAATATCTTTTGAGCATACTCATATGACACACTCTGTGAGATTTCTTCCTATCTGGAGTCCCTATCAAGCAATTCACCAATTTCCTCTTGATTTGATACGGTCAACTAAACTTTGTTTTTAAAGGTTCACCTATTCTAGAAGTAACATTAATACCTTATCCCCAGTGGCAAAAGTGCAAATTTTTGATTTCCTGTCCACTTCCTGTTTCACTGTCTGCTATGATACTTTTAAATGCTGTCCAGCCAACTCCCCAGCTCGATTTAGTCATTCTCTAAAATTTGACACATAGTCCAAAAGGATGGTTTCTGAATTGTAACTTATTAATTTCTCCTTAATCCATTTTAACGGTCCTCTTACTTGATGCCCAAAAGTTAATTCAAATCGACTGAATTTGGTCGATTCATTTGGTGAATCTCTGATTTCATGAAGTACAAATGGAACTCTCTTATTCTAATCATCTAGATAATCCAGACCATAAGCCCTCAACATGGTCTTTAGTGTTTGATGCCACTTTGCTAGCAATCCCTGTGATTCTTAATGGTATGGAGTAGATTTGAATTGCTTTATTCCTAAGGCATCCATAACCTCCTTCAATAGTTTGGATGTGAAGTTTCATCCTTGATCTGACTGGATCTCTATTGGCAGTCTGTATCTAGTAAAAAATTTAACTAATTCCTCTACAACCTTTTTAACCGTGATATTCTGTAATAGGATTGCCTCGGGAAATCTCGTCGACACATCCATTATTGTGAATAAATACTTATTCCCAATTTTTGTTAGAGGTAGGTGACCTACGCAATCAAGACTCTTGTGAAAGGTACCTCAAATGCTGGAATAGCTATTAAAGGTAGAGGTTTTATTCTTACTTGTGGTTTTCTGATTAGCTGACGTGTATGACGACATCTGACAAAATTTAACAACATCCTTATGCAGTCCAATCAGTAACAGTGCCTTTGTATTTTAGCCTGTGTTTTCCTCACCCCTAAATGACCTCCAAATGGTAGCTCTTGCGCCACTCGCAGCACCTTCTTTCTATACCTTACTGGCAAAACAATTTGATGAATCACTGCCCTTTTCTCAACTGCTTGAATGTATGATGGTCTCCATTTCCTCATTAAGACACTATTTGTTTAGTAGTATCACAAAGAGATACATTCACTCTCCTTCTCTGTATATACCTTTTGATACAACTACTTTAAGTCCTCATCTTCCTGCTGTAACTCAATAAGCTTAGCAGAGCTTACTTCCATGTTTACATCTTTGCGACAGGCCAATTTCAGCTCCTTATTCAACTTATACCCTACATCCATACTACTGTTTGGGGGCCTGTAGATAACTCCCAAGAGGTCTTTCTACCCTTACAATTTCTCAGCTCTATCCATACTGACTCTATATCCCATGATTCTAGGTCCCCCCTTGCAAGGGACTGAATACCATCCCTTACCAACAGGGCCACCCGACCCCGTCTGCCTGTCAGTCTGTCAGTCTGTCCTTACAATCGCACGTATAGCCTTGAATATTCATTTCCCAGGCCATGTCCACTTGAAGCCACGTCTCAGTTATCCCCACAATATCGTAGCTGCCAATTTCCAAAAGAACCTCAAACTCATCCATCTTATTTCTAATGCTTCGTACATTCATGTATAGTATTTTTAATTTGTTACTGCCCTCACCCTTCCTATCAACCCCTATTTCACTCAACCTTACGGCATGATCCCGCAAAGATGTTACTACAGTTGTTATGGGGGATTTTAACTTGCAGGTAGACTGGGAGAATCAGGATGGTATTGGACCTCAAGAAAGAGACTTTGTGGAGTGTCTCCGAGATGGATTCTTAGAACAGCTGGTGCTGGGAGAAGGCAATTCTGGATCTGGTATTGGGCAACAAACCAGAATTGATCAGGGACCTCGAAGTGAAGGAGCCATTAGGAGGTAGTGACCATAATACAATAAGCTTCAATCTGCAATTTGAAAGGGAGAGGGTACAGTCGGTAGTGACAATATTTCAGTTGAATAAAGGGAACTATGGAGCTATGAGGGAGGAGCTGGCCAAAGTTCAATGGTGCAATACCTTAGCAGGGATGACAGTGGAGGAACAATGGCAGATGTTTCTGGGTATAATGCAGAAGATACAGGATCAGTTCATTCCAAAAAGGAAGAAAGATCCTAGGAGGCATGGGTGGCCGTGGCTGACGAGGGAAGTTAATAAACATATAAAGTTAAAAGAGAAAAAGTACAACATAGCAAAGATAAGTGGGAAAATAGGGGACTGGGAAGTTTTTAAAGAACAACTGAGGATTACTAAGAAGGAAATACGCAGAGAAAAAATGAGGTACGAAGGTAAACTGGCCAAAAATATAAAGGAGGATAGTCAAAGCTTTTTTAGGTATGTGAAAGGGAAAAAAATGGTTAAGACTAAAATTGGGCCCTTGAAGACAGAAACAGGGGAATATGTTACGGGGAACAAAGAAATGGCAGAAGAGTTGAATTGGTACTTCAGATCTGTGTTCACTGGGGAAGACACAAGCAATCTTCCTGAGGTAACAGTGGCTGAAGGACCTGAACTTAAGGGAATTTATATTTGCCAGGAACTGGTGTTGGAGAGACTGTTAGGTCTGAAGGTTGATAAGTCCCTGGGCCTGATGGTCTACATCCCAGGGTACTGAAGGAGGTGGCTCTAGAAATCGTGGATGCGTTGGTGATTATTTTCCAGAGTTCAATAGATTCAGGATCAGTTCCTACGGATTGGAGGGTGGCTAATGTTGTACCATTTTTTAAGAAAGGTGGGAGAGAGAAAGCAGGAAATTATAGACCAGTTAGTCTGACCTCAGTGGTGAGAAAGATGCTGGAGTCTATTATAAAGGAAGAAATTACGACACATCTGGATATTAGTCGCAGGATATGTCAGAGTCAGCATGGATTTATGAAGGGGAAATCATGCTTGACTAATCTTCTGGAATTTTTTGAGGAAGTAACTCTGAAGATGGACGAGGGAGATCCAGTAGATGTAGTGTACCTGGACTTTCAGAAAGCTTTTGATAAAGTCCCACATAGGAGGTTAGTGAGCAAAATTAGGACGCATGGTATTGGGGACAAAGTACTAACTTGGATTGAAAATTGGTTGGCTGACAGGAAACAAAGAGTAGTGATAAACGGCTCCATTTCGGAATGGCAGGCGGTGACCAGTGGGGTACTGCAGGGATCAGTGCTGGGACCGCAGCTTTTTACAATATATATATTAATGATATAGAAGATGGTATTAATAGTAACATTAGCAAATTTGCTGATGATACAAAGCTGGGTGGCAGGGTGAAACGTGAGGAGGATGTTAGGAGATTACAGGGTGACCTGGATAGGTTAGGTGAGTGGACGGATGCATGGCAGATGCAGTTTAATGAGGATAAATGTATGGTTATCCACTTTGGTGACAAGAACAGGAAGGCAGCTTACTACCTAAATGGAATCAATTTAGGTAAAGGGGCAGTACAAAGAGATCTGGGAGTTCTTGTACACCAGTCAATGAAGGCAAGCATGCAGGTACAGCAGGTAGTTAAGAAAGCTAATAGCATGCTGGCCTTCATAACAAGAGGGATTGAGTATAGAAGCAAAGAGATTCTTCTGCAGCTGTACAGGGCCCTGGTGAGACTGCACTTGGAATATTGTGTGCAGTTCTCGTCTCCAAATTTGAGAAAAGACATTCTGGCTATTGAAGGAGTGCAGCGTAGGTTCACGAGGTCAATTTCTGGAATGGCAGGACTATCTTATGTTGAAAGATTGGAGCGACTGGGCTTGTATACCCTTGAGTTTAGAAGACTGAGAGGAGATCTGATTGAGACGTATAAGATTATTAAAGGATTGGACACTCTGGAGGCAGGAAACATGTTTCCGCTGATGGGTGAGTGCCGAACCAGAGGACACAGCTTAAAAATAAGGGGTAGGCCATTTAGGACAGAGATGAGGAGAAACTTCTTCACCCAGAGAGTGGTGGCTGGGTGGAATGCTCTGCCCCAGAAGGCAGTGGAGGCCCAGTCTCTTTAAGAAAGAGTTGGATAGAGCTCTCAAGGATAGTGGAATCAAGGGTTATGGAAATAAGGCAGGAACAAGATACTGATTGAGGATGATCAGCCATGATCATAATGAATGGTGGTGCAGGCTTGAAGGGCAGAATGGACTACTCCTGCACCTATTGTCTATTTACCTGTTTATTCCTGCTCTGTCCCACTTATCTGATCAAAAAATGCCTTTGATACTGCTACTTTAGCTTCCTTATCTGTGCCTTGTGATCTCTCCTGCTTCAGCTTGTGACTCTGCAATCTTGAGACACAATCTGGGAAGATTCCTGGATAAACATCCTGCATGTCTTCAGTTGCCTGCGTCTCCACTGGCTTTTCAATTAGAGTAGGCAGCACACCTACCTGTGAATCATCTCTATCATTTGCAAGGACAAATTATATTCCTGGAACTGAGAGTTTGTCTCGTACTCCGACCACAAATTCTTCACTCTTTTCTGGACTCTCTAGCCTCACTTTACACAATTGAGTGCTTTTTGTCTCACTATGAACTCCTGTTAGCAGTACCTTTTCTGGCAATAGTCCTGAAGGAGTACATATCTCCTCATCCTTCAGCCTCACAGACTGAGAGGATCCTCTGTCCCTTAATGTTATAACCTCTTTACCTGCTACTCCTGGCCTATATGAATAAACTTTACCTTTGCATGTATATTTTTTAAGCAAATCTATCACGTCCTCCTTAACCAACCCCTGAACATCTTGTACACTCTGAGGCAGTTGTCGAACTTTCCTTGTGCTTTTTGTCACTAGTCCAACTAAACTCCCAGGCTTGTCTGGTTTTCCGACATCTGCCTTTCTCCTAGCCCACTAACACTGTGATTTTGTGTGGCCACTTTATTACAATGAAAACACCAGAGCTTTTTACCTTCTTTGTCCCCCTCAAGGGTTTCTTTTTTACCTATGGGAAGTTATCCTTATGGTCTTCACTGAGATCTACCTTTCCCTTTCCACGTGAGGATTTCTCTTTGCCCAAGTTTCTATCCCTCATGGACTGAAGTTGATTCTGGAAGCCAAACTGAATTTTATCGACCAGCTCATAATCATCAGCCACATCAGCTGCTAACCTTGCTGTTTTAACTTTCTGCTCTTCCATATTGAGCCTACCTTCAGCCTTCATCTCCATCTTTTTATGCTGACTTCCCTTTTTAAGTGTCAGTTTCTGAAGTTCAAATACTCTCTCTTTTTCTTTCTCTTCTGCGAAAGCCATGCGTTCATTTTCTTTATCTACCGGTTTTCACTGTAACTCAAACTGTTTCATTTCTGCTGCCCTTTCCTTATTTCTCACTTCTAACTCAAGCTGCATCATTTGCAATTGCAGTTTTGACAACACTACAGATTCTGATGGTGTCTCCAGCAAGTTTAAATGCTGAGCTACTGCTGTAATTATCTCTCCTTACCTCACAGAAGAAGATAGATCCAGCCCCAGCTTGTCTGCTCATTCCAGCAGCTTGGTCTTATTCATCTTCTGTAACACTTCCAAGTTCACCTCGTCCACCTTCAGAAAATGATTGGCGATTGAAAGAGCCATTGCTGTCCCAAGTTTTGTCTACCCAGCCAAACCAACACCTGAAATAAAGACACTAGCACCTACCACTCGCTGTGTAAATCCTGGACAAGCCCCCAAGCTGTTATGGGGGCCAGACCACTCAAAACATTCTTAAGCAGGCAGCCTAGACCATAACCTTGCAATTTGTTTTGTTAAGTATGGAGTGAAAGTTACCCGGAGTAAGTTAGCTGGGTTGACTACCAGGTTTTAAAACAGACAAAAATGTATTCACAAACTTACAGAATGAAACACAAATAACAGAATATAGAATGCCCACAGAATTCAATCTATCCAAACTAGACTTATTTATGCTGTTCTGAAAAATATGTGCAACAAACCCAATAAACAAACCCCTTAAACAGAGCAAAAATGAAACAAAGGCTTACAGGTCGAAGGAGAGAGAGAATCTAGCAGCCTGTTTCCACACAGCCCACTGCTGAACTGAACTGAATAACAACAAGAATTCAGCTTCCAGGACTGATCACTCGCCTTTCATTATACAGGTCACTTCTAAAACGTAAAAGCTTTGGCCAAAAGTCTCCTCTGTACTTATAAACAAAAAGCCTCTAAGTAAACCCTTTCATCTCTGTACCAAACCAGACATTTCGGAGCCCAGAGTATTTCATGACCCCCATGAAAAAAATCAAAGTCACAGCATCTTTGAGAAAAGGAACAGCTTTTAGGAAAAAGGACCCGTTTTGTGACAAATTGGATACAAAATTGGCTTAATAGCAGGAGACAGAGGGTGCTGGTGGTTGGTTGTTTATCAGACTGGTGGCCTTGGCCCTGTGGTATTACACAAGGACCGGTCTTGAAATTATTCCAGGATTGCTTCAGCAAGTATTTATTTTTTACGTCTTAATTCTAACTTGCAATTTGGTTAGAACCAAGTTCACTCAATCTTCAAATTTGACTGTTTTGCATAAATCTCAGAATACTTTCTCAATCTCACTTCCCACTTGTCTGTTGATAACTTAAACGTTGTGCAATTTCCCTTCATAGTTCTCAGTTCAATCCACATGGATTTTGAACTCCTTTTTTTTCTACTATTGTGTTTGTATTATTCAGAACATCATTCCCTTGTTTTTATTTTTCTCTTTCTGCTAAGATGATATTTTCTTGCTATTCATTACTGCCGCACTTGTTTCTTTAACAGCAGCTTCACCCCCTCTCCCCATGCTGTTAAATCTCAATCCGAATGTTCATTCCCTCCCATTGCGTATTGGTTTATAACCACCCCCACTGCTCCATTCAGCATCCCCACATGAACACTGTCACTTATTCAGTTGAGTATTTAAGAACACGCTGCAGGTGGCTGAACACAATGGAGAATTAGAGGGGACAGAATAATGCAGGAGAGCGTAGGAGTGAATGGATTAAGGAACAATTGTTTAGTTGCCGTTTTTACTCTGGGTTAGTTAGACATACATAATAGGTATTTATTACTTAATTAGATAATTAACTGAGTACCAGCTTGGTAAAGAGAACTATTCTCTGATTAGTGCATTAGGGCAGGTGGGTGATTGAGTACATTAACATAACACTAATTAAAACTGAATGTTGAGAGATTCGTCCCTGTAAGATTTAAACTGTGAGAAACCAGTGTGGAGTAAACGAGGCCGGATGAGAATAGAATTGAACGTTAGACAGAGTTCTGTTGCAGTGATCGCAACAAGGTCAGCCAGGACCCTATGTCAAAGGCTTGGAGGAGCCTGACCCAGTGCTAAAATGCCCCAGGAGAAGCTACAAAATCAAGATGTAGCCAATGTCCTCAGACTCAGACGGGGAGGGGTGCAGTGGCTGTAATGAGGTCAGCCAGGTCGACCGCACAGAATAGGAGTTCCCTAATTGGGGCTGTTAATCTTGACCAATCAGGGAGCCCAAACTGACAGATATAAACAGGAGATTAGAAGGGCAGTGCTTGTCACTGGCCACCCGGGTGTATTCCTATCTTCCTGGTGGTGGAAATTGAATAAAGATTGGTGCACTTTGTGTCTTTCACTGTGTCTCACACCTGCACACACACACCATGGGTGCTGGGGATAAAATAAGCACTACCGCACTTAGGTGGTAGTGTGGGGGTTAAAATAAAATATAAACAAAAAAAAAATACAAAAAAAAAGCGAAAAAGAAAAAAAAGAAAAAGAAAAAAAAAGAATTAAAAAAAGGGAAGTGTCACTAAAAAAAAAAAAAAAAATAAACAGGAGATTAGAAGGGCAGTGCTTGTCACTGGCCACCCGGGTGTATTCCTATCTTCCTGGTGGTGGAAATTGAATAAAGATTGGTGCACTTTGTGTCTTTCACTGAAAAAAAGAGAAAAGAAAGAAAAAAATAAAAACAGGAGATTTTGTCTTTTACTGTGTCTCACACCTGCACACCATGGGTGCTGGGGAAAAAAATAAGCACTACCGCACTTAGGTGATAGTGTGGGGGTTAAAATTTAAAAAAAAAAAAAAAAAATCAAAGAGCTACTCTAAAATAAGCACTACCGCACTTAGGTGGTAGTAAAAAGAAAATAAATAAATAAATAAATAAAATAATTCTCTCACTAAAAAAAAAATAAACAGGAGATTCACATACACACCATGGGTGCTGGGGATAAAATAAGCACTACCGCACTTAGGTGGTAGTGTGGGGAAGAAAAAAAAATAAACAAGAGAAAAAAAAAGAAAAAAATAATAAACAGGAGATTCACATACACACCATGGGTGCTGGGGATAAAATAAGCACTACCGCACTTAGGTGGTAGTGTGGGGGTTAAAATAAAAATAAAAAAGAAAAAAAAAGAAGAAAAAAAAAGAGAAAAAAAAGAAAAGAACAGGAGTGGCACACAGAGTGGAGTGCATCATTTCTCCCTCCAATTCTATTTTGATTTAGTCCCTACCCTCCCCTTCACTGTTTTGATCACACAGCACTGTCCCTTGATGTGAAGGGCAGTGCTTGTCACTGGCCACCCGGGTGTTTTCCTATCTTCCTGGTGGTGGAAATTGAATAAAGATTTGTGCACTTTGTGTCTTTCACTGTGTCTCACACCTGCACACACACACCATGGGTGCTGGGGATAAAATAAGCACTACCGCACTTAGGTGGTAGTGTGGGGAAGAAAAAAAAAAGAAAAAAAAATAAACAAGAGAAAAAAAAATAAACAGGAGATTCACATACACACCATGGGTGCTGGGGATAAAATAAGCACTACCGCACTTAGGTGGTAGTGTGGGGGTTAAAATAAAAATAAAAAAGAAAATAAAAGAAGAAAAAAAGAGAGAAAAAAAGAAAAGAACAGGAGTGGCACACGGAGTGGAGTGCATCATTTCTCCCTCCAATTCTATTTTGATTTAGTCCCTACCCTCCCCTTCACTGTTTTGATCACACAGCACTGTCCCTTGATGTGAAGGGCAGTGCTTGTCACTGGCCACCCGGGTGTTTTCCAATCTTCCTGGTGGTGGAAATGAATAAAGATTCGTGCACTTTGTGTCTTTCACTGTGTCTCACAAAGAAAAAGAAATAAACAGGAGTCCAAAAAAATGTGAAATGATGAAGAAAGCTACTGCGGTATGTGGATATTTAATTCAGGAATTTCTGCTGAAAAATGTTTGTAAAACCTGAAAAAGGAACATAGTTGTTTTTCAAACCATGGATAACATAGCAATAATTTAGTGCTAAATTCTGTTTAGGCAAACCAAGATAAATAGGATAAAAACAAAAAGAAATAAACAGGAGTCCATGGGGAAAAAATAAGCACTACCACGGTTATGCAGTAGTGTGAAAAAAAAGTAAAAAAAAAATTAAACAGGAGATTCACATACACACCATGGGTGCTGGGGATAAAATAAGCACTACCGCACTTAGGTGGTAGTGTGGGGAAGAAGAAAAAAAAAGAAAAAAATATAAACAAGAGAAAAAAAAGAAAAAAATAAACAATAGAAAAAAAAAGAAAAAAAATAATAAACAGGAGATTCACATACACACCATGGGTGCTGGGGATAAAATAAGCACTACCGCACTTAGGTGGTAGTGTGGGGGTTAAAATAAAAATAAAAAAGAAAAAAAAGAAGAAACAAAAAGAGAAAAAAAATGAAAAGAACAGGAGTGGCACACGGAGTGGAGTGCATCATTTCTCCCTCCAATTCTATTTTGATTTCGTCCCTACCCTCCCCCTCACTGTTTTGATCACACAGCATTGCCCTTTGATGTGAAGGGCAGTGTTTATCACTGGCCACCCGGGTGTTTTCCTATCTTCCTGGTGGTGGAAATTGAATAAAGATTGGTGCACTTTGTGTCTCACTGTGTCTCACACCTGCACACACACACCATGGGTGCTGGGGATAAAATAAGCACTACCGCACTTAGGTGGTAGTGTGGGGGCTAAAAAAGGAAAATAAATAAATAAATAAATGGGACATTAGGAAAAAAAAATAAACAGGAGATTCACATACACACCATGGGTGCTGGGGATAAAATAAGCACTACCGCACTTAGGTGGTAGTGTGGGGAAGAAAAAAAAAAGAAAAAAATAAACAATAGAAAAAAAAGAAAAAATAATAATAAACAGGAGATTCACATACACACCATGGGTGCTGGGGATAAAATAAGCACTACCGCACTTAGGTGGTAGTGTGGGGGTTAAAATAAAAATAAAAAAGAAAAAAAAAGAAGAAAAAAAAAGAGAAAAAAAAAGAAAAGAACAGGAGTGGCACACGGAGTGGAGTGCATCATTTCTCCCTCCAATTCTATTTTGATTTAGTCCCTACCCTCCACCTCACTGTTTTGATCACACAGCATTGCCCTTTGATGTGAAGGGCAGTGTTTATCATTGGCAACCTGGGTGTTTTCCTATCTTCCTGGTGGTGGAAATTGAATAAAGATTGGTGCACTTTGTGTCTTCCACTGTGTGTCACACCTGCACACACACACCATGGGTGCTGGGGAAAAAAAAAATAAGCACTACCGCAGTTAGGTGGTAGTGTGGGGGTTAAAAAAGAAAGGGGAAAAAAAAACAAAAAAACAGGAGATTCACATACACACCATGGGTGCTGGGGATAAAATAAGCACTACCGCACTTAGGTGGTAGTGTGGGGGTTAAAATATAAATAAAAAAGAAAAAAAAAGAAGAAAAAAAAGAGAGAAAAAAAGAAAAGAACAGGAGTGGCACACGGAGTGGAGTGCATCATTTCTCCCTCCAATTCTATTTTGATTTAGTCCCTACCCTCCCCTTCATTGTTTTGATCACACAGCACTGTCCCTTGATGTGAAGGGCAGTGCTTGTCACTGGCCACCCGGGTGTTTTCCTATCTTCCTAGTGGTGGAAATTGAATAAAGATTGGTGCACTTTGTGTCTCTCACTGTGTCTCACACCTGCACACACACACCATGGGTGCTGGGGATAAAATAAGCACTACCGCACTTAGGTGGTAGTGTGGGGGCTAAAAAAGGAAAAAAAAATAATAAATAAATGGGACATTAGGAAAAAAAAATAAACAGGAGATTCACATACACACCATGGGTGCTGGGGATAAAATAAGCACTACCGCACTTAGGTGGTAGTGTGGGGAAGAAAAAAAAAGAAAAAAAAATAAACAATAGGAAAAAAGAAGAAAAAAAATAATAAACAGGAGATTCACATACACACCATGGGTGCTGGGGATAAAATAAGCACTACCGCACTTAGGTGGTAGTGTGGGGGTTAAAATAAAAAAAAAAGAAAAAAAGAAGAAACAAAAAGAGAAAAAAAATGAAAAGAACAGGAGTGGCACACGGAGTGGAGTGCATCATTTCTCCCTCCAATTCTATTTTGATTTAGTCCCTACCCTCCCCCTCACTGTTTTGATCACACAGCATTGCCCTTTGATGTGAAGGGCAGTGTTTATCACTGGCCACCCGGGTGTTTTCCTATCTTCCTGGTGGTGGAAATTGAATAAAGATTTGTGCACTTTGTGTCTCTCACTGTGTCTCACACCTGCACACACACACCATGGGTGCTGGGGAAAAAAAAAATAAGCACTACCGCAGTTAGGTGGTAGTGTGGGGGTTAAAAAAGAAAGGGGAAAAAAAAACAAAAAAACAGGAGATTCACATACACACCATGGGTGCTGGGGATAAAATAAGCACTACCGCACTTAGGTGGTAGTGTGGGGGTTAAAATAAAAATAAAAAAGAAAAAAAAGAAGAAAAAAAAAGAAAAAAAAAGAAAAGAACAGGAGTGGCACACGGAGTGGAGTGCATCATTTCTCCCTCCAATTCTATTTTGATTTAGTCCCTACCCTCCCCTTCACTGTTTTGATCACACAGCACTGTCCCTTGATGTGAAGGGCAGTGTTTGTCACTGGCCACCCGGGTGTTTTCCAATCTTCCTGGTGGTGGAAATTGAATAAAGATTCGTGCACTGTGTGTCTTTCACTGTGTCTCACACCTGCGCACACACACACACACACACACACACACCATGGGTGCTGGGGATAAAATAAGCACTATCGCACTTAGGTGGTAGTGTGGGGGTTAATATAAAAAAAAAGAAAAAGAAAAAACAGGAGTGTCCCCCTTCACTGTTTTGATCACAAAAAATAAAAAAAAAATAAACAGGAGATTCACATACACACCATGGGTGCTGGGGATAAAATAAGTACTACCGCACTTAGGTGGTAGTGTGGGGAAGAAAAAAAAAGAAAAAAAAATAAACAAGAGAAAAAAAAGAAAAAAAAATAATAAACAGGAGATTCACATACACACCATGGGTGCTGGGGATAAAATAAGCACTACCGCACTTAGGTGGTAGTGTGGGGGTTAAAATAAAAGAACAGCACTGTCCCTTGATGTGAAGGGCAGTGTTTGTCACTGGCCACCTGGGTGTTTTCCTATCTTCCTGGTGGTGGAAATTGAATAAAGATTCATGCACTTTGTGTCTTTCACTGTGTCTCCCACCTGCACACACACACCATGGGTGCTGGGGATAAAATAAGCACTACCGCACTTAGGAGAAAAAAAGAGAAAAAAAAAAGAAAAAAAACAAAAAAAAAGAACAGGAGTGGCACACGGAGTGGAATGCAAAAAAAAAGAAAAAAAAAAAACAGGAGATTCACATACACACCATGGGTGCTGGGGATAAAATAAGCACTACCGCACTTAGGTGGTAGTGTGGGGGTTAAAATAAAAGAACAGCACTGTCCCTTGATGTGAAGGGCAGTGTTTGTCACTGGCCACCTGGGTGTTTTCCTATCTTCCTGGTGGTGGAAATTGAATAAAGATTCATGCACTTTGTGTCTTTCACTGTGTCTCCCACCTGCACACACACACCATGGGTGCTGGGGATAAAATAAGCACTACCGCACTTAGGAGAAAAAAAGAGAAAAAAAAAAGAAAAAAAAAGAAAAAAAAAGAACAGGAGTGGCACACGGAGTGGAATGCAAAAAAAAAGAGAAAAAAAATAAACAGGAGATTCACATACACACCATGGGTGCTGGGGATAAAATAAGCACTACCGCATTTAGTTGGTAGTGTGGGGGTTAAAAGAAAAAATATTAAAAAAATAAAATAAATAAACAGGATTCTGGAGGGAGGGCAAAGAAAAAATAATAAAATAAACAGGAGATTCTTAGGTGGTAGTGTGGGGGTTAAATTAAAAAAAGAAAAAAATAAGATAAAAAAAGAAATAAACAGGAGATTCCCACTTTGTGTCTTTCACTGTATCTCACACCTGCACACACATACCATGGGTGCTGGGAAAAAAAAAATAATAAGCACTACCGCACTTAGGTGGTAGTGTGAAAAAAAAACAGGAGATTCACACACACACCATGGGTGCTGGGGATAAAATAAGCACTACCGCACTTAGGTGGTAGTGTGGGGGTTAAAGTAAAAATAAAAAAGAAAAAAAAAGAAGAAACAAAAAGAGAAAAAAAATGAAAAGAACAGGAGTGGCACACGGAGTGGAGTGCATCATTTCTCCCTCCAATTCTATTTTGATTTAGTCCCTACCCTCCCCCTCACTGTTTTGATCACACAGCATTGCCCTTTGATGTGAAGGGCAGTGTTTATCACTGGCCACCCGGGTGTTTTCCTATCTTCCTGGTGGTGGAAATTGAATAAAGATTGGTGCACTTTGTGTCTCACTGTGTCTCACACCTGCACACACACACCATGGGTGCTGGGGATAAAATAAGCACTACCGCACTTAGGTGTTGTGTGGGGGTTAAAATTAAAAAAAAAAAAAAAATCAAAGAGCTACTCTAAAATAAGCACTACCGCACTTAGGTGGTAGTAAAAAGAAAATAAATAAATAAATAAATAAAATAATTCTCTCACTAAAAAAAAATAAAATAAACAGGAGATTCACATACACACCATGGGTGCTGGGGATAAAATAAGCACTACCGCACTTAGGTGGTAGTGTGGGGAAGAAAAAAAAATAAACAAGAGAAAAAAAAAGAAAAAAATAATAAACAGGAGATTCACATACACACCATGGGTGCTGGGGATAAAATAAGCACTACCGCACTTAGGTGGTAGTGTGGGGGTTAAAATAAAAATAAAAAAGAAAAAAAAAGAAGAAGAAAAAAAGAAAAAAAAAGAAAAGAACAGGAGTGGCACACAGAGTGGAGTGCATCATTTCTCCCTCCAATTCTATTTTGATTTAGTCCCTACCCTCCCCTTCACTGTTTTGATCACACAGCACTGTCCCTTGATGTGAAGGGCAGTGCTTGTCTCTGGCCACCCGCGTGTTTTCCTATCTTCCTGGTGGTGGAAATTGAATAAAGATTTGTGCACTTTGGGTCTTTCACTGTGTCTCACACCTGCACACACACACCATGGGGGCTGGGGATAAAATAAGCACTACCGCACTTAGGTGGTAGTGTGGGGAAGAAAAAAAAAAGAAAAAAAATAAACAAGAGAAAAAAAATAATAAACAGGAGATTCACATACACACCATGGGTGCTGGGGATAAAATAAGCACTACCACACTTAGGTGGTAGTGTGGGGGTTAAAATAAAAATAAAAAAGAAAATAAAAGAAGAAAAAAAGAGAGAAAAAAAGAAAAGAACAGGAGTGGCACACGGAGTGGAGTGCATCATTTCTCCCTCCAATTCTATTTTGATTTAGTCCCTACCCTCCCCTTCACTGTTTTGATCACACAGCACTGTCCCTTGATGTGAAGGGCAGTGCTTGTCACTGGCCACCCGGGTGTTTTCCAATCTTCCTGGTGGTGGAAATTGAATAAAGATTCGTGCACTTTGTGTCTTTCACTGTGTCTCACAAAGAAAAAGAAATAAACAGGAGTCCAAAAAAATGTGAAATGATGAAGAAAGCTACTGCGGTATGTGGATATTTAATTCAGGAATTTCTGCTGAAAAATGTTTGTAAAACCTGAAAAAGGAACATAGTTGTTTTTCAAACCATGGATAACATAGCAATAATTTAGTGCTAAATTCTGTTTAGGCAAACCAAGATAAATAGGATAAAAACAAAAAGAAATAAACAGGAGTCCATGGGGAAAAAATAAGCACTACCACGGTTATGCAGTAGTGTGAAAAAAAAGTAAAAAAAAATTAAACAGGAGATTCACATACACACCATGGGTGCTGGGGATAAAATAAGCACTACCGCACTTAGGTGGTAGTGTGGGGAAGAAGAAAAAAAAAGAAAAAAAAAAACAAGAGAAAAAAAAGAAAAAATAAACAAGAGAAAAAAAAAGAAAAAAATAATAAACAGGAGATTCACATACACACCATGGGTGCTGGGGATAAAATAAGCACTACCGCACTTAGGTGGTAGTGTGGGGGTTAAAATACAAATAAAAAAGAAAAAAAAGAAGAAACAAAAAGAGAAAAAAAATGAAAAGAACAGGAGTGGCACACGGAGTGGAGTGCATCATTTCTCCCTCCAATTCTATTTTGATTTAGTCCCTACCCTCCCCCTCACTGTTTTGATCACACAGCATTGCCCTTTGATGTGAAGGGCAGTGTTTATCACTGGCCACCCGGGTGTTTTCCTATCTTCCTGGTGGTGGAAATTGAATAAAGATTGGTGCACTTTGTGTCTTCCACTGTGTCTCACACCTGCACACACACACCATGGGTGCTGGGGAAAAAAAAAATAAGCACTACCGCAGTTAGGTGGTAGTGTGGGGGTTAAAAAAGAAAGGGGAAAAAAAAACAAAAAAACAGGAGATTCACATACACACCATGGGTGCTGGGGATAAAATAAGCACTACCGCACTTAGGTGGTAGTGTGGGGGTTAAAATATAAATAAAAAAGAAAAAAAAAGAAGAAAAAAAAGAGAGAAAAAAAGAAAAGAACAGGAGTGGCACACGGAGTGGAGTACATCATTTCTCCCTCCAATTCTATTTTGATTTAATCCCTACCCTCCCCTTCACTGTTTTGATCACACAGCACTGTCCCTTGATGTGAAGGGCAGTGCTTGTCACTGGCCACCCGGGTGTTTTCCTATCTTCCTAGTGGTGGAAATTGAATAAAGATTGGTGCACTTTGTGTCTCTCACTGTGTCTCACACCTGCACACACACACCATGGGTGCTGGGGATAAAATAAGCACTACCGCACTTAGGTGGTAGTGTGGGGGCTAAAAAAGGAAAAAAAAATAATAAATAAATGGGACATTAGGAAAAAAAAATAAACAGGAGATTCACATACACACCATGGGTGCTGGGGATAAAATAAGCACTACCGCACTTAGGTGGTAGTGTGGGGGTTAAAATAAAAAAAAAAAGAAAAAAAAGAAGAAACAAAAAGAGAAAAAAAATGAAAAGAACAGGAGTGGCACACGGAGTGGAGTGCATCATTTCTCCCTCCAATTCTATTTTGATTTAGTCCCTACCCTCCCCCTCACTGTTTTGATCACACAGCATTGCCCTTTGATGTGAAGGGCAGTGTTTATCACTGGCCACCCGGGTGTTTTCCTATCTTCCTGGTGGTGGAAATTGAATAAAGATTTGTGCACTTTGTGTCTCTCACTGTGTCTCACACCCGCACACACACACCATGGGTGCTGGGGAAAAAAAAAGCACTACCGCAGTTAGGTGGTAGTGTGGGGGTTAAAAAAGAAAGGGGAAAAAAAAACAAAAAAACAGGAGATTCACATACACACCATGGGTGCTGGGGATAAAATAAGCACTACCGCACTTAGGTGGTAGTGTGGGGGTTAAAATAAAAAGAAAAAAGAAAAAAAAAGAAGAAAAAAAAAGAGAAAAAAAAGAAAAGAACAGGAGTGGCACACGGAGTGGAGTGCATCATTTCTCCCTCCAATTCTATTTTGATTTAGTCCCTACCCTCCCCTTCACTGTTTTGATCACACAGCACTGTCCCTTGATGTGAAGGGCAGTGTTTGTCACTGGCCACCCGGGTGTTTTCCAATCTTCCTGGTGGTGGAAATTGAATAAAGATTCGTGCACTGTGTGTCTTTCACTGTGTCTTACACCTGCGCACACACACACTCACACACACACACACACCATGGGTGCTGGGGATAAAATAAGCACTATCGCACTTAGGTGGTAGTGTGGGGGTTAATATAAAAAAAAAGAAAAAGAAAAAACAGGAGTGTCCCCCTTCACTGTTTTGATCACAAAAAATAAAAAAAAAATAAACAGGAGATTCACATACACACCATGGGTGCTGGGGATAAAATAAGTACTACCGCACTTAGGTGGTAGTGTGGGGAAGAAAAAAAAAGAAAAAAAAATAAACAAGAGAAAAAAAAAGAAAAAAAATAATAAACAGGAGATTCACATACACACCATGGGTGCTGGGGATAAAATAAGCACTACCGCACTTAGGTGGTAGTGTGGGGGTTAAAATAAAAGAACAGCACTGTCCCTTGATGTGAAGGGCAGTGTTTGTCACTGGCCACCTGGGTGTTTTCCTATCTTCCTGGTGGTGGAAATTGAATAAAGATTCATGCACTTTGTGTCTTTCACTGTGTCTCCCACCTGCACACACACACCATGGGTGCTGGGGATAAAATAAGCACTACCGCACTTAGGAGAAAAAAAGAGAAAAAAAAAAGAAAAAAAAGAAAAAAAAAGAACAGGAGTGGCACACGGAGTGGAATGCAAAAAAAAAGAAAAAAATAATAAACAGGAGATTCACATACACACCATGGGTGCTGGGGATAAAATAAGCACTACCGCACTTAGGTGGTAGTGTGGGGGTTAAAATAAAAGAACAGCACTGTCCCTTGATGTGAAGGGCAGTGTTTGTCACTGGCCACCTGGGTGTTTTCCTATCTTCCTGGTGGTGGAAATTGAATAAAGATTCATGCACTTTGTGTCTTTCACTGTGTCTCCCACCTGCACACACACACCATGGGTGCTGGGGATAAAATAAGCACTACCGCACTTAGGTGGTAGTGTGGGGGTTAAAATATAAATAAAAAAGAAAAAAAAGAAGAAACAAAAAGAGAAAAAAAATGAAAAGAACAGGAGTGGCACACGGAGTGGAGTGCATCATTTCTCCCTCCAATTCTATTTTGATTTAGTCCCTACCCTCCCCCTCACTGTTTTGATCACACAGCATTGCCCTTTGATGTGAAGGGCAGTGTTTATCACTGGCCACCCGGGTGTTTTCCTATCTTCCTGGTGGTGGAAATTGAATAAAGATTGGTGCACTTTGTGTCTTCCACTGTGTCTCACACCTGCACACACACACCATGGGTGCTGGGGGAAAAAAAAAAAAGCACTACCGCAGTTAGGTGGTAGTGTGGGAGTTAAAAAAGAAAGGGGAAAAAAAAACAAAAAAACAGGAGATTCACATACACACCATGGGTGCTGGGGATAAAATAAGCACTACCGCACTTAGGTGGTAGTGTGGGGAAGAAAAAAAAAGAAAAAAAAATAAACAATAGGAAAAAAAAAGAAAAAAAATAATAAACAGGAGATTCACATACACACCATGGGTGCTGGGGATAAAATAAGCACTACCGCACTTAGGTGGTAGTGTGGGGGTTAAAATATAAATAAAAAAGAAAAAAAAAGAAGAAAAAAAAGAGAAAAAAAGAAAAGAACAGGAGTGGCACACGGAGTGGAGTACATCATTTCTCCCTCCAATTCTATTTTGATTTAGTCCCTACCCTCCCCTTCACTGTTTTGATCACACAGCACTGTCCCTTGATGTGAAGGGCAGTGCTTGTCACTGGCCACCCGGGTGTTTTCCTATCTTCCTAGTGGTGGAAATTGAATAAAGATTGGTGCACTTTGTGTCTCTCACTGTGTCTCACACCTGCACACACACACCATGGGTGCTGGGGATAAAATAAGCACTACCGCACTTAGGTGGTAGTGTGGGGGCTAAAAAAGGAAAAAAAAATAATAAATAAATGGGACATTAGGAAAAAAAAATAAACAGGAGATTCACATACACACCATGGGTGCTGGGGATAAAATAAGCACTACCGCACTTAGGTGGTAGTGTGGGGAAGAAAAAAAAAAAAAAATAAATAAACAATAGGAAAAAAAAAGAAAAAAATTAATAAACAGGAGATTCACATACACACCATGGGTGCTGGGGATAAAATAAGCACTACCGCACTTAGGTGGTAGTGTGGGGGTTAAAAGAAAAAAAAAGAAAAAAAAGAAGAAACAAAAAGAGAAAAAAAAAAGAAAAGAACAGGAGTGGCACACGGAGTGGAGTGCATCATTTCTCCCTCCAATTCTATTTTGATTTAGTCCCTACCCTCCCCCTCACTGTTTTGATCACACAGCATTGCCCTTTGATGTGAAGGGCAGTGTTTATCACTGGCCACCCGGGTGTTTTCCTATCTTCCTGGTGGTGGAAATTGAATAAAGATTTGTGCACTTTGTGTCTCTCACTGTGTCTCACACCCGCACACACACACCATGGGTGCTGGGGAAAAAAAAAAAGCACTATCGCAGTTAGGTGGTAGTGTGGGGGTTAAAAAAGAAAGGGGAAAAAAAAAACAAAAAAACAGGAGATTCACATACACACCATGGGTGCTGGGGATAAAATAAGCACTACCGCACTTAGGTGGTAGTGTGGGGGTTAAAATAAAAAGAAAAAAGAAAAAAAAAGAAGAAAAAAAAAGAGAAAAAAAAGAAAAGAACAGGAGTGGCACACGGAGTGGAGTGCATCATTTCTCCCTCCAATTCTATTTTGATTTAGTCCCTACCCTCTCCTTCACTGTTTTGATCACACAGCACTGTCCCTTGATGTGAAGGGCAGTGTTTGTCACTGGCCACCCGGGTGTTTTCCAATCTTCCTGGTGGTGGAAATTGAATAAAGATTCGTGCACTGTGTGTCTTTCACTGTGTCTTACACCTGCGCACACACACACACACACACACACACACACCATGGGTGCTGGGGATAAAATAAGCACTATCGCACTTAGGTGGTAGTGTGGGGGTTAATATAAAAAAAAAGAAAAAGAAAAAACAGGAGTGTCCCCCTTCACTGTTTTGATCACAAAAAAAAAAAAAATAAACAGGAGATTCACATACACACCATGGGTGCTGGGGATAAAATAAGTACTACCGCACTTAGGTGGTAGTGTGGGGAAGAAAAAAAAAAGAAAAAAAAAATAAACAAGAGAAAAAAAAAGAAAAAAAATAATAAACAGGAGATTCACATACACACCATGGGTGCTGGGGATAAAATAAGCACTACCGCACTTAGGTGGTAGTGTGGGGGTTAAAATAAAAGAATAGCACTGTCCCTTGATGTGAAGGGCAGTGTTTGTCACTGGCCACCTGGGTGTTTTCCTATCTTCCTGGTGGTGGAAATTGAATAAAGATTCATGCACTTTGTGTCTTTCACTGTGTCTCCCACCTGCACACACACACCATGGGTGCTGGGGATAAAATAAGCACTACCGCACTTAGGAGAAAAAAAGAGAAAAAAAAAAGAAAAAAAAGAAATAAAAAGAACAGGAGTGGCACACGGAGTGGAATGCAAAAAAAAAGAAAAAAAAAATAAACAGGAGATTCACATACACACCATGGGTGCTGGGGATAAAATAAGCACTACCGCACTTAGTTGGTAGTGTGGGGGTTAAAAGAAAAAATATTTTAAAAATAAAAAAAATAAACAGGATTCTGGAGGGAGGGCAAAGAAAAAATAATAAAATAAACAGGAGATTCTTAGGTGGTAGTGTGGGGGTTAAATTAAAAAAAGAAAAAAATAAGATAAAAAAAGAAATAAACAGGAGATTCCCACTTTGTGTCTTTCACTGTATCTCACACCTGCACACACATACCATGGGTGCTGGGAAAAAAAATAATAAGCACTACCGTACTTAGGTGGTAGTGTGAAAAAAAAACAGGAGATTCACACACACACCATGGGTGCTGGGGATAAAATAAGCACTACCGCACTTAGGTGGTAGTGTGGGGGTTAAATAAAAAGAAAAAAATATATAACCAAAAAAAAACCAGGAGACCCCCTTCACTGTTTTTGATCACATAGCACTGCCCTTTTAAAAAAAAAGTAAACCGGAGATTCAGCACTGCCAAAAATTAATAAAATATATAACCATGGAAAAAAAAGAGAAAAAAAATGAATACGGGATGGTCTCTCACAGCATTGTAAGAAAAAAAAAGAAAAAAAAATAAACGGGAGATTCCCACTTTGTGTCTTTCACTGTGTCTCACACCTGCACACACAGACACCATGGGTGCTAGGGGAAAAAATAATCACTACCGCACTTAGGTGGTAGTGTGGGGGTTAAAATAACAAAAAAGAACAGGAGTGTGGAGTTAATGCCACGATTGCTGTTTGCAGATCATTAGAAAGGCTGTGCAACTTAAAGGAAGCATTGACTGCTTCATCAGGAGCAATGCCCATTCTCCATCTATTTTGTTAGTCCCCTTTTAATATCTTTGTACCTCAAATGGATCTGATGTCATTCTTCTAAAGTCTAGAGTGTAGGCCTAAATGGCTCAATCTCTTAAGACAAAGTCTTTTTTTACCGGAATTGATCTAGTGAACCTCCTCTGAACTGGAATGTGGGGAAAAAGATCATTTCTAGTTGTTATTGACTTGGAAAAAAATAAACAGGAGATTCCCACTTTGTGTCTTTCACTGTGCCTCACACCTGCACACACACACACACACACCATGGGTGCTGGGGAAAAAATAAGCACTACCGCACTTAGGTGGTAGTGTGGGGGTTAATTAAGAAAAAAAGAAAAAAAATAAAATAAACAGGGGACGCAACTCTATTTTGATTTAAAATAAACAGGAGATTCTGACTGCCTGCCCCTCTTCTGCGGTTACGTTAGAGCCCGGGTGTCCTTGGAGAAGGAGCACGCGGTGTCGACCAACACCCTGGAGTTGTTCAGGGAGAGGTGGGCGCCGCAGGGAGTGGAGTACATCATTTCTCCCTCCAACTCTATTTTGATTTAGCCCCTACCCTGCCCTTCACTGTTTTGATCACACAGCACTGCCCTTTAATGTGAAGGGCAGTGTTTGTCACTGGACACCCGGGTGTTTTCCTATCTTCCTGGTGGTGAAATTTGAATAAAGATTCGTGCACTTTGTGTCTTTCACTGTGTCTCACACGTATACACATACACCATGGGTGCTGGGGAAAAAATAAGCACTACCGCACTTAGGTGGTAGTATGGGGGTTAAATTAAAAAAAAGATAAACAAGAGATCTGCTGGGGAAAAATAAGCACTACCGTAAAAAGAAAAAAAAATAAACAGGAGATTAAATTAAATAAAGATTCGTGCACTTTGTGTCTTTCACTGTGTCTCACACGTGCACACACGCACCATGGGTGCTGGGGAAAAAAATAAGCACTATCGCAGTTAGGCGGTAGTGTGGGGGTTAAATAAATAAAAAAAAAAGAAAACAGTTTAAAAAAAAATAAACAGGAGATTGAGAGGTCTTCTCAGTTCAGGGGATTGACTCTGTGCTGGCTGGTGTTACAGTTAGTTTCTGCTTCTCTCTTTTTTGGAGGGGGTCCTGAATGGCTGAATTATTTAGCTTGGATTATTTAGTGGGCTTGGAAAACCAGGCCCACTCACAGGAACATAGTACAGGTGCAGTTAACTCACTGAATTATCTAGCCAGTTTGTTAACTGGCATTCCTTTTAGTGAGGACTGATTGTTAAACTCCTGATGGACATAATGTGTTTCAGGTGTAACTCAGTTCTCATTAGGGGGTTGTTGTTTCACTGGCTGGTTAGAGTCTGTGTTACTCTGTCCTTTTCTCAAAATGAGAAAAAAAAGTGTTAATTTTGTGGCTTAGGCCTTGGACTCTAGTTTTCTTTTGCATCTGTCTTTACTTTTTATTGGTGTTTGGACTGAGCCCTTGTGGAAGACATACATTTTACCAGAGGAGCTGTTCCTGTGGGGAGGCCTAGCCCTGGGAATAGGCCTCTGAAGATTGACCACCTGTGTGTGTGCTGGGAGGTGAGCACTTGCTGTATCCTGGAGTTTGGGTGAAGACCTTTCCTTTACGAGTGGACCAAACCCCTGTGAGTTAACTGCACCTGTACAATGTACTGTTCCTGTGAGTGTGCCTGGTTTTCCAAGGCTGGGCCAGGACTCCATGGAGACTAAACACCTGTGTGCTGTGGAGTGTGCATTTGCTGCCTTCAGGAATGGAGTCTGCCCTTGGTTGCGGACTCTGCTTTTAGCAATTTGGAGTGGACTCTATTTCTGACAATGCACATTGTACACTGGAGTGGACTTTTCCTGGAAATGGATGCCATATCTTGAAGACTGTATAGATTTGGACTGTGCAGAAAGGACTCTGTTTTTTGGTAACTAACTGTATTGTGGTGTTTCCTGGGTCTATCACCTGCACTGTCTTGTGTGTCCCTGGGTCTGGCAGGCCTTGCTCTGAGCTGGGAGGCTCATGGGTCGTCCTGAAAGCTGTCACCCTGAGAGCCGGAGGGTGGGTAGGCCACCCTGATGCCAGTCGGCCCGAGAGCAGGATGGTGGGTAGGCCGTTCTGAGCACTGTCTTCCTGAGGAAGGGGTCATCGGGACGGGCTGCCCTAGAGGTGGTTGAAAGGTGTCAGAGCAGCCGAGAGCCAGAAGGTGCGTAGGAGCAGGCTGAGATCCAGAAGGGTTGTGGGCTACCAGGGAAGGGGACGGGCTGGCCTAGAGTTGGCCAGAAGGTGTGCCAGGATAGCCCACTGCCCAGATGGTGCATTGGGGTGGGTGAGAGCCCAAGGGTATGTAGGGACAGACCGAGAGCCAGAAGGCGGGTAGCTGTCCTCAGCGCTGTGACCCCGGGCAGGTGCCGGGGTGGGCTGCCCCAGAGGTGGTCGAAAGGTGCTGAGGGTGGTTAATGAAGCCAGAGGTGGGTAGGCCGTCCTGATCGCTGTCACCCTGGACGGGTACCGGGTCGGGCTGTCCTAGGTGGTCGAAAGGTGTGTCGGGGTGGACCGAGAACCGGAAGGGGCATGGGGTGGACAGAGAGCCGGAAGGTGGGTAGGGGCGGGCTGCCTTAGAGTGGTCGGAAGGTGGGAGGGATGGGGGCTTGCTTGGTCTGTATTGTATGCACTTTTTTGTAACTGGATTGTGCTTTTATGTACAAATGTCATTGTCACTGTCTTTTATATGTGAAACTGGGATTTGAGTTTTGCCCTCATCTCCCCATAAACTGGTTGAATGGTAAGCTTGGGGGTCTGGCTTTGCTGCTCCTCTCCCTTGTAAAATTGCTGTTGTATACAGCTGTAAATGTTTACAAAAAAAATGTTAACTTTTGTAATTTGTTTAATAAAATATTATAAACAGGAGTCTTTTGACCCCCTGTCTAAGTTTTTTTTTTACCTTAAGTGGACATCAGTTTTGATTTTTTAAAAATCTTGGATACTCCTATGTTCTTCTCAAATAACTCCTCCTTTCTAATTTTTTCTCACTAATTTTCACATGTACCAAAACTCATATCCATATCACACATTTAATAATCATCATTTCATTTAAAAAAATGAGTCTTATAGTCTCCACCAACACCCTGGAGTTGTTCAGGGAGAGGTGGGCGCCACGGGAAGTGGAGTGTATTATTTCCTTGTCAAATTGTATTTTGATTTAATCCCTGCCCTCCCCTTCACAGCATTGCTCTTTGATGTGAAGGGCACTACTTGTCACTGGCTACTCGGGTGTTTCTTTTCTTCCTGGTGTGGAAACTGAATAAAGATTTGTGCACCTTGTGTCTTTCACTGTGTCCCACACCTGCGCACGCGCACGCACACACAACATGGGTGCTGGGGGAAGAATAAGCACTACCGCAGTTAGGTGGTAGTGTGGGGATTAATATTTTAAAAACAGGAGTGTCCAACATCATGACACAGAGCTGGCTCTGAGGGAGCTGGATTGGTGTGCGTGTAAGGACTCTCCTCCTTGAAGGTATCAGAGGGGAAGGGGACTGTCTCTGGACCAGCTGCCCCACATCCAGAGAGCTCTGAGAAGGAGCTCAGAGCTCACCCAACCCCCACTCCGTTACAGAAACCCCTGAGGCTTCAACACCTGCTCCTGGCCCGGGTTTGCCCGAGCCCGAGCCCAGCCACATCCTGGTACTAACCTACAGGAAACCACCGCTGCCTCACCTCCTGCAGCAACTGTGTCTCTAAGCCCCAGAGAGGGAACTGGACCCTACCCTGCTCCACCCCATCCCCCATCACCTGATAAATCAGGGGCAGGGCAGGAAGTGACATGGCTGACCCTCCCCACCCTGGCCATGCCCCCTGCCTTCCCCCAGCCAATAGTATTCTGGGAAAGGCTGGGGGACCTCGGGGCCTCATGACCACCCAGGCAAGTGGGGAGGAGAAGGCCCATAAATTCCCCCCTGTCTTTCTGGGGAAGAGGTGCTGGCCCTTGGAGGGGAGTGCTGTGCATCTTCAGGGATGAACCTATAGTGTCTCTTGCCTGTCCCACACCGTGGCCTGACCTGCTCAAACCCCCCCAGGGGCTCCAGCAGGACGTCTGCTGCGATAACTCCTCCGGCCCCTGGGGAGGATTTTAATAACCACATGGGCCATGGTGTGGGTAACAACGGTGAACTCTCTGCTGAGTCATTGAGCGGTGGAGGGGAGGAAGGTGTTATCCTCACTCCTTCCTCCCAGACTCTTTTTCTGGGGGCCATAGCCCTGGGGGAGGACCTTTTCCCTGAGGAGCTGGGCGTCCTGGTGTCGGGAGAGGAGCGGGGCCCTGAGCCTCTGCCGCCCGACGACCCGAACTCGGGGCATTCTGGGAAGGGGTGTGCCGAGGAAGGTACTGCTGGTGACCCTGGGGGTGGGGTTGCCAGGGTTTTGAGGCCAGTTGGCAGTGCCGGGCCAGCCTCCATTCTCTCGGTGGGGGAGGGGTTGGTGTCCGAGGGCGACCTCCCAGAGGAGGGTTTGGTGTCGGTGGCGGACACTGGGGATGATGCAGAGTCTGTCTCCAGTGACTTTTTCGAGTCCCAGGTGCCCCCCACCGATATCACCCTCGAGGAACTCCAGGAGTTTGTTGAGGAAACTCGGGGTCGCCGGGATAGAGCCCAACTGGCGCTCGACCGCTGGAGCTCCTTTGAAAGAGTTTACTGGTCGGCCCACGCTGCTCGCCAGGCACCTGGGTTCGACGTGAACGAGTGAAAGCGAGTCAGGAACTTCCTAGGGGCACGCCTGGGGAGGGCGAGGGACTTCTGTGCCCCACCTTCATCCACCCAGTAATGTATATAGTTTGTAACTGTACTGGTGGTGGTCGCACAATGCTTCCGACATGGAGACAACTATAGCCAGCCTCAACATCAACGGCAGCAGGGAGTCGCAGTGCAGATTCCAGACCCTCTCGGTCCTTCGGGACGGGAGGTATGTGGTGTGCTTCCTGCAGGAAACCCACACTACTCCGGGAGACAAAGCCACCTGGCTCCTGGAGTGGAAAGGTGGTGGGGGGTGTCTACATGAGTCACCTCACCCGCAGATCTGGCGGGGTGGCTATCTTGGCCCCGCATTTTCAGCCAGAGATCTTGGGGGTCAGGGAGCCTGTGCCAGGCCGTTTGCTTCACCTGACGGTTCGGCTGGAGGGCGCGGTGCTTCACTTGGTGAGCGTCTACGCTCCCCTGGCCGGGCCGAGGCAAGCGAGCTTCTTCAGAGAAGTGTCTGCTCATCTCCCGTCCATCGACGAGAACCAGTGCGTCGTCCTCGGGGGAGATTTTAACTGCATCCTCGAGGGCAGGGACCACGGCAGTGCCCGCACTGGCTGGGCGTCGGGGAAGAGGTTGGGGGACTTGGTCAAGTCCTTCGACCTGGTGGACGTCTGGCGGAATCTCCATCCTGACTCCATCGCCTTCACCTTCGTGAGGCCTGGGGTCGGAGCGTCCAGAATCGACCGACTGTACGTTTCGCGGGCGTACGCCTCCTGTTTTCCGAAGGCCTCCACGCGGCAGGTGTCGTGCACGGACCACCACCTGGTGTGGGCGGAACTCCTTCCGTTCGGCGCCAGGCTCGGCTCCGCGTACTGGCACTTTAACAACCTGCTGCTGGAGGACAAGCGGTTCCGGGACTCGTTTCGTCGTTTCTGGGCCGGCTGGAGAAGGAAGCGGGGAAGCTTCCCCTCCCTGAGGCTATGGTGGGACGTGGGCAAGGCTCACGTCCGCGTCTTCTGTCAGGAGTATGCGAGGGGGTCGACGAAGAGGCGGAAATCCAGGATCGGGGAGTTGGAGAGGGAGTTGCTCGATCTGGAGTCACGCCTCGGTCAGCCCGACGTGGACCCGGCCCTGCGCGGGGCGTACGAAGAGAAGAAGGCCGCGCTCCGGGACCTGCAGCTCGTCGGGGCTCGGGCCGCGTACGTGAGGTCGCGGATCCAGCTCCTCCAGGACCTGGACCGCGGCTCCCCCTTCTTCTACTCGCTGGAAAAAAGGCGTGGCACCCGTCAGCAGCTCCTTGTGCTGCTGGCCGACGACGGGTCCCTCGTCTCGGATCCGGAGGGCATCAGGGCCCACGTCCAAAACTATTACACGGCTCTGTTCTCTCCGGATCCGTCCAGCGAGGATGCTCACAGAGTTCTGTGGGTTAACCTGCCGCAGCTCAGCCCGGAGGACGCCGGAAGGCTCGACGCTCCCGTCACTTTAGAGGAGCTGACCAGTGCCCTCGACTGGCTCTCGAGGGGCAAAACCCCGGGGCTGGACGGGCTGACTGTGGAGTTCTTCAGGGCGTTCTGGGACGTCCTGGGGAGCGACTACGCACAGGTCCTGGGGGAGTGTCTAAATGCCGGAGAGCTGCCCCTTTCTTGGTGCAGGGAGGTCATCGTCCTGCTACCAAAGAGGAGGGACCTTTGTTCTTTGAAGAACTGGCGTCCAGTCTCCCTCCTCAGCACGGATTACAAAATCTTCACCAGGGTGTTGTCTTCTCGCCTGGCCTCCGTGCTGGCCCACATGATTCACCCGGACCAGTCCTACACAGTCCCGGGCCGGAGGATATACAACAACATCCACCTGGTCCGGGACCTGATCCATTTCTATCGACGGGCTGGTCTGCCGAGCGCCTTCCTGTCTCTCGACCAGGAGAAGGCGTTCGACAGGGTCGATCACGAGTACCTGCTCGGGACTCTTCGGGAAGTCGGGTTCGGGACGCAGTTCATTGCCCAGATCCGACTTTTGTATGACGCCGCAGAGTGTCTGGTTAAAGTTAACGGTCCCTGACGGCGCCCCTTCACTTCGGGAGAGGAATGCGTCAAGGCTGCCCCCTGTCCGGCCAGCTGTATTCCCTGTGCGTGGAGCCTTTCCTGCGCCTCTTGTGGAGGAGGTTGTCGGGGCTGGTTCTGCGCGGCACGGGCACGGGGGTGGTCCGCTCGACCTACGCCGACGACATGCTCCTCACTTTCACCGACCCGGCTGACCTGGGGAGGATGCGCGAGTGCCAGGCCGTGTACTCGGCAGCGTCTTCCACCAGGATCAACTGGGCCAAATGTTCCGGTCTACTGGTCGGTCCGTGGCAGGTGGACTCTCTGCCGGAGGAGTTACGGGGGTTCAGCTGGAGTACCACCCATCTCCTCTACCGGGGGGTCTACCTCAGCCCGGCCGAGGAATCCTGGCCGGCCAACTGGCAGGAGCTGGAGGCCAAAGTCTCGGCTCGCCTAGGCCGCTGGGCAGGACTGCTCCGAGTGCTATCTTACAGGAGTCGAGTGCTGGTCATAAACCAGCTGGTGGCCGCCATGCTGTGGTACCGGCTGGTCACTTTGGTCCCTCCTCCTGGCTTTGTCGCTGACATCCAAAGAACGTTGGTCGACTTCGTCTGGGACAAAAAGGTGCACTGGGTCGCTGCGCAGGTTCTGAGTCTCCCTATTGAGGAGGGTGGTCAGTCGGTGTGCGTCCGCACCCAGGTCGCGACCTTCCGCCTTCAGACCTTGCGGCGATACCTTTACGTCGAGCCTCCTCCTAGGTGGTGCGCCCTGGCGACGTATTTTTTCCGCCAGGTGCGTAACCTCAACTACGACACGCAGCTCCTGTTCGTTGACCGTGACGGTTTGGAGGTCGCCCTCAAGACGCTGCCTGTCTTTTACCAGGACCTGATCACTATCTGGAACATGGTCGAATCGCGTCGCGCCTACCCTCCGGCTGGAGTAGCGGCTGTCGTCAGGGAGCCGTTGCTCAGGAATCCGCACCTCCGTACTCGCGGGTTCGAGTGGCTGTCGGAGGGGAGGGCCGCGGCGGCGAGGGTGACCAGGGTCGGGGACGTGCTGGGTGCCGGGGGCCTGGGCTGGACGCTACCGCAGGACATAGCGAGCAGGGCAGCCGTAGACGTCCGGTACGTGGCCACCGCCATCCGACGCCTTAAAACGGCGGTGCTCGGACCCGACGTAGTGCACCAGTTGGAGGACGCTCAGGTGTGCGATGGGATCCCGTCCGCGCTCACCCCAGCCCGGACGGAATTTCACATTGGCCCCAAGGTTCCGTACTTCCCGCGGGAGCCTGTGCCCCACAACCTGAGCCGCCTCCGAAATTTTAATTTTGTTCCTTTTAAGGACGTAAAAAGGCGGGCCTTGTATCGACTGCTGCTGCACACCGTCCACCTCTTCTCCCTCATCCACCGTCCGGACACGCCTTGGCGTGCCCATTTGCCACCGGGCGGTGGGGAACCCCAGTGGAGGGCTCTCTACGCGGGACTCCTCCCCCTTTCTCTCGGGGATCTGGGGTGGAGGGTGCTGCACGCAGCGGTCCCCTGTAACTGCAAATTGCGGTGGTTCATGGACTCCCAGCCCAACTGCTTGTTCTGTGGAGTCCGTGGACCACGTGTATATTGGGTGTGGGCGTTTGCACTCCCTTTTTGATTTTCTTAAAAACCACCTCCTCTGCTTTTGGTTGCACTTCAGTCCCACGCTCCTGATCTTCGGTAACCCGGTACAGAGGAGGGAGGGCAGGTCTGAAGACCTCCTCGTGGGTCTGCTCCTGGGCCTGGCCAAACTGGCCATCAACAGGTCGAGGCAGCGGGCCGTGGAAGGGGTCGTTAGGGCCGACTGCCTGCCCCTCTTCCGCGGTTACGTTAGAGCCTGGGTGTCTCTCAAAAAGGAGCACGTGGTTGTTCAGGGAGAGGTGGGTGCCGCAGGGAGTGGAGTGCATTATTTCCCCCTCCAACTCTATTTTGATTAAGTCCCTACCCTCCCCTTCACTGTTTGATCACACAACATTGCCCTTTGTGAAGGGCAGTGCTTGTCACTGGCCACTTGGCTGTTTTCTTTCTTCCTGGTGGTGGAAACTGAATAAAGATTTGTGCACCTCGTGTCTTTCACTGTGTCCCACACCTGCACGAAAAGAAAAGAGAAAAAAAAAACAGGAGTGTAGAATAGGAGGAAATAAAGAAAAATAACTGTTTCTGTAAATGGAGCAGGCCTATGCAAAGGTGAATGACCATCAACACGCTTCACTAAACATTAGCTATACAGGGGGAATGGTAAGAGAGGACATTTTTTTTTGTGGAATCTTTCAGACCCAGGTTTAGGTTCCATATAATCAGGCATCATGATGACATATACTCAGTTACTACTGTTAGAGTAAAGGAATATTTAGCCAATGTAACACCTTTATTTGAAATGTGAAGGAGACTAAAAGAAGTCCAGTTATCTTAACACCGATTAATGGGAATGTGTTATCAAGGATGTGATAGCAGAGCATTTTAAAATGCATTATATGATTGAGCAAAGTCAGAACGGCTTAACAAATGGACATCATACCTGACAAATTTCTATGAAATCTTGGAGAAGGTACTAAGCAGGAAGGATAATGAGGAAACTGTGTACGTAATATATTTGGATTTCCAGAAAGTATTTGATAATTCTGGATAATCCAAGATTGAGGACAGGAAAAATTTCTGGCTGCAACAGCTTTTTGAGGTATTTTAGGTGTTGGAGGTGATTTCTTTGAATTCCAGGAACAGCCTGTTTTATACGCTGTTGCACTTTCAAAAGGGAGAAGAACAGACAAAGGAAGCAGATGGTGAGGTCAGTGTAGGAGAGAGAGAGAGAGAGAGAGAGAGAAACCCACATTGCTAACTGACAGAGTTAGCAGTTATTGCCTTTGGTGTTTAATTAATGTATCGCTGGACATCGAGTGCATCTGGGAAAATTAAAGAACAGTGAAATTCACAACTGATCTTGGAGGAACCTATTTGGGAGTGGTCACAACACCGAAGCAGTTAAGCGGATTTTAAGCATGACCTTAAAATAAGTCTGCAGTAGAGTAGAGTGGGCTCTTTCTTGATTAATGTCTTATTCAGCTATGTCTCTTGATTAAACTTAAAACGTAAGCCAAAAGTATTAATTTAACCTGGAGCAATGTTTTGTAGAGGAACAAGACAGTGCTATTTTCTGGGGTCTGTAGATTGAAAGAAGCAAAAATGTCCCTTAGTAGAGTAATATGCTCTTCTTGTTGGAAGTGGGAATTTCGGGAGAGGTTACGTGTTACTGAGGATTATATCTGCAATAAATGCCTTTGGTTGCGAATCCTATCAGATCGAATGGATTGGTTGGAGAAGCAATTAAAGGCAATGAGAAATTTACCAGAGTAAGGGGATGTGATGGATAGCAGTTATAGGAAGCGGGGGGAATGTCTCAGATACAGTCACATAGATGGGTTAACTCCAGGAAAGATAAGAGAGGTAGGCAGGTAATGCAGGATTCTTCTGTGGCTATCCCCATTTCAAAAAAGTATGCTGTTTTGAAAAATGTAGGAGGTGATGGATTCTCAGGGAAATGTAGCACGAATAGCCAAGTTTCTAGTATACAGACTAGCTCTAATGTAATGAGAGTTACACTGGGTTCCAAGAGATCAATTGTGTCAGAGGACTCTCTAGTCTGAGATACAGACAGACATTCCTGTGGCCAGCAGTGAAAAATCAGAATGGTGTGTTCCTTCCCTGATGCCAGGATCAAGGATGTCTCAGAGAGGGTGCAGAATGTTCTCAAGGGGGAGAGGGACCAGTAGGAAGTCATTGTCCACATTGGAACCAATGACATAGGAAGGGATAAGGTTGAGATTCTGAAGGGAGATTACAGAGAGTTAGGCAGGAATTTAAAAAGGAGAATTCTTGAGAGTAGTCATATGTGGATTACTCCCGGTGCTATGAGCTAGTGAGGGCAGGAATAGGAGGATCGAGCAGATGAATGTATGGCTGAGGAGCTGGTGTATGGGAGAAGGATTCACATTTTTGAATCATTGGAAGCTGGGGTAGAAAAAGCAAATGTCAGGTATTGACAGGATAGATCGAGTGAATCCTTAGAAGAGTATAAAGGCAGTAGGAGTATACTTAATAGAGAAATCAGGAGGGTAAAAAGGGGACATGAGATAGCTTTGGCAAATAGAGTTAAGGAGAATCCAAAGGGTTTTTTCAAATACATTAAGGACAAAAGGGTTACAGGGAGAGAATAGGGCCCCTCAAAGATCAGCAAGGCGGCCTTTGTGTGGAGCCGCAGGAGATGAGGCAGATACTAAACGAGTATTTTGTATTAGTGTTTACTGTGGAAAAGGACATGTAAGATATAGAATGTATGGAAATAGATGGTGACATCTTGAAAAATGTCCATATTACACAGGGGAAAGTGCTGGTTGTCTTGAAGTGCAAAAAAGTGGATAAATCCCCAGGACCTGATCTGGTGTACCCTAGAACTCGGTCAGAAGCTAGGGAAGTGATTGCTGGGCCTCTTACTGAGATATTTGTATCATTGATAGTCACAGGTGAGGTGCCGGAAGACTGGAGGTTGGCAAACCTGGTGCTATTATTTAAGATAGGTGGTAAGGCCAAGCCAGGGAACTATAGACCAGTGAGCCTGACGTTGTTGTTGGGCAAGTTGTTGGAGAGAATCCTGAGAGACAGGATGTACATGTATTTGGAAAGGCAAGGACTGATTAGGGATAGTCAACATAGTTTTACGCATAGGAAATCATGTCTCACAAACTTGATTGAGATTTTGAGGAAGTAACAAAGAGGATTGATGAGGCAGAGCGGCAGATGTGATCTATATGGACTTCAGTAAGGTTCCCCATGGGAGACTGGTTAGCAAGGTTAGATCTCATGGAATACAGGGAGAAGTCACCATTTGCATATAGAACTGGCTCAAACGTAGAAGACAGAGGGTGGTGGAGGGTTGTTTTTCAGACTGGAGGCCTGTGACCAGTGAAGTGTCACAAGAATCGGTGCTGGGTCCACTATTTTTCATCGTTTATACAAATGATTTGAATGAGGTATAGTTAGCAAGTTTGCTGATGACACCAAAATTGGAGGTGTAGTGGAAAGCGAAGTAGGTTACCTCAGATTACAACTCAGATGGGCCAATGGGCTGAGAAGTGGCAGATGGAGTTTAATTTAGATAAATGCGAGGTGCTGCATTTTGGGAAAGCAAATCTTAGCAGGATTTATACACTTAATGGTAAGGTCCTAGGAAGTGTTGCTGAAGAAAGAGATCTTGGAGTGCAGGTTCATAGCTCCTTGAAAGTGGAGTCGCAGGTAGATAGGATGCTGAAGAAGGTGTTTGGTATACTTTCCTTTATACCAATTGACTACAGTAGTTGAGAGGTCATGTTGCGGCTGTACAGGACATTGGTTAGGCAACTTTTGGAAATGGCATGCAATTCTGGTCTCCTTCCTATTGGAAAGATTTTGTGAAACTTGAAATGGTTCAGAAAAGGTTTACAAGGATGTTGCCAGGTTTGGAGGATTTGAGTTCTCGGGAGAGGTTGAATAAGTTCAGGCTGTTTTTCCTGGAATGTTGGAGGCTGAGGGGTGATCTTATAGAGGTTTATAAAATCATGAGGAGCATGGATAAGATAAATAGACAAAATCTTTTCCCCAGGGTGGGGGAGTCCAGAACTGGAGGGGATAGGTTTAGAGTGAGAGGGTAAAGATATAACAGAGATTCAAGGGGCAACTTTTTCAGGCAGAGGGTGGTACGTGTATGGAATGAGCTGCCAGAGGAAGTGGTGGAGGCTGGTACAATTGCAACATTTAAAAGGCATTTGGATGGGTATATGAATAGGAAGGGTTTGGAGCGATATAGGCTGGGTGCTGGCAGGTGGGACTAGATTGGGTTGGGATATCTGGTCAGTATGGACAAGTTGGACCGAAGGGTCTGTTTCCATGCTGTACATCTCTCTGACTCTATGACTCTATGATAAGGCATCACATGCTAGACTTCTTAAAAAGAGCCCATGGCGTTTGGGTAAACATTTTACCATGGGTAAAGGATTGGTTAACTAATTGACAGCAGAGAGCTGGGTTCAGCGAATATTTTCAGGATGACAATGTGTAACTAATGGAATGGTATAGGGATCAGTGCTGGAATCACAATTATATACAATGCTACAATACTGACTTAAAAGTAATTGGGAAACCAAGTGATAGGGATAACACAAAGAATCTGCAGAGAGATTGAGACAAGGTAAGTGAGTGGGCAAAATCTCGGCTGACAGAATCTAATGTAGAAATTTGTGAGCTTCTGCAGTTTGACAGGAAGAATAGAGGAGCTGAATGTGGTTTAAATTGGGAAAGACTGCAGAAAGCCAAAGCACAGAGGGGTTTCAGTGTATTTGCGTGTAGAAAACAAAAAAGCAACTTTACACATTCAGCATATGATAGTGAAAGAAACTGGAATGTTTTCCTTTATTTAAAAGGGAATAGATTATAGAACTGCACAAGGCACTAATCAAATCACAGCTGGAATACGGTGAACAATTTTGGGCTCCTTTTGTAAGAAAAGGGGACAATGTAGATAGATTGGCGACTTGGACAGAGAAATAGCAGATGGAGTTTACTACAGAAACGTGTGTGGTGATGCACTTTGGAAGATCATATTTAGGTGTGAATTAGACTGTAAATAGCAGAACATTAACATGCAGACAGAACTGGGCATGCAGGTCCACAGTTCCCTCAAAGCAGCAACACAGGTGGTCAAGGTGTTCAACAAGACATAAGGCATGCTTGCTTTAATTGGTCAGGGCATGGAGTACAAGAGTTGGCAAACCAGTTGCAACTATAATAAAACCCTTGTTAGGCTGTATTTGGAGTATTGTGTGCAGTTTTGGTCACCACACTACCAGAAGGACGTGGAAGCTTTGGAGATTGTGCAGAGAAGATTCACCAGGATGCTGCCTGGTCTCCAAGGCATTGGCCAATGGGGAAAGGTTAAAAAGACTAGGATTGTTGTCACTGGAAAGATGGGACTGACAGGAGATCTGTTAGAGGTCTACAAGATTATGAGAGGCATAGATAGTTTGGACAGTCAGGGCTTTTCCCAGGGTTGAAGTTTCAATTACAAGGAGGCACAGGTTCAAGGTGAGGGGGAAAAGTGTAAAGGAGACAAGCAAAGGAAGTTTTTCATGTAGATAATGGTAGGAGCCTGGAACGCACGGCCAGAATAGATGGTGGAAGCAGGCACGTTGGTGACATTTAAGAGGCATCTAGATGGTTCCATGAATTGGGAGGGAATAGTGGGATATGGAACAAATAGGGGCAGATTTGTTTTCTAGTTTAGTTAGGGTATGATGATTAACACAGACTTGGAAGGCTGAAGGGCCTCTTCCTGTGCTGCACTTCTCATTTATTCTTTTATTTTGTTATTTTGAAAGTTGCACTGGCATTGGATTAGAGGCAGTCCACAGAAGGTTCATTCAGTTGATGCCAGTTGTAGAAGGACTATCTTGTGAGGAGAGTTTAGAAAAGAATGAGAGGCAGCCATATTCAAAGGTATAAGAAAGGTATAGGGGTTTTGACGGGGTAGATGTAGAAAGGATTTTTCCCTTTATGGGAGAGATGAGGAATAGCAGGCATAATCTCAGAGTAAAGATTAACCTATTTAGGACAGAGATGAGGAGGAATTTCTTGTCTCAGAGGTTAGTGAGTCTGTTAATTCCTTATCACGGTGGGCCTTTTATGTTGGGTCATTGAATATATTGAAAGCTGTAATAGACAGATTTTTAACCAGTAAAGGAATCATGGGTTATGGGGACAAATCAAGGAAGTGGAGTTGAGGATGATCAGATCAGCGCTGATCTCACTGAATGACACAACAGACTCTATGGGCTGAATGGCTTGTTTGTGATCTAAGGTTTTATGGTTTAACCCTTTATACCACAAATTTTGGCCAACTCTTCATTGATTTGAAAACCACCCACAAGACTTTGAATACCCCTCTATCTCTCTGATCAATCTCAATGTGAACCTCAGTTCCACAACCTCTTTCATAAGTCCCTTGCATTCCTTCAAGCTGGACAAGGGAAGAAATGTGTGATTCAGACACTATCATCATTTATTCATAGCATGGAACAGAACATTTAAACCACAGAGAAAAACAATTAAATCACAAAAATGATAGTTGAATTGCTAAAATGGACCAAACATCCCTTCATTTTCTGATCAATGGAAAAATGAGACAAAGAGAATTTAAAACCCAATTTTTTTTTCAGGTGGATGGTGTTGGGGGTGGTGGAGGTGTTAGGTTTAGATGTGTGGCATGAATTTGTAGAATTAATCGTTCTCCTTCCATTCTTGTTTCCTCTTTTCATTTCCTGTGGAGTTGAAGTTGAAAGATAGCCTCTCTTAAATTATATGTCTGTGTCCAATTGAGCTATTAAAATAAATACTTGCTTTCACATGTCACAAGCTTTTATTTCATTTTTGGTTGTTCTCTTCAGAGCTGTGAATCATTTTTTGCTCATTTTCAATGGCAGTATGCATGAGTCAGTTAATTCATTACTTTAAAATACAATTATGATTTAATTGCATGCAGCAATTATAATGCGCCCAAGGGAAAGTGGGAGCTGGGAGCATGGGGTGGGTTGTCATTTGTTTACACAGAGGGATGTTGGGTTTAGACCTCACTATGCTACCGCCTCGGTCCTGGTCAGGAAGCTCACGGTACTGTGGTACCTGAGATTATTGGTTGTACACTAACAAGTACATCAGTGACATCAGATAACGACATGGAATTGGAATAGAATGTGCCAAGCGCTAGCGATGGTCCTTTTAGGGTTCTCCTGTGCATTGTGTGAACAGTAACTGAAGGTCTTTCATTGTAATGAACATGGCTGAAGATTCTCTTCTTTGAGGAGAAAGTGAGGTCTGCAGATGCTGGAGATCAGAGATGGAAATGTGTTGCTGGAAAAGCGCAGCAGGTCAGGCAGCATCTAGGGAACAGGAGAATCGACGTTTCGGGCATTAGCCCTTCTTCAGGAATGAGGGAAGTTGAGGGACCAACTTCCCTCATTCCTGAAGAAGGGCTAATGCCCGAAACGTCGATTCTCCTGTTCCTAGATGCTGCCTGACCTGCTGCGCTTTTCCAGCAACACATTTTCATATCTGAAGATTCTCTTCTGTCAAGAAAACAAATGCCAATCCTTACATTGCAACAAATGGCTTTCTAACCCTTCAGATCTCTACCCAATTCTTGCTCATCTGTGGCCAGGGTCTCTCACTGGTCCTGGGTCCCCAATGGAGACATTGGTGGCAATGACCTCCATTTCTTTGTAGTAACACAGGAATTAGGAGCAGTAATAAGCTATTTGACCTTCAATTGCTCCACCATTCAATATAATCACGGCTGATTCTCTATCTTAATGCCAAATTCTCATTTTCTCTCCATTTCTCTTGATGCACCCTTGCACCATCAGCCTGAGTCACTGGTTTGCCCAGCAGCAGGCCTTCACTGGGAATGACAACAGAAATCCTGAGAAGCTGTCACTTAATCACAAGGAGATAGTGAGGACTGCAGACGCTGGAGAGTCAGAGTCAATAGAGTGTGGCGCTGGAAAAAGCACAGTAGGTCAGGCAGCATCTGAGGAGGAGAGTGAACGTTTCGAGCAGGACCCTTCATCAAGACTTCATCAGAATCTGCAGCCATAACTTCATCAGGATTATGACCAAAACATTGACTCTCCTGCTCCTCGGATGCTGCCTGACCTGCTGTGCCTTTTCCAGCACCACATTTTATTGACAAGTAGCCATAAACCCAGCAGCTGCTCAATACAGGCAGCACGAAGGAAGTCACTCATACACTTTGGTGTGAAAAACTGAAAGGTACTGTAGCATTTAAATGGCAAGAAATCAGGGAGCGTGGATGTACATATATTTTATTAAACAAATTACAAAAACAGTTTACAACAAACAGTTACATTTACAGCTGCATACAAGAGACAGCAATTTTACAAGGGAGAGGAGCAGCAAAGCCAGGCCCCAAACCCTACCATTCAAACAGTTTACAGGGACAGAAGGACAAACCTCAAATCCCAGTTTCGCAAAGATATAAAGAGACAACAGCAATGACAATTGTACATTACACAGTACTGTTACATACAAAAGTGCAGACAATACAGACCCAGCAAGCCCCTGCCCCTCCCACCTAGCGTGGATGTACAAAGGGTCTGAGTGTCCTTGTATATTTATATTTTATTAAACAAATTACAAACAAACAGTTTACAAAAAACATTTACAGCTGTACATAAGAGACAGCAATGTTACAAGGGAGAGGAGCAGCAAAGCTAGGCCCCAAACCCTACCATTCAACCATTTTACAGGGAGATGAGGACAAACCTCAAATCCCAGTTCCACTTATGGCAAGACAGTGACAATGACATTTGTACATTAGACAATACTGTTACATACAAAAGTGTAGACAATACAGACCCAGCAAGCCCCCGCCCCTCCCACCTAGCGTGGATGTACAAAGGGTCTGAGTGTCCTTGTATTTTTTTTTTTTCTTTTTTTCTGAGGAGCAGCAAAGCTAGGCCCCAAACCCTACCATTCAACCATTTTACAGGGAGATGAGGACAAACCTCAAATCCCAGTTCCACTTATGGCAAGACAGTGACAATGACATTTGCACATTAGACAATACTGTTACATACAAAGTGCAGACAATACAGACCCAGCAAGCCCCCGCCCCTCCCACCTAGCGTGGATGTACAAAGGGTCTGAGTGTCCTTGTATACCAATCAATGAAATTAAGCTGATAGGTGAGCAAGCAATCAGGAAGGCAAATGGTTGATTGACCTTCATTACAAGATGATCTGAGTTCAGAAGTAGGGATGTCATCCAGCAGTTATACAGGGGCTTGGTGAGACTCCACCTGGAGTATTATGTGGAGTTCCAGTCTCACTTAGGTTATGAAGGGAGTGCAGCAGAGGTTCACATGGCTGATACTGAGGATGGCAGGACTGACCTATGGGGAGAGACTGGTTCAACTGGACTTGTGATTTTTAGAGTTGAGAAGGATGAAAGGGACTGGATTGAAATGTATTAAATTCTAACAACACACAGATAGACTAGCTGCAGGGAGGATCTTTCCCCTGGTTAGGGAGTCTAGTATCAGAAACATAGTCTCAGATATGGGGTAGGCCATTTAGAATGCAGATGAGGAAACATTTCTTCAGTCAAAAGGTAGTTAATGCAAGGAATTATTTACCACAGAAGACTGTGGGCCAACTCACTGCATATATTCAGAAAAGAGATCAATAATCTTTTAGACCATTTTGGAAGGGTCAAAAAGGAAGATACAGAGTGTTTCATCTGTTCTCCAATCAATATGTGAAACTGTTGTTGTCTGTTTAAATTCCACTCACTGGACCGCCCTCATTGTTCCCTGTCACACCTGTTATAAATAACAAAATGTAGTGGATTTGGGGTCATCTTGCTGGGCTGGTAAACAGAGCTCGCAATAATGTCTGATGATGTAGATCTGAATCCCATCATGCATTTCAGTTCAATTAATAATGATGTAATTTCAAAAAATTGTCATTGTGCTGGTAGTTATATAACTAGAATTGATAGTTGTAAAGTCCCTTTTGTTTGACTAATATCTGTTATGGAAGCAAATCCCTTTACACTCCCCCCACTAGCCTAACCTAATTGTAACCCTAATTGCACAGCAATGTGTCTGACTATCTGCCCTCTGAAATTGTTTAGCAGTTCAAGGAGCAAATAGGGATGTGTAATAAATACTAACCTTGACAAATAGAGTTGTTTCTTCCGTACCCAGAAGTGTCATTAAGCACAACTGAGCAACCTTCCCAACACCAAAATCACCATGTCTTTTTTTGTTTAAAACTAGTAACCACCACCAGTAAAACATCCATGTGGGCAATTGAATATTTACAAGCAAAACCCACTATGGGCAATACAAATTGTCAAAGATGAGGTGTACAAATATATTATTGTTAAATCAGAATGCTGTATTCAGCATCACCTGGAGTTCTTGTCATTCTGTTAAAGATTACATGAATTACATGTGGTCAGATAAGTGCTCAGGTGAGTGGCCAGGTGAGTATTGAGGTCAATGCTGAGGTGAGTGGTGAGGCAAGTGCCCAGGTGAGTGGACAATGGGTGCAGACACCTACTGGATTCTGCTTTCAGCCAGTTGCACCCCTAAGTTGAACAACATTTCTCTTTAGATCTATTCTGTTTTTGAAACAAAAAGTTTCATTTTTAAATAATTGCCTGTCCTTTTGTTCAATAATAAAATAAATTTTCAATCTTCCTGACAATATTGAGAAAATCAGGGAGGAGGCATAATAAATAATTGTGCTGAAAATCTGTGGAAGGCTTTCAGGCTTTGAAGTGTCTGGAGATTTTGCAGGCATGCCAGTGTTTTTATTCAGCAGAGACTTCTGTCTGTAAAGTAATCAGCAGCAACAGTACAAGACAGAAACTCAGCAAAACATTCAATGATTCATTATTTTAAGAATGACCTCTGCCTGATTTGGGTCATTCTGTCACAGGTGAAATTATTCATGGCCAGGAGGGAATGTCTAATATGTGTCTCTGTGATACAGGAAAACACTGATTAGGGTCACATCACCTGCGATCAATCATCACACCACACTTCACTTTTAAACTGGTTTAACCACATTCAAGTAATTGAAGTTACATTAGAATCAGGCTCTCTAAGAATGCACTTATGTCAGAGATTGAGGTAATTAGCTTTATGATGCTAACTTAGCCTTTACATTGGAAGGAAATGATGTCCTCGGCCTTGACCTCTCCAAATTTGAAATTAATTTCCAGATTCCAACTCAGTTGCATTAGTTTATTCGCTAAGACCAGAGGCAAGGGAATAGCTGTAGGCCATTCAGCCCATTGAGGCTGATCTGATATTCCATATCTATATATTCCTGCCTTTTCCTCGTAACCTGGGATTCCCTTACTGATTAAAAATCTGTCTATTTCAGCCTTGAATATAGCTACTGACTCAACCTCAACAGCTCCTTGAGGTAAAGAATTCCACAGATTCACTCCCATTCCACAAATTCCTCCTCTTTCTGTCTTAAATGTGTGACACCTTATTTTGAAATCATGCCCTTAGGTCCTAGACTCTCCCACAAGGGGAAACAATCTTTCTGCATTTATCCTGCCAAGGCTCTGAAGAATCTCATATGTTTCAATAAAATCATCTCTCATTGTTCTACATTACAGTTAAAATCCCATCCAGTACCACCAACAACTTTCTTTCTGTAATCTGTGTCCAGGAGGAATCCCAGTCTTGTTCAGTAAATGTATGCTATGTCCTCACATAGACCATAATCTGCCAAAACACAGACACACACACACACTCTCACAATTGCATTCACAGATGCACTCTCTCACACACACACACACAAAATTACATTCTCAAACACAAGCATCCACAAACATAAACAGATTAGTACACTATACAACACACTGCAGTGTGTACCAACTATAAGATGTCTTCTATCTACTTAGCAAGGAGTCTTCCAGATTACTTTCCAAATGTCTGACCTTTACTAGCTGGAAAGGTTGGGGCAGCATTTGGGGATGGGAGGACCACCTCTTGTGAACTGCCCCTAAAGTCCGTTACATTGTAATTTTTGGAAATCAGGATGTCACATTGTAACTGTACAGGACATTGGAAAGACCAAATTTGAAATAAAGAATATAACACACAGAACATTACAGCGCAGTACAGACCCTTCGGCCCTCGGTGTTGCGCCGGCCTATGGAATCAATGTGAAGTCCATCTATCCTACACTATTCCATTTTTGTCCATGTGCCTATCCAATGAACATTTAAATACCCTTAAAGTTGGTGAGTCCACTACTATTGCCAGCAGTGCATTCCACGCCTCTACCTCTGACAGCTGTCCTATATCTATCACCCCTCAATTTAAAGCTATGTCCCTTCGTGCTAGCCATCACCATCTGAGGTAAAAAGCTCTCACTGTCCATCCTATCTAATTATCTGATTATCTTGTATGTCTCGATTAAGTCACTCTCAACCTTCTCTCTAACAAAAACAGCTTCAAGTTCCTCCTCATAAGAACTTCCCTCCATACCAGGAAACATCCTAGTAAATTTCCTCTGAACCCTTTCCAAAGTTTCCACATCCTTCCTATAATGCAGTCATCAGAACTGTACACAATTCTCCAACTGCGGCCACACCAGAGTTTTGTACAGCTGCAGTAATGACCACGTGGCTCTGAAACACAATCCCTCTACCAATAAAAGCTAACACACCGTATGCCTTCTTAACAACCATATCAACCTGGTGGCAACTTTCAGGAATCTATGTACATGGACAATGAGATCTCTCTGCTCATTGACACTACCAAGAATCTCACCATTAGCCCATACTCTGTATTCCTGTTGTTCCTTCCAAAGAGAATCACCTCACACTTTTCCACATAAACTCCATTTGCCACCTCTTAGCCCAGCTCTGCAGCTTATTTATCTTCCCCTGTAACCTACAACATCCTTCAGCACTGTCCATAACTCTACTGGCCTTAGTGTCATCTGCAAATTTACTAACCCATCCTTCTGTGCCCTCATCCAGGTCATTTATAAAAATGACAAACAACAGTGGACCCAAAACAGATCCTTGTCTTCTTTCAGCTAGCCAATTTCTGATCCGAACCGCTAAATCACCATCAATCCCATGCCTCTGTATTTTGTGGCAATAGCCTACTGTGGGGAACCTTATCAAACACCTTACTGAAATCTATATAGCGCACACCAACCACTTTACCCTCATCCACCTGTTTGGTCACCATCTCAAAGAACTCAATAAGATTTGTGAGGCACGACCTACCCTTCACAAAACTGTGATGACTGTTCCTAATCAACTTATTCCTCTCTAGATGATTGTAAATCCTATCTCTTATAACCCTTTCCAACACTTTACCCATGACCAAAGTAAGGCTCACTGGTCTATAATTACCAGGGTTGTCTCTACTCTCCTTCTTGAATAAGGGGACATTTGTTATCCTCCAGTCTTCTGGTACTATTCCTGTAGACAATGACGACATAAAGATCAAAGCCAAAGGCTCAGGTATCTCCTCCCTGGCTTCCCAGAGAATCCTAGAATAACTCCTATTCAGCCCAGGGGACTTCTCTATTTTCACACTTTCCAGAATTGCTAACACCTCTTCCTTGTGAACCTCAATTCCATCTAGTCTCATAGCCTGTATCCCAATATTGTCCTCAAAGACACATTGTCTTTTTCCATTGTGAATACTGATGAAAAATATTTATTTAGCACTTCCCTTATCTCCTCAGACTCCATGCACATCTTCCCACTATTATCCTTGATTAGCCCTAATCTTTCTCCAGTCATTCTTTTATTCCTGATATACCTACAGAAAGCTTTAGGATTTTCCTTGCTCCGATCTGCCAATGACTTCTCATGTCCCCTCCTGGCTCTTCTTATCTCTCTCTTTAGGTCTTTCCTGGCTAACTTGTAACTCTCAAGCGCCCTAACTGAGCCTTCACATCTTATCCAAACATAAGCCTTCTTCTTCCTCTTGACAAGAGATTAAACTTCTTTAGTCAACCACGGCTGCCTCACTCGACCACTTCCTCCCTGCCTATTTATTAAAGACATACAGTAGCTGTTTCTTGAACAAGCTCCACATTTCGATTGTGCCCATCTCCTGCAGTTTCCTTTCCCAACCTGTGCATCCTAAATCTTGCCGAATAGCATCATAATTGCCTTTCCCCCAGCTATAACTCTTGCCCTGCAGTCTTTCCATTGTTAAAGTAAACATAACTGAATTTGATCACTCTCACCAAAGTGCTCACCTACCTCCAAATCTAACACCTGGCCAGGTTCATTACCCAGTACCAAATCTAATGTGGCCTTGCCCCTTGTTGGCCTGTCTACATACTATGTCAGGAAACCCTCCTGCACACAATGGACAAAAACTGACCCATCTAACATACTCAAACTATAGTATTTCCAGTCAATATTTGGAAATTTAAAGTCCCCATAACAACTACCCTGTCACTCTCGCTCTTATCCAGAATTATCTTTGCTATCCTTTCCTCTACATCTCTGGACCTATTGGACCTATTCAAAGGCCTATAGAAAACTCCCGACAGGGTGACCTCTCCTTTCCTCTTTCTAATCTCAGTCCATACTACCTCAGTAGATGAGTCCTCAAATATCTTTTTTTGCCACCAAAATACTGTCCTTGACTAACAATACCACACCTCCCCCTCTTTTACCATCTTCATTATTCTTCCTAAAAGATTTAAATCCAAGAACCTGCAACAACCATTCCTGTCCCTGCTCTATCCATGTGTCCGAAATGGCCACAACATCGAAGTCCCAGGTACCAACCCATGCAGCAAGTTCACCCACCTTATTCCAGATGCTCCTGGCATTGAAATAAACACACTTCAAACCACCTTCCTGCTTGCTGGTGAACTCTTGTGACCTTGAAACCTCATTTCTAACCTCACACCTCTCAACGTCGTGGACACTGGAACTACAATTTAGCTTCCCATCCCCCTGCTGAATTAACTTAAACCCTCCTGAAGAGTATTAGCAAATTTCGCCCCTAGGATACTGGTACCCCTGTAGTTCAGGTGTAGACCATCCTGTTTGTAGAGGTCCCACCCACCCCAGAAAGAGTCTTAATTATCCAGAAATCCAAAATCATCCCTCCTGCACCATCCCTGTAGCCATGTATTCAACTCCTCTTTCTCCCTACTCCTCACCTCGCTAGCACATGGCACAGACAACAAACCAGAGATAACAACTCTGTTTGTTCTCACTCTAAGCTTCCACCCTAGCTCCCTAAATTTCTGCCATGAATTCCCATCCCTTTTCCTACCCATGTTGTTAGTGCCTATGTGGACCTGGTTGACTCTCCCGCTCTTCCTGCTGCTGAAACAAAAATATTGCCTAAAATTCTGGTTGCCCTACTCCAGGAAGGATGTTACTAAACTGGAAAGGATACAAAAAAGATGTTACCAAGACTAGAGGGATTGAGTTATAAGGAGAGGCTGAATAGGCTGGGTCTTCTTTCCCTGGAGCATCGGAAGCTGAGGGGTGACCTTACAGAAGTTTGTAAAATCATGAGGGACATGGATAGGGTGAATAGCATAGGTTTACAGTTAGAGGGAAAATACTTTCAAGGGATTTAAAGGGAAACATTTTCACACAAACGAAATGCGTGCATAGAATGGACTGCCAGAGGAAGTGGTAGAGACAGGTTCAATTACAACATTTAAAAACGTTTGGAGACGGACATGGATAGGAAAGGTTTAGAAGGACATGGACCAAATGCAGGAAAATGGGACTCATTAAGAAACCTGGTTGGCTGAAGGGTCCTTTTCCGTGCTGTATGACTCTGGCTCTATATCACTGTTCCTGCACTGGATCAAAATCCTGGAACACCTTCCTTCAAAATTCCTGTGGGTGTATCTTCACTATGACAGCTACATGTTGAAGGTCATGGCTCCCCATTTCCTTCCCAAGGGTGATTGAAGCTGAGCTATCAAAATACTGACCTTGTCAGTGAAGCCCCATCTCATGAACAAAGGAAACGGAAACCAATTTGTCAAAATTATTGCTTTGTGTCAAGTTGCAGTGCTTGTTGAGCTGACATAGTGACAATCTTAAATCACTGACACTTTCTTTTTCCAAAGTGGACCATCACAGGATTCATTTCTTTTTGACTTGTAGTTGACTGCTGGAATTATTTAGCTTTGCTTTTTGAAATAATTACACACATACCTTTCTTTCTGCCAAATTATTCCTCAGAAAAGATGCAAGGAGACTTTTATTTTAAATATTTTAAAATACATTTAAATATTTTGCTGAACTGTTCCTCCAGCTACATAAGTGGAAAAGCAAAGTCAAACTCTCCCTCAGGAGTCCCACTTCACAAACAGATCTGTTCAGCATCTTGCCTCCTTCCCTATTTCCCTCCCTCGTTCCCCATAATTATTTCAAAGAACAGAGCAATCATATTTTTCTTGATTTATTGCTTTCAATTTGAGGCATGGCTATTACAGTAGTCATTTAAATTGGGCACAGTACAATTTAGACATAGAACTGACTAACAATACTAGACAACATCGTGACTCAGCCAATCTATTATTTATGATTTGTATTAAATAAATCCTGTAGCCTCAAACTGGTCAAGATGATCGTCTTAATCAGCTTCATGCCATTGAATTAGGAAAGTAATTATGAATGCAATTAATGTCACGTTACATCTCGAGCTTCACTGCCATTTATGTGGCTAATGACAAATTCCACTGCAACAATACTGTAGCAAAAACTGTCTGCCCAGTATCCTTAGCATTAAGGCATTGTTAATTTGGCAATAGATTTTCCATTCATCCTCAGGTTATATATTTATACACTTGCAGTGAAATAACAAAGCTTAATTCGTTTATTCTCAAGCACTTTGTGAGGCCCATCCACCTACTCACAATCCAATACAGGGGTGGGATTGGACTGACTGCTGAACGAGTCATACTGTACTGAGTACTTTACAGAAATCTGCAGCATCACCCCTTTTACAGCTGGGCATTTCATGGCGTGTTTCAAAATTGCCTCAGTTTTAAATCATACATTCCATCACTCACAAACACTGTTTTTTTCGATATCACCCTATCGAAGTCTCACTATCTGGGAGAGAACATCAAATTTATGTTACAGTCTGGCAAGGGAGCAAGACCCTTTCTTTCTTAAAGTCGAAATCTAGGGAACTTACCAAGCGAACAAAGCCAGAAAATTCTACAGTCTTGAGCAAACAACCTTAAACTTTACTACTCAATGTTAAAACATACTCACTCCAATACATGTACAACTTATTATTAACACCCAGAATTAACACGTTGTAAACATGGGTAATACACTGTGATCAAACCCCCCATTTTGCTTATTTAATAATAAATCTGCTCAAGACAGATCCCACAGGTTCCTAATAAGTGCACTGCACACCTCCCCCCCACCCCAGCCAAGCATGAATGTTATTGTTGGTCAATACCAGCACTCATTCACAAGCATAACTACCTTTTTGGCAAAAATGGAGCTTCACCAAGTCAGCACCGCTCTTGGATTTCTCTGAGCCATCACATTGCTTGGATACATCCTGCAAACTCTGCTTACAGACTTTTCCACACCCCACTCTCAGCTGCACTCAAACGTTAATACTTACAAACTTTTTCCGCACCACACACAACGTCCCACAAAACAGAGCCAGTGACCCCAGGACTACTTCTGGAGTCCTGTCTCTAATGCCTAGCAGCCTTCTAACTCTGAGAATGTTTTCCCTAGTTCTGACAGTACAGAGCCATCAAACTGCTCTTGGTTTTTCATTGAGCTTCGTGCACATGGGACCAAAAGGCCATAACATGTAGGAACAGAAATAGGCCATTCAGTCCATCGAGACTGCTCTGCCATTCACTGAGATCATGGCTGATCCAATAATCCTCAACTCCACTTTCCTGCCTTTTCCCAACGACCCATGATTCCCTTCGTGATAAGGCCATAAGACATAGTTTAGCAGTAGCATGAAATAAAAGCACAGTCCAACATGGAATCTCCTTTGTTTCCATTTCCAATTCTGTGTCCTGTTAACATCTCTTCAATAACCCTGAATTGTCCCCAGTGACCTTTGAAAACATTGTAATAAACACTGCTCCCTCGAGTGAGGCAGAATTGAATGTTGTTAATGAGCAATTCGATTTCATAAATGTTTCCAGTCATTGATTGTTGACTTGCATTGTGCAAACAATGGATACACCAAGAGGATGTAATCACACTAATCTGAAACCACAATGGCAATGTTATTGGACTAACAATTATCTGGATGATTGTTCGATAAATCTGGAAAAGTCTGTTCAGATGCTACCATGGCAGGCTGGAAAAGGTAAAGTCATTTAAATAAGTCTGGAATAAAAGCATTGTACTGGCCTCTCCATGTACAGCTTACTTTCCCAACCATCCATCTCAATCTCTCCTTCTCTGACCTAACCTTCTTCAGTTTATTCTTCTCTGATTTTTCTATCTCTAGCCTATCCTTTTCTGCTTATGTTTTGAAATGGACTATTTCTCCTTAAGCAGTCCCTGGGATTGAGGGGACTTGTTTGTACTCTCATTTGATTTGTTCTGACATGGTCATTGCGTCTAATGTAGTATCTTCAGATTCTTCCACATGTGCAGCAGGTGGTGCTGGAATGTTTGGTAAATGTGTCATTGGGAGATTAATGTGATTTCCCTGGTATCTCAAAAGTGCTTGATGAAGTCTTTCAAATGAGTTTGAGCCTATCCCAAATGAACCTTCACTACTTTGTTCACATTCGGACTCCAGCAATTGGCGAGTTTCTTGACTTTATCAGAGAAGCTTTGAGGAAATCCCCACAGCAAGTCCTCATCTAACTGTAACTCTGTAAAGCCTTCAGTCTCAGAACCCATATCATTCATACAATTTATTTTGAACAATTTGCAATTTTTTCTCAGGCAGGAGAAGCCTTAATGAGTCAATCTTCCCCAATGTTTTGTCCGAACGTCGATTTTCCTGCTCCTCGGATGCTGCCTGAACTGCTGTACTTTTTCAGCACCACTCTAATCTAGACTCTGGTTTCCAGCATCTGCAGTCATTGTTTTTGCCTAATCTTCCCCAATGTTCCAGTTACCTTTCATCCCCTGTTTGATTATTCTCAGAATTGCTTTCCTTCATTACCCTTGGTGTGACGTTAATTTCAATGTTGCCTCATTTCTCAATATTCTTCCATAGTATATCTCAATATTTCATCAGGTCCAGATATTGTCAAGTATTGCTCAGAATTTCTTCAAAGTATATATTCAATTTTTAACAACCCTCTCAACAATTCAATAATCTGTAATTGATGTTGGTTAGATTAGTTGGTTGGATGACTGGAGTAGAATAAAAGCCAACACCCTGGATTCCATCACTGTAGCTAGTTCATGAGGTGCTGCAATCTCACCTTAGCCCACGGTTGTGAACTAATTACCTACAAAATGCACATGACTCTTAATGGAGGAAGATGCCTACCTTCTTTTGTGGGGCCATGGCTTCTAACCTTATCTTGAATATACATTGTAGTACTTATGTTGAATGAAGCTTGTCAATGAGGGACAGAAACCTCTAAATAAATATTGAAAAATCCACAACATTGACTGGAAGAATAGGTACCTATTACATAAAGATACTTTGAACCAGGGGTCAAGGAAGTTGAATGTCATGTTGCAGGTAACAATCCCAGCATTACACGTACTAAATGCAGCCTCCCAATCTGCAAACTCACCACCAATAGAGGGGTTGGGAGGGAATCATTAACTTTCATTCAGAGGAATAAAATTATAGGAAATTTGTTGAGATACAATAAAGATGAAAAAATGGCAAATAGCATATTTGTTAAATGGTTCAGCTGAGAGACATCTCACATTACTTGTTCAATCAAGAACGGGCATGTGCAGAAAGACCATGTGATAAGAATGCAAACAATGAAAACGTCACCTCTTTGCAGGAGATGATGGAGGTGTTCATGGATGCCATCTATGTATCAGGTTAAAGGCTGGAAGAGAGTTGTTCTTATAGTGCAGCCAAATGTGGATGACAGGAAGGAAGATGAATAAAAGCAGAGGAGCTGCAGAATGACACTCTGTTGTGAAAGAACTTTCAGAAACTACAATAGTGCCCGAAAGTGGAAGCATTGGTCAACTGCAGATTATAGGTGACTCTCGGGTTAAATGATTATCAGTATTGTGACAAAGAATAAGGTTACGCAATTTGGATTGACCCAGAAATGTGTAGAGACATGTTCTATTGCAATGATGCATCTACAAAATCATAAACGTACCTGACAAAACTACATCCTGCACCCCCCTACCCTGGAAAATCTGACCTGATTACAGAGGAATGAAATTTAGCACAGGCAATCTATCATCATATGATCTCACCGCAAGGACAAGATAAAATGAATTATAGAACCCAGAGAAAAAAGAAATTCTGCTATACCATGTTTCAAATGTCAAAGATGCTTTGATAGATTGTATTTTTACTTAGTAATACAAACAAGGACAGGACTTACACAATTAATGGCATGGCTCTATGTAATTTTGTAGCACAGTGAGATCTAAAGGTTTAGGAACGTAATTCTTTGAAATTTGCATCACAGGTGAATAATGTGGTTAAGAAGGTGGTTAGAATTCTTGCCTTCATTGTTCAGGCCTGTGAGTCTAGGAGTTGGGACATCATGTTGAGGTTATACAGGACATCGGTGAGGCCCCTTTATAAGTTCCATGTACGGTTCTGGTCACTCTTTTATTGGAAGGATATTATTAAACTGGAGAGGGTTTAGAAATAATTTAGCAACTTGTTGGTGGAAATGGAGTATTTGAGGTAAAAGGAGAGGCTGGATATACTGGGATTATTTTTCATTGGAGCATAGGAGGTTGAGGGGTGGCTTTATCAAGGTTTATAAAATTATAAGAAGCATAGATAAAGTGAATGATAAGGGTATTTTATCTATGGTTGGGGTATTCAAACTAGGGGCCATATTTTTAAGTTAAGAGGAAAATTATTTAAAAAGGACATGAGGGGCAACTTTTTTACACAGTGGTTCATATGTGGAATTGAACTGCCAGAGGAAGTGGTAGATGTAGGTACAGTCACAACGTTTAAAAGACATTTGGATAAGTTCATGAACAAGAAATGTTTGGAGGGATATGGGCCAGGGGCAGGCAGGTGAAGTAGGTTAGTTTAGGAACATGATTGGTGTGGACTGTTTGGTCCGAAGGGTCTGTTTCCATGTTGTATGACTCTGTGACTGGATTATATGGTATGGAAAATCTTTACTTACAATTAAAAACAAATCAGTGAAATATGATTTTGAAAACCAAAAATATTATTACATTTTCAGCATTGAGGTTATTGGAGGAAAGATTTCTTTCTGTGTGACTTTGAAGAAAATTCTAGAACAGGGTCGAAGATGCATCATGACTGCTCAACCTTTCATCCCTCATCTTGGAAGCAGAATATGTGCCAGAAATCTCAAGGATGTTATTATCAAGATTATATCTGAGTTGGGAGGTAGGTCCAACTGTAGTACCTACCATCTAGTCTTATGTAAATTGAAATCAAAGATTAAATAGGAATGTGGAATTCAAAACACAGCCAGGCCAGTCTTCATTGTATTGATGGCAGTGTAGATCCAAGGCACTGAATGTGCTACTTCTGCTTCTAATTCATGTTTGTCCAGAAGCATTTCCCTGCTGTTTGCTGCAGGAAGACCATTATAAGAAGCCTCCTCTGTGGATTTAAACCAGTGACAGAGAGGTTTTTTAAAGATTTTTTTAGCCTGTCTTGCACTTCTGCCCATTTTTATTCACATTTCTGTATTACATTTGCAACATTTGTCCTTAAGTTTGGATCTTCAATTATTAAATCCAAGTGGCCTGCCTTCAGTTAGAATTTGTCTTAAATTTTAACAAAAGCTGCATTTCAAAGCTGAGTAAGAATAAACAGGTCTAATTTCAAGGCAATATTTTGAATATTTAAGAATTATGAGTCCTTTTGGAGATGTGTGGATTGGTATGACTTATATTGAAATAAAGCAGTTTTTTGACAACACACTGCATAGGATATTTCAAAATTCAGTTTCTCCTCAATTTATCCTCTATATTGAAATGACCTGACTTTTTACAAGTCTATAAATTTGATTTTGCTGTGTGTACTATTCATGCAGGTTGTTGAGTTTTCCCATTTCTGCTTTAAATGGAACCATAGCTTGATGATGCAATCCTCTACCACGGTTACTTATCAAAGAAGAGTTACCATAACACCAGGGTGTAAGTGACAGAAATTGGCTGAAATTTGTAACTGATGAATTCTCAATTTGCCCTTCCCTTACTGGCTAGCTTATTCGGTTAGAAAGCAAGTTTGTAACACAGAGTAATGCCAAGAATGTGGGTTCAGTTTCCACACTGACTGATGTTTTCAAAAAGGACATTCCTTCTCAGCCTCACTTCTCACCTGAGGACTGGTGACCCTTAGGTTTAACCATCACCAGCCATCTCTCTCTTTAATGGGAAAGCAGCCCAATGGCCTTCTCGAACCATAAGAACTTTACATTAGAGATTGAAGATGGAAAATTATTGGAAATACTCAGGAGAACAATTTTGTAGAGAATAAAGCAGTTTTTATGGATTGAACTTTCTGCTTTGACTTATGAGCTCAATGTTGGCTTGATTTCTGAGTGCCAACCCTGGATGTGCAAAAGGTGGGATGTGAGGCACTATCTTCCAGCACGATGTTAACTAAGAAGCTGCTTTTAGGAATATTGTTCCTTAGGGACTGCAGAATGTCTGAAGATATGGGAATGCCAATTACTGCACCCTAAATAAAGGTCAATGGATACCATCAGCTGCTGAGAGTATGAGAAGAGTAATGCATCTCGATATATGTGCTGCTTTCCATCAATACTGACTGGTCACATCTTTAATGAACTGAACTGACTTCATGTTGGTGAGGAGTAGGCAGATGTGCCACCTTTGCTCAAAATGGGATGAGGTACCAAGGCAATATGGAGATAGTGCAATGCTTTCCTTTGGCCATTTTCCCAACTTCTCCATCCTCAAACTCAACTCCAAAATGTTGAGACATGTCCACCAATGTTTCCAGTCAGTGACTCCTTGACTATTGGGTGTTGCTCCTAAATTAGGGTAACGAAGCTATGTAACACTAAGGAACAAAGAGAAAAGCCATATGTAAGCATTACAAAAATACCAATGTTAATACTTGGCAATCAGTGAATAATAATACCAGCTGTGAAACATAGCTGCCTTTCCAATGGTTTTATATGATCACACTTTATTCATTGCCTAATCACAGTTATAATCAGCATTTGAAATGAAATATTTTCAAAAGAGTAAATCTCATTTTTCTGTAATTGAATACTATGTTCATTGTCAATCAGAATTTATTTACTGATTAGTTTCATTCTTCTCACTATCATTTTCTCTTTAGAAAGAGTTATATCATAGAATCTTTACAGTGTGAAGCAGGCCATTCAGTCCATACCCAACCCATCAAAGAATGAGCTCACCCCAACCTACATAACCCATGGCTAATCGACCTAGCCCGCACATCTTTTAACTAAGGGAGAAAATCCACACAGATACAGGGAGAATGTGCAAACTCCACACAGACAGTCACCTGAGGGTGGAATTGAACTTGGGTCCCTGGCGCTGTGAGGCAGTAGTGCTAACCACTGAGCCACCGTGCCACTGCAAAGAAAGCACTGGGGCTTTATTTGAGAGGCATTCACTCGTAGCTGAATAAAACAGAGAGGTATTATCAAAGGATTGTGTGAAATGCACCAATAAAAAGTCTCTCTTGAGGCCTCATTTGAGTGAATTGAGTTAATGTAAAGTGTGTCTTAAGAAGGGAATACTAGTGTCAACATTTGTTTTTGGAACAATTGTTCAGAGACTTTCAATCTCATCAGGACAATCCAGTGCTAACATTTGGAGGAACTGGGGAGACTGCAAAGGATACAAAGGTTTGACAATGTGAGAATGAACTTAGTAGTTTGAGGTTTGGTCTTGGTAATTAAATATCTCACATTCTGTGATCCAGCTGTCAAAGAACATCCCAAATATCTAGATATATGGTCACTGATTACAGGAAAGAGAAAAAGAAATCTCTCATTATGAATTAAATTTCACCAAATAGATGCAACTGGACTGAAAATGCGTACATTAATTGCATTTTTAACTCCCTCGAGAGTAACTAAATTATAGAAGGAATTAAATTGCCAGGTTTGGCTAAAATTTACGAATGTGCGACAAGATTGGTTATTTTAGTGCACTTTCGAGAAAAGTGTATGACAGAAACAACTGGTTCTTCCCGAAATTTGCCTAGACAGGAATCGTGAACGTTTTCTGAATCGATAAGCTTTAATAAATGCAGCACCAGCCCTGTAAAGCAAGTGTCAGCGTGTTGTGTTGATCAGGGTAAATTTAGCCACAAAGTAAGTAATGATGTTGAAAGTGCATCTCCAGCCGAGGGAAATCTGAACTCTTCTTCACTTTAAGGAAGAGCCTGCTGTTTTCTGGTGACATTAGCAAGTCAATTGTGTCTTTCTACAAAGACAGTGCTTGCATAAGATTACCTTGGCAGACTTACTCACAAGAACTGAATTGACAAGTCTTATTCTGATGTTTTCCTTGAGGAGAAGAAATGAATGATACATATGCCTTTGTGAGTCTGTGGCAGTTTTTCCTTTAGTTTTTGCTCCTATCTTTTTTCTGAAGGCTGACAACTGGGCCCACTGTTTCTGATCATTCAGTACCATACCCTACTGACCAATCACTAGGTCATAGGGTAATTTCGGGAGGCAGTTTACCCTTGGTAATATAGCATTAGCTGTAATACAAATATACAAACAAGGAACAGAAGGAGATCACTTGGCCCTTCGTGCTTATTCTGCCATTTGGTAAGATCAAGGCTGATCCAACTTTAATCTCAATCTATATTCCTGAGTATCCCCAACACTCTTTCATCCCCTCAGTCATCAAGAATCTATCTACCTCTGTCTTAAAATATTGAAATATTCTGTATCCACTGGCTATTGAGGAAGGGAATTCCAAGGATTCCCCACCCTCAGAGAGAAAAATGTTTCCTGAACTCAAACTTAAATGGGTGACCTTTTATTTTTATACCATGCCCCCGTTCTAGATTCTACCTCAGGAAGAACCATCCTCTCCACATCCACCCGGTCAAGTCCCTGCAGGATCTTCTATGTTTCAGTTAAGTCACTACTGACTCTTATAAACTCAAGAGGACACCAACACAGCCTGTCTATACTTTCCTCATAAGGTAATATCTCATTCCAGCTTAGTTATACACTTCTTTCAATCAATGACAGCAATGATCTCATAGAATGTAAAACGGTGCAGCTAATCCAATTTTTCCTCATTATCAGTGTCATTTTGGATTAAAATTACCGATATTTTGACATGAAACTACATCATAAATATTAATTGGTTTCTTAACTGAAAGGAGATCACAAATGATTGTAAAACATACTCCCATCCAATACCCTCACTCACAAACATATATTTGCAGGAATGGGTTGCTAAATGGAGTTTTTAATCCAGATTCTTAAAAATCACAATTCACACACCTGACACTGCTCCCCCTCCCCAACAACTTCACAATCTCATCCATATTTATGCACTCCATATCCTCACCCACTCTTCACCATCCCTGTCCCATTTATATAAACAAACATTTATTCTTTCACATAGTGCTTTACCCAACAACAGGATCTTTAATGTTAAAAAATATCTCAATAATGTTGTAGAGATTCTATTAAAAAGAAACTCAACATTAATGCAGATGAGTTGAGAGTGTGTTGCTGGAAAAGCACAGCAGGTCAGGCAGCATCCGAGGAGTAGGGAAATCGATGTTCCGGGTCGGAGCCCTTCATCAGGAATTAATGCAGTGGAGTTGAATGAAGGGATTCCAGCATTTAGGGCTCAGTCAGCTGAAGGCACAGCCACCAGTGACGGAGTGGGATTCAGAATGCTCAAGAGGACAGGATTAGGCAAGTATTCCTATTTCTCAGCATTGTGGGTTTAGAGAGTAAAGAGATTAGGAAGATTCAAGGGGGTTTCTAAACAAGGAGGAAAATATTTAAATGATTTTGTAACTTGAAGATATGGAGGATCAGCACATACAGAGTGTTGAGTGAATCATACATTATGTGAGATGAAACACCAATAAAGGACTCTTGAATGACTTGACATTTAATATTCAAAACATTTTTGCCATTATTTGCTCTTTTATTTTTTTTCTTGAAAGCATTCACTCTACGTTGGAATAGGGGTCACCAGGTGCAATGACTCCCTCCTGCCCATGGTTTGTGACAGTGATGCATGTTCCAGGCTTGACGGCCAGCTTAGTCTTCAAGGAACATGTAATATTTAATCCTCATAAAGTACGTCAAAAGCATTCAGTGTTTGCTTCTCCACCCTTGTTATGCTACAACGCTTAATCCCATACGCTGATGACCACACTCAATAGGTTCTTTCTACTCTAGAACATTTATCAAGTGAGCAGCTGGGTTGTACAAACAATATTCCATTGCTGATTTACAGTCTTTGCTGAGTTTGTTGATGGATTCAGGAAGAGTTTACACTCACCACCCACCCTTGCCAGCACTGCCAATCCTGACCACTTCCAACTTTTTCCATTACTGCATGCAACTGAATCGAGTAGCTCATTATTATTGTGAAAGATGGCATAAAACTCTAAGTCTGTTTCTCTTTCCCCCTTTTTTCAAATAAAAGGCAAAGGAATGGACTTCTGTTCAGAAAGTACCATAGAAGGGATTTTCTCAGTTTCAGCCTTCCACTTAAGCTGTACATTTTCAAACAGTTTAGATTTTAATTCTGTTCTCATTCCAACTCTAGACCTCAATTATTCTATGTTTGATTATATCAGTCTGCTAACTGCTCACTGTGCTTGATTGTTTAAGCCTGGGGTGGGACTGAGAAATGCAATCACATTTATATGACACAGCTGCTCACTTGAAAAATTGGGAGAGTTGGAGGACCCCTTTTGGGAGTTGGTGATGGAAAGGAAACAAACCATCAAAATTACTGGAAACTACAGCTTGAAGCATGGAGCAGACATTTCTAAGGAGTAAAACACATCCTTCAAAACACCACAATAACTTGATCGAGTAAAGTCAGCTGCCGGCTTCATTGCTTAGAGCTGCTGACTTTGTTAAGAAGGAAAACCGACCAATCTGTGAATGCTGTGATCAGAAGCAAAAGCAGAACTTGCTGGAAAAGCTCAGCGGGTCTGGTTCCCCAGTTCTGATGAAGGGTCACTTGACCTGAAATATTAACTCTGATTTCTCTCCACAGATGCTGCCAGACCTGCTGAGCTTTTCCAGCAGAATTTTGTTGATGAAAAATGATCCTGCCACTCCTGAACAGGTAATCTTGGTTGTCTAATCAGGAGAGTTGAAGAAAATTGAAACCTATTCATTCTCTACCACTGCAAATGAGGCAGAGACTAGGACAATGTCAGATGGCCACTTGTCTGTTCTCCCCTGACAGGTTAGGATTAATTTCACCTCAGGCCGTGCAGCCTTAACTCTTGAATAAAACACCATTCAGATTCGAGTGGTAAACCATGTATTAATCTAATAGAATTAATTGCAAGTGACTGAGGTAACACATATTTTTAAGTTTCAGCAGCGCTGCATCACATGTTTGCCTAGGTATTTGTTATTTATGTATGAGCTGTTCAATGATTTATGAATAATTCTGATGAGACAGCATCACTTCTCATTAGCTCCTTTAGATTCCTCTGTGTGCTGGCAATCCATCAATGCTTAAATGGAAACAGCATTCAATTCTGTTAAAGAGTTGGAAATGAGAAAATGTGGTGGATTATTTTGAAATAGATCCACATTTAGGCCAAGAAGTATTTTGCATTTTTTTATAATTAAATAGGACATTTTGAGGGCAGACCACTGCAACTTAGAGCTAAATCAAGCTAGTTCGAAACATTTATACATGTTCCTCTCTTCATAGGTGACAACCGAGGTTAGACCGAGAAGCAGTTCGGAAAAAAGAGAAAAGGAGATAGGGGAGGAACAAGTGCTTTGAGCTTTTTGTAGAAAGCAATTCAGAAATGATGAAGAGAAACAGATTCCAATGATTAAAAAAGTGACAACCAAGTACAGGTTTAATTCGATTAGCAAAGAGCTGGGAGTAAGAACAATGACTGCAGATGTTGGAAACCAGATTCTGGATCAGTGGTGCTGAAAGAGCACAGCAGTTCAGTCAGCATCCGACGAGCAGCAAAATCCTGATGAAGGGCTTTTGCCCGAAACGTCGATTTTTGCTGCTCGTCGGATGCTGCCTGAATTACTGTGCTCTTCCAGCACCACTGATCCAGAAAGAGCTGGGAGTGACATGAGGAAAAATCTTTCAATGTAACCTTTTCCCAAGACTATATTTCATGAATGAATTATAGGCGTATATTAATTTTAAAGTCGTGGACAGATATTTGATCCAAAAGTGGCGACAGTCCAATTGTCATCAATTTGTTAGTTCAGTTAAACAGGTATAAAAATTTAAGATTTGGAATGTATTGTATGAGGCAGTTAAGATTTGAAACAACTAACTTGCACCATGAGATAAGCCCTGTTTCTGAAGATTATTGTTGGAGGAGCTAACCAGTTCTGTACTTGTAAACAGTTGTGTGTAATAATGTTTCAGTAGCAAAAGACTATCTGCATATTCGATGTACTGTGGCTAGCTAATTAGTAAGATGTAAAAGAATAGGAATTTAGGAACATAGGAACAGGAGTAGGTCATTCAACTCTTAAAGTCTGTTCTACTATTCAACAATATCTGCCTTACTATCTGCCTTTAGCCTGTATTCCTTCATAGTTCACTTAACAAAAAAATGATTTCTCTCAGATTTAAAATTAAGAACTAATCCAGCACCTACTGCAATTTAGGGAAGAGAGTTTCAAACCTTTACTAGCCTGTGTCTGTAGAATTGCTTTCTAACATCTCTCCTGAATGGTCTAGTTTTAATTCTCAGACGATGGTCTCTAGTTCCAGACTCTCCTACCAGTGGAAATAGTTTACCTTAATCTACCTTGTCTTTTTCCGTTAGTCTCTTGAAGACTTTGATCAGATCACCCATTAAAAAGTTCTCGAGAAAAAAAAGTCTAATAAATGTACCACGTGAAGTCCAGGTATTATTCATGTAAATCTACATTGTGGCCCCTCCAAGGTCAGTATGTCCTTCCTAAGATGTGATACCCAGATCTACTCACAGTACTGCAAGTGGGGTCTAATCAGGGTTTTGTACAACTTCTACATTCTTATACTCTAGTCCTCTTGATTTAAAGGCTAACATTCCATTAACTTTTTAATTATTATCTGCACCTCTTTGTAGCATTTTACAGATCTATGCACCTGAACACCAAGTCTCTTTGGATATACATTATACTTAACTTTATACCATCTAGAAAGTACCCTGATCTATCCTTTTTTAGTCCCAAGTGGATTATCTAATACTTGCATTGAACTCCATGTGCCACAGTTTTCCCCTAGTCTATCAATGTCCCTTTGTGATTTTGTGCTAGTACCTACACTGTCTACAATGTCACCTAGCTTTGGAAAATGAAATTATTCTATTTATCAAGACCTAGCCTATCTTCTGCTGAAGACATTTTTGTGGGCATCTTCCCTACTGGATATCAGTGACACAAATTGGTCGCAACAAACCAATCCAAGAGGTTCAGGTGGTCATCTAAAAATCTTTTTAATCACATCATGATGATACATGGGCAATAGTTGTATCCAAAATTACAATAGAATGTCTGATAGTGTTGGGAAAGTGATTTAATAATTAAAGTGATATGAATGAATATTTCGAGGAGGAACAATTGCAGGGAAAAGGCAGGAAAGTTTGGGTATGGGAACAGCTGGTTTGTTCTTGCAAGTAGCTGACACAGACTTGAACATTTCTGATGCCCTTTTTCTGCGCTGTACTATTTAATGATTCTGTGATCCAAGTCTGAAAAATTGAGGAATAAGTTTCCTCAGGAAGTGGTAGATGCGGACTCAGTTACAAAATTTAAAAGACCGTCAGATAAGTAAATGAATAAGAAATGTTTAGAGGGATATAGGTCAAGTACAGGCAGACAAGACCCATTTAGTTTGGGACTATGGTTGGCATAGACTGGTAGGAATGGAAGGTTTGTTTTTATGCTGTATAATTCTATCAAATGGGGCAATTAAACTTCATTTCATTGAATTTCAGATATGAGAATGAGGAAGATAATGATGATGCAGACTGCCATGCAATTGGTAGTTAAATACACTTCATAAGTAAGATATTAAGATGCTGGGATGAGACTGAGGTGAAGAGTTTTCTGTGATTTTGGTTAATTTGGTCTTGATTGCTGCCAAACAATAATTTTGTCTTTCTCACCAAACACTGAGGCAGAAACACTTTCTTCATTCCAATCTAGCAAGATGGTTTCTGAAATTTTTGCTTCTGAGCTGCTCAATATATCAAACGTTGTGGTTGGGTTACATCGATTGCATTGTCTCGGGATCTCATCTGATGGAGAGACGGCTCATGTTTTTAATTATTGGAGCCAGCATTTTACTTTGAGGTATCACTTCAATAATTTGATCAGTTGTTGTTTCAAAATGAGTCATCCATTGCATATCCTCAAGCTTTTTAAGAGTAAAAGAATGTGAGAAAAATACTATTTCAATTTATTCCGGGACCCTGCAGTACCTTTGACAGTTTTCTCCTAAAACTATGCAAACTTGTTGTTTGCATTAATGTTTGCTCAATTTGAACATCTTTTTATTTATCGGTACCCAGTCAGGTAGCATTGAGAATAGCAGAAAGGTTGATCCAAGTAATTCAAGAAATCTGAATTAATAATCCTTATCCAAAAGACTTAGAGTAAATTCTTTGAAAAGAGGTTTCAAATCCCAGTATTCCATTTCTTTAAAACAAGACAGAAATTAAATCAGAAGTAATGCAATCATTTAAAGCTGTCAAATTCTTGTAAAAATGCCAATAAAATCGTGAATTTTATTTACCTGAGGAAATCTCCACCCTTCGTCAGTCTGGCCTATATGTGATTTAATCTAGTTCTATTCAACCACTCAGTTGGAGCACAAATCACTCAGTTTTATCAAATCACAATAGAGACAACAGTGCTGACACATTTCAAGGACAATTATCGCCTTGTCAGGGCAACTAGGCATGAACAAAAAATGCTGTTCTTGCCAGAAACACCCACATCCTGTAAATGAATATAAAACAAATACTTTGATGATAGATCACAGCTTTCACTCATGTATTCTATTCTTGAGTGCTCTTTTCTCAAACATTCAAGTCAAATAGACATTTTTGTCTCTCCTATTCTCAAAGTAAATATATCTCTCTAGGAAAACAATCCATTTTAAAAAGCTGATGGATTGAAAGTCTCTTTTAACCACTGGGTTCTACATCAAATAAGACTGAATATTTTCAATCTCTATGATGGTGGTCATTGACTAACAGGACATGACTACCTCAAATATATTAGCAATTGCATTTTCAAGGCACTATCTCCCATGGTGCTATCACAAAAAAAAGAGAAGAATTCTCTGTGTCCTGGGTCAATATTGACCTCTCAATTGATCCATCTGAAAATATATGATCTGGTCACTGTCACACTGATTTCTGTCTTCAGAAATCAGAATTAACAATTCAAGTCCTATGACCTTACTTCAGAACTGATTGTAGCAAGGAAAATATTGATATTTATGCAGAAGTTGGGATAATGGAAGGGAGGAGAGTAAATGATAAGTGAGTTAGAACCCAGAGAGAGAGAAAAGAGTTGGACAGACAAAGGAATGTGTAAAGATGAAGGGCTTATGCCCGAAACGTTGATTCTCTTGCTCCTCAGATGCTGCCTGACCTGTTGTGCTTTTCCAGCACCACTCTAATCTAGACTCTGATTTCCAGCATCTGCAGTCCTCACTTTTGCCTGAAAGAATGGGTAAAGGTCAGTCTGGGGGAATGAAGAGCTGCTAATGTGGACTATTAGCAGCTGACAATAGATGGTGTGTAACAGCAGCCCATGTGATGTGTATGGGGGTTGAGGCAAGGACATATGAAAAGGTGTCTCAAACCCTCAAGTTGTTGAACTCGATATTGCATCCTGAATGTGGTAGAGCTCCCTAGCAGAAAATAAGGTGCTGTCCTTCCAGCTTGCACTGAGGTTCATGTCTGCAAGCCCAAGACAGAGATGTTGATCAGGGAACAAAATGGTTTGTTGAAGTGATAGGCAACAGGAAGCTTAGGGTCTTTTTTGTGGACAGAATGTAGATGTTCTGCAAAGTGGTCACCCGGTTTATGCTTTGTTTCCTCAATGTAGAGGAGACCACATTGCGAGCAGCGAATGCAGTAGACTAGGTTGTGGGAAGTGCAGGTAAAGTACTGCTTCACCTGGAAGGCATATTTGGACCCTTGGATACACAAGGGGGAGGAGGTAAATGGGCAGGTGTAACACCTTCTGTGGTTGCAGGGGAAGGGGCCATAGGGCTGAAGTTGAGGGAGGGGGAGTGGTAAGGTGTGTTGGGAGTGAAGGAGGAGTAGACCAGGGTGTCCCGGAGGAAATGATTGCTGCAGAAGGCTGACAAGGGAGGGGAGGGGACATTTCAGACACATAATCAGCCACACTGCAAAAGATCTGGTGTCACATGTAAGTCAGACAAAGTAAAGGTGGCAGATTTCCTTCTTGACCTTTTAGAGGTCTGAGGGAAGATCTTTTAGAATGGAGATAAGGAGAAATTTCTTCAGCCAGAGAGTGGTAAATCTATGGAATTCACTGCCACAGAAGGCTGTGGCAACCACATCATTGAATGTATTTAAGATGGAGATAGATAGATAGATTCTTGAGTATCAAAGGGATCAAGGTTATGGGAGAAGGTGGGAGAATGGGAATGAGAAACTTAACAGCCATGATTGAACAGTGGAGCAGACTCAATGGGCTGAATGAGCTCATTTCTGCTCCTATGTTTAATAGTCTTATCAATGACACTTTTGCTTAAAACATCCCTGTGGCAGCAAGGAGTCTCAGCAAATGTGGGGTCAATGAGAGTCAGGGGGAGAATAAAATACTCTCCACAGATTGGAGCCAATCCTAGCACAAAGGATGATAGTTGTGGCTGTAAGACGTCAATCTCCATGCCCACAGTCCATTTCTACAGGAGTGTTCAGCTACTTTTTTTTAATGTCCTTCCCTCCATTATAAGGTCAGATACAGGGATGTTCACAGATGACTGTACAATAGCCTGCACTTCAGACAATGAAGCCCATACACAGCTAAACATGCCTTGGCTCCTAAAGCAGCCTTCCCAAACCTGTGCCCTCTACCATCAGAGATGGACAAGGGCAGCAGAACCATGGGAACACCTCCATCTGAAAGTTCCCCTCCAAGTCACTCACCATCCTGACTTGGAAACAAAATCACTGTTCCTTCAGTGTCACTGGGTCAAACTTCTGTAAATCCCTGCTTAGTGGTGTTATGTAGTACTTACACAACATGGACTACAACATTTCGAGAAGGCAGCTCACCTCGACCTTCTCCAGGGTGATTTAGGCTCAGCAATAAATGCTGGCCCAGCCAGCGAAACCCAAATCCCAAGAATGAATGAAGATAAACACTTATTTCACATCTTCACTGTTGAAAATTATCTGAGATTGCTTTACAATGTATAAAATTGAACCTTGAACAAGTTCAAAGTATGAGTGATACTTTAGTCAAAATGTACGTTTTAAGGAGAATTTCAAATCAGAAGAGAGAATTGTTGAGCTGCAAGTGACTGTGAATGGAGTTCTAGAGCACAGAGTCTTTACAATAAAAACATGGTCAGGTGTCAGTGAGGGTACAAAGGTGGATGACAGTCAGAGAAACACAAAGTTAGGGAAAGCTAAGGATAGAGAATTTACAGTATTTGACAAAATTCTGAAGTGCAGGAAATCATTTCCAATGTCTCAGAAAATTGACCTGTTTTAGAAAATTGAATTCAGAAAACCCACAGGCTACTTGCTCTCCATTTCACTGTTTGCTCCTTGATTAGCATTTCATTATTGACCTCTTCACGATACAGTGCATTTGCAAAATTAATTTGCCATTGATCTCAAAGCTAAGCAACACTGAATTAGAAGAAGCTGATCAGTGGTCATTACCAAGATGCTAATCTAGTAACATATCACTGACACTCTTGGGTTGCTTATGACTGTTCATAATGAGCATAGACCAAATGAATAGATAATTTTAAATTTAAAATAATCTACATTTTTATCTATCTAAACATACATTTGGTAAGGATTTATACGCATTAGGCTTTAAATTAATTCCAAGATTATCTTCACTAAGACATAAAAAGAAAGCAGCTTTTCATATATTGCATGTTTACTCTGCAAAATAAAGATATAGGTATTCTGATAAAGTCATCACCTCCTTCTTGCAGGTGAATTATTCAACCAACTAAGACAGGCTTGTAATTCTATAGAACCTTATATATCCTCAGTACATACCAAACTGTTTCATGGCCATTTTAATGTTTTTAATGGAACCAGGGAGAATTTCTTTGCTATTTTTTACAATAATTCTGTATACATTCTCATCTCCACCTCAAATGTAGCAGGGTCCTGTGAATAACATCTTTTCTGACAGATAGAAAATAGGAGAAGAATAGTTAGGTGGTTTTGTCTGACCAGTGCAGATTCAGTGGGCCAAAGGAATATACTGTTGACCTTGAAGACTCTTTTTGAGGAATATCATTTGGTAGCTCCCACACCAAACAACATGTGAATGACTAGATGGTCTGTATTGATTGAATGACGATTATTGGCCAGAAAACCAAAGAGAATTCCTTTTCCCTTCTTCACAATACTGCAATGGACATTATTAAGTCCACTAGAAGTTATAGCTGGAGTCTGTGTTTAATGTCTTTTCTCAAGAAATGACACCTCTGACAGTGCACCACTCCTTCAGTACTGGAACGGTGGCTCAGATAAAATCACTGCTTTTGTCTCTTCACAGTCACTGATGTGAAACCCCTAGTCTTTCTCTGTTAGTGACATTGGATTTCACAAGAATATCTGTACTCTCTTTTGAACAGTGCTTTGATTTTCCATATTCTTCGAGGTAACACTGAGGGAGTCCGACGCCTTAGCAGCTACCAATTTTTATTTGATGCATTCAATAGATAGTCTGACTGTCAACTCAAGTTGACATTAAAGATCCAACACAACTATTTTGTAGAATAATAAGTGTGTGTCTCAATCAACATTTATGCATCAAACACAAATCAAAATATTTTATATTCAAGGGCACCTTTTGATTAAAATGACCTTAACCTTGTTGAGGCCTACATTTGTTTTGGTCTTTCAGGACTACCTGTACATTTTCATGAAGCCATTTCCAATCATTCAAAGCAGTTAACATGAGGATAATGTTCTTCCTTGGTTCCCAATGTCTTTCTCCTCTAGGACTTACATTATAAATACAGTTCCCAAATTGCAATTGAGCAAATCCTCAGATACTTTCCATATTCCACTTTACCCTTGCTTGATCCTAGATATCCACCATCTGCAGAGATGCCCCTCAGTCACCAATCAGAGGTTCTGTACCATCCTCTATTACTATTTCTCCAATCACAATTTCTGTCTCTGGAGGAGCTGTAAAGGAGGGAAGCTGTGATTAGAGGAACTGGAGAAGGGAACCTGGCAGAGTCAGAATCTTTGATTGGAGGAGTGATGTCCTCATTGGTGTCTCTTTCCTATTCCCCTGATCCAATTACATGGAGGATACTTGCTTTCAACAATTTGAATATTTTTCTTTCCTCCTTTTATTTTACAGGTTGTTTGTGTGTTTTGAGAATGAACTCGCTATCTGCTGCTATGTATTATTTATCTGATTTGTCCTTGCAGGATCTAGTTTGTTTATTCATAGACCTCTGTGTTTTCTGCATTAAGTTACAGTCTAGACTTTGCAAGTGCTGTTTGGCTGTGGGACAGTCTGAAGTCAGGAACATGGTTTATCAATACATGTGTTTCCTATCACTATCAGTCTTCAATTTAGATGATAACAATGTTTTTGTTTCTTCTCTTTATTCAAACTTTTTCTTGAAGGCATCTTTCACTTCAGTGACACTTCTGGAATTGTGAGGGATTGTTCATGCTTTCTTTGTCTCTGATCTGGAATTGAAAAAGCCCTCACTCAAACACTTGAAAATTTGACCTTCGGTATTTTTTAATGGATTTACTTCCTGTGCCAGATTCTCTGATCTCTCTCAAAAAGTGTGGCATTGGAAAAGCACAGTAGGTCAGGCAGCATCCGAGGACCAGGTGAATCGACATTTCGGGCATAAGCCTTTCATCAGAAATGAAGAGCTTCTGCCCAAAATGTCAATTCTCCTGCTTCTCGGATGCTCCCTGACCTGCTGTGCTCTTCCAGTACCACACTTTTTTTTACTTTGACTCTCTAGCATCTGCAGTCCTCACTTTGTCCTAGTGTCTGAATTCTCTGTTTGACCCATTGTGCCTGCCCCATTTCCACTCCCTCATGCCAACCTCCCGGCTTTCCCCCGATCACTGCATGCCATTTCTGTTCAAATAATCACCCAATGTCCCTCTTGAATGTTTCAGTTGACCTTGCAACTCCCACGCCTCCAGGCAGTGCCTTCAAGACCCTGACAACTCACCCTTGCTCCATTTACACGTCGCTTTAATTCTTCTCCCTGGTGATGACTCTTTTGGACATCTGAGCTCAACGTTTCACAATGTTAACAACAAAGTATCACAAACTTCATGTACATACTGGCAAATAAATGCTTAATTATCATTCTCATGAAGAGTCATCGAGTTGGACTTGAAAGAGTGACTCTGTTTCTCAATCTACAGACCCTGTCTCACCTGCTAATTTCTTCAGCATTCTCTGGTGTTATTTCAGACCCCAGCAATTGCAATATTTTGTTTCGAATCATCTGATGCTATTCAGAATGTTATTTAATGTGTGTGTGGGTGTGTGTGTGTGTGGAGCCCATTTGGGAAAGTAATTACTGGAGGCCTGTGACCAGTGGTGTGCCACAAGGATTGATGCTGGATCCACTGCTTTTCATGGTTTATATCAATGATGTTGATGTGAATTTAGAGTAAGTTTGTAGATGATACCAAAATAAGTGGTGTAGTAGACAGTGAAGATTATCACAGATTGCAACAGGACCCTGATCAGATGGGCCAATGGGCTGAGGAATGGCAGATGGAGTTTAATTCAGATAAATGTGAGGTGTTGCATTTTGGTAAGTCAAACCAGGGCAGAACTCATAGCATTAAGGGTAGCACCCTGGGGAGAGTTGCTGAACATAGAGACCTAGGGGCGCAAGTGCATAGAACATAGAACATGGAACAATACAGCACAGAACAGGCCCTTCGGCCCACGATGTTGTGCCGAACATTTGTCCTAGCTTAAGCACCCATCCATGTACCTATCCAATTGCCGCTTAAAGGTCACCAAAGATTCTGACTCTACCACTCCCACAGGCAGCGCATTCCATGCCCCCACCACTCTCTGGGTGAAGAACCTACCCCTGACATCTCCCCTATACCTTCCACCCTTCACCTTAAATTTATGTCCCCTTGTAACACTCTGTTGTACCCGGGGAAAAAGTTTCTGATTGTCTACTCTATCTATTCCCCTGATCATCTTATACACCACTATCAAGTCACCACTCCTCCTTCGCCGTTCCAATGAGAAAAGGCCTAGCACGCTCAATCTATCCTCGTACGACCTATTCTCCATTCCAGGCAACATCCTGGTAAATCTCCTCTGCACCCTCTCCAAAGCTTCCACATCTTTCCTGAAGTGAGGCGACCAGAACTGCACACAGTACTCCAAATGTGGCCTAACCAAAGTCCTGTACAGCTGTAACATCACTTCACGACTCTTGAATTCAATCCCTCTGCTAATGAACACTAATACACCATAGGCCTTCTTACAAGCTCTATCCACCTGAGTGGCAACTTTCAAAGATCTATGAACATAGACCCCAAGATCCCTCTGCTCCTCCACCTTACTAAGAACCCTACCATTAACCCTGTATTCCGCATTCTTATTTGTCCTTCCAAAATGGACAACCTCACACTTGGCAGGGTTGAACTCCATCTGCCACTCCTCAGCCCAGCTCTGAATCATACCTAAGTCCCTTTGCAGCCGACAACAGCCCTCCTCACTATCCACAACTCCACCAATCTTCGTATCATCTGCAAATTTACTGACCCACCCTTCGACTCCCTCTTCCAAGTCATTAATAAAAATTACAAACCGCAGAGGACCCAGAACTGATCTCTGCAGAACTCCACTTGAAACTGGGCTCCAGGCTGAATATTTACCATCTACCACCACTCTCTGACTTCGACCGGTTAGCCAGTTTTCTATCCAACTGGCCAAATTTCCCTCTATCCCATGCATCCTGACTTTCCGCATAAGCCTACCATGGGGAACCTTATCAAATGCCTGACTAAAATCCATGTATACTACATCCACTGCTCTACCCTCATCCACATGCTTGGTCACCTCCTCAAAGAATTCAATAAGACTTGTAAGGCAAGACCTACCCTTCACAAATCCGTGCTGGCTGTCCCTAATCAAGCAGTGTCTTTCCTATCCCTCAGTACCCTTTCCATTACTTTGCCTACCACCGAAGTAAGACTAACTGGCCTGTAATTCCCGGGGTTATCCCTATTCCCTTTTTTGAACAGGGGCACAACATTCGCCACTCTCCAGTCCCCTGGTACCACCCCTGTTGACATTGAAGACAAAAAGATCATTGCCAATGGCTCTGCAACTTCCTCTCTTGCTTCCCACATAATCCTGGGATATATCCCGTCAGACCCGGGGGACTTGTCTATCCTCAAGTTATTCAAAATGTCCAACACATCTTCCTTCCTAACAAGTATCTCCTCTAGCTTACCAGTCCATTTCACACTCTCCTCTTCAACAATACGGTCCCTCTCGTTTGTAGATACTGAAGAAAAGTACTCATTCAAGACCTCACTTATCTCTTCCGACTCAACACACAGTCTCCCACTACTGTCCTTGATCGGACCTACCCTCGTTCCCGTCATTCTCATGTTTCTCACATACGCATAAAATGCCTTGGGGTTATCCTTGATCCTATCCGCCAAGGAATTTTCATGCCCTCTCTTAGCTCTCCTAATCCCTTTCTTCATCTCCATTCTGGCTGTCCTGTATCCCTGCAATGCTCTGTCTGAACCTTGTTTCCTCAACCTTATGTAAGCCCCCTTCTTCCTCTTTACAAGACATTCAACTTGCCTCGTCAACCAAGGTTCCCTCACACGGCCATCTCGTTCCTGCCTGAAAGGTACATACATATCAAGGACAAGTCGTATCTGTTCCTTGAAAAAGTTCCACATTTCCACAACATCCTTCCCTGACAGCCTATGCTCCCAACAGCATTGTATTTACCCTTCCCCCAATTGTAAAACCTACCCTGTTGCACGCACCTATCTCTCTTCATAACCAAGGTGAAAGTCACAGAATTGTGGTCACCATCACCAAAATGTTCACCCACTAACAAGCCCATCACTTGTCCCGGTTCGTTACCAAGTACTAAATCCAATATGGGGAGAAAGTGAGGTCTGCAGATGCTGGAGATCAAAGTTGAAACTTTATTGCTGGAACAGCACAGCAGGTCAGGCAGCATCCAGGGAACAGGAGATTCGACGTTTCGGGCACAGGCCCTTCTTCAGGAATGAGCAGAGAGTGTTCAGCAGGAGAAGATAAAAGGTAGGGAGGAGGGACTTGGAGGAGGGGCGTTGGAAATTTGATAGGTGGAAAGAGGTCAAGGTGAGGGTGATAGGTCGGAGTAGGATGGAGGCGGAGAGGTCAAGAAGAAGACTGCAGGTCAGGAAGGCGGTGCCGGGCTGGAGGGATCCGGCTGAGACAAGGTGGGGGGAGGGGGGATGAAGAAACTGGTGAAGTCCAAGTTCATCCCCTGCGGTTGGAGGGTTCCCAGTCGGAAGATAAGACGCTCCTCCTCCGACCGTCGGGTTGTTGTGGTTTGGCGGTGGATGAGTCCAATGACCTGCATATCCTCGGTGGAGTGGGAGGGGAGTTGAAATGCTGTGCTACAGGTTGGTTGGGTTGGTTCGTCCGGGTGGCCCAGAGGTGCTCTCTGAATCGCACCGCAAGTAGGCGGCCTGTCTCCCCAATATAGAGGAGGCCACACCGGCTGCAGCGGATGCAGTAGATGATGTGGGTGGAGGTGCAGGTGAATCTGTGGCGGATATGGAAGTTTCCTTTGGGGCCTTGGAGAGAAGTGAGGGGGGAGGTGTGGGCGCAAGTGTTGCACCTCCTGCGGTTGCAAGGGAAGGTGCCGGGAGTGGAGGTTGGGTCGGTGGGGGGTGTGGATCTGACAAGGGAGTCGCGGAGGGAGTGGTCTCTACGGAAAGCTGATAGGGGAGAGGAGGGAAATATATCCTTGATGCTGGGGTCTGTTTGGAGGTGGCGGAAGTGACGGCGGATGATGCGCTGTACATGGAGATTGGTGGGGTGGTAGGTGAGGACCAGTGGGGTTCTGTCCTGGTGGCGGTTGGAGGGGCGGGGCTCAAGGGCGGAGGAGCGGGAAGTGGAGGAGATGCGGTGGAGGGCACCGTCGACCACGTCGGGGGGGAAATTGCGGTCCTTGAAGAAGGAGGCCATCTGTGTTGTACGTATTTTGAACTGGTCCTCCTGGGAGCCGATGCGGCGGAGACGAAGGAATTGGGAGAATGGGATGGCGTTTTTACAGGGGGCAGGATGGGAGGAGATGTAGTCCAGGTAGCTGTGGGAGTCGGTTGGTTTGTAGTAGATGTCCGTGTTGATTCGGTCGCCTGAGATAGAAACAGAAAGGTCTAGGAAGGGGAGGGAGGAGTCCGAGACTGTCCAGGTGAATTTGAGGTTGGGGTGGAAGGTGTTAGTGTAGTGGATGAACTGTTCAACCTCCTCGTGGGAGCACGAGGTAGCGCCGATACAGTCATCAATGTAGCGAAGGAAAAGATGGGGGCGGGGCCAGTGTAGTTGCGGAAGATGGATTGTTCCACATACCCTACGAAGAGGCAGGCATAGCTGGGGCCCATGCGGGTGCCCATGGCTACTCCTTTTGTTTGGAGAAAGTGGGAGGATTGGAAAGAAAAGTTGTTCAGGGTGAGGACCAGTTCGGTCAGTCGAAGGAGGGTGTCGGTGGAAGGGTACTGGTCGGTACGGCGGGAAAGGAAGAAGCGGAGTGCTTTGAGTCCTTCGTGATGGGGGATGGAGGTGTACAGGGACTGGATGTCCATGGTGAAGATGAGGCGTTGGGGACCGGGGAAGCGGAAATCCTGGAGGAGGTGGAGGGCGTGGGTGGTGTCACGAACGTAGGTGGGGAGTTCTTGGACTAATGGGGACAGGACCGTGTCGAGGTATGCCGAGATGAGTTCGGTTGGGCAGGAGCAGGCTGAGACGATGGGTCGTCCGGGGCAGTCAGGTTTGTGGATTTTGGGCAGGAGGTAGAAACGGGAGGTGCGGGGTTGTGGGACTATGAGGTTGGAGGCGGTGGATGGGAGGTCCCCTGAGGTGATGAGGTTATGGATGGTCTGGGAGATGATGGTTTGGTGGTGGTTCGGCTGAGAGAAGAGAGAGAGAGAGAGAGACACACACAGTAAACCTGCACAGTAACTGCCTTTGCCCTCTAGTTCTGGACTCCCCGACCCCAGGGAAAAAACTTTGACTATTTATTCTATCCATGCCCCTCAGCCTCCGCTCCAGGGAAAACAGCCCCAGCCTCACCTTATAGCTCAAATCCTCCAACCCTGGCAACATCCTTGTAAATCTTTTCTGAACCCTTTCAAGTTTCACATTTTTCTGATAGGAAGGAGACCAGAATTGCACACAATTATTCCAACAGTAGCCTAACCAATGTCCTGTACAGCCGCAACATGACCTCCCAACCTCTGTACTCAGTACTCTGACTGATAAAGGAAAGCATACCAAACGCCTTCTTCACTATCCTATCTACCTGCAACTCCACTTTCAAAGAGCTATGAACCTGCGCTCCAAGGTCTTTTTGTTCAGTAACACTCCCTAGGACCTTACCATTAAGTGCATAAATCCTGCTAAGATTTGCTTGCCCAAAATGCAGCACCTCGCATTTATCTGAATTAAACTCCATCTCCCACTTCTCAGCCCATTGGCCCATCTGATCAAGCTCCTGTTGTAATCTTCGCTGTCCACTACACTCCAATTTTGGTGTCATCTGCAAACTTACTAACTATACGTCTTCTGCTCGCATCCAAATCATTTATATAAATGACGAAAAGTAGAGGACCCAGCACCGATCCTTGTGGCATGCCACTGGTCACAGGCCTCCAGTCTGAAAAACAACCCTCCACCATCACCCTCTGTTTTCTACCTTTGAGCCAGTTCTGTATCCAAATGGCTAGTTTTCCCTGTATTCCATGAGAACTAATAGTGCTAACCAATCTCCCATGTGGAAACTTGTCGAACGCTTTAATGAAGTCCATATAGATCATATCTACCACTCTGCCCTCATCAATCCTCTTTGTTACTTCTTCAAAAAACTCAATCAAGTTTGTGAGACATGATTTCCCTTGCCATGTTGACTATCCCTTATCAGTCCTTGCTTTTCCAAATACATGTACATCCTGTCCCTCAGGATTCCCTCCAACAACTTGCCCACCACCAACGTCAAGCTCATTGGTCTATTGTTCCCTGGCTTGTCCTTATCACCCTTCTTAAACTGAGGCACCACGTTAACCAATCTCCAGTCTTCCAGCGCCTCACCTGTGACTCCAATGTCCAGTGAATTCACAGAGCAAAGGCAGTTACTGTGCAGGTTTACTGTGTGTGTCTCTCTCTCTCTCTCTCTCTTCTCTCAGGCCTGGTGTTTCTGCAATAGTTTAGCCCTTAAAATTCTTCTCACAATTGAGAGTGATACCACAAAGGTATTGCTCTTTTCTCTCTGTTTCAATTAGTGTTAGTTCTAATTACACTAATGAGGGAGATTAAAAATAAGCGATGCTTATTTCACATTCCAGAAATGAACGTTTTCGATGTTAGCTTCACGTTGTCCCAACATGAAAAAGGTATGCTTGCCTTTATTGGTCAGGGCATTGAGTATAGGAATTGGGATGTCATGTTGCTGTTGTACAGGACATTGGTGAGGCCACTTTTAGAATATTGCATTCAGTACTGGTCTCCCTGCAATGGAAAGGATATTGTTATACTCGAGAGGGTTCAAAAAAGATTTACAAGGATGTTGTCAAGTCTGGAGACTTTGAGTTATAAAGAAAGGTTGGATAGGCTGGGACTATTTTCCCTCGAGCATCGGAGATTGAGAAGTGAGCTTACATAAATTTATTAACTCATGAGGGGCATGGATAGAGTGAATAGCCAAGGTCTTTTTCCCAGGGTACTGAAGACAAGGATTAGAGGGCATAGGTTTAAGGGGAGAGGGGAAAGATTTAAAAAAGACCTGAGGGCTATTTTTTTCATGCAGAGTGTGGTGCATATATGGAATGAGTTACCAGAGAAAAGGGTGGAGGCTCGTACAATTACAACATTTAAAAGGCATCTGAAATGTATATGGATAGGAAGGGTTTAAAGGGATATGGGTCAAGTGCTGGCAAATGGGATTGGGTCAGTTTGGGGTGTCTGCTCAGTGTGTACAGGATGGACTGAAGGATCTGTTTCTGCACTGTATGACTCTATGATTTGGGGTTAGCTTTTTCTGTTGTTATTGTGGGAGTCGAGAGTGTGGTGCTGGAGAAGCACAACAGTTCAGGCAGCATCCGAGGAGCAGGAGAATCGATGTTTCAGCCATAAGCCCTTCATCAGGAATTCTTGTGGGAATGGTGGTCTCCTACTCCTGCCTATTACTTTCAACAACATTGTATCAGTGACGTACTTTCTGTTACAATAACCTGAAAAATACAGCTGATTAACATCACGGATAACACCTTTGCAGAGTTGTATGATATTCCTCTTGCCTCTTGTTTAAATAGGCATGGGAAAATCAAAGATACAAGAAAGTCATATTAATACACACAGTTTCCTTTGAACCAATTGTTTTTGTTTCTTCTTATCAATTCAGGATCTGCCATGATCCTAGTCAAGCAAGCTTGAGGAGCTAAATGGCTTCCCCCTGTTCCTATTTCCTATGGTCTATAAATTTTAAAAACAGATTTATTTTTGGCAGTAAAATGATAGTAAATTAAATCAATAATTAAATCAATAAGTACATTTATTTCCATCTTTGAAAATGACTAACGAAAATGAGCAAATCACTGAGATTGATTTTGAGGAGGAGGAATTTTGTTTTTACTTTCTAAGCATAAAAATCTATTCTGGAAGGAACACTGAGAGGAGCAAATTACAATGGGTGTAATTAGTTCCACAGGAGACTTTTCATTTAACATTCAGGAGAGAGACACAGTGACTTAAACTGCCGAGATGTGCGTTAAATGTGACTGCTTTTAATGGTATGACTTAATTTCTAAGTAATTATCAAATTACAATGAGTGGTGAAAAAGATAAAAATCAGTTGATACAATGCTTTGCGATATTCTGTGTTTTTGGCAAACATGTTTTCATAATAGTTTTCAACGTTAGGAATCTGTGCTCATTTTGTTGGATGTGACACATAGAGTGTTGAGTAATAAATAAATAATAATTTCTTCACCCAGAGAGTGATGAGCCCATGAAATTCTCTGCCAGACAAAATAGTTGAGGCCAAAGCATTGTATGATTTCAAGAGGATGTTAAATATAATTCTCGGCATTAAACTGATCAAAGCATACCTGGAGAAAGCAGGTACAGGAGGCTGCTTTGGAACAAGCTCAGGGGCTGAATGGCCTACTCCTGCTCATTTCTCTGTTTTCCTGTTTTCTGTGTGAATATATTCCTATAAAAGCCAAATGCTGAAGATGCTAGAAATTGGAAACTAACAGAGAGAACGCTAGAGAAACTCAGCAGGGTTAGCAGCATCTGTGGAGAGAAAAACAGTTAACGGTTTGAGTCAAGTATAACTGTTCTTTCAAGTTGAAGTTCTGATGTCTTCAGTTCTGAAGAAGAGTCACACTGGACTCAATGGTTTTCTCTCTCCAGTTACAAATAAGCTTCAAATAAGTCTATAGCTGCAATCCTCTGCATTGATTACATGTGATAAATACAGGAGTTTAATAATATATTTTAGTTTACAATGAGACAACAATTACTTTGTTCAGTTCTTTAGTACAAGTTCCATCATTTTAATTCCAGTGTCTGTCTGCCACAGACAGGAAGAGGAAACCCATCACCAGCAGGAAGCAGGCATGGTCATTGTCGCTTATGGCAGCAATCCCAGAATGCATCACATTCCGTTCCTATGTCTTTTGCCTCTGTTCAGACACTTTGACAGTTTTCCCACACTGAGACCCTATTGGGTCCATTTAAATAAGCTGGAAGCCAGATACAAAGACAATGACCATGTTTCACAAAAAACCTTAGACAGACATATTGCTAAAACCCTGGCTGACATTGAATGGCCAAAATACCTGAAATGTGAGTTAAAATTCAACTCATTGTGCCAGTGAGCTAAAAATGCAAAACAAAAGAAATCTGGATGAAGTGATTGAAACAAACATTTGTGAGCCAATGGCAGAGGACAACTGATCTTTATTTGTCACCAGAAGGAAAGGTTCGAATGTGTTTGTTCTGCAGCAAGTTCTAGATGTCACCTTGGTTCTGAGATTGACAGTAATGTGTTCTGAATGCCAATGCAAGAGGAGCTGGGCTGTTTAAGTGTCACCTAGAAATCACTCAATATTCAGCTTCTAAGACATTCTTTTAAAGAGCAGACCTCATGTTTCCTCCTTAATCAACCATCTTTAACTACTCTACTTTTGAAACCATTCGTGTTTCTGAAATTTCAATACTTTACATTCTGCCCGAGTATCATTCTCGTTGCCATTGGGCATGAACATTGCTATCAAATGCTTTTTCCACAACAGGATTACTTCATGTGATTCTCTTTCCCCTCTCTTGTTGTCAGTTCAGTTTTATCTCAGGGTGACATATCCAGGCTTTATTTTGTCAAAATCACAAACATAAAATGATTTCAAAATAAACAGCTTGACAAGATTTCCTGTGGATTTGAGATGAATAGAGAGCTGCTCTCTACGAGCAGCTTAATATGAATAGCTTCCAATCCATTAGTCATCAACCAAGAGGTGCATTCTCCATGCCAACACCTTGATGAATCAGACCCTATCCAATGATCAATGAGTTATCACACAGTGATTCTCCCATTATATTGATATTAGGGTGAATTATCCCAATGAATGCAAAGATGAAAACCAGTGATAAAATGTGATTTTTTTCAGCAATACTCAAGTTTTTACAACCAATGAGTAAATACTTTTAGAAAAGCAAAGTTTATTTCTGTACAAGATTCATACCAGACTCGAAACGTTAACTGTGTTCTTCTCTTCACAGATGCTGCCAGCCCTGCTGAGTTGCTTTGGCATTTTCTATGTGTTTGTTCTAAGGTTAAACTGTACCAGGAAGTAATATTCCCAAATGTTTTATCTGAAACACAAGTCAGAAACCTGACATGATTTTGTTTGTTTTTCCATAGCTTAGCAACAAAGATACCCATTACAGTTGCTATGATCACAAATGATGAGTAGATAGGCAGGAGACTGGAAGAACACAGCAAGCCAGGCAGCATCAGAGGCGGAGACGTTTGGGTATAACCCTTCTTCAGGAACACTTCATCTTCCACCTGGGCAGCTGACAGTCCGGAGGACTCAACATTGAGTTCTCCAATTTCAAATAACCTCCCTTCCCCTCCCCCAACACCCTTTCCATCTCCTCCCCCACCCCCACCCATTCTATTCCTCTGATCAACCCTCCCCTCCAGACATTTCTCACATTCATTTCTCCCATCAACCAATCAGGCCACACTCTCTACCTGTGTTCACCTATCACCACCTCACCACCCAGCCCCTCTCCCCACCCAAACTCCTTCCCCACCACTCCCCTATATCTGCAGCTCCCGCTACACCCACCCCCAGTCCTGAAGAAGGGTTACACCTGAAACGATAGACTTCTCCACCTCCTGATGCTGCCTGACTTGCTGTGTTCTTCCAGCCTCCTGCCTGTCTACTTTGGATTCCAGCATCTGCAGTTTTCTTTTGTCTCTAACTAAGTGATCCCAAGTAATGGCATTCCTGGACATTTCAGATCCCAGATGAAATCTGGCTTGATAGACCTTTTTGTTGGATCAGTTTTAAACAGGTGATCTCTGACTGAAATATCAGCATGCAAATACTGAAAGTTCGGATTCAAACCTAAGCGAAAAGAATTGGAATCATTTGAGTGAATATCATCCTAAACAATTCAGTACATAAAGGAAGGCAAGGCAGCACTCACACAGCTGAACATCCAGATGAGAGAGCACGATGGAAGCAAGTGAGGTGCAGCCCAGTCCAACCCACAAGCTGGGTTCCTGTCCCTGCATTCAAAGTGTCTTTCCTGAAACATTTCAGTATGAGGTGCTGCTACATTGTAGAATGTAACGCAATAGTGCAGAACCATACTGTGAGTGGATCAGAGATGGGCCATGGTGGTACAGAGAGCTGGCACACATCAGATACCAGAGTCCATGGGGGTGGGATGTGCACAGCTAGTGTCCTGAGCTGTTGGCACCAGGTGGCCCAGAGGAGCAAGCATCAGGCTGGAGTCTCCGGACGCGCCCGGACTTTCATATCAGGAATTCCTGGTGTCTTGTTTCTATCTGGAGAGCAGTAGAGTGGGTAGCTGCAAATTAATCAGGTGAGACTGGGTAATTATGAGGGTGATAATGAGTGATAATCCCAGTAAATAAATGTCTCACCACTCACTGATGAGAATCTTGCCTCATCATCTGGAAGTTCTTTAAAAAATGCAAAATATTACTGGCCACATTGAGAAAGGCCTCACTAAATATTTCTTGTTCTCATCCCACATTTCTCACAATAGACCACGTCTGTCAAGGATTCTGGAAGATTTTAGTCAATGTGTTCCTCATTTATTATAGTTACTGGCAATCTTAACTGTGTAGCAGTCTCAAAAAAAGTCTAGCATCCCCTATTTGGACCTAAGATAGCACAAGTGCCTTTGGGAGCTCTGACTGGCTTGAAAATCAGTATTGTGTGTGAGTTACCAATCACACAGGATTCACAGAGCAGCTGCCTGCTATAAACGGCAGTCCCATTTCAGAATGTCAGCATTCATGATCAGTAATGATAGAAGATTTCCAAGATCCCCAAATCATTACATACTTTAAAATTTAACCTGATCCTTCACAGATAAAATGCCTTTCTCCTTCATGGACAGATGTAGTTGAGTGCAGTTGAGCACAGCTTGGCAGATCATTTGGATTAAGTTTTGAGAATCATCATCAAGGTCATCTGGAAGAGCAAGTAGCAGACAGCCCACAGGAAAAAAATAGATTTTTTAAATATAAAATTTTAATGTTATGCAGGAGTGGTGTTGCTTACAGATCAATGTTACACACAGAATTGTGCTTGCACTGTAAAGATAATATTTTTGAAAATAAGGATTCAATCTGTAGATTTTTTTTCACTGGATTAATTTAGTGAGTGTGAAACCCAAGCTGGTTAACAAGTGCTTAGTGACCACATGCACTACTGAAATAAAAAGCACCAGTGTGTTCCAAGTTCTGTCGCCAGATTGTCTTATCCTGCGGTGAGGATTTAGCTCAGTTTAATTACCTGTAGGAACTTGGGATATGTCTCTGGAAAGTAGCAGCTTCAGATCCTCACTACTGAGCACTCTCCTGAAATCACTAATGCGTGTGAGATTAGAAGGAGATTGTACAGTGACCAGGTGATATTGCAGTGAATATTTTTTGAGGGCTATAAAACAAATGAGTAATCAGTTGAGGGCAGTGTGGGTTTCCTGTTCATAAAAGGAGCAGAGAGAAAACAGAGAGAGATTCCATAAAGGTGCTGTGCAGAGGGATCTTGTGTGTCCTTGAGTGTAAAATACAGGAAGTTAGCATGCAGATACAACAAGCAATTAAGAAGGTGGAATGTTGAATTTTATTGACTGGGAAGTCATGTTAAAGCTCTACAGGGTGTTGTTAAGACTGTACTTAGAATACGGTGTACTGTTTTGACCCCTGTATTTAAGGAAGAATATATTGGATCAAAACAGATTAACTGAATTGTTCCTTGGAGAGAAAGGGTTACTTTATCTAGAACAACTGAACAGGTTAGGGTTTTGTTCATTAGAGTTTAGGAGAATGAGGCTTGAACTTGTCGAACCATTATGGATTCTGAGGGAGCTTCACAGAACAGATGTTGAGAAAATGTTTCCCCCAATCAGGGGATCCCAAATCTGGGGACGTAATTACAGATTATGGAGACACTCAATTAAACCGGAGATGCATTTTGTTCTTTCAGAGGGTAGTGAATCTGTGGAATTCTTTACCATAGTGACTGTTGAAGCTTCCTCAGTAAGGACTTACAAGGCTGAGATAGAGAGATTTTAAATCATTATGAAAATCAAGGTTTAAGAGGAAAAAGCAGGAAAGTGTAGTTGAGGATTACCAGATCAGAGCTGAAAATGTGTTGCTGGAAAAGCACAGCAGGTCAGGCAGCATCCAAGGAGCAGGAGAATCGACGTTTCGGGCATGAGCCCTTCTTCATGCCCGAAACGTCGATTCTCCTGCTCCTTGGATGCTGCCTGACCTGCTGCGCTTTTCCAGCAACACATTTTCAGCTCTGATCTCCAGCATCTGCAGTCCTCACTTTCTCCTAGAAGATTACCAGATCAGCCATACTTTTATTGAACGGCGAAGCAGGCTTGATGGGATGAATGGCCTGCTTTTTAAATAAATCACTCATGGGACATGGACATCACTCACTGAGCCAGCATTTATTGCCTGTCCCGAGTTGCGCTGTAGAAGGTGGGGATGAGCTGCCTTCTTGAACTGCTACAGTCCATGTGCTGTGGGTAAACCCAAAATGTCATTACGCCTTCATTGATTTTTCACCTATCACCACTGAAGGAATGAGAATATTTCCAAGGTAGGATATGAGTGGCTTCAAGTTGAACTTGCAAATTGTGGTTTTCCCATGTATCGTCTGTCTTTATCCTTCTAGATGTGATTGTAAGTTTGGAGCTGTCGAAGGAGCCTTGGTGAATTTCAGCAAGGATCTTATGTATGGTACACACTGCTGCTACTTAGCATTTATGGTGGAAGGAAATAGATGTTTGTAAATGTGGTGCCAGTGAAGCAGCCTGCTTTATCCTGGATGGTTTTATTTATTCATGAAGGTGTCACTGGCCAAGCCACCATTGCTGTGGGTCTGGATCACATGTAGGCCAGACCCAGTGAGGATGGCAGATCCCTTCCCTAAATGCATCAGTGAAACAGATGGGTTTTACCAACAGTTGACAATGGATGACTGAACTCTTATTTCTAGTGAGTTTTACTGAGCTCAAGTTCCACCATCTACTGTGGCAAGATTCGAATCTGGATCTGCAAAATAATACCTGTGTCTCTGAACTAACAGTCTAGTAATAATACCACTCAGCTACTGCCTACCCCTTCCAGAAGTCATCATGTCAAGCTTCTTGAGTCTTCTTGCAGATGTATCCATACAGATTTGGGGGTCAGAAGCTGGTTACTCACTGCAATACTTTGCTTCTGATGGCTTATTGATTTCTATTTTTATTCTGATTGTCTGTCAAACTCTCACATTGCAAATAAATTCCTGTTAACATTCCAAGAACCATCTCTCTCATACTGTTTTAAAAAAAAATGGCTCCAGCATTATGACCAAGTTAATCATTAAACCCCATCATACACCAAGACTAAAAGCCACATGTCTATAAGACAAGGACACAGTTTACTTTGCACAGTGAAAGCTAAGACAAGAGCATTTGTATAATGAGTATGTGGATGAAAACAGGTGTCTGCACATATGTTGACATTTGAATCCCTCAGCAACAATTTTTGTTGTAAGACAGTTCTATTATTGTGAGCATGCTTTTGAGTGTTTTTAAACTGATATTTTCCAACACCTACATTAAAATTTTTCAAAATGCCAAAGAGCCTGAGTGATTCAAGTCTCTACTTGCACTTCTGGCGTGAAAACTTGAGTTCAGCTCCAATTAATGGGATGACGGTTCATCTCTAGTGGTCTAACAGCTCTGCATAAAATAGATCTAGCTGATCAGCTCAGTTTCAAATGGAAATGAAACTAGAGCATGAAACTGACCTTAATTCAAGACATAAAAGCAAGATTGGCAACTTCACTCACAGTGATCACCAAAATCACATAGGCATTGTCACCAACATGATTCAAGTTTGAGAGCATTTAGATCCGTATACATCTCAGAGAACTGCAATCTCTCACCTATTAGGTAATATGTTTCTTTTTATTGTTCATACCAAAATGGACAATTTCCGATTTTTGCACTTTATAATCCACCTGCTGCATCTTTGTACACTCACTTTTATGTCTTTCTCTGTTTCCCCCTTTCTCTCTGTGTGTAGATATATATTTTATTATATGCAATCTCCTTTTGTCCAGTTAACAAATAACTTTCCGATTTTTCTTTGTTAATTTGGCTGATGTCCCTTCATCCATGTTATTAATATAAACTGTAAACAGATGAAGTTCCAGCACTGGTTCATGTGGCATATGACTTGTTACATCTTGCAAACCTGAAAAAGACAAATTTATATTTACTCTCTGCTTTCTACCAGCCAGCCAAATTCCTGCCAATGCCAATATACTGCACCCTGCACCAAAAGTGTTTTTTCTGACAATAACCTTTAATGTGGCAGATTTTCAAATGTGCTCTGGAAGTCAGTATGGGTACCTCCACCACACCCTTTATCCATGACAGATGTTATGTCCTGAAGAACGCCAATAGATTGGTCAAAAGTGATGCCCTCTCTGTAATAAAGCCTGCAGCAGCAGGTGTCGATAGTGAGAGCAGGATGGCTGGAGATTGTTATCTTGGGTTTACATACTATGTTGACTCTGCCTGATGACCTTGAACATATCAAAGTTATATCTTATCAACATGATAACTTCATTAATACTAGCTTCTAACATTTTCCCTATGTCAGACCTTAAGCTTTCATACCAAGATGTGGTTTATTATATCTCAGTGACTCTATACAGTTTGCATTAACCTTTAAGCAAACTGACAATTACTATCAACAGCTAAAAGCTGTGTGCCTCCATTAGGAGACCATTCCAGAGTCGAAGGACTATTTGCCCCATATACCACGATATTCCATTCTATGACTTTGCTATGGTCAGAGTGAGCAAAACTTTATCGGAGCATATTTCATGTCCACTACCTCACACAACATTCAAGACATTCTAAAGCAATTTGTGGTCAATTATTTTGAAGCTCAGTCACTCTTGTTTTGTAGGGTATTATGGGAATTCCCCACATTAAAATACCAGAAACAATAATTGACATTTTGATTGGCAGACATGTTTATTGTGCTTTTCATGACTCAGCAGTCCCAAAATAATTTACAAATAAAATGCTATTTTTGAAGTGTAAGCACTGTTGAAATTGCTGAGCAAACAATTTATGCACAGCAAGATCCCATTCACTAAGGAAATGAATGATCAGAGCGATTCATTTTTGAAGTGAAGGTTTGAAGGATGACTCTTGCAACTAGGAATGCTTCACTGTCCATTTTTTAAATCATCCTGTGGGAAAATTTATTTGATATGGCACTTTGGCCTATTATTTCACCTAGAGATTATAGCATGTATAATGTAGTTTACCTTCAGTACTATGTACACAGAAGTGTTGGTTCACACTTATGTTTGCAAATATCTTGATTGCAGGCCTGCAATTTTGAAATTGGAAATTAGTTTGTGATCACTAAGATGATATCCTCTTGTGATAGAACATAACGATCTTTAATTGATATTTGATGTTGTCATTCTTGTGTTGACCCCCTTGTTCTCTGTAACCTTCTCCATCTCCCAGTTCAACTCTCCTCTCATTTCCTATCCCAGTTCCTTCAATATCAGTCACTTGTGGAAGGGGCAAATAGACCAGGAACTGTTCTTGATTATCACCCAGTAAAGTCAGTAGAAGCAGTATCCTTGGAGAATCAGAACACACATGATTAGAATGGAAAAAAAACAAAACTGATCCGAGAGAAATTCAGCTGATCTGACAGCATCCGTGGACAGGAAACAGAGTTAAGATTTCAAGTCCATTGACCCTTCTGATTAGACCCTTCATGAATAGATTTGGTTGTGGAGTAATATATTGTTAAGTCCAGACAACAGTACAATATTAATCCAAAAACACAGGTAATGTTTTGGAGATCAGGCCTCAAATCCTACTGTGGGTTATGGTGCAATTTGAATTGAATAAAAATCTGGAATTACAGTCTAATGAAACTGTTGCCAATAGTCAGGGAAGAAATCACTAGCATCCTTCTGAGAAAGAAATCTGCCATAATACCTGGTCTGGCCTACATGTGACTCCAGACCCATAACAATGTGGTTGATTCTTAAATGCCCTCTGGGCAATTAGGAATGGGTAATAAATGCCGGCCCAGACAGTGATGGGTAATAAATGCAGGCCCAGCCAGTGATGGGTAATAAATGCAAGTCCAGCCAGTGGTGGGTAATAAATGCAGGCCCAGCCAGTGATGCCTCCACCCTGTGAATGATTTTTTTTAAATTAAAAATTCTATGAAAGCAAGTTTTGAGGAAGATTCATATTGGGCTTAAAACGTGCATTGGTTTCTCCAGAATTTTTTGTTTTATTCATGACTTTTTGTATTAAAAACCCAGCTGCTTCACTGATATCCTTTAGGGAAGGAAATCTGTTGTCCTTATCCAGTCTGTTCTACTTGCGACTGCAGACTCACAATGACACATCCCAGTGTAGCAAGCTGCCCAGCTTTCAGGACAACTCCATACAACCCTGTCACGGTAGACGCTGCAAGACGTGTCAGAGTGTGGACATAGATACCACTATTACGCGTGGGGACACCTCCCACATTGTACATGGCAGGTACTCATGTGACTCAGCCAACGTTGTCTATCTTATACATTGCAGGCAAGGATGCCCGGGGAAACCGAGCAAAGGCTATGACAACGGATGAATGGGCACCGCACCACAATCAACAGACAGGAGGGTTCCCTCCCAGTTGGGGAACACTTCAGTGGGCCAGGACATTCAGCCTTGGACCTTCGGGTGACCATCCTCCAAGGTGGACTTTGGGACAGGCAGCAGAGAAAAGTGGCTGAGCAGAGGCTGATAGCTAAATTTGGTACCCATAGGGAAGGCCTCAACTGGGACCTTGGGTTCATGTCACATTACAGGTGACCACCATTGCACTACACACACACAGATACTCCTATACACACACACACACACACACACAGGCACTCCTATACACACATACACACGGACACACATAAACACAGATGTGCACACAGACACCCACACACACCCTTACAGACACACACGCTCCCAAACTCACACATGCACCCCCTCACAGACTTAAGACACTCTGCACTCACTACACACACACATACACTTTCTCACACTCACAACCCCCAACCCAGACAGACACACACAGACAGACAAAGACCCACATGCACACATATACTTTGTGGGGTGAATTTGTACTTTTCGGGTTACATTGTACTTTGCTCAAAAACTGCATGCATTCATGTAGAACTCTGAGCTCAAAAACTGCATGAATTTATGTAAAACTCCGTTATCTCACTTTTTAGATTAGAATCAATCTAAGCATCATGGCATAGACAGAGAATACAGGGGGCCAACACCTTCAACATATTGTCTAGCTATCACCATTGTTAACAGCTAACCCGAGAATGCAACTTTTAAAAAAAAGGGTTTTGTGATTTACACATGCAGGAAATGAAACTATCACTGTATTCTAACAGATGAAAGGCTTAACAGACAATCAATTTTTCAATGTGTAATTTCAGTTACATCACACTGTAAATTTTTGCTATAAATTCTGTGTTACGATTGAGCCCTCCACAATCACCTGATGAAGGAGTATCGCTACGAAAGCTAGTGTGCTTCCAATTAAACCTGTTGGACTATAACCTGGTGTTGTGTGATTTTTAACTTTGAACACCCCAATCCAACACTGGCATCTCCAAATCCCAGTGTGGTTGTGTGTGAGGTGGCCCAGAGAGCCAAACAGTGCAATGCCAACTAAGGATAGACAGTGAATATTAGCCTTTCCAGGGACTCCCACAATGGTTCAAAAAGTTGGCTAATCACCCATGTTCTCAAGGACAATTAGAGATGAGAGATGGATGCTGGTGGGGGTAGCACAGATACCGAAACTCATTAAGTTATAATTAAAGTTCTTCCTACTCGGTCGATAAGATTGTGGTGATGTGGTGGTAATGTCATAAAGCTAGTAAACTAGCACCTCATTTATGAATGAGGGTTGAAATTGGACCATGGCAGATGGCAAAATTTGAATTCAAGTTAAATAATAGTTTGACTCATGGTAACAACATAACTACTGTCAATTGTTATGAAACTCTATCTGTCTTAACTGTCCTCTGTGGCAGCTGTGAACCAGATGGGTTTGTTAAACATAAAAACCAAAAATAAAACAATAAGTTCTGGAGAAACTTATACAGGTTTCAAACCTAGTATGAATCTTCTTAAGAACTTGTCTTTTAAACAATTATCAGTATATTTACAAAAAAATCATTCACAGGCATCATTGGCGGGGCTAGCATCTATCACTCATCCCTAATTGCACACAGAGTGGTTAAGACTCAACCACATTTTTGTGGGTCAGGAGTCACATGTAAGCCAGGTAAGGATGGTTAATTTCCTTCCTGAAAGGACATGAGTGAACTAGATGGATTCCCCCATCCACCTTGTCTCTGACTATGGACAAGAGTTTCATTAGGCTTAAAATGCTAGAATTTATTGAATTTAAATTGCGACATCTGTCATGGTGGGATTTGAACATAGGTTCCCTGAGCATCATCTGAATTTCTGGATTAGTACTGAAATGATAACACCACCAGACCATTACCAAATTGCCTTAGGGCATGTTGTAAATTCCAAATGCTTTTGGATTCAGTTTTGTCCATCTGCCATAGTGGGTATTAACTCAGGTTCCTCGAGTCTTAGTCTGAGGTTCAGGATTGCTGGTCCAGTGACATTCCCACTCAATTTGTAGCAGTTAAACCACATTAACCACAGATTTGGTGTTACATGTAGATCAGGCAAAAATAACAATTTTCCTTTCTAACATACATTAGTGAACTAATAAGGTTTTTACATAAATCTGATCATTTCCTGGCATTATTCATCTTGTTTTTATTCCAGCTTTATTTAATTAAAAACTGCTCTCATCAAGTTTTGAAAGTTGTGTCAGCCTGGTTTTCTAGCTGAGAAACGTAATCACTAAGTCAGCACATCCCATGATAATGACATGAGGGAGAAAGGAATGTGTTGATGGGGGAGATGAACGAAAGAGAATGGGAGGAACCTTGCAATGAACACAAACAACAAATTGGTTTCACTGAATGAGCAGATCATGTCATGGGTTGTAAATTCTCTGTAATTCTGTGCAAACATTGATGACTAAAGAAAAATATATATAGAAACACATTTACACATGGTAACATGTGACTATCTTCAAAATGTTTCAATAAGACTGTTAAACAATAACATCGGGCTGAATCTGCAGAAGTAACAATAAATATTTTGTTGTAAAATTAAGTACTGGTTTTGCTGGGTCACTAATGAATTCACAAGTAACCGTGTTACAGTGTGTAACCCTGGACAACTTGAAATGCATTATTTTAACTAAATCAGAGTCAAAATGCTTGTTGCAGATTCGGTGGAGAGAAAGAAAGCAGCTTTCACTGCTGAGCATACATTTTTTTCATCAGGGAAATACAACAGGCCCTAATATGTTCAGTAAAATAAAAGAACCAATGTACCTTTAGTGCTTTGCATTATTTTTGCTCAGTAAATTACACAGTTTCCTTCCTGCAAAAATTATATTAAGGCCCATTGACTAAAGACCAAAGCCCTAAAATGTTAGAACATAGAACATTACAGCACAGTACAGGACCTTCGGCCCTCGATGTTGCGCCGCCCTCTCATACCAATCTGAAGCCCATCCCACCTACACTATTCCATATACGTCCATATGTCTGTCCAATGACGACTTAAATGTACTTAAAGTTGGCAAATCTACTAATGTTGCAGGCAAAGCATTCCATACCTTTACTACTGTCTGAGTAAAGAAACTACTTCTGACATCTGTCTTATACCTATCACCCCTCACTTTAAAGTTGTGTCCACTCGTGTTTGGAAAAAGGCTCTCCCTGTTCACCTTATCTAACCCTCTGATTATCTTGTATGTCTCTATTAAGTCACCTCTTAACCTTCTTCTCTCTAACGAGAACAGCCTCAAGGCCCTCAGCCTTTCCTTGTAAGACATTCCTTCCATGCCAGGCAACATCCTAGTAAATCTCCTCTGCACCCTTTCCAAAGCTTCCACATCCTTCTTATCATGCAGTGACCAGAACTGTACACAATACTCCAAGTGTGGCCATACCAGAGTTTTGTACAGCTGCAGCATAACTTCCTGGTTCCGGAACTCAATCTCTCTATTAATAAAGGCCAAAACACTGCATGCCTTCTTAACAACCCTGTCAATCTGGGTGGCACCTTTCAGGATCTGTGTACATGGATACCGAGATCTCTCTGCTCATCTGCACTCCCAAGGATCTTACCATTAGCCCAGTACTTTGCATTCCGATTACTCTGTCCAAAGTGTATCACCTCACACTTGTCCACATTAAACTCCATTTGCCACCTCTCAGCCCAGCTCTGCATCCTATCTATCTCTCTCTGCAACCTACTACATCCTTCATCAATATCCATAACTCCACCGACCTTAGTGCCGTCCGCAAATTTACTAACCCACCCTTCTAAGACCTCATCCAGGTCATTTGTAAAAATGACGAACAGCAGTGGACCCAACACCGACCCTTGCCACTAATAACTGGCGACCAAGATCAACATGTTCCATCAACTACAACCCTCTGTTTTCTTTCAGCAAGCCAATTACTGATCTAAACTGCTATGTCTCCCACAATCCCATTCTTCTGCATTTTGTATAATAGCCTATTGTGGGGAACCTTATCGAACGCCTTGCTGAAATCCATATACACCACATCAACCGGTTTACTCTCATCTACCTGTTTGGTCACTTTGTCAAAAAACTCAATAAGATTCGTAAGGCACAACCTACCCTTCACAAAACCATGCTGACTGTCTCTGATCAGATTATTCTTTTCCAGATGGTTATAAATCCTATCTCTTATAACCTCTTCCAACACTTTACCAACCACTGAAGTGAGACTCACTGGTCTGTAATTACCAGGGTTGTCTCTACTACCCTTTTGAACAAGGGAACCACATTTGCTATCCTCTAGTCCTCAGGCACTATTCCTGTAGTCAATGATGATTTGAAGATCAATGCCAAAGGCACGGCAATCTCTTCCCTTGCTTCCCAGAGGATTCCAGGATAGATCCCATCTGGCCCAGGAGACTTGTCTATTTTCACACTCTGCAGTATTTCTAATACCTCTTCCTTGTGAACCTCAATCTCTTCTAGTCTAGATGCAAGTATCTCTGTATCTTCCTCGCCAACATTTTCATTTTCTACAGTGAACACTTTCGAAAAATATTTATTTAGTTCTTCCCCTATCTCCTCTGACTCCACACACAACTTCCCACTATTATCCTTGATTGGCCCTAATTTAACTCTCGTCATTCTTTTATTCCTGACATACCTATGGAAAGCTTTAGGGTTAACCCTGATCCTATCCACCAACAACTTCTCATGTCTCCTCCTGGCTCTTCTGAGCTCTCTTTTTAGGTCTTTCCTGACTTCCTTGTAACCCTCAAGCGCCCTAACTGAGTTTGCACATTTTGCCCTAACATAAGCCTTCTTCTTCTTCTTGACCAGGGATTCCACTTCCTTAGTAAACCACAGCTCACGCGTTTTATATCTTCCTCCCTGCCTGACAGGTACATACTTATCTAGGACACACAGGAGCTTTTCCTTGAATAAGCTCCACATTTTTAATGTGCACATCCCCTGCAGTTTCCTTCCCCATTCTACGCTTCCTAAATCTTTCCTAATTGCATTGTAATTTCCCTTCCCCAAGCTGTAACTCTTGCTCGGTAGAGTACACCTATCCCTTTCCATCACTAAAGTAAACCTGACAGAATTATGATCGCTGTGTCCAAAGTGCTCACCTACTTCCAAATCTAACACCTGGCTGGGCTCGTTACCCAGTACTAAATCTAAAGTGGCTTCGCCCCTTGTAGGCCTGTCTACATACTGTGTCAGGAAGCCAGACTGCACATACTGGACAAAAACTGACCCATCTATAGTACTCCTACTGTAGTGTTCTCAGTAAATATTTGAATAGTTGAAGTCCCCCATAACAACTACCCTGCCTCTCTCACTCCTATCGAGAATCATCTTTGCTATCCTTTCCTCTACATCTCTGGGACTATTCGGAGGCGTATAGAAAACTCCCAGCATGGTGACTTCTCCTTTCCTTTTTCTAACCTCAGCCCATACTACCTCAGTTAACGAGTCCCCAAACATCCTTTCTGCAACTGTAATATTGTGCCTGATCAACAATGCCACACCTCCCCTTCTTTGACCATCTTCTCTGTTTTTACTGAAACATCTGAATCCCAGAACCTGCAACAGCCATTCCTGTCCCTGCTCTATCCATGTCTCTGTAATGGCCACAACATCAAAGTCCCAGGTACCAACCCACCCTGCCAGTTCACCCACTTTATTTCGGATGCTCCTCGTGTTGAAGTACACACACTTCAAGCCAGGTTCTAGCTTGCCAGTGTCAGATACTTGATTTTGGAACTCCCTACTCTCATCCTCTTCTGTACCTGTCCTACAAGTTTGGTTCCCAACCCCCTGCTGTATTAGTTTAAATCCACCTTAATAGCTTTAGCGAATTTCCCACCCAGGATATTGGTACCCCTCTGGTTTAGCTGAAGACCATCCTGCTTGTAGAGCTCCCACCTACCCCAGAAAGAGCTCCAATTATCCAAAAACATGAAACCCTCCCTTCTGCACCATCCCTGTAGCCACGTGTTCAACTCCTTTCTCTCCCTATTCCTCACCTCACTAGCACGTGGCACAGACAGCAAACCAGAGAAAACAACTCTGTTGTCCTAGCTCTAAGCTTCCATCTTAGCTCCCTGAATTTCTGCCTCAAGTCCCCATCTATCTTCCGACCTATGTCGTTGGTGCCAATATGGACCACGACTTGGGGCTGCTCTCCCTCTCTGCGAAGGATCCCAAAAACACGATCAGAGACATCCCGGACCCTGGCACCTGGGAGGCAGCACACCAACCGTGAGTCTCTCTCTCGTCCCCACAGAATCTCCTATCTGCCCCCCCTAACTATCGAGTCCCCAATGACTACTGCTCTGCTCCTCTCCCCCCTTCCCTTCTGAGCAGCAGGTGTCCCACTGCTTTCCCCTGGTAAGTCATCCCCCCCAACAGTATCCAAAACGGTATACTTATTGTTGAGGGGAATGGCCACTGGGGATCCCTGCACTGCCTGCCGGTTCCCTTTCTGTCCCCTAACTGTCACCCACCTTCTTTTTCTTTTATCTGGGGAATGACTACCTCTCTGTAAGTCCTGTCAGTAACCCCCTCTCCCAAATGATCCAAGGTTCATCCAACTCCAGCTCCAGCTCCAGTTCCCTAACGTGGTTTTCAAGGAGCTGGTGTTGGGTGCATGCAAATATAAACTGTTCTACTTACCCTTCCCAGAAGTCCTTTGCTAGCTCCTCCCTCACTGGCCTGAAGGTAAGAAGTTTAAATATACTTATTGACCTTCCCAACAATCACCTCGCACCAACGTCACCTCCTTCTGGCTCCTGCCTCTTGCTGCTCTGAAGTGTTGCATAAAATGCGTCTTTATCTATTAGCACGTTTGTAACTTTAACTACCTACATATTTCATAGTTTGTAAAATCTGGAATCGCACATTTATTACAACTGCATAAATTAGACCTGGGAACGAAGTGGTCACCTTTCTTTTCCACACAGACATTCACTAATATAGATCAGGGGGACCATCATTATACAATTTAACATTACTTCTAGGAATATTAGCCATCCATTCCGTAATCATGGGCTTTGAGGATGTGAAGAAATGCTAGACAGATTTTGGCTCGGTGCAACAAACTGTGTTTGTTACAGTTCCTGTTGGTTTGCTACAATTCGCTGACTGTAGCAATAGTTCACCTAAAATATGAAATTGTGGCTTCATTCTGAAATCCATCCTTAACCAAAACATTGATGCTACAGGCCTTTTGTCTTGGTTTTAATAGATATAGAGGAGACTGCTAATTTACTGACCCTCTCTGGTAGTTCTTTTTTGGAAATGTCATACTTGTCCTTTGTTCTGGAATCATCTAACAAACTGGTCCATATTTCTTGAACCGATTTTGCTTTTGTCTCTTTTTAAAAAATGTATTTCCACATTCTGTCTCATTTCATTTTCTTTTGTTATTTGTCACTTCTCCTTTACTGGGATTTAGTTCTATTTTTTAGAATGTTGTGTTTACAAATACAATAATGTGGGTCAGAATTGAGGCAAATAAGTGGATGTTTCAGCTCTCAGGTCGTGTTCACACTTAATAGAAGGGGATAGCATCAGATGGGCCTCCCTCTTCTTTAATCCAGTGCATTGTTTTTTTGATCTTCAATGAGGTTTCCAAATGTCTACCACTGAGATTTTGAGCCCTCCTAAATGATCACCACTATCATCATGAGCTATCACAATGTTGTGGGCTTTTCCTCCAGCAGGGTTCCTCCACCAGTAACTATTGTGGCAATGTTTATGTTCACTCTTATATAAGTGGTTGATAACATGGTGTTGATAGAGTAATTTTCCAAAGAATTGTACGTGAGCAAACAGACAGAGTGATATCAGTTACTGGCTGCAGCTAGCCTTGAGCCAAGGATGTGCATGCTCTGCTGATGTCTTACAGTGAGCTATGTATTTGAATGGGATCATTTTGGATGCTATGCATATGTTCTACATAATTCTGATTTAATCAGAGCAATTTTGGCTGCAGATTTGGTGTTCATTAATATTTATTGGGTGGAGGAGGCATGGTTTCTCTATCTATTAACTACCTCCATCCTGAATGACACCCTGGCTCAGGAGTTCATTCCAAAGAACACCAACTCACCGTATGATTATTTGGGTCATATCATCTTTGTTTCTGACAATTGCTATTTCATTGCCTTGTAGTGATGTGGTTCTACAAGCCTGTTTCTGCATGTGCACAGTAGCTGTATAACCTCATTGTGGCAGTGATTCTACACACATCCCATGTTGTGTTTATTAACTCTCTTGATATCTGTGTATCCTACAGACACAGGCACTTCAGTCTTTGAACTCCTATTAAACTATTTAGTCACAAACAATATTACACATCCATTTGCATGTCATGCTTCTAGGGGTTTCAGTTATGGTGAAATATGACACTGCTATACACTGCAATTCCATACTCTGACACTGAATGATATCGTGAGTATACCTTTTAAAGGCACACTGCATGCTGACTGTGAGACATGCAGTGTTATGGACTCAGCCAAACCACTCAAAACATTGTTAAGCAGACAGCCGAGACCTTAACTTTGTTATGTGTTTTGGAAAGTATACAGTGAAAATTAGCCGGAGTAAGTTAGCTAGGTTGACTACCAGGTTTTAAAGCAAACAAAAATTTATTCACAGAATTACAGAATGAAACACAAACAACAGGATACAGGTACCTACACAACTCCGTCTATCCAAACGAGACTTAATTACGCTGTTCCGAAAATACATAACCCCCTTAAACTCAGAGTAAAAATGAAACAAAGGCTTAAAGGTTGAAGTTTAAAGGCAGAAGGAGAGAGAGTCCAGCAGCCTGTTTCCACACAGTTCCACTGACTGTAAAGTTCTGAACTGAACTGCCCAGCTAGAGAGCTGAATGAAAATAACTTTCTTGTCTGTCTATTCATGATTAGTGTTTTGCTTCATGTCGTAACTGTAGTTGGTTTACATTACAAAGTGTCATCAGATTTGTATAATATTTGCAAGTAACTAGGAGGCCTATGTTTGACTCCAAACCTACTACAATGTAGTTGACTAAGAATAGGAAGGGTTTGAAGGGACATGGGCCAAACGCTGGCGAATGGGGCCAGGTCAGATTGCAATGTCTACTACTCATGGATAAATTGGACTGAAGGGTCTGATTCCATGCTATACGACACTATGACTCTTAGCTGTCCTCTGGCCTAGCCAGTGACATCCATATCCTATGTTTTTTTTTAAAAAGCAACAGATACACAAAAAAAAACAATATTCAGTAAACCTTCAGTTTCACTGAAACTGTCATTGAGTCACAACTTCATTGTATTATTTCTTGCCAGTGGTTTGAAATTGTGTGTCACATTTTTACCAGTCTAAACGAGAATGCACACACACACACACATAAAAACCAGGTGCCAGTTCTCTTCTGACCAATACATCTGAGTCACATGATAGGAATAGTGTCAGGTAATGTGGACTGCCAGCCTTTACCAGCGAGAGAGCTGGCTTTAAAAATGGTACTGGGGCCAGGAGTGCTGGACGGTGTAGCCTATTCTTCTGGCCTGTGGCAAATGGAAGAATATGATGAGTGATGTAGCATCGGAGAGTGGTGCATAGGTGATGAGGGTTTGGGAAGGCAGTGAGAGAAAGCTCACTACAAAAGACACCCGCCATGCAACTCGCCTAAGTTGACACTTTTCTGATTTCTAGTAAACTTCAGCTCTCACTGCGACTCTGCTTTTAGACTGTTCATTATCCATTTTCAGTATTGACCCTTGAACCCTCTACTAACTCTGCTATGGCAGTTTAATACAGGACATGTTTCTGTTTCTTGGTAATCAGGATAACCTGAGATATTGGCCTGCAGTAATTAGAATTTGATTTCACTTTCAACTCCAAAAGAGAATCCCTAAACTCCAATGCTCATTTCAAGTAGAAATGATTTGTCATTGTCCTGGGGTGTTTGGTTCTAAAGACAGCTTTATAAATAGAAACTGTCACTCTACATCAACCTTCTGGCACCATTGGGGGTTGCTATTGAGTCTTGGTCCTTAAGTCTTGAAAAAGCAAAATGTGAAAGGAGCTATTTGCAAATGCTTTAGTTTCTATTTGACTAATTGCCAAAATCCTGAAAGATCTCTTTGAAATAATCCATTTGCAATACTTGTGCATATATGATATTGTTTGGTTCTCTTTCTTCACCACTAGATACTCTCGAGTGCCTTTTAACTTGTATCTTATCAATTATTTAAAGCAATGCTTCATGCACTTTTTCTGTTACCTGTGGAATTCTTGTTCAAAATGTTTTGGCACATGAATTTCGCTCTATAATGACAGCTACATCAGAAAAACATGTTACCTGTTATTTCTCCCAAGTCTGAGAGTTTACAGTAAACATCATGATAACATTTACTGAGACAGGTCTCATTCAGGTGAAGGCATTTTTATAATTTCCCCCATGTTGATCATCACCTTAAGGACGCACTGAGTGTGGCAAGGATGCAGATTGTACTCCAGGTGGGGAGTTCAATGTCCAGCAAGTGGCAATGGAATGAACAAAAGGGAAAAGCATACTTGACCTCATCCTTGTCAAGCTGTCAACTGTATACGCATCTGTCTGGGACAGTGTTGTTAAAACTGACCACCACACAGTACATGTGCAGACAAAGTTCTTCATTTACATTGAAGGGATCCTCCAACATATTGTGCAGTGCCATCACCACGCTTAAATGGGACAGACTTTGAACAGATCTATCAGCTTGCTGATGGGTATCCATGAGGCACCGTGGGCCATTAACAGCAGCAGAATTATACTCCAGCATAATCTGTAACCTCATAGCCTGGCATATTCCTCACTCAACCATTACCATGAAGCCAGGAGATCAACCCTGGTTCAATGCAGAAGGGCAGGCTAGGAGCAGTACCAGGCATACCTGAAAATGAGGTGTTAACCTGGTGAGGTTACCAAATAGGACTTGTGTCGCCATAGTCTTACCGGACCATAGGAGCTGCTCGACCATTAGAGAGAAGCAACTGGTAGTGATTAACCTGAGGGCTACCAGATCTCAGGCAAGGAAAGAGATTGAGAAGGAGAGTCCTTTATGGTAATCTCAAACCAGTGATGGGAATTGAACCCACGCTGTTGGCATCACACAGGACTACTTATGTGACAAACAGCATAAACAGCAAGTGATAGTCAGAACTGATTCATGACAATGGATCAGATCTAAGATCTGTAATCCTGCCTCATCCAGGGAAGATGTGGCTCCACAAATATTCCCATCCTCAATGATAAGGGAGCTCAGCTCATCAGTTCAAAAGATAAGGCAGAAGGATTTGCAACAATCCACAGGTAGAAGTGCTGAGTGAATGATTCATCTGAAGGTCCATAACATCAGAGATGATAATCTTCGGCCAATTCACTTCACTGCAAGCAATGTCAATAAATGTCCAGAGACACTGGATGCTGCAAAGACTATGGGCCCTGACAACATTTAAGCAATAGTTCTGAAGACTATTTAGCTGCACACCTAGCCAAACTGTTCAAGCACAGCTACAACACTGGTATCTATGGAGAATAATGGAAAATTACACAGGGATGACCTTTTACACATAAAGCAGGACAATTAGAATACCTTCCATCTACCCTCAATCATCAATACAGTGGTGGAAGATGTCATCAGCAATGCTGTCAAGCAGCACTTACATGGAAGAGCCACTCAGCTCCTGACCTCACTAAGCCTTGGTTCAATCATGGACAAAAGCACTAAATGAGGTGAGATTGAGAGCCCTTGGCATCAAGGCTGCATTTAGCCAAATGTGATGTCCAGGAGCCTGAGCAAAACTTGAGTTAATGGAAAGCAGCAGGAAAACTCTCCATTGGCACAAGTCAGACCTGGCACAGAGGAAAATGATTGCAGTTATTGAAGTCAGTCATCTCAGCTCCAGGACATCTCCACAGGAGTTCCTCCGAGTAGTCTTCAAGGCCAGCGATTTTCAACTACCTCACAAATGCCAGGAAGTCTCTATCTCTAACAACAGAGAATCTAACCATTGCCCATTAACCTTCAGTAGCATTGCCATTACTCAATCTCTTATTATCAACATCCCGTGTCTGGCAGGGTCAGGCTAGTCCATTGAGCAGATACTAAAGTGAACCAACCATAGAAAAATTATGGCTGTAAGAGCAGGTCAGAGGCTAGGAGTCCTGCAGTGAGTAACTTACCTCCTGACTCCCTGAAGCCTGTGCACCATCTACAAGATAAGAAGTCAAGAGTGCGATGGAATACTCCCCACTTGCCCTCAATGGGTGCAGCTCCAACATTACTCAAGAAGCTCAACACCATCCAGGACAAAGCAACTCAGTTAATTGGCACTACATCCACAAACATCCACTCCTTCCACCACCAACGCTCAGTAGCAGCAATGTGTACCATATACAAGATGCACTGCAGCAGCTTCCAAACCTGTGACCACAACTATATGGAAGGACAATGACAGCATTACATGGGAACACCACCACTTGCATGTTCCTCTCCCAGTCACAGTCAAGACTTGGAAATTTATCATTGTTCATTCAGTTTCAATGGGTCAAAAGCCTGGTACTCCATCCCAAACAGCATGTATGTCTGCCTTGTGCAAATAGACTATAGCAGTTTAATAAGGCAACTCACCGACTCCTTCTTCAGTGCAACTAAGGATGGGCAATAAATGTTGAACCAGCCAGCTATACCCTCAGTCCATGAATAAATTTTTAAAAACTCCTTCTAATAAACATGCTATCTGAATGCTCCATAATCTTAAATCTCCAAAACAATCATTTCAAAACTAAAGTAGAAGGTAGAATAAACTCTCACAAGCATCTTTTTCTATGAGCAGACCAGCCATGCAAGATCTATGTGATTATTAGAAACTGCTTCTGGATGTACCTCTCTCATCTCATTCCAAGCACTGAATGTGTGATCACCCATCAGTGCCCCTGTTGGCCTCTGTTTGACACTTTATTACTCATCATTCAGCCTGTAATATAAGTCTTGCAACTGACAATAGAATCTCCCTCTAATTTTCACTGCCTCAGATTAGTTTTAGTTCATGTAATTTGTACCTGTAGGATTAGTTTTAGCTCCTGGATCCAATCACTAGTCATCCCCAAAGGATTGTGCTGATGACTTTATTTGAATTTCTTTTTCATTCATATTTACAATATTCACATTGTTAGTGACGTGATGTAAGGTGTGTGATCGATATATATTTTAATATCAGTTATTAGAATTTGAATTTTGAACTGGTGGCATATGGGATTTGATCTGAGAATATAAATGGATATAATGATTCATTTTTAAGTATCTCAGGACTTATGTTTCTTTTTAATGCAGATGATGTTCCTGGAGTGCTGATTGGAATTTGTTTTCTTTGGGAATGTTTTGAGTCAGCAAAGTAATCACAGAAGGGCATGAGCCAGCTTTGAATTCATCGGAACTGGAATCAATGTATTTGTGTTTTCTTAGAGAAAACATCTATGGCTTAGGAATCTTTTGGTTTCAGTTTGCAGATGTCAGACTGAAGTTAGATGTACAAAACATATTTTTAGAAAAAGGAGTTCATTCAGAGAAATATTTTTCCTCAGTCGTAAGGGTTTTAATTTAGAAATTTCATAATCAAAGTAATTTATTGGAGCTCTGAAAGTGTATTCAAAACAGAGAAACTCTAAGCTCAATTGTGTGAGTACTCAAGAAAGAGGCTTTTAAATTCTCCAGACCATAAATTGAATGTACTTCAATCAAACCTGTATTTATGACAGAGAAGGGAATCCCCTCTGGTATTCCTGTACTTTAGAGGGATGCTTTTGGATAGATCGAATATTATAGTTTAACTGTATATAGAAATCTTTCAACTTGTGTTACAAGTAAATAATTTGGATTATTCTATTTTTGTCTTCAATTATTTTGCATAATAAACCTCTGTTTTATTGTTAATTTTAGATCTTCCGGCAGTGATAAAACCAACACCTTTAATTTCCATTCACTCAATTGAGGAATCTTTTACAAGAGTCTTAATTGATTGCCTAGGTCCCCTACCTAAAACAAAAAGTGTAAATCAGTATTTGGTGACCATAAAGTCTGTGTCTGCCAGATTTCCAGAGGCCAGAACACCCCAATCACTGATCCACTGTAGATTTTGTCACAAGTACTTTGGCAAGATACTGCTATATTTTAATAAAATATGCTTTCCCCAATCCAAAATCATTTTTTTCAGCCTGTTTCCTTCCTTTAGCAAATTTAAAATGTACGGTTTTGTGGTCACTATCACTAAGTTGCTTCCCCACTGTCACCCAGAGCACCTGTCCAGTTTTATTCCCCAGAATTCAGTTCAGTATTGCACCGTCCCTTGTTAGACTCTCTACATGTTGATGTAAAACCTCCCCTGTGAACATTTCAAGAAATCTGCTCCCTCTTAACCCTCTACACTATAACAATCCCAATTAATGTTGGGGAAGTTGAAACCTCCTAATATAATTACCCTCTTATTGATTTTACACGCCTCAGTGAATTGTCTACATGTTATTGCTGCCAGCTGACTGTTGGGGGTCCGTAATAAACTCCCAGAAATGTGAGTGCCTTCTTTTTATTCCTAAGCTCTACTGACCAAACCTCGTTTGAAGTCCCATCTACGATATTGTCCTTCTTTCCTGCAGTAACTGACTTCTTCATGAATAAGTGATACCATGTCCTCCTTTACACCTTACCCAACCTGCCTGATGATCCTACATCCTGTAATGTTAAGCTGCCAATCCTGCCCTTTTCACAACCATGAGTCTTCAATTGCAACACCTTGCAATTCCATATGCAAATCCATATCCTTAACTCGTTTATTTGACCTATAATTCTGTTAACATTAATGTAGAGACCATCCACCCCTGAAATTCCACAATGTTGAACTGTCTGCTTTAGTTCCTTCACTGGAGTAACCTATTTCCTTATTGTGCCAACACTCTGTATTCCCTCCTCCTGCCAAATTAAACAAGCTTTTCATTAGTTTTGCACATAAAAGTTCCTTATGTGACCCAGTGCCAAATGTTGATTAGTAAATACTCCTGTGAAGCATCATGAGGTGTTTCACCATGGTAAAGCAGCCTGACAAATGAGAGCTGGATTTTTTTATGTTAAACTGTTGATTGGAAGAAATAAAATAGGTAAATGCATAATGTTGTTTCTTTTCATGTTTACCTACATTTTTTACCAAGAATGAGCTGCCAGAGGAAGTGGTGGAGGCTGGCACAATTGCAACATTTAAGAGGCATACGGATGGGTATATGAATAGGAAGGGGTTGGAGGGATATGGGCCGGGTGCTGGCAGGTGGGACTAGATTGGGTTGGGATATCTGGTTGGCATGGATGGGTTGGACCGAAGGGTTTATTTCCATGCTGTACATCTCTATGACTCTATATGAATACCATCTATAAGAATCATTATATCTTCTCGTAGTCAATGTAAATTTTGAGCCTGCATTAAAGTACAGACATTAGAAAGCTGACTGTGAGGCAGCAGGAATCTTTCTGTAATGCTGAGACAAAGCAATATTAGAAAAATAGAGAAAAAGAAGTCTAAATTTCATATTGGATACATTTCTACAGCTTCAATTCTTTGCCATTAATGACAATTTCAGTGACTCAACAAGTGATGTGATCTTCCGTGAGCGAGTGAGGCAGAAAATAAGCAAAATAGTTCATACCCATTCTATTCCATCAGTTTTATCGAGTCAGTGATCAAATGATGGCGTCACATCATCGAACTGACTGTGCTTGATAATTGAAGTAGTGACAGTGAAGTTGGGTTGGCTCGGTCTGAGTAGAGATGCTTGGTGGCACCCCTGTGTCTCTTGTCGAGAACACAGATGGGGAGGTTAGCTGGCCAAATGATGAGGGAAGATAAAACACAAATGCGTAGCAGGAAGCCACATTGACTGCTGTTCACACTGGGCATTCCAGAATGCAGGTTAGCTACAGGTCACATTTATACAGTGTTGGCTCTGGAATCACCTTGTCCTCATGCACTTAGTTCCCTGCAGTTATGAACAATTATATTTGCCAACACCCGGAGATAATTGTGAGAAACATAAAATTGCATGTCTTCTATCTAGCTTTTATGCCTCCTCAAACCTGAACTTGTTTGCTTCAGTTTTGTTTTGATAATTATTTGGATCTTTTTGGCTGCCTCACAATTTCTTCAGCCCTTGGAACATTGTTGAAGATCTGCGGAAAATCTGATTTGATAACATCTTCCAACAAAATAACAGATGCACCCGAGCACTCAGCCAGGGACAGATGGAAGGGAAGGATAAGTGTGGAAGGAATTCTGATTCAATGAGGAATGAGTGCATCCTTTCAGAATATAATGAGAGAGTGGTACAGCAGCCCATTGACATGTCAGCCCATTATCCAATTATTCCCCTTTATCCCCCAGCCTTGTTCATTTCTATCCCACTCGAGTACTTATTCAATTGTTTTTTAAAAGTTATCACTAGATTAATTAAAATTCATTGAAAGAATCAGCTTCCACTGGTCTTTCAGGCAGTGTGTTCCATGTCACAATTCTCTGGTAAAATATATTTCCTCCTGTTGCTTTTGATTCATTTGCAAACCACTTTAAATCTGTGTCCTCATAGACTCTAAGAGTTGGTGGCAGAAATCTGTTGGACAACCCTGTGGTAAAAACAACAGGCACATATTTCTCTTGTCAGGAAATTATTGTTGTATCAAATATTCCTTTGTCATTTCATTCATTAATATCAATGTGAAATGATACTATGGCCTATGATGTTTTTGAGCATTATTTGTCTGGTTGTCAATCACAACGTGTGTGCAGATATGGATATATGTGCAGCTACATTGGCTACAAGTTATGACTTCATACTCCTCCCATGGAGTTTGGACAGATAATTAGACATTTGGGGCATTGGTGTCAGTAGATTTTCTGTTCATTAGCAACAGACCGTGTGGGTGGTACTGAGTTCTGTGGCTGACATCCAGGATTTTAGGTGTTGATATTACAAAGCCACTTGTAAAATTTACTTTCTGTTGTTTGGTAGTTTCAGAGCTTGAATATTACTGAAAAAAAGACACATTTCATTGTATCTCTTCTGTCATGCAGATATCAGGACTATTTGCAAGAATACCAACAAAACAGGAAACTAACTTAGTACTGCACAGAAAGCATGGTGATTAGTTGGCAAATGCCCGCTGATTAGTACAGGCATTGCCATGGAGAGTGTTAGAGGTGATGATGATTGATGAAAATTTGTTGTTTTTTTTCAGTAAAATCTATTTTGATACGCGGAAAGAGGGGTCTGACCCCAATGTGAAATAGTCATGTAATTATGTGTCACATGACATACTGGAGTGAAAATGATCGATGACAATAACATCAAGTAGAGTAATTGACACCTGACTTTCTGACCATATGTGGCTCTGTCTTGATGTAGAGTTTGGGGTCCTGCTGTGCTTAGTCAATTTATGAATCCATTTCTTAGTCAATAGCTTTCTAATTTGTGAGATGTATTCTGACCATAGACCAAATAGATGTCTCCATTCCTTGCTGTGTGATGATCATCTGAAAACTGCAGTTTGAGTGAATAAAGTTTTGGCGGAGATGTGAGCTAAATACTGTTCGCTGGCTATTTGCAATTGAAAGCATTTGGGCACAATGCTGTAGGCTTTGAGGTTTAGAAAAGATTCACCAAGAGCTCTTTTCTCACTCATGTCAAAGAAACACACAAGGCTGATGAAGCATTAAGAAGCCACATTGATCTTGTATATTTGACAGTCAGTGAATTGATTATTTTCTGGGAATCTTAGAACATCTGCACTTTGAAGAAATGGGAATAGTTGATGCGCCGTCCATCAGCCAGACTGACAAGTAGCATGTGCAGCTGACAGTCAAACAATACCCTCCAGTCAAAGGAAGTGTCAGCGGTAAGAGATTTGAGTATATGTCCAGTTGTTTCTCTTCTCTGGTTATATCTGTTGAATCTTAGAACTGATTAATCAGTTAACACTTGGACGCAAGTTGATTGGTCAAGAAGATAGCAGACTGAGTACAATGTGAGGAACTGTGACACCATCCACTTTGGGATGAAGAATAAAAAGGTAGAACAGCTCTTTGGTTATGGGATTGAGCATCTTTTAACTGGAATCACTGCAGATAAACATGCAGGTACAGAACTATGTTGCTGGAAATGTTTTTATATTAAGAACTGGAACATAATAAAACAGAATGGCAAAGTGCCTTTGTTACTCTAAATAAAATGACAACATTAAAATGCACTCCCCCACCACAACTCATTTGGAATTGAGCATAGAGAAGAAGATGATTCCAAATTTGATGTGCAGGCTTTGATTAGCTAGCGGCAGTCAGAATTCTTGCAATGTTATGTGCTGTATATGGTTCCAAAAGGGTTAATACTGAGGAGTGCCATACGCACCGCCTACTATGATGATGTTGTATGGTCTTGAGAGCAAAACAGCTTGGAATCTCAAGCTTGGCATCTTGTCCTCTTCCAAGTTCATCCCAAGTCAATGTAATCTGCGACTAATTGCAAGCATGAAATAAGCTTTCTGTTCTTAATGACAAAACTTCTTCTAGTTAGACCAAGAAGTGGTCTTTTCTCCCACACCGGTCTTGTAGTCCACTTTGCTGACTGGATAGTGGCAGCAATCGTCCTGATGACAGGCAGCTTCTGCAGTGCACTGAGTTGGCACAGACTTTTGATATAGGCCTCAGAACTAGTAGGAGACTGTCACAATGCCCACCTTAGGAAAGAATGTAATAAATTCAGTGATGATTGATGAAAATTTGTTTTGTTTTTTCAGTAAAATCTATTTTGATACGCGGAATGAAAATGATGTACCAAGAATTGCTTTTTGGTTGAATACAATAGTCATTTGGAATTTTGAATATCCAGTGAAGAAGATATTTTTCTTCGTAACTTGTTTTCCAATCATCACTGGAAAAGTCAGCAATGAAGTTATGTGACACACCCTGTCATTCCCAGTCTGTGAACGCAACTGTTTGTGTATTTGCTATTCACAATTCTCCGCAAGCACTTCCAAATACCTGCTGAACAGCCTCCAATGAGGTCAAGAAGTCACATCAGTGGATAACAGTCTTGATTCTGAGTGAGACAATTGTGAGTTCAAGTCCGAGCGTTGTGAATTACGTGGAAACCTCTAGGCTGATGTGTCAGTGCCATTCTGAAAATCTGGACAGTTCTCCCTGATATCCAGGTCAATCTTCACCTCTCGATCGACATCACTGAAAAATCTGATTATCAAGTCAATATCACACTGTTGTACCTTGAAGGGCGCTGTGCGCAAATTGATGCTTCAATTCCTACATTCAAACAATGCTTAAACATTACATATATCACACTGGCTGAAAAAGCTGGAATGACCTGTGGTCATGACAAGTAGAATAGACATTTGTTTCTTTTCTTCAACTGATCTTTAACTTGTCCCATTTCACTTTTGCTGTCCAAGATCCTTAAAGATGTTGTATGGACTCTCACTCCGGTCTTTACAAGTGTAACTGTCAACTCCAACACAGACACTTCAGTGTGACAGTGCCCTGGCTTTTCAGTTTGACTCACAGACTGACACCACAGTCATTACTGTCACACCTGCATGAAATTATGTTCCTATTATTACTCAGAACATTTTGAAACTGGTTTCCTTTTACAGCAAGCTAAATCTCTGATCACTTCTTTGTGAAATTCCTAATCTCACTTTGGGAATTAAATAACTCCAGAAATTAAACCCTTCAAGCTGCTGTCAGCTGCTCTAATCTCTCCTTGTCCTTGTTCTCCACTTATGAACACTCATCACATACTCGGTCCTGGCAATTTGACATTTAAGCTTTTCTGTTCCTTCTCCATCCCTGCATTGACCATTGTGAAAATAGTTCCTCAAACAACCTGCTATTTGTTCACTCCTGCTTCAATACTTTGTAGCTCATCTTCAATCTACACAATAATCGCTTATCAAATATAAATGCAGCATTATCATCAGATTCTCCCAGTTTTGAAACATTATTTGACAGTCCCTTCAAGGCTGTGATCAACCTCAATTGATCCATCTGCTTGTGAATGACAGAACATGTCTCCAACTATCTTCATTTTACAAAGACTTTAACTGACCTGTTGCTAACTTCTACATCAACTATCTCACCCAAACCACTTTCTTCCACCTTTGGAACATCACTGAATTGCATTTATCCCTTCAAATGGAATTCTTCCAATCACTGTCTGATTTGTTTCTCTTAAAAATGCTCCTGATAGATTTCATCTTGTCACTTATGTCCTCATTTTCAAATACCTTGTGAAAGCCCAGCCATTTCACCTTAACCAGGGCACTCACCTCCACCACAACTTTCCATCTCTTGCTCCACGTCTACCTTTCTATCTTAGTGAATCACTTCAGAAATGTACAAGGTGTATTGGATGCTGAGGACTGGAAATTACTTTGGAAACATCCCAGCGGTATTTCAGCAACACTACAAGTTATCACAGCATGCCATTATTGTAGTTGCCTATCCTTGGTAACAGTCTGTGTCCTAGCAATGAATGGAAGTGCTATAGTGCTCAAAAGCACGGTGTCATGCAACAGGCAAGCAGTTCTCTCATGCATTGACTTTTCTATTCATCCCCTCAAGCCTACTCCACCATTCAAGAAGATCACGACTGTTCCCACTTTCTCCCAATACCGTTCGATCCCTTTAGCCTTAAGAACTATATCTAACTTCTTCTTGAAACCATTCAATGTTTTGACCTCAATCACTTTCTGTGGCAGAGAATGCTACAGGCTCTCTTTGGGTGAAAACATTTCTCCTTATCTCAGTCCTACTTAGAAACTGAGTGGGGCATTTGAGTTCCAAACTAGTATGAAAATAAAGATCAACAACACTACTCCCACAGTTGTAGTTCAGATCCATGATGAAAGCCCATAATTGAGTATCAGGTCCCCCATAATAACTTTTCAGGAAAGGTAAATAGCGTAATGTTGATAATTGACTTTACAGCAAGGCATCATGTACATTTTTGCAATGTCTACTAATAAAGTGCCATAAAAAATAATTTACATTTGTATAAAATCTTTCATGACCTTAGGATATCCCAAAATGCTTTACAAATGAAATATTTTTACTGGTGTAGTGTAGAAAGTGCAATAACGATTTTACATGCAGCTAGCTACAATAAACAACAATGAGACAACTGACCAAGTCCTGTATTTCAGGAGATGGCTGGAGGGCATGTTTGCAATGGCAAAGAATGTCTATTTTATTCACTGATCTGACCTATTCAGCCTAATTGAAATGACTAAAGAACATTGAAAGGTGAGTGAATGATGCAATTCAATACTAAGAAGAAACATATAACTTTCTGCTCCTTCTCTGTCTCCCCACCAACCCATCTCCAGCCCCACAATGAGACATCGGCAACAGCGTTTGTATTGATGAACCACAAATGGGAAAATAGTTGAAGGTTTGATCAGGTAAGATAGGTTAGAGACAAAAATATTGCAGATGCTGGAATTGATGCAGATTCTGGAGGGTTGGTGGGAGGGTGGCACAAACCAAGGATTGGCAATGGAAATGGTCCTTGCAGAAGGCAGACAGGGGTGAGATGGGAAAGATGTTCTTGGTGGTGGGGTCTAATTGCTGTTGGTAGAAGCCCCACCCTTAAATTGGCCCATCTCAGACACCTCCCTCCATTTTCTTGATCTCTCTATTTCCATCTCCAGCGACAATCTCCAGACGGACATTTACTACAAACCCACAGACTTCCATAACTACCTGGACCACACCTACTCCAACCCAGTATCCTACAAGAACTCCATCCCATTCTCCCAAATCCTCTGCCTCCACTGCATCTGCTCAGACAAGGAGACATTCCAATCCGAAGCATCTCAGTGTCCACCCATTTTGAACAATGTGCTTTTCCTCCCTCATCAGCCAGACAGACCTCTACTGCACCAGCTCCATTCCCTGTTCCACTGCTCTAAACCCTACCCAATGCAATAATGACAGAGTCCCTCTTCTCCTCTCTTCCCACCCCACCTGTCTCTGCATCCAACACATCATCCTTAAACACTTCCGCCAACTCCAACTGGACCCCACCACCAAGAAAATCTTCCTCTCCCCACTGCACTCTGCCTTCTGCAAGGACCGTTCCCTTCGCTAATCCTTGGTTCGCGCCACTCTCCCCACCAATCCCCACCGTATCCCCAGGTATCTTCTCCTGCAACCGGAAATGATGCAAAACATGCCGATAAACCACCCCCCTCACCTCCATCCAGGGCCCTGAACAGACCTTCCAGGTGAGACGGAGGTTCACCTGTCTCTCCTCCAACCTAGTTTACTGCATCAGGTGCTCCCGATGTGGTCTTCTCTACATCGGGGAGGCCAAATGTAAACTCGGCACATTTCACCGAACATCCAGCCGAGACCACAGGGACCAACTGGAACTCCCAGTCACCGCTTATTTTAATTCCCCATCCCACTTCCTTTCTGACATGACCATCCTCGGTCCCCTCCATTGCCACAACGAATCAGACCACAAACTGGAGAAACAGCCCCTCATCTTTTGCCTGGGCAGCCTACAGCCCAGAGGACTCTACATTGAGTTCTCCAATTTCAAATGACCTCCCTTCCCATCCCCGGACTCCTTTCCCAGTCTCTTCCCCGCCCTTCCATTCCTCTCATCGACCTTTGCTTACAGCCACTAACCAGATTCATTCCTCCTATCGACCAACCTGGTCATACCTTCTACTCATGTTCACCTATCCCTACCTTACCACCCAACACCCCCACCCCCATCCCCACTTTATCTGCAGCTCCCCTTACACCCACCCCCAGTCCTGAAAAAGGGTTACACCTGAAACATTGACTTCTCCATCCCGTAATGCTGCCTGACTTGCTGTGTTCCTCCAGCTTCCTGCTTGTCTACCCAGGCAAGATAGGAGTAGGAATTTGTTTTGAAGAAAATGTTCAGTTATACAATGAAAATAAGCATTTGAGTTTTCTACTTTTTCAACCTAATCAGCACATTTCTGAGCTGAAAGAAGGCTTTCAAACATACAACCTATAAGGAGTCAGTTAAATAAAAAATTAAAGAGTTAAGACAGAAGTGAACCTTTACTGGGTTAAATTTTCTGCAAAGGATAATTCTGGGAGTACACTTCAATCTTTCTAACTTTAGGATCTTTTTAATCTTATGTGCAACAAAATTGTGTTTTTTTTGGTTGAAGAATATTGACAGCCTATTGGGAATATGCTTAGTGATTAACTACCAATGTAAGTAAATTATAAGCATAAAATTTATGATGTGTCAAGCTAAATCCCACTCTATTGTCCAGTGTTGCCATCAACTACATTGTAACACAATATGTTACCTTTGTTTGTAATTATACTCTTTATGTGAAAGTGTGTGTAAGATCACGTGTAAGGGGGGTACGGTAGCTCAGTAGTTAGCATTGTTGTCTCACAGTGCCAGGGACCCAGGTTCGACTCCAGCCTCGGGCAGCTGTCTGTGTGGAGTTTGCACATTCTCCCTGTGTCTGTGTGGGATGCCGCTGGGTGCTCCGGTTTCCTCCCACAGTCCGAAGGTGGGCAGGTCAGATGAATTGGCCATGCTAAATTGCTCATAGTGTTAGGTGCATAAGTCAGTTGGGAAATGGGTCTAGGTGGGTTACTCTTCAGAGGGTCAGTGTGGAATTGTTGGGCTAAAGGGCCTGTTTCCACAGGGAATCTAATTTAATCATAAAAAATATGCATTTTCTCTGCATTCCCCGGCTGATCAAGAATCTATTTCGGCCTTTAATATACTCAAGGACTCTTCCTCCACAGCCCATTGTGGGAAGGCATTCCAAAGATTAACATCCTTCTGAAAGAAGAGATTCTTCCTTATCTCACACTTAAATCAGCACTAATTTACTCAGAGACCATACATTCTGATCCTAGACTGTCTCATGAGGAAAACATCTTCTCGGCAGTTACCCTGTGAAGCTCCTTAAGAATGTTTCAATCTGAGTTATACAAGTGAAACATTGTGTTATTTTTTGGCAAGTGGATGAGAGTAAGTAGCTGTATTTTAAAACTCACAAAAAACTTGCTGCTAGAATTATTTGATTGGACCAATTACTTGGAAGGTAAGAAAGCACACACCTTTTATAAACATACTGATCACAAGCAATCAAAGGGAATGCATGCATTCTGCCCACAGCACATTTATCTTGTTACTTTCGCAATGACACACTACAGTAGTTTGAAGACTTCAGTCGTAGTTTAAAAATAAGGAAGCACAGTTGGTAATTTATGCACCAAGAGGTCTTATGAGTAGCAACTGAGTTAATGATTTGTCTGATGGATTTATTTAGGAAATAAATCCAGGAATGAGACCCGGCAATTCAAAGAGGCCACACTTCCATTTGAAACCGTCTCATGCAAAATTTCAGCCATTCAGTGCGAGTCAGAGGAAAGCCGACAAAACGTTGCCTCGGGCTATTTGATACAACTGTGACAGTTTTGCAAATAAAACTGCATCAGGCAATATGATTATCTTCAGGGAGCATAGCCTAACAGGCATTCTGATCTCATTTGCTTGTTAGAAATACACACAGATATAAGCCTTCAAAGTTAACACAGCCAGACTCTTAAATCTCTGAGAGAAAGTAGAATATGAACACATCACAGGATCCTTACAGTGTGGAAACAGGCCAATCCACCTAACCTGCACATATTTGGACTAAGTCAAAAGTCACATGACACCAGGTTATAGTCCAACAGGATTATTTGAAATCACAAGTTTTTGGAACTCTGCCCCTTCATCAGGTGAAGTTGTCAGGAGACTTCTGACTTTGTCCACCCCAGTTCAACACCAAAACTTCCACATCATCTTTGAACTAATTAGTAAAGTTAAGTCACATGGAATTCAGTGTAAGCTTGCCAATTGAATACATAATTGGCTTTAAAGGAAGGAGACAGAGAGTAATAGTGGAGGGTTGCTTTTCGGACTGGAGGCCTGTGACCAATGGTGTTCTGCAGGGATCAGTTCTGGGTCCTTTTTTATTTGTCATTTATAAAAATGATTTGGATAAGATTATCAGAGGTATGGTAGGTAAGCTTTTTGATGACAACAAAATCGCTAACGTGGTAGAGAGTGAAGAAGGTTTTCTAAGATTACAAAGGGATCTTGATCAAATGTGTCAATGGGCTGAGAAATGGCAGATGGAGTTCAATCTGGATGATGTTCTGGATCAGCCAGATCCTCTCAAAATATTTTAAGAAGGTAGCCTAGACTATAGCTTTTCTTGTTTTAAAGACAGATGTGAAGTGGATATTCCAAGTTTGATGCAGCTGATCAAAGCTCTCAACTTTAAGTAAAACAGAGTTTATTTAAACACTACAGTTGGAACGCAAACAAAGAAAACGGAATTTGGAATAACTTAACTACTGGAAATGTAACTAACTGACAAAGCAACTTAACTAAGGAGCTGTTCCAATTCCTGGAATATCCCAAAAACACACCCCTTGGCAAAAGATAAATATAAACACAGGTTCTTACAGGCAGGAGTGATTTCAGAGAGAAGTCAACCAGGAAACATCTGCTGAAGCTTGGAACCTCTCTGCACTGCGACAGCTTCTACTACAGTTAAACCAAACTAGACAAAATCTGAACTGGGAGAACTGGCCACTCCCCTGCCATTGTTAAGCAAAAATCTCACAACACCAGGTTATAGGCCAACAGGTTTATTTGGAAGTTAAAGCTTTTGGAGCACTGCTCCTTCATAAGGTAGCTAGTAGGTAGGATCATTGGACACAGAATGCATACTAAAAGATCAAAGTGTCATACAACTGATGTGATGTTTGAACAAACCTAGATTGCTGTTAAGTCTTTAATCACTTAGAATGGTTTTGATTGATTAATATGGAAATCCCAGAACTTTTTTCAAGTCACGGTCCTGAGACAATTTAAGATTTTATGGGAGTTGGGAAGTCATGTTAAGGCACAGGACATTGGTGAGACCTCTTCCAGAGTGCTCTATCCAGTTCTGGTTACCCTGTTATAGGAAGGATATTATTACACTGGAGACGTTCAGGAGAGGTTTACCATGATGTTGCTGGGTATGAAAGTTTGAATTATAAAGAAAGGCTGGACAGTTTGGGACCTTTTTTCATCGGAGGGTATGAGGTTGAGAGGTGACCTGATCAAAGTCTATAAAATAATGAGAGGTACAGATTCCCTCAGGTGGGGGGTTTCAGAACAAGTGAGCACATATTTAAGGTGAGAAGAGAAAGATTTAAAATGGACATAAGAGGCTTTTTTTTTCACAGGGGGTGGTTTGCATGTGGAATTAACTTCCTGAGAACATGATGGATGCGGGTACAATTACAATGTTTAAAAGACATTTGGATAGATGCATGAATAGGAAAGGGTTGGAGGGATATGGGCCAGGAGCAGGCAGGTGGGACTGGTTTAGTTTGTGGTTTTGTTCATCATGGACTGGTTGGAGTGAAGGATCTGTATGTCTATAATTCTATGACTGTGAGAAGAAGCTGGAGTACCCGAAGGAAAACTGCGCAGACATAGGAAGAATATGCAAACTCCACACAGACAGTCATCTGAGGTTGGAATCAAAGCTGGGTCCCTGGCGCTGTGAGGCAGCAGTGCTAACCACTGAGCCACTGTGCTGCACATAACTGATTATTTAGTGAAATGCAAAAAACAGCTGCAGATAAACATTGTTAGATTCACACTCGGGTGGAGTTAATTTTACATTTTACTGAGAGTTTGAGCTTGAAACTGTAAAATAAGCTGCTTATTACATTCTCTACCTGATTCTCTCCTTTGCCTCAGCTGAAAGTGAAATCAGGTTGGGGTTTGTGGTCATTTACATCCTTAACCGAGCACAAAGCCAAGCGCTGGGGTTATGCTTTAATAAGCAAATATCACAATTGCTGCAAATCCTAAGCAAACACAGAGAATGCTGTAGAAACTCAGCAGATCTGACAGTGTATACAGAGAGAGAAACAGAATTAATGTTTCAGATCCTGTATGACTCTTCAGAACGGGAATTCCAGTTTTCTCTGTCACTCCTGGTGGTCGTCTGATGTGTTACACATGTGATGGTTGAATAAATTTAATCTTAGGGACTTCGTAAGAACTGATTTAATGGTTTTGAGCACAGTGCCAGTGAAATAATGTCCAACAAACATTGCGGACAAGCTTTTAACTACAAGAGTACAACTTGTATATACCAACTTAAATTAAGTAAAACATCGTAAGAAGCTTCACACTAATCATGCTAATCAAAATTTGGCATAGAATCATGTAAAGAATTATTCAAAGTCAATAGACTCCTGCATCTGCAGTCCTTACTGTCTCCAAGTTAAAGAATTATTCAGACAGGTGGATAAGTGCAGGTTAATCCTAAATAATACAGATAAATAAGTCAATGGTGTACTCATTTATCTGCAAGTATGCATTTAGGAATTTATTTTACTTTCAGGCTGAACCTAATCATACTTTAAACAAGCCTTCACCTTCATTGCCTCACACAGGAATTCTTTATGGGATACATTAGGTGAGAATTTCAATGAGAATTCGAAATTAGCTGATGTGATGAAGTGAAGATAGTTATCATGTGTGATTCAAATCTGTTTCACTGAATAATCAGCAGCTGGGCCCGAGCAAAACAGACAGTAGAAAGGAATGTCTTTTTAACTGCTGCCTGCCTACAAGCGTTAATGGAGAAATTGTTTGTGTAAGGCATGTAATTGAACAGACTGAAATGGAAGTGATCATTGTGTGCATAGAGATAACTGTTAATGAGGTATTTGCACATTCGCAAACTGGAGTGAGTACTCAGGGAAGAACAGAACAACCTTCAAACATTTGACATCTTCTGATTGCTGAAGACAGTCAAACAAGACATGGTAACTAGCTGGAAAAGCTCAGTAGGTCTGGCAGTATCTGTGCTGAGAAATCAGAGTTAACATTTCTGGTCGAGTAACCCTCCTTCAGAACTGAGGACCCTGAGGAAGGGTCACTGGACCTGCAACGCTAACTCTGATTTCTCTCCACATATACTGCCAGACTGCTGAGCTTTTCCAGTAATTTCGGTTTTTGTTTCTGATTTACAGCACCTGCACTTTTTTTATGTTTTTACTTAAGATACAGTAAGAGTTAGATGACAGAAGCGAAGCCCCCATTCTTAGTAACTGTTGGACCTCTGAAGGATGAGACTCGAGTCAATCTTTGCTCCATTGTAAATATTTTCAGTTTCTTTGCCATCTTTCAGAGGGATTGGGTATCAATGATAAAGTCAGCATTTCTGGCCCATCGCTAATTTCCCTCGGCAGAAGTAGGTCCTATCACAGAGCAATTAAAAGCCACCCAAATAAAGCAAAATGATACAAAATGTATAGCTCTAAATTTTCCATTCCACCACCGATGTCAATATGTCCCTTTATTTGTTTTCAAATAATTTCCCAATGAATTCCTCTCCCCTTTGTGAACTTAACCTTAATTTATCCAATTAACAGTAGCCTGAGGATGCACATTTACGATGATTTGGCAAAACGAAAAGCAGAGAGGTGGTATGGTGGTAGTGTTGAAACTTTATTGCTGGAACAGCACAGCAGGTCAGGCAGCATCCAGGGAACAGGAGATTTGACGTTTCGGGCACAGGCCCTTCTTCTTCCTGAAGAAGGGCCTGTGCCCGAAACGTCGAATATCCTGTTCCCTGGATGCTGCCTGACCTGCTGTGCTGTTCCAGCAATAAAGTTTCAACTTTGATCTCCAGCATCTGCAGACCTCACTTTCTCCTATGGTGGTAGTGTGCCTACTTGTGAGCCAGGAGGCCTTAGTTCATAAGATCATAAGAAATATTAAGAGCAGTATGCCATTCAGCTCTTCAAGCCTGTTCAGCCATTCAATGGGATCATGGCTATTCCGGCATTCCTCATGTCCACTCTCCTGGCCTTTTCCTCAATACTCTTGATTCCCTAACTGATCAAGAATTTATCGACTTCAGCTGTATAAACTGCACCCACAGTTCTCTACAGCAAGGAGCTCAGGTCCCACCTACTCCAAAGGTGTGGAATAACATTTCCAAGTAGGTTGATTAGAAACTACCTGTAAAGAATCTATATTTAAGTAAGAAATGGAAGGCTACCAGTACCAAAGAACCTATTTCTGTCTGACAGCTTTCTAGAAAAGGGGAGAAAATTAAACATGGTTATACAGCAATATTTCTCAGGAAAATAGGCCAAAGTGACACCAAGTCTCAGAAAAAAAAGCAGAGTGTGTTCTTGTGCTGCAGTGGTAGTCTCCCTACCTCTGATGCAGGATGCCCAAGTTCAAGCCCCCTTACTCCAGAAGTGTGTAATGACCTCTGTGGAACAGGTTAATGTGAGAAATATTGTAAAAAGGCAGAGACAATGTTATGAGGATGTGTGTGTACTGTACCTTCAAGAGAGTTAAAAGGTAGCAGTGACAGCACCAAGTGTTCTCAATAAGATACAATGTGACATGTGCTGCAGCTACTGGTGTAGCGAGGGTAGCTGGTTGACTGGAGACAAAAACAGATTTGAAATAAGCCAATCAGTTTAATTATACTCCCACAAAAAACAACAATCCAGTTTGAATATAGGATACTGACAATCTTAAAAACCAATGACACAATCTGATACTTTGGGGATATAAGACTGGTGAAAACTGAATAGTTGGGAGGACAATTGCCACACCACCAGCATGTACAGACTGCCTGAAAAATAGCTTTCGTAAAGATACCTTTATTGATAGTATTATAGATACCTTTACCATAGTAAACTATGAAGCAGAATCCCCAAGGAAAAGAAAAACAAACCGAAATATAGAGAAGAATGAAAAGCTGCCTGGTTTTGAGATAAGAAGTTTTGTTTTGTAAATCTTAATCAGGAGTTTTATCAGACTAGTATTATACAAAGGAAATAAAAGATAGGTTAGAGGAAGGAGTTGTTAGTTAATTATTCTCAGTTATGCTTTAAGAAGTAAAGTGGTTAATTTTTTACTTTAAACAGTTCTTGGCCTCTTGGATTTTCACAGATTACTGCACAGGATACATCTTTCCTGTGTTGCTGGTTTAAATTAATCAGGAGAGTTTACCCCATGTTGTAACAACAAGGACAAATGTTCTTCCGCACAAAGTGGCTTAAATCTGGAACAGTGCTGGAATCAGATTCACAGGAGAATTAGATTAATACATGAAGGAAAAGTAAATGGAAGTCCATAGGAAAATAACACGACTGTGAACGCATCGGATGGCTCTGTCAAGATCTGACACAGACGTGACGGGTCAAATGGCCTCTTTCTGTGTTGTCTCATTGAATTATTTCATGGTAAGAGTCTTTAGAGAATTTTAAGAAGCTGCAGTGAAGGTCTAAATTGGTAGACCTGAAATATCTTAATCCAACAGTGAATTCAGCCATTGTCTTCCCTCTTTACTTGACGATCGCTATACAGATTGCTTTTCTTCCTTTAGTCATTCACTGAATGAAGGCATCACTGCTGTGCAGCTTTATTACCCATCCCTAATTATCCAGAGGGCAGTTAAGAGTCAACCAGTCTACAGTCAGACCAGGTAAGGATGGCAATTTCCTTCCCAAAAGGGCATTAGAGAAGCAGATGGGGTTTTCTTTTGACAATTGACTCATGGTCATCATTAGCCTTTTAATTCCAGATTTTCCTTTTGATTGAATTTAAATTCCATCATTTGATATGGTGGGTTTTGAACCTGGGTTCCCAGGACATTATCTGGGCTGCTGGATTAACAGTCCAGCAATGATACTATTAGACCATCACTTTCCCCTGTAAGACTGTGCTTACAATTTTCTGGTTTATGTGCACCATTTTAACTGTCGTCCTATTGATTCACACTGGACTGTGCTATATCACTGAGCTGTATATCCTTCATGCAATCATTGCTGTTGTGCAAGACTCTAACTCAGATATACAGTTATCTGTGCCGACACATTCACTCATCATTGCTTGATGTCTAAAATAAATGTTGTGTGTAAAACTTCATGTTGCTACCTGCAGTTGTTGTGTTTTTACACGAATCATTGTTGATCTTATTTTGCTGTGTCCTTTACCTTAAATTGGCATCTGCTTCACACCCTTCCGAAATCGAAATAAGAACTGGAAGTGCACATCACGTTTTGGTTTAACGTGTTTAGTTGTTGGTTTGTTTGTTTCAAGTTCCTATGCGATCCACTTCCTAGAACCTCATTTAAATCTGATCCCCTTATGTTTCCTTGCTGCAGGTTATATCAAGAAGAGATCAGGTCTTCTCTTGTAAAGGTCGTTACCTGATAGAATACGTTTTGAAAATGCAAAAGCAGTTTAAAAGTACAGTGACAAACTGATTGATGAAAATTCCACCACAGCAATAATTAAAAGACTCACAGTAGTCGATTCTGAAATAATGAGTGTTTCTTCGATGCAAATTGGCTTTAACGCAAGTGAAGAATTTAGACTGTTATTTGTAGAATGTGAGCTTTCCTTACCTGTATTGGTTAGAACATGATTCCACTCCCATTAGTTTAAATGGCATGTCTATTATATGATTTTCTTATAAGATGAGATCACACAGAGATGGAACTACCATGTTTTGTCAGAATTGAGTGTATCTCAGTAGCAGAATGAAACATACCCTTTTAAAGACCACCACACATGCATGAAGCACATTTAGCTTCACAAGGATCTAGTTTGAGTGAATATAATACCATTAACAAACAAGAAATGCAGTGAACCCTGTAACAAGCACTTGGAAAGCTAAGTGCAATGTTACTATATAATTCCTGAAATATTTCCATTAAAAAATGGTGGGATAAAAACAACTTTGCTACAAATGTTTATGTAAGAAAAGCAAAAGAAGGGAAAAATTTCTATTCCAAAGCTGATCAGAATCCCAGGAGGTTCTGTTTAAAAGTAACTCTTATAACGAGATTCATTGTAATGCCTGACTGATTTTACTGTCAGGTTTTGGAGCCTTTTTTTAAACATTTATGAGAATCTCAAATTCAGATGTGCGTTACTCTCCAATTAGTACTGCATGGCAGCCCTCACTCTATCATAAAACCAGCACAACTTGTGAAGAAGTTCCAGAAAGATAATGCTGAAGTAATTTAGTTACTGCACTTAATAAAAATTCAGAATTCTCATTTAAACAAGAATAAAATACCACATCACCTTCAAATTCAGAACTGATCTTGAGAATTAACAGGTTTGTTTGCAGAAAACTATTTCAGTCATGGTCCTTTGCTGTTTTCCTTTGGTATAATTATTAAATATATTTATTTGGTACAGTCATCATTATTTTCATAGCTTAAAAAATTCCAAAGGCTGTATTTTCCCAAAATTGCGAAATCTAAAATTGGTACTAGTCACAAATAGTCCTTTGCAGTACATATAGTTGCAGGTCAACAAAAAACGACAACGTCTGAGGACACATTGGTGACTTGGCTGACACTTTCCTGTAAATAGATGCTCATGCTTGTAAATGTATTGCTTACCCCTTCATATGTCTGATCTACTGAGAAATAGAATGGAGCTGCAGAGATTAGCCATTCTTAGCACCATACTGTGTTGGAACCTCAATTGAGAGATTGCTATTATTTCCTTAACACCTCATAGAGTCTAACAACTTGTCACTGTGGGAGAATCACCTGTTGGAACATTTTCCAACAGTGAATGTTAATTTATATATGTTTGTATGGGTTCATGAAATGTCTGGGCCAGCCTTTATTGTAAATTGGTCAATAATTTCAGAGGCAGTTAAGAGTAAACTACATGACTGTGGGCCTGGAGTCACACATAGGTCAGACCATGTTTCCTTCCATAAAAGGTTTATAGCAAAGCAGTTGTTTTTTTTTAATATGATGTTCACATGGTTACCATTAGGTCAGATTTTTGTGGAATTCAACTGTCCCCATCTGTCAGGGTGGGTTGTGACACTGGGTCAGTACAGTATGTGTCTAGTGTACTGGATTACAAGTCCAGTGACATCACCATCCCCTCATGTAAAAAAAGGCAAAGAAAAGTTGTATTTATTTCTGTGAAAAAGCAGAAGTAAATTTACATTCAATGAATGATGGCATTACTGACCAGATCCAGCAGAACTGGATGCCATTTCAGTCTTGTTGGGTTTGTCATTTCTGAAGCTGGCCTGATCCATCATGCTGAAGGTTATGGTCTTCCTGCTCAATGTCCTCATCTTCCTCCTCAGGAGACTGCAGCACTCTCCCAGCTCCCTGGCTCCATCACATTGCCTCATTGTCTGATCAGTATTTGTGTCACAAATAGGTGATGGTTAAGTGGAGCCCTCAACAGAGTGGGATTTGGACATCTCCAACACGGAGAGCTAGGAATTTCTGTACATGGACCTTTGACACAGTGGATGTTATTCTGATGTATGCAACACAAGTGAGACAGTAGGAGATGGTAACTGTGGCATGATTAATGAAAACTAAACCCACATCCCTACATCACTCAAGAAAGGTAGCAATGCAATTAAGAGACTTTGTCAAATGACAAGCTCCTTGGCTTTGTGTCTGTGTTCAAAGGCATCATGGGACAGAAGGACACTGAAGCTTGTAGGCTCTGCGTGAGACCACAAAACGCAAAAAATGCCAAAGTTGTTGGGAGCATCTGAATAGATGTAGTGAGTGAGTGAGTGTGGGAACACAAGCAAAGTGCCCTGAAATGCATTAAGCTCCAATTCATGAGATGGGGGATAATGTTTGCAAAGAGTATGTTAGCCCAATTGACTGGGCAGTTGGTTTGCAATGCAGTTATATTAACAGCATGGATTCAATTCCTGCACTGGCTGAGGTTACCACCAAGAGCTGTCCTTCTCAATCTCTCCCCTTGCCTGAGGCATGGTGACACTCAGGGTAAACCATCACCAAATGTCTCACGTGAAAGTAAGACTCTGGTGATTTTTTTTTAACATACGCGCACAGTGTCCTGGCAGCAGCATTATAATGAAAGGTATTGGTGAGATCCAAAGTGCAACATTAAAGTTGAGAGCTGTATTCTAACAGAGTCAAAGATAGGCAATGCTGATACAGTGAGGCTGGCACATGTTTGGTGCCATTGTCACTGGGTGAGAGGCACAGGCAGTAACTGGCTCTGCAGTGTGCCTGGAGATGTTGGTGACTACTGCCCACGAAGGAGGCCTGGTGGAGCAAGCAGCAACTTTCCTGTCAGAAACTGTCATTATCCAATTTCTCTCTGCTACATAGGAGAGTAACAACCAGCATAACAATAATGTGGAATTCGATAGTGTTGAGACGCTGTTGCAAGCCAACAGGCCCCTTGCTGCTCACCAGTGAAATGTTCAATGCTGTTCAAACTTTATTGCAAAATTTGGACCTTGTCATATTTCCCTAACCGACTTGTACATTTCTCATATCATTCAGGGACTGGATAAATTCCCCATGACATTCTGAATTTTCCAATGTGTTGTTGGTTAATCTGGTCAGTACTCTGCCCATACAGAGCAGCTGAAATGAAATGATCTTTGATACGATCCACCAGTCACTGGGATGGATGATGTACATATCTGGCATCACACTGACACTGAAACCTATCTAGCATATTATACAGTTGGGTTTGGAGTCTCAGTTGCATTGAGTAGAGAAAATCACTACCTCATCCAATCCAATCAGAATGTGGCTTATTGTATATTGTACAAACTCACAGATGGGCCCAGGGAAACATGTACTATTGAAAAGTGCTCAGTTCCCCTCAAATTATATCAAAAGGGTAAATGTCTCAAAACTTTGACCAGTAGGTGAAGCTAGCCATTTCATGTTGCTACTGTGCAGTAACAGCACAAATACTATTTAACTTTGGGGTAGTATTTCTCAGGTGCATGCTATCACAAAGCTGGTCCCTTTTATCCAAAAGCTGTTCCTTTTCTCAAGGATACTGTGTCCTTGATTTTTTTCAGAGGGATCATAAAACCGTCCCAGCGCTGAGGTGACTAATTTGGTACAGAGATTAAAAAGGAGGTTGAGAGGCTTTTTGTTTATATGTAAACAGATGAGACTTCAGGCAAAGTGGTCATATTTTAGAAGTGACCTGTATAATGAAAGGGGAGTGGTCAGCTCTCTAGCTGAGCAGTTCACCCCAGAACTAGTTGGGAGTTCAGCTGTGTGGAAACTGGTTCTCTCTCTCTCTCCCTCTCTCTTTCTGCCCTTCTAACTTCAACCTGTAAGCATCTGTTCCATTTTTACTGTTTTTCAGGGGGTTTGCTTATTGGGACTGTTGAGTATATTCAGAATAACATAATTAAGTCTAGTTTAGATAGACTGAGTTCTGTAGGGGTTCTTTATTCTGTTCGTTGTGTTTCACAGTGTAATTTTGTGAATAAAGTTTTGTTTGTTTTAAAACCTGATAGTCAACCTAGCTAACTTAATCTGGGTAATTTTCACTGCGAAGTTATGGTCTGGCTGGCCTGCTTAAGAATGTTTTGAGTGGTCTGGTTTAGTCCATAACAATACTTCATGGCTATGCCCTGTCCAATCAATGTCTGCTCGCAACAACTTAGTACCCCTTTTCTAATGTCACGTAAATTGTTGTTCCCTTTGAAAAGTCACATTCTTGCATCTGCCTTGATGAATGCAAGATGAGAAACTTCAGCAGCAAGTCTATTTGTCTAGGTGCTTTACCAAACAACTATTAGGTATTAGGACCTCTACACCACTGAAGCCAGGTGCCAACTTGCAGATACCTCCTTCTACTGCCCCCTCGACCATGACCTCAACTCACATCACCAAACCATTATCTCCCAAACCATCCACACCCTCATCACCTCTGGGGATTTCCCTCCACAGCCTCCAACCTCATAGTCTGAGAACCCCACCTGATTCAACCTCTTACCCAAAATTCACAAACCTGACATCCCCAGTCGATCCATTGCTCAGCCTGTTCCTGTCCCATTGAACTCAACTCTACATACCCTAACACCGTCCTGTCTCCCTTAGTCCAGTACACCACCCTGCCTTTCACCTCCTCCAATGCTTTTGCTTTCCCATGCCTTATTTTCAGCATGGACATCTAGTCCCTCTACATATCTATTCGCCATCATGAAGGCCACCAAGCCCTCCGTTTCTTCCTCTCACGCTGTCTCAACCAGTACATCTTCTACTGACATCCTCAACAACCTGGCTGAACTGGTCCTCACCCTTAACAACTTCTCCTTTCAACAAACTTACAACCAAAGGGGTAACCATGGGCAACTGCATAGGCCCCAGCTATGCCTGCCTCTGTTGGGTACATGGAATAGTCCATCTTCCGCAGTTACACCAGCACCACTCCCCACCTGTTCCTCCGTAACATCGATGACTGTATCGGTGCTACTTTCTGCTCGCACAAGGAGATTGAACAGTTCATCAACTTCATCACACCTTTGACCTGGACCTCAAATTCACCTTGGCCATCTTGGATCACCTCCCTCCCCTTCCTGGACCTCTCCATCTCCATCTCTGGCAACTGACTAACATGGGCTTCTCCCACAAACATACAGACTCCCTCAGCTACCTGGACTACACCTCCTCCCACTCTGCCTCCTGTAAAAATACTATCTCTTGTTCCCAATTCTCTGCTTCTGCCACATCTGTTCCCAGGAGTTCCAATTCCACCATAAAAAATCCTAGAATGCCTCCTTCTTCAGAGACTACAATTTCTTTTCCCATGTAATCGACGATGCCCTCCAGCACATTTCCTCCACTTCCTGTACCTCCGCCCTTAAACCCCGCCTCTCCCAGTGCAACAAGGACAGAACCCCGCTGTCCTCACCTTCCACCCCACCAACCTCTGGATACATTGCATCATCCTCTGCCACTTCCGCCACCTTCAAACAGACCCTACCACTAGGGATTTATATCCCTCCCCACCCCAATCAGCATTCTGGTGAGACCACTCCTCCATGACTCCCTCATCAAATCCATGCCCCACAACCAGCCCACATCCCACTCCCAGCACCTACCCCTGCCACCACAGGAAGTGCAAAACCTGCGCCCACACCAATCCCCTCACCTCCATCCAAGGCCTCAAAAGATCCATCCACATCCAACAGAAATTAACCTGTACCTTCACCAATGTCATCTACTGTATCCGTTGCATCCGATGTGATCTCCTCTACATCGGGGAGCAGGACGTCAATTTGCGGATTGTTTCAGAGAACATCTCTGGGACACCCACACCCAACAACCCCACTACTCCATGGGTGAACACTTCAACTCCCTCTCCCACTCCGCGAAGGACATGCAAGTCCTTGGCCTCCTTGCCAAATTGTTACCACCCGATGCCTGGAGGAAGAATGCCTCATCTTCTGCCTTGAGACCTTGCAACCTCACGGGATCAATGTGGATTTCACCAGTTTCCTCATTTCCCCACTCCCCACTTTATCCCAGTCCCAAGCCTCCAACTCAGCACCGCCCTCTTGACCTGTTCATTGTGTTTCCAATCTATTCGCTCCACCTTCCTCTCCGAATGATCACCTTCTCCCCCACCCTCATCTACCTATTGCATTCTCAGTTACCTTTCCCCCAGCCCAACCCCCTCTCCCATTTGACTGTCAGCCCTCTGGCCTACAAGCCTCATTCCTGATGAAGGGCTTATGCCTGAAACATCGACTCTCCTGCTCCCTGGATGCTGCCTGACTTGCTGTGCTTTTCCAACACCACTCCCTCTACTATTAGGTATCAGTTTGAGTTATTAAAATTTGTAAAAGCTTCTGTGATTCTATTTTGTTTTGTCCAATGACCATAAAATTGATCGATCATTTACAACTTCAATGTTCCACCCATAAAAGCAGAAGTATGTTTCCATGTTTCATGCTTCCTTCAGTTTCAGATTAACTTCTGTTGGTTTTACACAAGTTCCTGCTGTTGCAATGTATGTTTATCAGTTTCTCAGTATATTTTGGTTTAAGTTAATTTTAGAAAAAAAAATCACACCATTTTTCTATTTTAGAGATTTCCAAGTTTAATTCATCCCATTCTTTGCTTAGGAATGAAACGTAGAAAACAGGAGCATGAGTAGGCCATTCAGCCCTTCGAACCTGTTCCACATTCAATATGATCAAAGCTGATCACCCAACTCAGTCCCCGTTCCTGCTTTCTCCCCATATCCTTCAATCACTTTAGCCCAAAGAACAATAGAACATAGAACATAGAACATAGAATGTTACAGTGCAGTACAGGTCCTTTGACCCTCAATATTGCGCCGACCTGTGGAACTAATCTGATGCCCATTGAACCTACCCCATTCCATTATTACCCATATGTATGCCCAATGCCCATTTAAATGGCCTTAATATCGATGAGTCTACTACTGTTGCAGGCAGGTCATTCCATGCCCTTATCACTCCCTGGTAAAGAAACTACCCCTAATATCTGTCCTAAATCTATCACCCCTCAATTTAAAGCCATGTCCCCTCATGTTAGCCTTCACCATCTGAGGAGAAAGACTCTGACTGTCCACCCTATTATCTGATACATCTTGATTAGGTCACCTCTCAACCTCAAACTATATCTAACTCCTTCTTTAAAGCATTCAATGTTTTTATGAGAGATAATTCTATAGGTTTCCCACTCTGTGGGTGAAGACATTTCTCCTCATTTCAGTCCTAAGTGTCCTACCCTGTATCCTTAGACTGTGACCCCCAGTTATATATGCCCCAGTCATCGGGAACATCCTTCCTACATTTAGCCTGTCTCGTCCTGTTCGAATTGAATAGGTTTCTATATGCCCCACCCTAAACCCACCCAGACATTTTTCTAAACTCCAGTAAATGTCGTCCAAATTGATCCAATCTCTCTTCATGCATCAATCAAGAATGGAAGATGTGCATTTGCATAGCACCTTTCAAGACCTCAGTGTTTTCCAAACCACTTTACAGATAATGAAGTACCTTTCAAAAATACTCACTGTTATAATGTTGGAAGAGTTGCAGCTTATTTGTTTATGTAAGATCCTACGGCTGCAATCTGATAATGAGCACAGAATCTCTCTTTCTAAAGTTGGCCAGGACTCCATGGACATCTCTCCTGCTTTTCTTCAAAAGACTGCATAGATGGGGTCCTGGGTTAGTTTCTCAGTCAAAAGTTAACAATGGTTACATTGCGATGTCCCTTAGCACTGCATTGAAGAGTCAGCACAGATTTTATTGCTGAAGTCCCTGGAATGAGATTTGAACTCACAACCTCTTGACATTGATTTCCATTCCTCATATTTCTCTGCTTCCAGGCATAAACCTTTCCTGTTCTAACACTTCTTATCATTCCAGTGAATGTTCTGGAGAAAGAAAGTATTTGAGGGAACTAACGGAAAGTTAATGAGGAAACACTGTAAAAATCAATATGGAAAGATCTCATTTTCAATATGACCTAAAGCAGGGTGGAATAAGAAGAATCAAATTCGATTAACCTCCCTGGTAACCAGCTTGGAATAAATCTGATCATATATTGTTGAGGGAAAACAAACATGCTGCAACTTGAAATAATTATAAGCTTATAAAACCAACTAAAATAATAAATAACTTTTGAACCCAAAAACTATTTGATGGCTATTATTCTTAATTAAACAATGACAGATTTACAAATGGCAAAATAAATGTATAACCATGATGAATTGAAAAACATAGAATTGACAGCAACCTGCTTCTAGAAGGAAAGTTTCAGAAAGTGAGGAGACTTCCATTTTGCCGTCCTTGAATTCTAAGTGTTGGTTTGTTGCACTGTCATTGTCTTCAGAATAGCAGTGTTACAGACCAGGCCAGTCCCCTGCAAAATATTATAAGATGATAGCCTAAACACTTAACGTTTCCTTATTTTGAAGTCAGATGTAAAGTGCTGTGTTCCTGATGCAATATCAAACTAGTCTTAATTAAACAATGACAGATTTACAAATGGCAAACTAGCTGGCCGGTTAGCTCAGTTGGTTAGAGTGTGGTGCTAATAATGCCAAGTTCATGGATTCGATCCCCATTTTGGCTGTTGATATTTATCTAAGGGGAGGCATGGTGGCTCAGTGCTTCATAGCATCAGGGTCCCAGGTTCAATTCCAGCCTTGGGTGACTGTCTATGTGGAGTTTGCCCATTCTCTCCATATCTATGTGGGTTTCCTCTGGGTGCTCCGGTTTCCTCTCACAGTCTAAAGATGTGCAGGTTAGGTGAAATGACCATGCTAAATTGCCCCATAGTATTAGGTCAATTAGTCAGAGGGAAATGGGATTGGGTGGATTACTCTTCAGAGGGTCAGTGTGGACTGGTTGGGCCAAAAGGCCTGTTTTCACACTGTAGGGAATCTAATCTAATCTAACCGTTGTTAAGCAAGACTCAACTTATTTAAATACTGCTGTTAAAATACAGCAAAAAAGGATATAGAATAACTTAATGCTATTGGCAAACTTAACTGAATAATAGAGACAGTAGCTATTATTAATTAACTCTTCCAATATAGTAACATCCAAAAAACACACCCTTTGGCAAAAAGGCAAATTCAAAAAAATAGATATGTCTCCCAAGTAACCCAGCAGCAGAGAGAGATCCCAGCTTCTAGCTCTAACTGTGAGAGGGAAAAGATAGCTTCTACTTCTTCAAAACTCCATCAGCTTCTGCCCTGCTGAGACTTTAACAGCAACTGCATAAAGCTAAACCTAAAAACAAAAAGAAATCGAGAGATCCTAGTCTGTCAGAGCTGTCCGCACACAGCCAAGCTGCTTCTGTTGTTCCAACTTTAAAAAATATTTCAAGGCATCACAAGCTGTTTACTTTATTGGCTTTTTCAAGGAGACAGCTTTGCATCACTGTCTTAAAACTTCCCTTTAAAACAAAACAGGAAAAATAGACATCTTAAAGCCACAACAGTGTCACAACAGTTCCTTCATTCATTTGCTCTATCAGCTCCCTTTAGTTCTTGTGTAATGTCTTCATCAAAAGGAATGATCCTCTGCTTCCTTGACCAATAGTTATGAAGATCTAAAGGCTATGACCCAGTTTATAGAAATTAGGTGACCTCATTGTGGTGTGGAGGTGGTCATTCATTCACATAGCGCCCATTCCCAATCAGTAGAGAAACAAAAAACAAAGAACCACAGATGCTGGAAATCTGAAACAAAAGCAGAAATTGCTGAAAAAGGGTTACTGGACAAAACATTGACTCTGCTTCCTTTCCAGTAGTGAAACAAAACATGACCAGCTCTTCTGCTCTCAACCTGCCTGTTTTCCCCAAGTCCCTTCAAGGAAAGATAGACACACATTGTAAGCAATTTAGAGAAGGTTTACTGAACAATATTTGAAATGACTGAGTTGTCTTATGAAAAGACATTGGACAGATTGGGTTTGTATCCACTCGAGTCAAGAAGAGGAAGAAGTGCCTGTATTGAAAAAGGCCTGATACTGAGGGGTTTGGACAGGGTCAATGTACAATTTATCTCCTCCTCGAGGAGAATCTAGAATTAGGGGTTATTTTTAAAAATACAGGGTTGCTGACTTTGGTACGGGGATTTGATGATCATTTATCAATCAGAGAATCATAAGTCTTTGGAACTGTCTCACTAAATACAGTGTTTAATTATTTTTAAGTAAAGGTGGATACATTCTTGATAAGCGAGGAGGTTTTCAGGGCAGGAGTGAATGCAATCAGATCGATCATTACCATTCAGGAGAGATGTTAGGAAGTACTTCTACATATAAGGGATGACATATATTTGGAACTCTCTTCTATAAATAACAGTGGATGCAGATGAGTAGTTAATTTTAGTTCTGAGACAGATAAAATGTTTTTGAGCAAAGGTATTAAGAGATCTTGACCATAGGCAGGTGTATGGAGCTAGGCCACAGATCAGCCATGATCTCATTGAATGGTGGAACAACACAGGGGCTGAATGGCCTCCTCCTGTTCCTATATTCCTGTGATCAAATTGAATGGCAGGGTAACAGACTCATGAAGTCAGGTGGCCTCCTCTTGCTCCTAACTTGCATGTACAAGTTTTTAAAGCTTTGAAATTGCTTGAAATGCTCAAATATTTAATTTATTGAGATGTATATGGGGTTAAGTCACAGTGGCTGCATGTCTATGATTTTATTTTAGTGCAGTATAAGAGATGAATAATTTTAAATCAATATATAAAATATAAAAGAAAATAATGAGTAAAGTACAAAGACTTAACTAACAGTGAAGGAAGAAAATTGACAGGCATTCATATTGCATCATATAGTTCTCACAGAGTTAAACTTGGAGATTGCATTAAGTTTCACCCAATCAGATGATATTATACCTGGCTGACAAAAAGACCGAGCATCTGAAGTGAAGACCTATACCCACATCATCCTCTTTATCATCATAGGAACAATATGTAACAAATGAATATAACTTGTACATTACTGCTGGAATTCAGTAACTTACACAACACTTCTTGGTAAGATTCTCTTGTAGTTGGTCCTCTCCTACTGTAATCCAAATAGTCTCTGACTCAGTAAAAGGTGAGAGGACTGGTAGCAGTATCCGTCCATCTCAGTTCTGAGGGAGAATTTTAATGGAGTATTTTCACTTTAGATAATAGAAGCAAAATGCTCATTACAACCACAAAACCCTTATGAAAAAAATGTGCAAGTTCACCAATAAAAATTGGACTGCGCAATAAAAAATTCAAAGGCATGAAGTGTAGGTGAAATTATATGTCTGAACAGTGTACCCTAAGTAAGACTATGGTCTCTAAAAGATGCAAAGCTAAAGATCTGAAAAGGATTTCCGAAATGATTGAAGAACTGAACGGTTGTAACTAATACCAGATTATCTCATGAGGGAAGGTTGGACAGACTAGGCTTGTTTCACTGGAGTCTACAAGAGTGAAAGGTGACTCGATCAAAGGGTATAAATTCCAAAGTTCATGAGAAGGTCAGTGTGGAAAATATATTTTCTCTTGTGGGTCAGTCCAGAGTTAGAGAGCACTGTTTCCTAATTAGAGGTTGCCTTCTGGGACAAAAGTAAGGAGAAGGCAATGGAAACGGGGCATTGACTATTTTTAAGACAGGGATGGATAGATGTTTGTTAGGCAGGAGATTCAAGCATTACCAAGGATAGACAGGAATATATAATTCACAAAATGAATAGATCAGCCACTATCTTAACAAAGGGCAGAGCAGGCATGATGGGCTGAATGGCTGATTTCGACTGCCAGCTCGTAGCTTTGTGTCGATAGGAAAGATTGAACAGGCTGTGATACTTTATTTCAAGAAAACATTGACAGTTAGAAAGGTGTTCGTCAGATTTGAGACTGGTAACAGCAACCCAGCCTATATTTAATCAGTATCATCAACACAGCCAAATGTCCCAATGTGCTGAGTAGTTACATTGTTTTAAAAAAACCAAGACAGATAGAAATGCATTTGGTCAGATGACCAAATGATTGGTCAAAAGGTAGGTTTTAAAGAAGATCTTAAAGAAGGAAAGAGCGGTCGAGATGTTTAGGGAGGGAATTCCAGAGCTTGGAACCCTAGCAGCTGAAGGTAAGACCATCAATAGTGGAGTGATTAGAGTCAAGGATGCTTGAAAGGCAAGAATTAGATGAGTACAGATACCTCAGAGGGTTCTGAGTCTGGAGGAGATATACTGGGACAAGACTTTAAAGGGATTTGAAAACAAGAAATAGAATTTTAAATTTTAATAAAGACATTGCTTGCTTGGAACTGAATGTAGGTCTGAAAGTACAAGGCAGTTAGATGAACGGGGCTGAAAATGTGTTGCTGGAAAAGCGCAGCATGTAAGGCAGCATCCAGGAACAGGAGAATCAACGTTTTGGGCATAAGCCCTTCTTCAGGCTTATGCCCGAAACGTCGATTCTCCTGTTCCCTGGATGCTGCCTGACCTGCTGTGCTTTTCCAGCAACACATTTTCAGCTCTGATCTCCAGCACCTGCAGACCTCACTTTCTCCACCAGATAGATGAACGAGACTTGCTGCAAGTTAGGACATGGCAGCAGAGTTTTGAATGATCTAAGTATATGAAGAGGAGAACATGGGAGAGCAGCCATGACTTGATTGGAATTATCAAGTCTAGAGGTGTCAAAGTCATGAACAAGAGTTTTAGCAGCAGAGCAGATAGTTTGGGGTGAAAGCAGGAAATGTTACGGACATTTCAGTAATGTTGAGTAGGAGTAGTTGGAAGCTTGTCTCAGATACAATGCTGAGGACAGATAGAATCATTTTCAGATAGCTGTTAAAGGAAAAGGATGGGCGCAAAAAATAAATAGAGAAGCTGCTAGATAATTCAACAGGTCAGGCAGAATCTGTAGTAAGAGGCAAGGTAAAGTCTCAAAGAGAAAGAATTGGCTCAGTTATCATGTTTGGGGGGGGGAACTGAAAACAGTCGCAAAAGTTCAGGTTTATTTTTCTTCCCTTACCAAAGTATCATCTTTCAAAACGAGCTACAAACATATCACAATTGACAAATGACGGAAGGATTCAGTGAAGCTGTAAAATCACCGAGAGATTCATGATTCTTCTTAATGAAATAAATCAGATTCTTTTTGAGGACATTGGATTATGTAACTTCTCAATGTACTATTGTTAGTCGATCTAAACTCTGGTGTCAGTGATACAGTCTAGAAAGGTGCTAATGGGTTACGCTCAAATGTTTCACATCACACAGCACTGAAGGTTTGCAAAGTGATCATGCTTTCTCAATAGATTCAGTACAGTATGGTATATCATTGTTTATCAATCATATAAGTTTTTTTGCCCTACAGGGAAAATAAATTGATACCTGCATTATGTAGAAGTGAATGCTCTGCGTGTCAAGTGAAATTTATTTTGCTCCAGGGCACTTTATTTCAGATGATCTAATTCGATACATTTCCCAAGTGCTTTCAATCCAGAAAAGTAATAAACCCATCAACCTCTCAATCAAATTGCATTGACCAGCCCTATTCTCATCATATATTCTCATTGTATACTCAAAGCTTCTAAGAATTACTAGTCTACAGAGATTGGTACTGAACACAATTAAGACATCAAGTAATCTACACAAATTTGCCAAGATGGCACCATCGAAACTCACAACTGTCTAGAAGAACACTATCGCCTCCAATTTCTCCTTAGTCCAGACTTGGAAATGTCACCATTCTTTTTGTGTCATTGAAACAAAAGCCTGGAATTTCTTTGCTCACAGCATTGTGGGATAGCATGCGGCTCAGTGGTTAGCACTGCTGCCTCACAGCAGCAGGGACCCAAGTTCAATTCCAGCCTTGGGTGACTGTCTGTGTGGAGTTTGCACATTCTCCCCGTGTCTGTGTGAGTTTCCTCCGGGTGCTCCATTTTCCTCCCACAGTCCAAAGATGTGCAGGAGAGGGTGAATTGGCCATGCTAAATTGCCCATGGAGTAAAGGGACACGTAGGTTAGGGGCATTAATCGGGGGTAAATGTTGAGTAGTAGGGGAATGGGTTTGGATGGGTTACTCTTCAGAGGGTCGGTGTGGATTTGTTGGGCCCAATGGCCCATTTTCTCACTGTAGAGTTTTATAATTGTGAGTATATCTACATTCTTTGGACTGTCGTGGTTCACAACTATCTTATGAAGGGCAAGCAGTGATGGGCAAGAAATGCCATTAGGAATGTTCTCTCGATGCAGCATGGCCTCCTGAATATTCTGCACACATCAATCACAGTGCTGACCCAATGACCTCCATTTCCATTTCCACTGCCAGACATGGACTTCGCGAGAGAAAGGGCAAGAGACTAGCTCTATCCATGACCAACTTGTGTTCTTGGATACAACATTAGGATCTACCCAATCCATGCTGCATCTTGGTATCCAGATGTCAAGGCAACATTTGCCTATTCTGATGGGAGTATATCAGTGGAACAACTACTTTTCAGCTTCCAAAGGTTTCAAAGTAATGTCAAACAATGTCTTCAGCAGTCCCATGCTGAAATCCCTCTTGAACAGTGTTATGACCAGGAGAAGCATTCAGCTCCATGTGCTTTAGCAATCTCTCACTTGTCACAATAGATATGTTTTATTTATTTTTAGCATGTGAATTTGACACATTTAAAAATTTTGTTCGCTACATAAAAATTAAATAGGAGAAAGTGAGGACTGCAGATGCTGGAGATCAGAGTCAAGGACTGTATTGCTGGAAAAGCACAGCAGGTCTGAGGAGCAGGAAAATCAACATTTCAAGCATAAGCTCTTCATCTCAATAAAAATTAAAGAACCAATTCACAAGATTTTCTTCAGTTAAATGAAGAAGAGTTTTACTATGATCTAAACTTGAGGGAAAATAAAAATGCACCATCAAAGAGCCCTGCAACATAAACAGCAATTTGAAGGGAGAGAATATCTGGTGCAGATAAGAAAAGGAAAGGCTACATAGCTTAAAAGTCCTCAGAAATTTTGAAGATGTTAAATTTTAACTTAAGACTACAGTTGCTTATTGAAAACTATATTCTTAGCTGTGGTAAAATCTGTAGATAGCATTGACTTCTTGGTGAATTCCTGTTCCCCCAATTCATGTTCTGACTGTGTATTGTTTTCTGAGAGACTGAATAAGACAAGTGGTGAAAAGGAATTATAGCTCCTGTTGCTACAAGTTAATTTTTTCTACTCTCTCCTGCGCAAAAGCAGCTGCTGAAATAAGGTTCATTTATATATTCCCATATCTGGCCCAACTGTCACTCCAAGCTGAACAAAGCAAATATTCCAACCAAACATTCATGTCCAATATGTGTAACTTATCATACAAGTGCGAGTTAAAACCATAAACACAAATTTCTTAACATTGACTCAGTTGCTTCGTTTCAATGTCTTTGCATAAAATGATAACTTTAATTCAAGCTATTTTTTACTCCATATTGTTTTTGATATTTTTACTCAACCATTTAGGAACACCACTGAAACAGATAGAACTTGAACCCTGACCTCCTTTCACAGCGGTAGGAACATCACCACTGTGCCACAACAAACACATTTTTTCCTACCTTATTTTACTGAATTCATCTCAATCTGTGTCAGGTGCTCACTGCAGCTATTTTTAGTCCATATTTTAAAAAAAAATTTGGTTCTGTGAAAAGTTCTCTGGTATTATAATCAGATAATGAAAGGTAACATTGGACAGTTCACATCCATCACTATTGTAACACAAATAAACACTCACATGGACAGACATATATGATACTGACAGAAAGAAAATCGAACATTGTTTTCAATGTCCTTCCAGAGAAAAGCGATTTCTTCTGAACATGCCCACCTCACTTTCCACTTGGGAACTTGACAACCTTCTGGACTCAATATCGAGTTCAACAACTTTGGGGTCTGAGCTCTCCCATGCCCTTACCCCACACACCAGGTCTTGCTATCACATAGTTTGCTATTACACACAGTCCATTGTTAGTCACTAACAGTCCCCAGTAACAGTTATTCATACTCCTGGCCAGTTTGTTGTCTGCTCCTTTGTCTGGAGGAGAAAGTGAGGTCTGCAGTTGCTGGAGATCAGAGCTGAAAATGTGTTCCTGAAGAAGGGCTTATGCCCTAAACGTCGATTCTCCTGTTCCCTGGATGCTCCTTTGTCTGTCCAGCTGTCCTTCTCTCTCTATCTCCACCTAACATTTACTCCTTACCCCGTACCCCCACCCTGTCTTCTGCATATAAACCAATATTTTCCGAGCTACCATCAAATCTGAGGAAGAGAAGTTCAACCTGACACATTAATTCTGATTTCTCTCCACAGATGTTGAGCTCTTCCAGCAATTTCTATTTCTGTTTCTGATTCACAGCACCCACAGTTCTTGGCCATTATCTGTGTACAGCTGGGGACACAGAGGAGAGTAAGCAATATTTGACTCTTGTTCTGGGAAGAGCAGTTGTGAATTTTTGATTTCGTAATTGGGTTCAAAGCCAATGTCTGTTGTGCAGGAGCTCTGAGAGATACTATGTGTTTAATTAGTCCATGCTGAAAATAAGGTAAAAGTGAGGACTACAGATGCTGGAAACTAGAGTTTAGATCAGAGTGGTGCTGGAAAGCACAGCAGGTCAGGCAGCATCCGTGGAGCAGGAAAATCGACATTTCGGGCAAAAGCCCTTCATCTCATGATGAGAATAAGGCTGGCCAAAGCAATTTGAGTGACAGGTCGATAAGTTTATGATGATTCTGGACAGAATGCACTTGAGAAATGTATCAAATTAGGTAATCTGAAACAAAGTGCCTTGGAGAAAAATATCTTTCACTTGACACACCGAGAATTCATTTATGCACAATGCAGTTATTGATTTTTCCCCCTGTAAGCGGAGAGAATAATTTTATTATTCATAGCTAAAGGTGTGTGACACATACAAAATTCTGCTGAGATAACAACATCATTCCTTGGACTTACAGTACTGCATTTGTCACATGAGCTAAGAGGACACCACTGTGATTTCCTGTAGCTCTTTGGGGAAACAGCCTTTGTAGTCACTACAAAATTGGATTTGCTAAAATGAAGAAAATCGTGTCAGATTGAGAGAGGTTATCATCTAAGTTCTGACCACAGGGAATTGTTTTCCTCTATTTGTGCTTTACGCTTCATTGGAATGTATAGACCTCTGTTTGCATTTATTCAATTTGAGGTAATATGATATTGTATGGTTACTTATTAAAGATGCACATCACAACACTAGAAAGCACGCAAGCAGCTCATTAAAAGTTGGATCCGTAAGGTGACTTTGGTCTATTTCAGCAGCAGATTTTTAAATACCTGTGAAATGCAAAACATAAGCCAAGAGGTTACTTCCAAAGTGCGATGTGTGGACAACCCTGACTGGCACCTGCAGAAGCCATGACAGATGCAGATATTTGCTGCATAAACAGAAAATTGCAGGTCTCCTGTGTGTGATATGAATACCCTGATATCCTGAATACCGTGAACAGAGAACAGACTGACTGAATGCCCAAGTCACGATCATGAAAGAGCCATTACAGCGAACATACTCTTTATTTCTGATGAGAATAACCTGCATATAAAACTATAGTTGTTACTCTACATCTACACCACCAGCAGGCACAACAACTAGAAGCAGGAGAAGGCCATTCAGCCCGTGAGCCTGCTCCACCATTTAATACAATCATGGCTGATTTCATCAAGCTCAACTCCACTTTCCTGCTCACTGTCCATTATCCATCAACCCATTACTATTTAACATCTGCCTATCTCCTTCTTAAATTTACTCAATATTCTAGCATCCACTGCAGTCTGGGGTATTGAATTCCACAGATTCAAGATCTTTTGATAGAAGTAATTTCTCCACATCGCAACAAAGATTGAAGAGTTATTTATTATTAGTGCACATTTGGATTCATCTGATTCTTATTTACAATGTGGAAACTTGTTACAGCTGTTGCTTGATTCTGTTTTGGACTTTTTTTTACAATAAACCCCTTCATTTAGAGGAAAAGGTAATGACGCTGATGAATATCTCTGTAGATTAACGAAGGAAGACTGATCTCATGTTTATCCACACATAGAGTTTCAAGTTGCCTTCCAGGGCAACTCTGGCCTCTTGCAAGTGGTGCATAAAACTGGGATTCCTTTTCAAATCTCTAAGGGCTGTAACATTTTGAAAGCTGAGCTTCTGCAGAGGCTGGAGGCAACTGTTGTGAGCAACGTGTGTCTTATTTTCAGCTCCAGTGTTTGCTAATTTTTACGCCTTGTATAATCTAAGCCCTTCAGTCAGAGGGGAGTTGAAATTATTCATGTTTCCTATTGTACAAATGGAGAAGAGTCAGTGGTGATTCTTTCGAGTCCCCATCAGTTTTATGAAGCAATTATGCACAACAAGAAAACCTCTTTTAGGATGCATCCCAGTTGACTGAGTCATGGTTCAACACCTTACAAAAGCACATTATAATTTGGAATAATTTAAACATTAGAAAGTCCTGGAGAAAATCAACAGATATGACAGCACCAATGGAGAGAGAAACAGATTTAACATTTCACGTCTAATGTAACTCTTCTTCAAAACTGGAAACTCTTCAGACAAAGTATTATATTGGCTTCAAATTATTAACTCCATTTCCCTCTCCACAGCTGCTGCCAGACCCTTCTTTGAATTGTTGTCAATTATGACAGCAACTGGATCCTAAATTAGACTGACTGTTCATTGCAGCTCGAACTCTGAGCCCTCACCTATCCTAATCTCTGGAATGTTTACCAGCCTCTGCAGAATTCTGAGCTCTGTAGATTCTTCAAATTCAGGACATTTGCACTTTCCTTAATTTTTGTTACTCCACAATTTGTGGTAGTGCCTTCAGCCATCTGGGCATGAAACTTGAAAATTGCCTCGACTACTTCTGGAATTTTCCATCTCATTCTCATTCCATCTCATTCCTGTCAGGAACAAGTTGAATCTTTTGGAAACAGTAGAGGCAGATGACACTGCCAGTTTGTGAGGCGGCCAGGTCTGTCAATCAAAAGTTGGTGTGGAGGCAGAGCGGAAGAGTTGGACATCGCAGAGCTGTGGTAATAGGGGACTCCATAGTCAGAAGAACTGACCGGGGTTTTTGTGGCAGCAGGCGGGACTTAAGGATGGTGTGTTGCCTTCCTGGTGCCAGGGTTAAAGACATCACAGACAGAGTGCAGGAAATCCTCAAGGACGAAGGTGAAGAGCCAGAAGTGGTGGTACATGCCGGCACAAATGATGTCGGGAAGAAGAGGAGGAACATACTACAGCGGGACTTCGGAGAACTAGGAAGAAGGCTGAAAAGCAGGACATCCAGGGTGGTTATCTCCGGTTTGCTTCCAGTTCCTCGGGCTGGTGAGGCCAGAAACAGGGAGATAATGGACTTGAATGTGTGGCTGGGGAACTGGTGCAGGAAGCAAGGATTTAAATTCTTGGATCACTGGGGTATGCTTTGTGGTAAGCATAAGTTATACAAGAGCAACAGTTTGCACCTAAATAGGTTGGGGCTAGCATTCTGGCAGGCAGGTTTGCTACTGCAACACAGCTATGTTTAAACTAAGTAGTGGGGGGGGGGGGGGCGCGGAGGGGACAAACTGGATGTTTAAGAAGGAAATTAGTGGGAAAGTTAGAACAAGGGAAGTCAAGAAAGACAATGAAGCAGAAAACTCTAAAAGGGAACATGCTGTAAGGTTGAGTGAAATAGGAGTTGATGGGAAGGGTGAGGGCAGTAACAAATTAAAAATACGATATATGAATGCACGAAGCATTAGAAATAAGATGGATGAGCTTGAAGCTCTTTTGGAAATTGGCAGATACGATATTGTGGGGATAACTGAGACGTGGTTTCAAGTGGACAGGGCCTGGGAAATGAATATTCAAGGCTACACATGCTATTGTAAGGACAGACTGATGGACAGAGAGGGTGGGGTGGCCATGTTGATAAGGGATGATATTCAGTTCCTTGCGCGGGGCGGCCTAGAATCAGGGGATGTAGAGTCAGTATGGATAGAGCTGAGAAATTCTAAGGGTAAAAAGACCCTCTTGGGAGTTATCTACAGGCCCCCCAAACAGTAGTCTGGATGTCGGATGTAAGTTGAATCAGGAGCTGAAATTGGCCTGTCACAAAGATGTTACTACAGTTGTTATGAGGAATTTCAACATGCAGGTAGACTGGGAGAATCAGGATGGTATTGGACCTCAAGAAAGACACCTTGTGGAGTGCCTCCGAGATGGATTCTTAGAACAGCTGGTGCTGGAGCCTACCAGGGAGAAGGCAATTCTGGATCTGGTATTGTGCAACGAACCAGAATTGATCAGGGACCTCGAAGTGAAGGAGCCATTGGGAAGTAGTGACTATAATACAATAAGCTTCAATCTGCAATTTGAGAGGGATAGGGTACAATCAGAATTGACAATATTTCTGTTGAATAAAGGGAACTATGGAGCTATGAGGGAGGAGCTGGCAAAAGTTCAATGGTGCAATACCTTAGCAGGGATGACAGTGGAGGAACAACGGCAGATGTTTGTGTATATAATGCAGAAGATGCAGGATCAGTTCATTCCAAAAAGGAAGAAAGATCCTAGGAGGAGGCATGGGTGGCCATGGCTGATGAGGGAAGTTAAGAAACATATAAAGTTAAAAGAGAAAAAGTATAACATAGCAAAGATGAGTGGGAAAACAGGGGACTGGGAAGCTTTTAAAGAACAACTAAGGATTACTAAGAAGGAAATATGCAGAGAAAAAATGAGGTACGAAGGTAAACTAGCCAAAAATATAAAGAAGGATAGTAAAAGCTTTTTTAGGTATGTGAAAGGCAAAAAAATGGTTAAGACTAAAATTGGGCCCTTGAAGACAGAAACAGGGGAATATATTACGGGGAACAAAGAAATGGCAGAAGAGTTGAATTGGTACTTCAGATCTGTGTTCACTGGGGAAGACACAAGCAATCTTCCTGAGGTAACAGTGGCTGAAGGACCTGAACTTAAGGGAATTTATATTTGCCAGGAACTGGTGTTGGAGAGACTGTTAGGTCTGAAGGTTAATAAGTCCCTGGGCCTGATGGTCTACATCCCAGGGTACTGAAGGAGGTGGCTGGAGAAATCATGGATGCGTTGGTGATTATTTTCCAGAGTTCAATAGATTCGGGATCGGTTCCTGCGGATTGAAGGGTGGCTAATGTTGTACCATTTTTTAAGAAAGTTGGGAGAGAAAAATCAGGAAATTATAGACCAGTTAGTCTGACCTCAGTGGTGGGAAAGATGCTGGAGTCTATTATAAAGGATGAAATTACGACACATCTGGATAGTAGTAACAGGATAGGTCAGAATCAGCATGGATTTATGAAGGGGAAATCATGCTTGACTAATCTTCTGGAATTTTTTGAGGAAGTAACTCTGAAGATGGACGAGGGAGATCCAGTAGATGTAGTGTACCTGGACTTTCAGAAAACTTTTGATAAAGTCCCACATAGGAGGTTAGTGAGCAAAATTAGGGTGCATGGTATTAGGGGCAAAGTACTAACTTGGATTGAAAGTTGGTTGGTTGACAGGAAACAAAGAGTAGTGATAAACGGCTCCATTTCGGAATGGCAGGCAGTGACCAGTGCGGTACCACAGGGATCAGTGCTGGGACCGCAGCTTTTTACAATATATATTAATGATATAGAAGATGGTATTAATAATAACATTAGCAAATTTGCTGATGATACTAAGCTGGGTGGCAGAGTGAAATGTGAGGAGGATGTTAGGAGATTAGAGGGTGACCTGGACAGGTTAGGTGAGTGGTCAGATGCGTGGCAGATGCAGTTTAATGTGGATAAATGTATGGTTATCCACTTTGGTGGCAAGAAGAGGAAGGCAGATTACTACCTAAATGGAATCAATTTAGGTAAAGGGGCAGTACAAAGAGGTCTGGGTGTTCTTGTAAACCAGTCAATGAAGGTAAGCATGCAGGTACAGCAGGTAGTGAAGAAATCTAATAGCATGCTTGCCTTCATAACAAGAGGGATTGAGTATAGAAGCAAAGAGGTTCTTCTGCAGCTGTACAGGGCCCTGGTGAGACCACACCTGGAGTATTGTGTGCAGTTCTGGTCTCCAAATTTGAGGAAAGACATTCTGGCTATTGAGGGAGTGCAGCGTAGGTTCACGAGGTCAATTCCTGGAATGGCGGGACTACCTTACGCTGAAAGACTGGAGCGACTGGGCTTGTATACCCTTGAGTTTAGAAGACTGAGAGGGGGTCTGATTGAGACATATTAGATTATTAAAGGATTGGAAAATCTGGAGGCAGGAAACATGTTTCTGCTGATGGGTGAGTGCCGAACCAAAGGACACAGCTTAAAAATACGGGGTAGACCATTTAGGACAGAGAGGAGGAGAAACTTCTTCACCCAGAGAGTGGTGGCTGTGTGGAATGCTTTTCCTCAGAGAGCAGTGGAGGCCCAGTCTCTGGATTCATTTAAGAAAGAGTTGGATAGAGCTCTCAAGGATAGTGGAGTCAAGGGTTATGGAGATAAGACAGGAACAGAATACTGATTGAGGATGATCAGCCATGATCATATTGAATGGTGGTGCAGGCTCGAAGGGCAGAATGGCCTACTCCTGCACCTATTGTCTATTGTCTATTATCAGGAATGAGGCTGGGAGTCTTGGGGGTGGAAAGATAAATGGGGTGGGGCAGGGGTGTAGGTAGCTGAGAGTGCAATAGGTGGATGGAGGTGGGAGCAAAGGTGATAGGTCGGAGAGGAGGGTGGAGTGGATGGATGGGAAGGAAGATAGACAGATGACACTGGTCATGAGGATGATGCTGAGCTGGAAGGTTGGAACTGGGGTAAGTTGGGGGGCGAAATTAGAAAACTGGTGAAGTCCACACTGATGCCATGGGATTTAAAGGTTCTGAGGCGGAAGATGAGGTGTTCTTCCTTCAGGCGTCGGGTGGTAAGGGGGTGGCAATGGGTTAATTTGCACTGTGTAAGCCAGCAATCTGTGAATATCGTAACATTCAGGGTTTTTGTCTTCCAATATTAGCTCCATTCAAGTTCCATTAGTCATTACAGAAAATCTGTGAAAATTTGAACCACAGGAGGCCTTCCTACAAAATTGTTTTAAGCATATCTTTGAGATAGCCAAAAAATTCCCAGTGTAATGCAATTTGTCTGAAAATACATTCCAAGTAAAGAGGGTGATGCAATAAATATGTAAACATATACAGGCTGGAAAGGGAGTAGAATGGAAGTTCAACAGGCTGATGCCAGGAATTACAGGACTGTCTTATGAGGAGAGATTGGTTTGACTGGGTTTGCATTCACTTGAGGGTAAAAAGATGAGAGGGGGATTTGACAGAACCATATAAAATTCTAACAGGGCTGAATGGTCTAGATGGTCAAAGGATGTTTCCCTTGCTTGGGTAGCCTATAGCCAAGAGACACAGTCTAAGGGTACAGGGTAGGCCTTTTAGGACTCAAACGATAGTGAACCTGTAAACTTCTCGACTATACAAGGCTGTGGAAGCCAAATCACTGAATATATTCAAGAAACAGATAAATTGTAAGATATGAGGGTAGAGCAGTGGATGTAGTATAGAGGGTAGAGCAGTGGATGTAGTATACATGGATTTTAGTAAGGCTTTGGTAAGATTCCCCATGGTAGGCTTATGCGGAAAGTCAGGAGGCATGGGATAGAGGGAAATTTGGCCAAGTGGATAGAAAACTGGCTAACCGGTCGAAGTCAGAGAGTGGTGGTAGATGGTAAATATTCAGCCTGGAGCCCAGTTACAAGTGGAGTTCCGCAGGGATCAGTTCTGGGTCCTCTGCTGTTCGTAATTTTTATTAATGACTTGGATGAGGGAGTCGAAAGGTGGGTCAGTAAATTTGCAGATGATACGAAGATTGGTGGAGTTGTGGAAAGTGAGGAGGGCTCTTGTCGGCTGCAAAGGGACTTGGATATGATGCAGAGCCGGGCTGAGGAGTGGCAGATGGAGTTCAACCCTGCCAAGTGTGAGGTTGTCCATTTTGGAAAGACAAATAAGAATGCGGAATACAGGGTTAACGGTAGGGTTCTTGGTGTGGTGGAGGAACAGCGGGATCTTGGGGTCTATGTTCATAGGTCTTTGAAAGTTGCCACTCAGGTGGATAGAGCTTGTAAGAAGGCCTATGGTGTATTAGCGTTCATTAGCAGAGGGATTGAATTCAAGAGTCGTGAAGTGATGTTACAGCTGTACAGGACTTTGGTTAGGCCACATTTGGAGTACTGTGTGCAGTTCTGGTCGCCTCACTTTAGGAAAGATGTGGAAGCTTTGGAGAGGGTGCAAAGAAGATTTACCAGGATGTTGCCTGGAATGGAGAATAGGTCGTACGAAGATAGGTTGAGAGTGCTAGGCCTTTTCTCATTGGAACGGCGAAGGATGAGGGGTGACTTGATAGAGGTGTATAAGATAATCAGAGGAATAGATAGAGTAGACAGTCAGAGACTTTTTCCCCGGGTACAACAGTGTGTTACAAGGGGACATAAATTTAAGCTGAAGGGTGGAAGGTATAGGGGAGATGTCAGGGGTGGGTTCTTTACCCAGAGAGTGGTGGGGGCAAGGAATGTGCTGCCTGTGGGAGTGGTAGAGTCAGAATCTTTGGTGACCTTTAAGCAGCAATTGGATAGGTACATGGATGGGTGCTTAAGCTAGGACAAATGTTCGGCACAACATCGTGGGTCGAAGGGCCTGTTCTGTGCTGTATTGTTCTATGTTCTATGTTCTATGAAAGTCATCAAACAGAAGGGGAGAAAGCAGGACCATGATGTTGAGATACAGCATCAGCCATAAGCATATTGAATGGCAGATCAGGGCCTCAAAGAGATGAATGGCCTACTCCTGCTCATAGTTTTCATGTTTCTATGTTTCCAAGCAGCAATAAAATGAGCAAAAATACAAATGGAAGCAAGAAAACCAAGTGAAGGAATGGACACTCACTGTTTAGGCTCCAACCTACCAATATTGCCCACACAAGAAAGCAGCATTGTTTATTATAATAAAATAAATGTGTTGGAGAAACCCCTCAGGTCGGGCAGTATTTGTGGAGACAGAAACAGAGCTAAAGCTTCAAGTGGAGCATTAGTTTCAGGTTGGCGGTTCTGTTGCGGTAACATCACTGAACTAGAATCCCATAACCCTGGGATATGGGGTGACGGATGGAGAAATTTGAATTTAATAAAAATCTGGAATGAAAAGTTAGCCTGACATTGACCATGTAACATTTGTCATAATCACCCACCTGCTTCACTGATGTCCTTGAGGGATGGAAACCTGCCGTCCTTACCTGGTCTGGCCTGCATTTGATTCCAGAACCTCAGCAATGAGGTTGACTGTGAACTGCAATTGAGGTAATTAGGGATATGCATAAATATTGGCATGACTAGTGACACCCAGTCCTATGAATGAATTTTTTAAAATATATGTCCTACTTTCATCACAAGGTTGGAGTGTAATCTGTCTCTTTCCAGACGCAAAACACAAAGCACATATTTAAATGCTTTACCTAGTTATCAATATCTTTATCAAACTTCATCTAAATTAGGTTTAGAATTATTACTGATTGACCACTTCTCTTTAATAAACACCAACATTATTGAAACATGGGAAAATTCCCATTGCTGCAATGTAATTCAAAATCAGGATTAATAATAGCTATAAAGCTCTGAAATACATACAGCTGAATTTTCATTGCCGGGAAGATTTAGAGTCATAGAGTTAGAGAATCATACAGCACAGAAACAGACTGTTAGTCCATCTTGTCCAGTCCTACCAGAATCACAATCTGACCTAGTCCCATTTGCCAGCACTTGGCTCATATCCCTCTAAGTTGAAACTTTATTGCTGGAACAGCACAGCAGGTCAGGCAGCATCCAGGGAACAGGAATCTCCTGTTCCCTGGATGCTGCCTGACCTGAATCTCCTGTTCCCTGGATGCTGCCTGACCTGCTGTGCTGTTCCAGCAATAAAGTTTCAACTTTGATCTCCAGCATCTGCAGACCTCACTTTCTCCTCATATCCCTCTAAACCTTTCATATTCACATACTCATCCAGAAGCCCTTTAAATGCTGGAATTTTACCAGCCTCCACCACTTCCTCTGGCAGCTTGTTCCATATACACACCACCCTCTGTGTAAAAAAGTTATGCCTCAGGTCCTTTTTAAATCTCTCACCTCTCAACTTAAAACTATGCCCTCTAGTTCTGGAATCCCCCACTCTGGTAAAATGACCTTGGCTATTCACCCTAGCCATGCTCCGAAGGATTTTATAAACCTCTGTAAGGTCACCCCTCAGCCTCTGTCACTCCAGGGAAAATTCACAGAGATGAAGGAAATCAAATTCAAAATTGGGCATTGTGGAAAGACTATGTTAAAGTACAGAATTGCTTCAAAATTAGACAGCAAGATTGATTCAGCACAGGTTGGTAAACACTTTTATTTCAAAGGAGGCGTAGTGGATTATTGAATTGTTCAACAGGGGATGAATGAAGATACAGACAAATTTGATGATGCTTAAAACCTTTTGATAACTGATGTAATTTCAGAACTAACAAAATTTTTAACAAGTAGTAAAACTTAATCTTGGTGAATCCATGGATGACTTTATTAATAATATTGACAAATTAGTGGAGAAATGTGAATCTGGAGATTTGAAAGAAGAATTGATCAAGGACTGTACAGTTGGAGGGATTGGTGATGAGTCTTTGTCAGACTTATTACACACCAAAGAAAACTTTACTTTATAAGATGTCATCCATTTGCTAAAAGAATTAGAGGTCTAGCATCATAACACGGAAAAATAGAAAACTTGGTGTATGAAATCTACAGAATCTATTTATTTCTTTAAGTACATGACAGTAGGAGAAATCCTTTTCAATGTTGGGATGCCAAGAAAAGACCTCTCAGGTATGTACAGTGTCCAGTCAATAAGTTAGAACGTTTTCACTGCAGGAAAATCGGTCATTTTGAGAAGTGTATAATAGTAAAACACTGACCCTGAAATATTATAAAAAATAAAGTCTGCTTTTATGGACTAGGTCAGACTATAACTTTGCTATTTGTTTTGGTAATGGTCAGTGAAAATTACCTGGAGTAAGTTAGCTAGGTTGACTACCAGGTTTTAAAACAGATAAACATTCATTCACAAAATTACACAATGAAACACAAAGAATAGAATAAAGAACCCCTATAGAACTCAATCTATCCAAACTAGAATTAATTAAGCTGTTCCAAATATACACAACAGTCCCAATAAGCAAATCCCCTTTAAAACACAGTACAAAAAAGGGTCAGATGCTTACAGGTTGAAGTTAGAAGGGCAGGAGAGAGAGTTCCCAACCAGTTCTGGACTGAACTAAACTACTCAGCTAGAGAGCTGACCACTCCCCTTCATACTACAGGTCACTTCTAAAACATGACCACTTTGGCCTGAAGTTTCATCTGTTTACTTACAAACAAAAGGCCTCTCAAAATCCTTTTCATCTCTGTACCAAACCAGTCTGATTGGAGCCCGGCCTGTTTTATTACCTCCCTAAAAAAAATCAAGGACAGAGTCTCCTTGAGCCAAGGAATAGCATTTAGATAAAAAAGATTAGCTTTGTGACACCTCCCCCCTTAAAAATATGAACTATCAATACCAAACGATGGCTTCATTTTTAACCCTTCAAAAACCCAGTTAGTAGTCTAAACACACATATACACTATACTAACTACACACATGTAAACATGCACAATCACATACAAACTCAGGCCGCGGTACACCCACCACCGAACATCTGTATTTTATTCAAGTCTCGATAACACGTCGGTAATTATGTTTCTGTGACCTGCCACCTGCACAATTGTCAAGTTGAATGGCTGCAACAACAAGCTCCATCTAAACAGGCTGGTGTTTTTGTCCTTAAATTTCTCCACAAATGTCAATGGGTTGTGATCAGTGTATATGACTGTCTCAGATACATTGCTGGTAATATAAACACTGAAATGTTGTAATCCTAACACCAAGCTCAAAGCACCTTTCTGAACTGCTGAATATTTCTGTTGATGAACATTCAACTTTCTGGACAAATACCCAATGAGTTTTTCTATTCCCTCGTCATCCTCCTGCAGGAGTACCGCACTGACACCCACATTACTGGCATTGATAGTCACCTTGAAAGGTTTTGTGTAATCCGGTGTGGCTAATACTGGGGCAGTGGTTAACAGTTTTTAGGCTTCAAATGCCTTTTGACAGTCTGCTGTCCACTGAAACTTCTTGCCCCTTTTCTAACAACTAAGTGACTGGAGCAGCCACACAGCTAAAGTTCGGCACAAACCTTCGGTAAAATCCATTCAACCCACGAACCGTAATACAGGTTTTTTTTCATCGATGGTGTGGGAATTACCTCAATTACTTTTGTCTTCACATCCCATGGGGCCATTTGTCCATGTCCTACAACATGGCTCAGGAAGGTGACTTAGGCTTTTGCAAATTCACTTTTAGCAAGGTTTATCACCAAGCTTGCCTTCCGAAGTCAATCGAACAAGTCCGCTAAATGCTGTAAATATTCCTTCCATAAGTGGTTAAAAATCACCAGGTCATCAATATACACCACACAGTTGGGTAATCCAGCAATGACTTTATTAGTCGGTCTCTGAAATGTGGCTGGAGCCACTTTCATACCAAATGACATGACTTTGAACTGATATGGTCCATTTGGCGTTACAAAAGCTGAAATTTCATTTGCTCTCTCTGAAAGAGGTACTTGCCAGTAGCCTTTGAGCAAGTCCAACTTAGAAATGTAAGTTTCTTTCCCATCTTTTCAACACAGTCCTCCAACTGTGGAATTGGAAGTGCATTAGTCTTTATAACGGCGTTGACTTTGCGATCGTCCACACATAACCGTTGGGTATCATCTGGTTTTGGCACCATGATTATGGGTGAGCTTCAGTCAGTGTAAGTCACTTTGATTATGCCATCTTGGAGCATACGCTCTATCTCCTTCTGAAACTGTGCCAAAGTTAGAGTGTTATGCCTATCAGGATGTTGCTTAATCGGAACAGCATCTCCTCTATCTACATCATGCACAATTAGGTTCGTACTTCCCAGTTTATTTCCATATATCTCCCCATGTGATAGTAATAACTGTTTTAGGTTAATAAATATTTATTCCCACTTTTTTTTTGAGGTATGGGACTTACTCAATCAATCAAGACTCTTGTAAAAAGTTCCTCAAATGCTGGAATAGGTATTAAAGATGCAGGTTTTATTACAGCCTATGGTTTTCCGATTAGCTGACATGTATGACACGTCTGGCAAAATTCAACTACATCTTTGTGTAGTCCAGGCCAGTAAAAATGTCTTTGTTATTTAGCCTATGTTTTCCTCACCCCTAAATGACCTCCAAGTGTAGCTCATGTGCCACTCCCAGCACCTCCTTTCTATACCCTACTGGCAAAACAATTTGACAAATCTCTGTCCATTTCTCATCTGCTTGAATGTGTGATGGTCTCCATTTCCTCATTAAGACATCATTTTTTAAGTAATAAATATGGATGCATTCACTCTCCTTCTTTGTAAATGCCTTTTGATATAACTGTTTTAAGTTCTCATCTTTTTGCTGTAATTCAATCAACTTAACAGAGCTAAAGATATTTGCATGTTTACCTATTTGCTCCTTCTCTGTGCCACTTATCTGATCAAAATAAGTCTTGGATAACATTATGCTAGTTTCCTTGTATGTGCCTTTTGATCCCTCCTGCATCAGCTTGTACCTCTGTGATCTTGTGATCACACAATCAGGGAAAATTCCTGGATCATTTGTCTTCAGTTGCCTGCATCGCCATTGGCTTTTCAACTAGAGTAGGCAGCACGCCTACCGGTGAATCAGCTATATTATTTGCAAGGAAAAATTGTATTTCTGGAGCTGAGAGGTTGTCCAGTACTCCTCCCACAAATTCTCCACTCTTCTCTGGACCCTCTCTCCTCACTTTACGTAATTGAGCACTTTTTGTCTCACCATGAATTCCTGTTAGCAGTAGTTTTTCTGGCAATAGTCCGGACGGCGCACATATTCCTTCATCCTTCAGTATTACAGACTGAGAGGATCCTGTGTCCCTTAATATTGTAACCTTCTGCCTATGTGAATAAACTTAAAAAGAGACTTACCTCGGGAGTCGGGCCTCCATTTTGACAGAGCGGCGAGGAGAGAAGGTGGAGTGAAGTGAGGGCTGCTGGGAAGGTAAGAGCTTAATTTATATTTGGGCAGTAGCTAATCCCCAGATACTACACGTGTAGTATCTCCCTCCCGCCACCCCCCCCCCCCCTCCCCCCCCCCCGAGTAAAAAATGACTCAGTAAGGTAATGCTTCAGATTCCTGAAGCATTGCCTATAGGCTTCTGGTACAAGCTCATATGCACTTAAAACGGCCTTTTTCACCTCTTCGTACTCCCCAGATACCTCCTCTCATAGTGATGAAAATACCTCACTCACCCTACCTAAAGTTTCGTTTGGATCAACAAAACACACATTGCTACTGGTCACTGCATTTGTTTAGCCACCTTTTCAAATGAGATGAAAAAGGCTTCCACATCCTTCTCACCAAATGACAGGCAATGCTTGAACATACTTAAACAGTTTCTCACTAGGGGTCTGATTACCAGGGGCTTGTTCATCTTCACTTTCTTCCTCACTAAGCCTGCCATCAGCCTTTATCCCCAGCCTTTATAAGCTGACTTTCTTTTTAAGTGTCAGTTTTTGAAGTTCAAATGCTCTCTCTTTTTTTCCCTCTCTTCTGCTGCTCTCTCTTTATCTCTCACCTCGAACATAAGCTGCTTCATTTGCATTTGAATTCTTGCCAGCTCTGTAGATTCTGATGGTTTCCCCGGCAAGTTTAAATGCTGAGCTACTGCTGTAATTATCTCTCCTTTCCTCGCAGAAGCAGGCAGGTCCAATTCCAGCTTCTCTGCTAATTCCTGCAGCTTGGTCTTATTCACTTTTTGCAAAACTTCCAAAGTCACTGCATCCACCTCCAGAAAACTTTTGGCGACTGAAAGAACCATTCCTATCCCAAGCTTTGTCCACCCGACCAAACCAACACCCGAAATGAAGACACTAGCACCTACCACTAGCTGTTTAAAATCCTGCAAAGAGTCCCCAATCTGTTATGGACTAGGCCAGACCACTCAAAACATTCTTAAACAGTCAGCTGAAACCTAACTTTGCCATTTGTCTTGGTAAGTGCACAGTAAAAATTACCCGGAGTAAGTTAGCTAGGTTGATTACTAGATTTTAAAACAGACAGAAATTTATTAACAAAATTGCACAATGAAATACAAAGAACAGAATAAAGAACCCCTACAGAACTCAGTCTATCCAAACTGATCTTAATTAAGCTGTTCCAAATATACACAACAGTCCCAAAAATCAAACTCCCTTTAAAACACAGTACAAGAAAATGTCAGATGTTTACAGGTTGAGGTTAGAAGGGCAGAGGGTAGAGTTTCCAACCAGTTCTGGACTGAACTAAACTGCTCAGCTAGAGAGCTGACCACTCCCCTTTCATTCTACAGGTCACTTCTAAAACATGACCACTTTGGCCTGAAGTCTCATCTGTTTACATTTAAACAAAAGGCCTCTCAAAATCCTTTTCATCTCCGTCCCAAAGCAGACTGATCAGAGCCCGGCCCGATTTATTACTCCCCTGTAAAAAAATCAAGGACAGCGTCTCCTTGAGCCAAGGAACAGCTTTTAGAAAAAAAAAGGGATGAAGCTTAGTGGCACTCCACACACAACGCTATCAAGGGAGTAGAACAAGCTTCATTGGAAATTATAGACAAGTTTTGACAGCAAGACATTTATGTAAATGGGAGTATTATGCGTTTCGAGTTGGACACTGGAGTAAGTGTAACAGTATTGTTGGACAGTAACCTTGATTAGCAAAACCCTGCCGGCAACCAACAGAAGTTAAGTTATGCAATCCAGGAGAAGTAAGTAAAACATCAACATTTTGGTACAAGCAATTCTTCAGTTAAGACACCAGATGAAGGAGAATTCCTTTATCGTTCATAGTCAAGAATTTTCCCTGTTAAATAAAAGAACTTGCATTGACCTGCATTATTCAGAACGTCAAAGAAATGATCGAACATCTAGATAACACTAATTGATATCTTTAACAATTGAGTTTCAAAATCCTGGAACTCCTTCCCTAACAACATTGTGCATCTACCACCAGCAAATGGAAAGCAGTGGCACCAGTTTTATGGGTCAAAGGGCCTGTTTTGTACAGTATGAAACTTATGACAGCAATGGTTCAAGAAGGCAATTCATTTCCAAGTTCCAAAGAGTTCCATCTCGGTGAAGGCAGTAAGTTCTGGCTCAGCCAGCAATGCCCACATATCCGTAAGAGAATAAACAATAATGACAATGTAAGCAGTCCACACTGCACCTTGTCTGCTACTGAAAGAGCAAACATGGAAGATATAGGCCAGGAAGTTGGTAAGGCAGGGCGGAGATGAGGGGAGCTGGATAAAGTTCAGTTGATAGATGATTACCAAATGACAAATGAAATGAATGTAAAATCAGTACTTTTGACAAAATGCTGATAACAATAAATGCACTCTCGACATGATAAGAGAATTTAATTGAAGACATTAAGGAATATGTCCAGTCTACTGCTGCACAATGCCAGCAAGTCAAAGTAGACTCCCACAAATTCATCAGAAACAGATGCAGGATCAGAAATGCAGCAAAATCTGTTAATAATGTACAGACAGTTGGCCAACTATCTTAAAAATATACTTAATACATAGAAAGCACTTCACTATTGTCGATGAGATATTATTTCATGATTGATAAGTTATTCCAAATTCATGGACAACTTCATGAAGGTCACTTGGACATCACTAAAGATAGAGACAGGGATTAATTATCAGTGTGGTACCCAGAATATTGGGAGATATCGAATATTAGCAAAACACTGACCATTACAGAGGGAAGCAGGCCATTGGAAAGGCTGGGATTAGACCTATTTGCCTTTAATAGCAAGTTGATTGACATTGACTACTTTTCAAGATAGATTGAGGTTAAAAGGATGTATAATATGATGGCAGAAGCTGTACTCACTGTATTGAAAGCTATTTTTGCAATTCATGGTATTCCAGGTATCGTTGTTTCTCGCAACAGATCGAAACTTTCAAATGAATATTTCAAGAACTCTACAAAAAGTTTAGATTCTAACATATCACAAGTTTGCCAACACTCCTCAGCAAAATGGTGAAACTGAACATGTAGTAAAACCTATCAAGCTATTTTTGAAAAAGGATGAACATTTTCAAATAGTCCTATTGAACTACAGATCCATTCCATTAAAGTTTTGAATAGCACCTTCTGAATTATTGATGGGAAAGAAATTCAAGTCTTTATCTTCATATGCAACCTATGAAATTACTTCCAAGGTTAAAACCTCAAAATTACAGCAGAGTTCAAGACAGAGAGCAGTCTTACAGAAAGTTTGAAGCTCAGAATTATTATAAAAGACATTGTACTCAGAATTTACCGATGCTGGGAATTTCAAGAAGTATGTACACATGATCAAAACAGAGGCGGTGTGATTACACACTGTGATAAAAATCAACAACATGCAACAGAAGGTCTGATAAAATGAAACAGACAGCACTTTATTCCAACAATTTGCAACATCAAATAAAGGAATATTGGAGTTGGCCATTCAGCCCCTCAAGCCTATCCCACCATTCAATGAGATCATGGTTGATCTGCGGCCTAACTCAATATACCTGCCTTTGGCCCATATCCCTTAATACTTTCACTTAACAAAGAGTTATCTCACTCATAATTAAAATACACAACTGATCCAGCATCCACTGCCATTTGTGGAAGAGAGTTTCAGACCTCTCCCACCCTTTGTATGGAGAAATGCTTCCTAACATCTCTCCTGAACAGTCTGGCTCCAATTCTCAGATGATGTCCCCGAGTTATAGAATTCCCCAATCAATGGACATTGTTGATCTTGATCTATTTTGTCTTTTCCTGTAAATATCTTGAAGACTTCAACCAGATCGCCCCTTGACCTTCGAAATTCTAGACAAAACAGACCTAATTTGTATAATCTCTCCTCAAAACTTAACCCCTGAAGCCCAAGTTCATTCTTGTGAAGTCACATTGTACTCTCTGCAAGGCCAATACAACTTGCCTAAGGATACAGCTACATATTGAGATGAACAAATTGAAATCTAAGAGGAACAAGATTAATTTTTACAAGAGAGACTGCCATGGTGTATGTGTTTGAATGTGTGTGTATGTGCCTGTGAAAGACAGAGAGACAAGGTAGTATACAAACAAAAATATAAAACGTGTGTGTATATTAATAACATTATAATTGTAACACTAGTGTGAGGGGGGAATGTAAATGTGTGAAAAGGTTAGCATATGGAATAGAGGGATATTAGCAAACTGAAGGAAGCTGTCATCTACAGTGTTATCAAATCGAACTTACACTGCAATAGTCTGCTCATTCATATTCTGTTTGGGTTTCGTCAGGTCTACTCAGCTGCTGACACATTACCAAAAATGCCAAAAAGGAATTGAACCCAAGATGGGAAGTGAGGGTAACTGCCCTTAGCAACAAAGGAGCATTTGACCATGTGTGACATCAAGGAGCACTAGCAGAAGTCGAGCCAATGAAAATTGGAGAAAACTTTCCACTGGTTGGAGCCATTCCTGGAACATCAGAAAATGGTTGTGGTCATTGGAGGTCAGTCATCTCAGCTCCAGGACATCTCTGCAGGAGTTCCTCAGGATAACGTCCAACCATCTTCAGCTGCTCCATCAACAACTTTCGCTCCATCATAACATAGAACATAAAACAATAAAACAGGCCTTTTGGCCCACCATGTTGTGCCCAACATGATGCCAAATTAAACCAATCCCTTCTGCTTTTCTTTGTTCCATATCCCTTCATTCCTTGTACATCCATGTGCTTACCTATAAGTCCCTTAAATACCCCTATTGTAGCTGTCTCCACCACCACCTCTGGCAGCACATTGCTACCACTTGCCCCTCACCTCTTCTTTGAACTTTCTCCCTGTCACTTTAAGTAGATGCCCATTCGTATGAGACATTTCAACTCTGGGGAAAAGCTTCTGACTGTCAACCCTATCTATGCATCTCATTATTTTATAGACTTCTATCAAGTCTCCCCACAGCCTCTGCCACTCAAGAGAAAACAATTGGAGTTTTTCTCATCTCTCCTTATAGCTCATTCTCTCCAATCCAGGCAGTATCCTAGTAAACCCCTTCTGCCCTCTCTCCAAAGCCTCCACATTATTCCTGTAATGTGGCAACCAGAGGTGTATGCAATACCCTTAAGTGTGGTCTAACCAAAGTCTTGTAAAGCTGCAACATGGCATCCTGACTTTTGAACTCAAATTCCCAACCAATAAAAGCAAGTGTTACAATACGGGGTAAACCCTCCAACTTAATTTAAACCAGCAACACAGAAGAGATTTATCCTGAACAGGAATATGGGAAAATTCTTGAGGCCGAGAACTATTTAAAGTAAACATCAACAACTTTATTTCTTAAAATATAACTGAGAATAATTAACTAACTATTATTTACAACTCCTTCCCTATACCTATCTTTTATATTCCCCTTAACAATACTGGTCCCATAAAAATCTTGATTAAGATTTACAAAACAAATCTTCTTATTTCAAAGCCAGGCAGTTTTCAGTTCTTATCTGTATTCCTGTTTTCTACCTCTTGGGGATTCTACTTCACAGGTTACTGATCGATAAAGGTACCTTTAAGAGAACTATTTTTCAGGCACTTTTTACGTGCTGGTGGCTTGGCAGTTCTCCTTCCAATTGGGGATGTTTACAGATGATTCACAAAGTATTGAGCACCATTAATGAATCCTCAAAATTCCTCCTCTGAAGCAGTCCACATCCATATACAGAAGCAGTCCATATCGATTTCAGAAAGACCTGGATAAGATCCAAGCATGGCCCAATAATTGGCAAGTATTATTTGTGCAACACAAATGCTGACCATTCACAGCGAGAGAGAATCAAAACATCATCTCTTGACATTCAAAGACATTACCGACAGCCTTTGATCAGAAACTGAAGTGGATTAGTAATATAAATACAGTGGCTCTAAGAGCAGATTAGAGGCTAGGAATCCTGCAGCAAGCAGCTCACCTCCTGACTCCCTAAAGCCTGTCCACCATCTACTAGGCACAAGTCAGGAATGTGATGGAATTTTATCCTCTTGGCTGGATAAGTACAGAGTCAACAAAACTCAAGAAACTTGATACCAATCTAAGGACAAAGCAACCTGCATAATTGACATCCATCCAACACCTTCAACATTCTCTCCCTCCACTCTTAATGCAATGGTAACAGTGTGTACCATCTACATCATCCACTGAAATGATTTCCAAAAGCTCCTTAGACAGCACCTTCTAAATCCACAGTCTCCATCACCGAGAAGGATAAGGACAGAATATACATGAGAACACCACCATCTTCAAGTTTCTCTCTGAGCAACATGATTTGGAAATATATCACTGTCCCTTCCATGTTGCTGGGTCAAAAACCTGAAAATCTCTCCCGAACAGCATTTTGGGTGCTCTTGCATTAAATAGCCTACAGTGTTTAAAAAAGGAAACTCACCAGCACCTCCTAAAGAGAAAAAGGGATAGTCAGCAATTCCATGAATAAAAAAAAGCACACTATTTCTTTCACACCCCTATTAATGCATTCTTTCTCACTTACACTGTGTACCCTCATCTCTACAGCATAAAGGTCACATGATATATATGTGCGCGTATAGAGAGAGAGATACAAGTTGCTATTGTTGTTGGATGTGTCTGCTCTCTTATATCTTCATATCTGTCTTCATATCACATGAGTATCAGAAAGAGTAATGAGGCACAAATCATTGTATATGTGAAAAAGGACAACAACATTCTCTCTGACATATATGAAGAAATAAATCATTTTGCACTTATTACTGTGCACTGGTAATGTTGATTTTTGTTGATTTAGCCACTGTTCATACATAAGCTTTTGAATAAATCACATTCATAATTTAACTCAGAAGAGATATATAACAAGTAAGTGATTTAAATCTTCTGATTTAGCCATTACTCAGTTACAATTCTTCTTGTGTTTATCTATGTGTAAATTCCTACAAATGTCCATTCTATGAGTAAGTGATAGAGAATAGCTTGCAATCTAATCTGAGTGTCATAAAGACCTGCAACACAGAAAGTGTGCCTTCAACCCATCAAGTCTGCACTAGTCAAAAATAACCACTTAACTATCATAACTCCATTTTTTAGCACTTGTATAAATGCTTCATAAATATCATGAGGATTTCTGCCTCTACCACCCTTGCAGGCAATGAATTTCAGATTCCCACCATCAAGGGGAAAAGTTTCTTCCTGTCTATCCTATCTTATGATGCTCATAATTTTATATATCTCATTCATGCCCCGTCTCAATCTCCTCTGTTCTAAGAAACACAACCCTAACTCCCTAACTAAAACTCTCCAGCCCAGGCAATATCTTGGTAAATCTCTGTACCCTCTCCAGTGTTCTCACCTTCGTCCTATAATGTGGATTCTGGAACTATACAAAATACTCTCGCTGTGGCCTGACCAATACTTGATACAGTTCCAACATGATCTCCCTGATTTTAAACTCAATGCTCTGACCAGGAAAGGCAAGTATACCAATTACTTTTTTAACCATTTTATCCACTTGTCCCAATACCTTAAGAAACTGCTGCATGTATACCAAGGCCTACCCTCGTCATTACCTTTCATCATGCCTTGCCTCATCATGTTTGTCTTGCCCAACATTTACCCAATTTAACTCCATTTGCCACCGATCAGCCTATCTGCACATAGAACATAGAACAGTACAGCACAGTACAGGCCCATCGAATTTCAATATTATACCGACCTTTTATCGTACTTTAAGATCAAACTAACCTAGATACCCTTCATTTTACTATCATTTACGTGCCTATCCAAGAGTCGCTTAAATGTCCCTAACATATCTGACTTTACTACCACCACTGGCAGTGCATTCCAAGCACCCACCACTCTCTGTAGAAGGAACCAACCTCTGACATCTCCCCTAAACCTTCCTTCAATCACCTGAAAATTATGCCCCCTTGAGATAGACATTTCTGCCATGGGAAAACGTATCTGGCTATCCACTCTATTTATGCTTCCCATCATCTTGTATACCTCTATCAAGTCACCTCTCATCCTTCTTCACTCCAATGAGAAAAGCCCAAGCTTCCTCAACCTTTCTTCATAAAGCATGCCCTCCAGTCCAGGCATCATCATGGTAAATCTTCTCTGCACCCTCTCTAAAGCTTCCACAATCTTCCTGTAATGAGGTGACCAGAACTAAACACAATATTCCAACTGTGGTGTAATCAGGGCTCTATAGAGCTGCAGCATAACCTCACGGCTCTTAAACTCAATCCCCCTGCTAATGAAAGCCAACACACCAAACATCTTCTTAACAACCTTATCATCTTGTGAAGCAACTTTGAGGGATCTGTTGACGTGGACGCCAAGATCCCACTGTTCCTCCTGTTATGACATGGTAGTGAATCCCTCTGTTAATTAAACTAAATACACAGAAAAGCTCACCTCGCCTCGTGATTTAATAAAATATAAGTGACAGAGAACTCCCAAATTCCACTATTTAAAGAAAATAATATCAATTTATTATTTAACTCCAAAAGTGAACATTAAATAACAACTATTCACAACTCTAAGCCTCCGTTTCTCTTAACAGCTTATTATCTGTCTCCAACCCTATAATCAATATACTGTTCCAATAAAACACTTATTAAAATTATATCAGCTTAATTTCAAAACCAGTGGCTGAAATTGTCAGTGTCTTTCTTCTTCTGGCTGAAGATCTCTCTGGGTTATCTTCTTTCTTTTTACTGTGAAGATCTTTCATATGAAAAAGTACCTTTGATAGAAAGTGTTTCAATGTCTTGGCTCTCTTTCTTGATGGAAATTTGCTCTCTCGCAAATTTTCAAAATGCCTGCCTTTTTTATATCCTCAACAGCAGATTGTCTCATTGGTTCGATGTTGACAAAACAATAAATTCAAACCCAATTGGGTTTTAGTATGCTGGGGCATAATTTAAACTGATTGGTTAAACTTGAATTGTTGTCAAAATAGTAACTAAGCCAGGTATCAATTTCACAGCCAAATGTTACATATTTTTTTCATTTTCCAGTGCACTCTGAGACTGCTAGCTAGCCATATGACACAGGTGCTTGCAAGCTCTCAGTTCCAAACAACATTCGTTCTCTCTTAAAAGAACAGTACATGCCTTCAACTCCATAACTTGAGGCCTGAAGGGCATGTTCTGTGGTGTACTCCACACTGCCAAGAATCCTACCTTTAACCCTGTAATCTGCATTCAAATTCAACCATCCAAAATGAATCACTTCACACTTCACTTTAATCAGCCCATTTATATCCTCTTGTAGTCTCAGGCTATCTTCCATGCTATTTACCACCCCACCAATTTTTGTATGATCTGCAAACTATTGTATCCCAATGATACAAAAATACCACAGGCAGGTCCACATTTAATACAGTTCCATGATTTATATGTAGAGATCTAGATTGGGACCATGAACAAAAATAACTTGAGCAGAAGCATTAGCAGAAGGTGACATTTGCTGAATTGTCTCTATTCTGTAATGGCATCATGAACACATCGCATTGAAGGAACTTAATCATCTTGATCTGACTTCATAATACGTAACTGGATGAATTGGCGATTCTAGTCCTCTGAGACAAATGATTGAACATATCATTAAATCATCTGAAAATATTCCTCAATGCCAATGCTTTATAAGCACACTCTTACATCAACCCACTTTTTTGTGAAAATCTTTCTTAAGTTACATTAGATTGCCACATTTTCGAGGATATGTAATTTTTAATTGCAGCAGCCATTAAAAGAAAGTAATGGCCTTAAGGAATGCTGTCATGTGCTGAAAATATCTTTAATATCTTTCGGGTGGCACAGTGGTTCAGTGGCTAGCACTGCTGCCTCACAGCACCAGGAACCTGGGTTTGATTCCACTCTCAGGGGACTGTGTGGTTTGCATATTCGCATTATGCCTGTGCGCGTTTACTCCCACAGTCCAAAGATGTGCAGGTTGGGTGGATTGACCAGGGGAAATGTAAGGATTCGGGGAAAGGGGGTGGGTCTAGATGGAATGCACTTCAGAGAGTCAGTGTGGACTCAATGGATTGAATAGCCTGCTTCCACATTGCAGAGATTCTGTGATTTAGTGGGTGGGCAGATTGTTTAATTCCAAAGATTCTTATAGGCTTTCAAAGCAATATTACTGGGCATCATTAATGTACACAAGTGGAAGGAACAGTGGATGAATTAAATCCTGTAAGTTATTGCAGTTTCTTCAGAAACTTTGACAATCTCTCACATAAGACCAATATGAACACAAGTGAAAAAAAGTGATGTTCCACAGGAGGGGAAGGATGTGTGGATTTCTGAAATTTATTATCACATGATAATTCTGTTCATTCCTTGTCTTTGGCTTCAGGTTCTATAAATTAGCATGATTTAATCACATCCCACAGAGTGAACATAACTGAAACTGAAAGCTATACCATGGAGCTGAAACCACGCATCAAACTGGAGGAGCTGAACTTGTGTTGAATTAGTTGACCTCAACCAGGGATGTAACTTGCTTCACTGTAGTTTGGCCTGTGCTAGGTAAACAAGCATTAATAATCAGTCAGGATTCTTGCTTCTCATTTATATATGTAGTAAAGTTTGTGAAAAGTATGTGTGAGTATCATCATGTGTGTGTAAGAATATCTATAAGAGTTAGAATTGGCTTCAGCCTTAATTCCTATCAATATTAAAACACTTAGAAATATTTTGATTCAATTGTGCAAATTTTGGCTCCCGTACCATCCCACCAAGTGCAAATGTTGGGAAGTATTTATATCATTTACCTCACTGGGCGGCATTGGGTGGCAAGGTGGCTCAGTGGTTAGCACTGCTGCCTCACAGTGCCAGGGATCCAGGTTTGATTCTCACCTTGAATAGTGTCTGTGTGGAGTTTGCACATTTTCCCCACTGCGTGGGTTCCCTCCAGTGCTCCAGTTTCCTCCCACAGTCCAAAGATGTTCAGGTCAGGTGAATTGACCGTGCTAAATTGCCCATAATGTTAGGTACATTAGTCAGGGGTAAATGTAGGGGAATGGGTCTGGATGGATTACTCTTTGGAGGGTCAGTGTGGACTTGTTGGGCTGAAGGGCATGTTTCCATGCTGTACGGAATCTAATCTAATCACTAAGGAAGAATCACTACTTCAATTGGGAACACCACCAATTGCAAGTTCCCCTCCAAGCCACTCACCACCCTGACTTGGGAATATATCACTGTTCTGTAAGTGTCGCTGGGTCAAAATCCTGGATTTCCCACCGAAATGGCATTGTGGATCTACCTACAACATGAGGACTGCAGCATTTCAAGAAGGTAGATCACCACCATTTTCTCAAGGGGCAGTTAGGGATGGGCAATGAATTCTGGGTCCAGTCAGCAAAGCCCCTATCCCACAAGTAAATTTGAAAAAACAAAAATAGTTAGGTGCTAGATGGTGGAAAAGGTGAATGTTTTGCATAATGTGCTCTCCTTTATCAAGCTAATGCCTACAGAGAAGTTTTGATCCTAATTGGCATTTTCCCATATTTGAATTTTCCCAGAGGAATTAAACAGAAATATCTATTGATATCAGACTCAAGTCCTGATGAGATGCAAGTTTCATCGATTAATCATATTTGTAAGTTCATTGGAACAGTTTTCCCTGGGTGACAGGCAACAGATTATTCAGGGAATGGGTGGAAGGGCAAACAGACTCTTGGGGTTCCCGAGAAATAGCAATGTCCTGAAACAGAGATGGGAAGGAGTCACCCTCCCCTTCCTCTCCCTGTGTCCTCCTGTCCAGGTGGAGCTTTCCTTGCCCTAATGTCCTCTTTCCCTGACAAAGTACTGAACGTTAAAAACTCCTTTTCTCCTGCTGACTTCTACATGGGCTCCAACAAAATCACATTGAGCAGCATTCACTCTATTTCTCGTGGAATTCCTGGAGAATTTCTGGAATTGTTGTTTGAGTGGTGATGACATCACATCAGAGAGCTCCAGAAAATCTACAGCTGTGTTTCAAAACTGTATTTTAAATCTGCAGTGACATGTGAAGAGCAGTAGGTGACAAACCTCTCCGTATCCCCTTTTAACCAATGGGCTCAGCAAAGACAAGTTTACTACCAATATCAGCACTGCTTAGCAGAATGCCATGCAGTGCTTTCACTGACTGTCAGTATACAAGAAATAAATAAGCCTTTCATTTTTAAATTCCCATTCAGTTCTTAAGAAGAATCATAGTGAATTCAAAACACAAATTCTGTCTCTTTCTCTGCAGATGTTGCCACACCTTCTGAGTTTCTCCAGCAATTGTTAGTCCTCATGGAGTCCTTTTAGTGTGTAATAAATAATTTTATTATTAAATAATAATCCGTTCCTCTTCCCCACTCCCAGCGTTATTTTCTGGCTATGATAAGATTGTGTTAGAAAATCTGTCCTTTAGAAGGGGAAGGAAAAGAAAATGTACAAAAAGAACTTTGTCATTCATTGTCAGTGCGAGGATTTTAAAGTTGAATGTTTCTTCTAACACAGTTTTTAGAAGGTGTGGTCCCTTCAAATGAAGTTCTAAAGTTGCTGATTCCCTCAGAATAGCACATCCCAGCTTCTCCTGGACTGTGGAATCTCGCAACAGGCCTACGTGGCTTAGACCTTGAATGTGTGTTTCGTTCTTGGGAATTAATGCATCTGGGACCTAATGTCTGGGTCTGAGAGAACATCTTAACCTGTAAAATTAAGTGATTGGGAAATACATCGAGGAACAATAGAGGTGTGGAGTGAATTAGAGTCCAAATAAAGAATAGAAAGTGAAATGGAGGAAAGGACTGAAAGAATGAAAAGAAATCAGAAAGGAAATTAAACATTAGCCATTACACTTTAACCATTAACATCCTGGGTTAAAGAGTTTGACTGGCTGTCATTAACAAGGATGATGTGGCTAAAAGGTACTTACATCGTTAATTGCTAGACTTCACTCTGCAAGGGCTGCAACATGATGAAAACTGGAGTGAGATTAAGTGTAACAAACTGCTTTTGTGAAGTTAATGATGGAAAGATGCAATTTCACCAGCAACTTGCAGTTATTTGCAACTTAATGGGTTTCCCCTTCTCACTACAATTATCATTCAGATACCATTGCCTTTTAGCTGAGGTTCTTCAAATCTCCAGTCTAAACTCAGTGGAGCCTTGTGAAGGAGCTTTCCCCATAGCTTGTAGAATGCTGAAAGGGTTTAAAGCTCTACATTATAGATTATTCCTGTTACTTTCCAATAATCATTGGCTGATGAGCACTCCATAATCATTGCATATCGTGCAATTATTATGCCACTATTGCTAATCCTTCAGTTTGGACATCATCCTACAGCAAGCACTAATCATCAATCTTAGGTGTTACTACCATGCAGTTAGCAAAAATGGATTCCAAACTGAATAAAATAACCTCATAACATGTGTGGCTCATACATCTCTTTCTCTGCACATCTATCATTACAGAAACCATAAATATATTAACACTTTGAAAATTTTCACATTACTTGTATTTATAGCACATTTATAGATACCATTTCTGAACACATTGATAAACTATATTTTCTATACTCCTTGCTTGCAATGTCAAAAACAGCATAATGTTTCCCAAAGAGGTATTGAAAGTGTAATTCCATTTTTATCTCAGATTCAAATAACAGAGATAAACCACGTGTTTTATATTTATGTAGTTGGCAACATATGTGAAAGCTGACTTACTTACAATCACATCCAGTATCTATCTTTTTCTACTTTATAGACACTGGTTAATTCAACTAAACAGCAAAATGTCCCATTCCCCTATTGCTACTGGGCTCTTGCTTTATTTATTATGGAATTTAATTCAACAACGTAGTGTGTGCTATGCACAGCTCAGAGATTGCACTTCTTGATGGTCGCACCATTGGGAATAGCTGAGAAAAATAGATACCTTCTAAGCAGCTGCTCTTGACAACATTTCGTTTGAAAGTTGACAACCTAAGCATGACAAATTAATTCCAAAGCACCGCACATTGCAGTCAACAGCTCAATGCTACTGTGCTTTCCTCATATTTCTTTTTGCTTCCCATCTGTTGAGTATTGATCCTTTAGGCATCAAACAATAAAGAGACAAAATTAAAAACAATAGCATTTCATTGGCAACCATACATAACCTGAAGGCAACCCACTCAACTGCGCACCTGTTCTTAGCAATAATGAAGTAGTTATCTTGCTGGTCTTTTGTTTTACATTTGTGAAGTGTTCAGTATCATTTTCAATGAATAAAGTCACTCATGTTAAAGTGATCCTACATAATACAATTCAATATTATGCAAAGACACAAGGAAGGAATGCTATCTTTTTCTTTTGCCATTCGCTGAAAGTATTATCAGAAGAAATTTATAATCAACTAATTTAACACACTTCATTTTTTGTTCATTTTAACACTGCACATCAAGTGCCAAACTCTTAAATTATGCATTCTGGAGTGTGATGAAATTAATGGTTTGCAATATTTTACCTACTTAGGAATAAATTAATTATGTATTAAATATAAGGTTGGAGCAATACAAATCCAAGATAGTGAAATGACAGATTGGTTAGTGAATAATTAAGGTACATGCTACATTCTCCACTAATCTGAAGTGCAAGTTCCAGAATGATGTGGGATCTGTCATTCCATGGTAGATTGTGGAGGTGAAACCTAATTCCACCAACATGGTGTAGTGTCAAATGTTAATTTAAATAAGATAGTCTACATCATCTACTGGTAGGAGGTTTTGGAGTGATGCTAATGTCGCTAGATCAGCAATTCAGAAGCCTGGGCTAATTTTCAAGCAATATTGGCTCAAATCTCACCATGGCAGAGAGTGAAAGCTGATTTTGACTTAAAACGGTCTGTAAATAAAATCTAATCTATTGTTGATTGTTGTAAATGCTCATCTGGTCAAAACCGAAGGTCTTTTGGGGAAGGAAATCTGCCATCCTTAGTTGGTCTGACGGTCATGTGACACCAGGCCCACTGCAATGTGAAACTCTGGGCAAATAGCAATGGGCAATTCATGCTGGCTCAGCCAATGATGTCCACAACCCATCAATGAATACAACAAATGGGAACTGATGTCAGATCATATGACGATGTTCTCTGAGCAGCTTTGTGACTGAGATAAAGATTTGACCTGTATCTAGTTAGTGCTTACCATGTTAAATTGAAAACTAATGTTTGCTGACATAAAAAGACTCCTGCAATATTTATCAGCCTCTCTCCTAGACCCTAATGTAGCAGCAGAGCAGATGGTGGCAGCAGGTGGATCAGTAAAAGGGCATGTTGTCTGTGTATCTGGCTCAGAGCAGATCCTCAGTAAAGCAGAAACAATTAAAGAACTTCCACTTGTTCAAAGTGTTGCAGAGCATCAGTAATTTATGGAGATAGTGAATTGAGTGAGGAAGTTTTCATCCAATGAATCAATTGTGCGTGAACCATTAGCACAGTGGCTGAGCCAAGACCAGGCTTGGTGCTTGGAATTGGCCCCACAAATGTCATTTGAAAGGATTGCTGAAATGTTCATTTCCCTGGTCATATTGGCTTATTATGAAACAGAGTTGTTGCTGCCGATGCATCATCGAGTGAATTGGGAGCTGTATTTGAGCAGATTGAATGGGATGTAAATGTAAACTGGTAGATGACACATCTCACTCATTGACTAAAACAACAAAGGTAAACATTTATTGTAAAAAAAACTTAGCTGCTATCTACTGAGAAACTCAGTAGATCTGGCGGACTTCAGAAAGTTTGAAAATTGCTACTGGGCTTGAAATGTTAACTGTTTCTCTCTCCACGTATGCTGTCAGACCTGTTGAATTTCTCCAACATTATCTGTGTTTGTTTTGGTTGCTGCCTTAGCTTGTGAGAAGTTTACAGACTAATCAGCCTGTCTCTGGGTATCCTTCATTTCACTTTGCTTATGCCTCTCCACTGCTCAATGTTATCTTGAATTAAAGGAAACAATTTAAAACATACTCTCAGGTCGGTGGTCATATTCAAGGTATTTCAGAAGCATTGAGGTATATTCATCAACTAGAAGTAAGGTATCCTCTGCAAATTGAATGGAATGAAAAATGGAGCAAGGATGATTATGAAACTAAATCAAGCCTGTTGATTGCTTTTCTTTTTAGCTTAATAAAAGGAACAACTGCACTGCTGCAGTTCCGAACCTGGGATTTCCATTGCACTCTGACACACACACATGTGCACACACAGATGCACATACACAAACACACACGCGCACATGCACACGCACACGCACACACACGTATGCACTCACACATGCAGACACGTACACACACATGCACACTCACTCTTTCAGTTGACTGACCATATGCATGTTAGTTCATCATTCCTACAATCCAACTTCCAAGTTGAGAAAGCTGCTTCTCCAGCATTTTACTAAAGCAAAATACTACAGATGCTGAAGATGTAAAATAAAATCTGAAAATTTTGGGGATGACAGCAAATCTGGAGCAACTCTGATGATGGAAACAAAATGGTTTCAAGCCCGTGACTTTCATCAAAGAAACTCTGAAACCTGAAATGTTAATTTTACCCTCGGATACTGCCATATATGCAGTTATATCATTTTCTCAGTTTATTTCTTAACTCTCCACTGTTTTAAATTTCACTTATTTTCTTATAAAATGTGAATGAAGTGTTTTCAAGCCATAAATAAAATGAGAGAGGTGTAATGAGTGAAGTTTGCAATCCACATTAGAGCTTACTGGAGAAATCCTTCTCCTGCCCAGGGACACATGCGTTTGTTCCAGACAAACACTGAACACCGCCCTGTGATATTTTCTTCGCTGAAGTAGGTTATTGAAAAGAATCCACAAATAATATTTCCCTAATCAGTAATCTAGTAACATCCCTGCATTTGTGAGGTAATTTAAAATTTCATTTTCATGTAGATATTTTGCTCAACCTTGAGTTCATTTTTGAAGCCAGTAGCTAATTAAGTCCCCAAGTTCAAACTCTTAGCGGTGCTATTTTGCAATTTGGGAGTGTAATTTTTGATAGATGTTCTTCCAGTTTAATGAAAATAAAATTTGTTGCCGTGTCAGCTCCCTCACAGCAGAAGAGTCTGTACCAATAGGAAAATGCTGACACTGTAATATCACGGTTACAACAGAAAAGGAGCCCATGTCACTGATTGTAACTGTGCCAGCTCCAAGTTAAAACAATCCAAAACTAATCATACTTCCACTCTCTCTTCCACATGCTGACCTTAATGTCAAATCTTAACCTGATTTTCCTTTCGAAAATCCAACAGTCTGCTCTGAACCATTCTTGCCAGTGAATCATTCTGTGTGACAACAATCAGTTTTGTGCAAATTCTTCTAAGCTGTCCTCTCTCTCACAGGCACAGCATTCCAGGGAACGCAGATTCATATTGCTCTCCTGCATCTTTGCCACAACATGAAGGCACTTATGACTGGGAACCTTGCATTCGGAGTCTGTCCAGATCTGCTGGAGGTAGATGCTGGTCCTGGACTTCCATGTGGCTGTGTTTCTCCACTACTGTGGACACTGTCAATGCGGCAGCTGCAGAGGTGACCACAGCCTCTATGCCTGGTCCTTTGAGAATGCTTTGCATGGACCCATGTGGGCAATATCAGACACAAAGCAGTAATGCGATCATTCAGCACACCTAAATAACGGGGCCTCAAAGGTTTGTTCATGAGTTGTAGAATCTAATCGTTTTATACATGGGAGAGGTACGCTTGGCTAAGTGAGAGAGCCCTTTAGTTTCATTTTTAACATTGCAGCACACACACAGATAACTTCAGAACAACATTCTCAGAACATTGAGGTATGGAGGTCTCCACTAACAGGTCAGTGTGATATTTCTGCATGCACCTTGCACACTGTTGCCCAATTCAGTTGTTCATTTCGTTCTTGGTGCATAGACCGTCGGAGGTCGAAATTGTGATAGCAATAATGAGAACCTCTCCTTCCCATCCTTGACACTCACATTACTGAAAAAAGGCAGCTTGCATCTAGGATAATACTGTGTTAGGGTCCAGACTGTGAAGTGAGCAGCTCCTGGACCATGTGCAGGTGATGGAACCATGAAAGACATTTGCAACATTTGTATCTTAGGGCAAATCCTTACAGCTCACCTGACAGCTTCACAGTCTTTAGTAGGGTGAATATAGAACAGTAAATGTGGTGTTGCAGGTGGCTCATGGCCAGGAGTTTTAGTTAACATAGTAGGTCAATGCCTGAAGTTAACACAAAAAAAATCTGATGCATGGTGTTTACCGATTGTAATATGTGCATGTCTGCTTTATGTTCCTGCCCCTTGCAGAGCCTCACATTACACCAAAGCAGAGTGCCCATCCCCACCCCCACCCCCTCCACCCCACTCCCCAGAGGAAAATAAAATCACTTACTTTGCCCACTCTGACTGTCATCGCAACCATTTTGATTGCACACTTTTCCATGAGGATAGAAGGTAACACAGTGAGTGCTTTACAGATTGAGTCACAGGCTCAACCTTTATTATCCAGGTGACTCCTCCTCTCGCCCCAACACCCTTCTGTTTTTTCTGCTTTTCCCTTCTTTCAACCCCAACAATTTTGATATTCTACATATTCCACCTGTGGTATAAACTGTGGCGTATATACATATAATTTTTGATCCGAGAGTGTGGTGCTGGAAAAGCACAGCCGGTCAGGCAGCATCTGAGGAGCAGGAAAATCGATGTTTCGCACAAAAGCCCTTCCTCAGATACTGCCTGACCTAGTGTGCTTTTCCAGCACCACAGTCTTGTCTCTAATCTCCAGCATCTGCAGTACTCACTTTCGCCTATATAATTTGTGATTACTGGTTACATACTTGGATATCTGGGGTTGAGTTTGTAACTGGTGTTTTTCTGTGTGCCTGAAGTTAATAATTAACTTACATGGTAATTTTGTTTAATAACAGTTTTCGAAGCTTGATTTGTGTACTAATGGACTTTTGGTAATATTAGATGGTTTGTGACTGAGCAATTATAAATAATAGTGCATCAAAGGTTTGTTCATGAGTTGTAGAATCTAATCATTTTATATGTGGGAGAGGTATCCTTGGCTAAGTGAGAGAACCCTTTTGTTTCATTTTTAACTTTGTGTATTGTTTCAGTCCTGTGTAGACTTTGGACAGGATAGCTATATGGAATTGTGCTCCTGAGAAGAGAAGGATATAGTTTAGCTACTTAGAGTGAAATATCAATGTTGGCTCTAGAACAGATAAAAAAGCCCTGCAGTTGGACATTAGCTGAGTGTGACGATATTCAAGTGTGTAATATCTCCACAAAGTACCTACTGCAATTCCAGTTTCAAAATTTGAAGTCCCAAGTGTCTTAAGCCTACCAAGGTGTTTGATACAGGGATCCTGGTATGGGTATTATATGAATGGTATTGTGGGTGCTGTACCAGGATATTTTGAGTATTATACAAAAGTTGTTTTGTTTCTTTTCAATTTATAAAGAATTGTTTTGGAATGAATAACATTATACTTATACTGTGTGCTTAAGTCTTTGAATTTGAATTAGAAACACATAGATTGGATTATTCTGTTTTATATTTGTTCCTTTTGTAATTGAAACAAATCAAGTTATGATATATCAAGCTGGGATCCTGTCTGAGATCTGCCTTGTTAAGCAATGACACCTGCTATGTTCATAACGCATCCAACACTTCCTTTAACTGCTCAGCTCCCCACAAAGTCCCCCTGAGCCCCAGGCGTATAACGTAGTTATTGCCAAACATTGTTAAACATAGAAACTAGGACCAGGAGTAGGCCATTCAGCCCTTCAATCCTGCTCTAGCATTCAATATGATTATGGTTGTTTCATAAATATAGACCATTTCCCTCATCAAAGCAGGGCAGTGAAGATTGTCAATGACTTCTGCTCCTGCAGTAACCCACCTGTCCAATGCTCTATCATCTCACATTTTTACATGTAAGTTATCCAGATCTTCTCAATTATTAAAAGCAAATTACTGCGGATGCTGGAATCTGAAACCAAAAGAGAAAATGTTGGAAAATCTCAGCAGGTCTGGCAGCATCTGTAAGGAGAGAAAAGAGCTGACGTTTTGAGTCTAACTGACCCTTTGACAAAGGGTCAGTTAGACTCGAAACATCAGCTCTTTTCTCTCCTTACAGATGCTGCCAGACCTGCTGAGATTTTCCAGCATTTTCTCTTCTCAATTATTATCTGCCTCCAATCCCGACAATTGACTTCTCCAATGTCCCCAACATAACACTGGCACATGGAATTCCCTCTTGACTTTCAGTGTTTCCTCCCAAGGTTTTCTCAGAATGTTTTCATTAATATTCTCTCCTGTTTACACAAGCACCTTCAGAAATCCTACTGACACCAGTCTCAAAGTTGCTTTCAGAATGGAGGTATCATTTATTGCTAACAGTCTAAAACCTACATATCCCCTGAGCACACATGAATCCAGCCCATGAGTTGTGTCTGTCCTTGTGTGATAAGTGCCCAAACAGTAGCTTCACAGTGTGAGATGACAGTGAGCAACATCGCAAGGTAAAGCTATATTGTAGGCAGGTCGAGATTTGCTATGGTAATCTGCTGAGGCTGATACGTTTCTGGAATGGTTGCCTTTATCATTCAGAGATTGGGAGAATTCCATCTCCAGAATGAGAGTTTGAGAAAATAACAATAGAAAATAAAGTTAAAAATCACACAACGCTAGGTTATAGTCCAATAGGTTTCATTGGAAGCACTAGCTTTCGCAACGCTGCTCCTTCATCAGGTGGGGAATGGATCTGGGTGGCTTACTCTACGGAAGGTCGGTGTGGACTTGTTGGATTGAAGGGCCTGTTTCCGTACTAGAGGGAATCTCAATTAATCTAAAATCAAGATTTGGAAGGGAGGTAGTTGTTTGAGAAATGTATAATCAGCAGGGAAGTGGTACTGAGTAAATTGATAAGGTTGCAGACTAACATGTGGTCCGGTCCTGATAAACCTTATCCCAGGATCAGTTGATGAATTAGCTTAAAGTTTCCAACCTTCTTTAATATGGTGCAGATTCCATTCGAAGGGGAAATAGGGAATGTAACTTCTTTATTCAAAAAGGAAGGGAGGCAGAGAGTAAGAAACTGTTTTTTTAATACCTGTCACAGGGAAAATATTAGAGATATTATTCAAGATGTTACATCAGCATACTTTGAAAAATACAAGTTGATCAGGCAGATTCAACATGGTTTTGTAAAAGGGAAATTATGTTTGGCCAATCTATGAGTCAGCTATTACGAGGGGGCATAGCTTTAAATTAAGGTATGGTAGGTATAGGACAGATGTTAGGGGTAGGTTCTTTACTCAGCGAGTCGTGAGTTCATGGAATGCCCTGCCAGTAGCAGTGGTGGACTCTCCCTCTTTATGGGCATTTAAACGGGCATTGGATAGGCATATGGAGGATAGTGGGCTAGTGTAGGTTCGGTGGGCTTGGATCGGCGCAACATCGAGGGCCAAAGGGCCTGTACTGCGCTGTATTTTTCTATGTTCTATGTTCTATGTTTAAGATGGTAACATGAATTCTGGATTAAGACGACATATTGAATTTAGAATTCCAGAGTACAGTTAACAATATGCAATATCGGGCGATCCAAGATGGCGGCGACCCAGCAAGACTGAGTCTATAGTGCTCCTCCCAAGACTTGGGTACAGTGGGTCACCCACCCCCTACCACGCTCACCAAATCATTTATAATAGTTGTGTAATTTAATTAGTTGTGTAATATTACATTTAAACAATTTAATCCTAAATTAAAATGACTAAAGGGAAGGGAGCCCGCAGCTCTCAGCAAGCAGGAACCCCTCCCCCACCCTCTCCAGCTGCAGCAGAGGCATCCACAGCCGCCCCGGGGGACTTACCAACAGTAACAAGCCTTGCAGAAATGCTTTCCAAGCTTGACTCGAAGATCGATGCCTTTATTGCAGAATCCAGAAATCGTTGGGACTCGCTCTCGGCCGCGCTGCAGAAGCACGACCGAGAAATTCAAGAAATTGAACGCCGAGTCGGAGGGGCGGGGCTAAAGGCCGCAACCTCCGAAAATACCGCTCAATCGAGGTCGCCGAAAAAATATTCGTTTGCTAGGCCTTCCCGAACGGGAAGAGGAAGGCCAGCTTACAGCATTCCTGGAGAAGTGGCTGCCACAGCTTTTAAATCTGGAAGCTGGATCAGGCCAGGTAAGAGTAGAATGGGCCTACCGGGTCGCAATACGCGGGCCCGGCTCGAACCAGCGCCCACACCCGGTCCTGTTCCGGCTGCAGAGCTACAAGGAGAGGCAGATACTCCTAGAAGCCTCTAGAAATCTCGGAAAAGACCCCCAAGCTATGATCTACAAAGGATCCAAGATCATGCTATTTCAGGACTTTTCCCCGGCTCTGGTCTGAAAGAGGAAGGCATTCGATGAGGCGAAGAAGCGTTTAAGGGACTTAAATATTCAGTACTCCTTACGCTACCCAGCGATGTTACGCTTTAACCATGAAGGATCCATATATAACTTTGGATCACCAGAAAAGGCTAAGGAATTCTTGGACTCTCTTAGATAAACTGTAAGACATAATGGATGTTGGTCTGCCTTTCCCCCCCGCTTTGGTTTATATCCCCCCCTTTTTTATTTCTCTTTTCTCTTACCTTACTGTTTAATATTATCATGGGGGGTGGGGAGAGGGATTTGATTTTCTCCCCCCCACCTTGGGGTTGTTTTCTGTTATTATTTTATGTATATATGAGGGATGTATGTATATGTGTGTATATATATATATATATATATATATATATATAAAAGCTGGGGGGTTTGGTTAATGTTGGTGGGGGGAGGTGGTTACCTTATTCAATTTTACCTCTGTCTCTAGGAGCGGGATTGTTTTCCCCTTGTTATTTTGTATTATTATATTTAATTATTATTCGTTGAGGTGGTAATTTTATAGTTATATGTTTATATATGGTAGTAACATTACCAAATATACCCAGGTGTTGGTATGGGTGGGGGTAGGGTTCTCACTGTTAACTCTAGCTTTGTATTATATTTGAATTCTCCTCATTTTATTGAGGAGTGCCTGGGTCAAAGGTGAGGCATTGGTTGGGAGAGGATATGAGGGACTTTTGGAGAGGAAGTGACGCCCCCTGGGAACAAGGGGGAAAGTCTCCACTTAGATACGTTTTATATTTTTTTTTATTTAGAAATAGTTTTTTACTGTATTGTTGTGGTTGTATTAAAGAGGCTTTATTTTTGTAAATTTTACATGTTCTACGCTCGGGATGTTCTGGATAGGGTTCCCCCTCCCGAGGGGTCTCGGATTGGCCCAGAGGATTATGGTTGATCAGTCGGTTAAGTGGTGCACCTGGAATGTCAAGGGGAGTAATTCGCCAGTCAAAGGGAAGAAAATATTATCAAATCTTAAGAAGGAAAGAGTTGATATAGCTCTCCTACAGGAGACACACCTGTCAGATAAAGAACATTTGAAATTACGACAGGGTGGATTTGATCAGGCCTTTTTTTCTTCTTTTAGCTCAAAAAGCAGGGGAGTTGTTATTCTTGTTCGGAAAAATTTCCCTTTCAAAATCCTAAAGCAGATAAAAGACGAATCTGGACAATATATCTTGATTAAAGCCCTCATAAATGGAGAGGAATATGGGATTTTAAATTTGTACTGCCCCCCGGCACACCCCTTTAAATTTATAACGGAAGCCTTTTCAAAATTGATGGCTTTTGATGCCCGTCATATAATTATAGGGGGAGACTTTAATTGTATTATGGATCCGGAAATAGATAGGATTCCCAAGAGTACTGCAGGAGTATCTCCCAGATCTAGACAATTGATGGATCTGAACAAAGAATTAGGATTAGTAGATGTATGGAGATGTCTTCATCCACAGGGTAGAGATTTTTCTTTCTACTCTAATCCACATAAATGTCATAGCAGAATTGATATGTTTTTTGCCCCCTCGATTTTTTAAAATTCCATATCATCCTGTAAAATAGGTAGTATAGCAATTTCTGACCACGCTGCTGTATATATGGAAACTAAGGCGAGGAACAATGGGACATCCCCTCGGCATTGGCGTATGGACCCCTTCCTAATGAAAGATAGTAAATTTGTAAAATACTTCTCTCAAGAATTTAAAACTTTTTTAGAAATTAATTCAGGTACAGCTAGCAACCCGTCAATGATGTGGGAGACCATCAAAGCTTACACGCGAGGCTTGATCATCTCCTACTCAGCGACCCAGAAGAAATTAAAGGGAGAACAACAGCGTCTGCTTGAAACCCGTTTAAAAGCGGCTGAAACAGCATACACTGATAGACCTTCTATTATTAAATTGCAAAGGATTACAGCTCTTAGGACAGCTCTAAACACTACGCTTACTCAAACGGCTAAGAGAGAAATATTATTTGCAAAGCAAAGGTTATATGAATATGGCGACAAACCGGGTAGATACTTAGCATTTCTTGCAAAGAAAAAAAAGGCCCCTCAGACTATTACGTCTATCAAGGAAAGTACGGGTATTTTGACTCATGATCACAAAAAGATTGATGCGATCTTTAGAGAATTTTATTCTGAGTTACATAAATCACAGGATTGTGAAGATAGGACGAAGAGGATGCAGTCATTTTTTAAAAATTTGACTTTTCCAGGCCTAACTCCGAAACAAGTATCCATCCTAAATGCTCCTCTTACACCCCAAGAAATAGTTGATGCAATTAAGCAACTTCAAAATGGTAAGGCGCCGGGCCCAGATGGTTTTCAAGCTGAATTTTATAAAGAATTTACAGAAATACTGGCTGGTCCACTTATGGACATGTATAACTATGCATATAGTCAGGGCTGTCTCCCGCCTTCGCTGAAAGAGGCAAATATCTCTCTTATCCTTAAAAAAGGAAAGGACCCAGAAGATTGTACATCATACATACCAATATCCTTGCTAAATGTAGTTTTTAAAATCCTCTCTAAAACGTTAGCACTGAGACTAGAAAGGAGACTGCCACATATTATAAAGGAGGATCAGACGTAGATCATCCAATAATGTTAGAAGGGCTCGGAATATGATTCAAGCTTGTCATCAGGGAAAGATACCAGGAGTAGTGGTTTCATTAGACGCGGAAAAGGCATTTGATAGGGTCGAATGGTCATATTTGTTTTACACATTGGAGAGGTTTGGCATTGGACAGGTGTTTACCAAATGGGTCTCAACATTGTATAGTGATCCCAAAGCAGTTGTGGTTACCAATGGATTAGGTTCGGATAGCTTCAGTGTGGGTAGGGGCTGCCGTCAGGGATGTCCCCTCTCGCCATTGTTATTCACGCTAATAATTGAACCACTAGCAGAAGCTATACGAGCTGATCCTAATATAGTGGCCCCAAGGATTGGTACAGGTAAACATAAAATTACCCTTTATGCAGATGATGTTCTTCTATTCCTCAGTAACCCTTTGATGTCCGTACCTCGCTTAATCCAAGTTATTAATACATTTAGTGCATTCTCAGGCTATAAAATTAATTTTTCAAAATCGGAGGCTATGCCAATGGGTGGCCTTGCTATGATACCCCGCTTAGCGGACGGATCCCTTTTTCCCTTTCGCTGGTTCCTGGAGGGCTTCTTATATTTAAGCATTTTTATTACTCCAGTATTTGGTCAGTTGTATAAGGCTAATTTTGTGTATTTATTGGAAAGGATAAGGCTGGACCTCCAGTGATGGGGAGACCTACCAATTTCCTGGTTGGGTAGAATAGCATTAATCAAAATGAATGTCCTGCCCTGTCTCCTATATCCTATGAGAATGCTTCCGGTGATGCTGCCGAGGACGGCTTTATGTAAATTATATGGCTGGCTGAGTTCCTTTATCTGGAATCATAGGCGGCCCCTCATTAAGCTGAAGAAGCTACAGCTTCCACAGGCAAGGGGTGGATTGGACTTCCCAGACTTTAGGAAATATCAGTTAAGTTCCCTATTAAGTTACATAGCTGATTGGGTCTTGTCTGATCCACAATCAATCTGGTTGGACATCGAGGCTTCTCAAGTAAAATACCCACTTATTAACCTTTTATTCTCAGACAAGAGGAAAATCATTACAGATCACTGTAAAAACCTTATAATACTAAATACAATCAAGGCTTGGAATATAATGTGGCAAAATGAGGGCAATTCACATAAAACATCCCCCTATGCACCGATAGTGGGAGCATGGGGATTCCAACCGGGGTTAACAGATGCCACTTTTAAACTCTGGAGATCCAGGGGTATCTCATGTCTAGGGGATCTATTTAAAGATGGGGTCCTGATGTCTTTCGAACAGATGCGTCAGAAATTTGGATTATCCAATGGAGACCTCTTTCAATACTTCCAAATTTGTGATTATATACAGAAGAAGACTACGTTATTAGATAGTCTTTATAAATCCGATAGAGAATGTAGTCCTACGACCAGTGGGGGTATCTTCCGTCATTACTATTTATCATTTACTACATGATGAAGTATCGGGAGATATGGATAATCTGCTTAAAACATGGGTTCAGGATCTGGGACTAGAAATCTCCACAGAAACATGGAATGATATTTGGGAAAACGCTAGAAGAATTACTATTTGTAACAGAACCCAGGCTATCCAGCTGAAGATACTTCATAAGGCACATATAGCACCGGTTCGATTGGCAAAATTTAAGGCAGGAGCATCTCCAATGTGTCCTAAATGCAAAATAGAGGTGGGCACTCTTGTACATTGCTTATGGACCTGTCATAAGATCCGTAGATATTGGACTAAAGTAGCAAGTACCCTGACAGAAATTTTAGGAGCGGAAATTAAAGTGGACCCTGTATCTCTCCTCTTGGGCTTTTCGAACGTTCCCTCCCTGGACATGTACGGGAAGAGACTATTTTCTATTCTTTCTTTCTGTGCAAGGAAAAATATTTTGGTGAACTGGGCGGCTGAGGGCCCCCCTGGACTTTCAAATTGGCACAGACTAATTATGGAATGTATTCCCCTTGACTTCCTTACAAATATGGTGCACCGAAAGACCGAATTATTTTATAAAATATGGCAGCCCTTTTAGAATTACATAAATACAGATATTTCGGCTATCCTAACAAGGGCTTTTATTTAATTGAGATTACAAACCTGGCTGGTCCGGGACCCCTCGGGGGAGGAATCCCGCACAAATGCGGGTTTTATTATATCTGATGCTAACACATCCCGAGCATGTAAGAGACTTAAATATACTCTCTGGTTAGTTGTAGGTTAGATTAGTAGATAGTTGAGTTTTATTTGTTTTTTTTTCCTTTTTTCGGTTTTTTTTTGTTGTTTTGTTTTTTTTGTTAAATTTTGGCTATTGTATATTTGAGCTAATTGTATATCAATGTTTATATCTGAGAGTTTTGTTTAATTTTGTAAACTTGTAAAAATGTTAAATTTCTAATAAAAATATCTATAAAAAAAATATGAAATATCAATGATTATTGTGGATAGTAGAAGCTTACATTGTAGCTAAAACATAATGTTGTGGATAGAAAATTGGTTGGCTAACAGGAAAAGAAACAGTCATACATTTTTTTTGGTTGACAAGATGTAAGGAGTGGATTGCGACAGGAATCAGCATTGGGTTGTCTACATTTTACAGTTTATATTTTAATGTTTTGGATGACAAGACTGAAACCGAGGCATCCTGATGTGAATCTATATCCCCTTCACTGTTGCTGGGTCAAAATCCAGAGCTCCTGTCCAAACAGCATGTGGACGTCTCTCTACCCAAAGGGCTGTAATGGCTAAAGAAGGCAGCTTACCACCATCTTCTTAAGGGCAATTAGGGATGGGAAATAAATTCTGACTTAGCCACCAATGCAAATAAGTTGTGAAGAGGACATATGGTTATCCAAGTGATATAGATTGGTTAATCGAATTGTCAAGGATTTGGAAAATGTAGTATAATATTGAGAAATGTGTAATTATCTGGTTTGACAAAAATTATTAAAAAAATCATGCTTTGGCTAAAATAATGATTGATTGCTGAGCTCTGAGATGCAGAGAGATCTGAGTGCCCAAGTGCACAAATCCCAGAGGGTTAGTGCACAGGTACAGTGAGTAATTAGGAAAGCTAATAAAATGTATTTTTTTTATTGTCGATAACTTGAATACAAAACTCAGGAGGTTATGCATCAGTGGCACTGGGTATTGGTGAGACCACATCTTGACCTCTGTGTACAGTATTGGTCTGTTTATTTCAGGAAAGATACAAAATAATTAGAAGAAATTCTGGGAAGGTTATGACAGAAACACCTGGAATGGGCAGGTTGTCTTGTGGATTAAGGTTGAACAGGTTACACCTGTATCTGGGGGTTGCAAACATATGTGGGAAGTTCTTGGACCAAGGGGGATAGGACAGTATCAAGGTAGGTGGAAATAACTTCGGTGGGGCAGGAGCAGGCTGAGACGATTAGTTGGCCGGGGTGGTCAGGCTTGTGGATCTTGGGTAAGAGGTAGAGGTTGGAAGCTTTGAGTGGGAGATCCCCTGGGGTGATGAGGTTGTGTGCAGTTGGGGATAATGGTTTGGTGATGGGAGGTGAGGTCGTGGTTGAGGGGCAGTAAGAAGACGTGTTTTCGAGTTGGCGCCTGCACCCCCCCCCCCCCCCCCCCCCTCACCGCGCCCCCCCCCCCAGCGCCTTGTCTGCAGGTCCACAGATACACCTATATCAACTCAGGATTAAAAAGTGTCTTGAATGAAATATAAACAATCTTGAGGAATTGCGACAGGGTACATGGAGAAAGGATCTTAGGTGTCATTATTTCAAAATAAGGAGCCATCAATTTAATAGAGAGATCAGGGAAAGCCTTTTTCTTACAGAGGATCATGGAAGATTGGAATTCTCAGCTTGAAAGGTGGTAGGAGCAGAGTATTTGAATATTGTTGAACTATAGGGAGAGGCTGAATAGGCTGGACCTATTTTCCCTGGCTGGTCGGAGTCTGAGGGGTGACTTGTAGAGGTTTATAAAATCATGAGGGGCATAGATAGGGTGAATAGTCCAGATCTTTTCCCCATGCCACGGAATTCCAAAACTAGAGGGCATAGGTTTAAGGTGAGAGGGACCTAAGGGGCAACTTTTTCACACAAAGGGTGGTGTATGTATGGAATGAGTTGCCAGAGGAAGTGGTGGAGGCTGGTACAATTACAGCATTTAAAAGGTATCTGGATGAGAATATGAATAGGAAGAGTGTAGAGGAATATGGACCAAGTGCTGGAATATGGGATTAGATTAATTTAGAATATCTGGCTGATGTCGATGAGTTGGACCGAAGGGTTTGTATCCATGTTGTAGATCTCTATGACTCTATGGTTTGAGAAGTGGATAGATTATCGACAAATGATAGTCAAACAGTTATCAGAGATAGGTTGGAGTGTGGAAAAATCATATAAGCCAGAAGAGTAGGTTTGAGGGATCAAGAAGCCTATTCTCACTCCTTATTTATATGCTCATAGGTCTGAATGTTGATCTTTTATTAATGATTGGACGTTTTACACAGCATTCACCTGAAGCTGTTTGAATGCTCTGCTTTCTCACACTTTTTCTTCTAAAGTATGTGACTTCAAATTTATCCATGCATTAATCCTAAACCCAGGATGTAAACTTTATATGGAATTCTTACTTAAAGTTCTGTTTGCACTTTCAAAAAAAAAAGTGAAACAACTTTAAAGTGAATCATAATTTCCCATCAGAATCATTGTTAAAGCCAGAGATAGGTTCGTTCAGATAGATCTCATTCAGACAAAGCAATATACAGGTTGAAATGTCATACTGTACATGTGAAAGAGTGTGCACTACAATCCAAATTACTTGTAAATTAAAATGCACTATTAAATTTAAAAGGAAATCAATATAATAAATGTAAAGGTTTGTACATTTATAAACATCTACAGTGCAATAGGTTTGATAACCAAGCCTCGTCTCTATGGCGAGCAGAGTGATAGAAACTATGTATGGGTAAGAATTAGCAGCTCTAAATAAGGGTCAGAAATGGGTGCAGGCTTGGTGAGTTGAAGGGCCTTCTCCTGCGCAGCATTGTATTGCGTTGTATTGTAATGTATTGAATTATATTGTACAGGTCGGTTTGCTATAATGTGCATTTCATCAGCGCAAATTAGCTATGGATAAATGAATGACGAATTGTGGACTTTGTTTGGATAACGCAAACTTTTTACTGAACAGGTATAGCAATTCTGTATTAGCAATCTTCTACAGCGCAATATTCTCTAGCTTATCCATAGCATGATTTTCTACAGTGCAAAATTACAGAGCAACACAACTGCAATGTTATAGTAGAACAACGGATCTTGTATTATATGGCAGAAACTGGTTGATACAAGTAACAGCTGAAGTCCCAGAAGAATGGGTACTGGCGAACAGTTGCCACTAACTGGAGCCTCGGACCTCAATATGAGTTCAGAACAGGATGCAGATTTTAGAAAAAAGACTTTAGAGAACGGGGCTACAGAATAAACTCTAAGGATTAAAGTCAGAAGAGAGGCTGGGAAACAAGGCAGCCGAGAGGCAAAGGTGGATGGTAAGAGTGAGAGGCAAAACCAGGACTGGGGCTTGGGTGAGTGACTGAAGATAAAGGTAGATGCACTTAGGGGAAAAAAATCATGTACTTGCAGCCAAAGAAGAAAAAGGATGCAACCAACAACATTAATGTAAAATTGGCAATGTTAAACTGATATCCTGTCACCACATTATTAATGATGAAAAATTGAAACAATATTAAGTGATTTAATGTAAAGCAGAGATTTACAGTACTTTCGAGAGAAGAAAATGTATGGTATTATTAATTATACTGTCCTGTTATTCTGTCTCTTTTAATATTCTATTCTCAATTGTTAAACTGAAGATTTACAGTTTTTTATCCATCTTTTAGACAAACCTTGCCTACCTAATGTACGTTTTACAAAAAATTAAATCACTTGTTTTCTTCACACTTTCTTCAATTTTCCTCCACCTGGTCCAAATTTATCAGAATTATTTTTGCAGAAAATCTTAAAGAACAAAAATTGTGTGTCCATAGAGTTTTGTTTTTGACAATAAACCTTGAAAAGTGCTTTTTGGCAGATCTGGCAATCCTCTGGTGCAGTGGATTAAGTGTTAAAGAGAAAAGGGCTCATGGCCAACAAATACACTCAGGACAAAATCATAAGGAGATTTCATCCACTGTACACTCAGAGGCACATTAGCCTGTGAAATCTGAGTTTAGGACTGAAAAAAAAATAAAGTAAGCAAAAACTATCAAGGAGTAGGAATTAAAATTTGAGTTCGAACTCTTGCCTGATCAGAACAGGGTGTGTTATGGCATAATTGTGGTGCCTTCCCAATAACTGTCTGATGTACTTGATTGAAAAAAGCTGTTTTGACATGAAAGAGGGAGAGAGAGAGAGTGATCCTCACTTCAGACAGGACACGGTTTCACTGAAACTGGTAAGTAAGGTGTGACAATTATATTGTCAGTAGTTTTCAGCTGCGTTCTGACGTCAGACTAGACAGCACCAAACACAAAAGAGGAATGTGAAGATTAGTGACATTTACTGTTTAGGAGGTGTCCTTGATGATGTGGAGAACCAGGTGTGCTCACTGAGACCTCCTCATCCCCCGATGCTGTGTATCTCACCACATCCATCACCAGTAGCATCCTGGACCCCTGCTGGACTTGTCTTTGTCAGCTGTGGCTATCTGACAGTGACCTCCTGTTGTGCTAACATTTTTCTGAAGCATTTGAAGCTATGACGATATTAATGCTGAGCTGTGCATTCGACACTGCCCAATCTGATGATGTCATCAAGACTTGGGTGAGAGAAAAACACTGGATTGTGAAGGAGGGACAGACCCAACATTGAGGTCTTTGCACAGTCTCCTAACAAAGTCTCAAATCAGTGTTTCTAACTGCTGTTATTCAATAAGCTACATCTTGCTGAAGGCAAAAGCCTTCTTATTAAGATTACCGATTCATTCCTTTACCATGCTAAGCCAGACAGACTGCTTAGATTCCAATCGTGAAGAAAGAATGATGGCAGGAAATCCACCTGAAGTATCTTTCACCAAGCTGAGACATATAAATTGAAGCACATCGGATTCTAAAGAGGCTTGACAGGGTCAAAGATGAGAGAATGTTTCCCTCATGGGAGAGTCTGGGACCAGAGGGTACAGTCTCAGAATAAAGGGGTGCTAACTTAAGACTGAGATGAGGAGGAATTTCTTCTCTCAGAGAGTTGTGAGTCTTTGGAACTCCTTGCCTCAGAGAGCCATAGAGGCAGAGTCGTGGTGTATATTTAAGGCTGAGATAGACAGATTGTTCATCAGCTAGGGAATCAAGTGTTCCAGGGAAAGGGCAGGAAAGTGTGTGTGAGATATGTTGGATCAGCCATGATTCTATTGAATGGTGGAGCAGGCTCAAGGGGCTGAATAGCCTATTCCTGGTCCTAGTTCTTATGGTCTTCTGGCGAGAAGAACACTTTCCAGGGTCAGAAGCTCAGGTTCAAGTCCCATCTGCTCTGGATGTGGATTATAACAAATCTGCGTACTTGTAGCCCAATGGTAGCATTCCTACCTCTGAGCTGAAAAACATGGTACAGGTCTTACTGGTTCATATTATGTTTCAAAACATAGATTGAAATTGCTCAAGAAACTCAGCAGGTTTGGTAGCATATGTGGAGAGAGAAACAGAGTTAATGCTTCAAGTCAAGTGACCCTTATTCACAACTGGACTTGAATCGTTGACTGTTTTTCTCTCCCCAGGTTCTGTCAGACCTGCTGTGACTCTCCAGAAAGTTCTATTGTTTTTTTATTGTTTCAGATTTCCAGCATCTGTAACTCTTTGTTTTATTTTTATATATCACACTCCCATCTGATTCAGGTTAATTAAAAATACCTCCAACAACATCCCTCACCTGTCAGGTGAGTAATACTGGGTTTGGGTCAGTCCAGGGACAGTCTGAAATTTGTGCTTGTCACAGTCAAAATAACTTACAAAATACAAATGTATAGAAGATATCAGAGGGTTTGGTAAGCTTATAAGGAATAGAACTCTTCACTTAACATGTGACGAATAAGGTGCCATGTCTCACCGTGTTTCTAATGCATTAATTGTGACAAACAATACATGATTTCTCATGTTCTCCCCCTCCTGTTGGGTGTACTACCATTGTATAAGCAGCTTTGGCTGATTGTATACTCACTGAAAAAAACACTTACAAATTTCAGAGCATTGATGTAATGACAATATTTAATTGCACCTTTTGAGTTGCTTGATTTGAAACAGAATTCTGTAATTGCTATAATTATCAATTTGAGTCATTTTCCTCCTGTTTCAACAGCAATTTAGCAAATTTAGAGAAGTCAAGAACAATTTTCTAATCATAAAATGTTGGTCTGATGTTAGTGGGTTGGAATGATTGATTACCTGATTACACTTTGTGAGTTTTAAAAGGCATTTAAACATCAAACTCACAATTATTGCATACTAGGCACAGTGTGCATTTTCATGAGCAAGTTAGCATCACAATGTTTTGAACAAAGTAGAATGGTGAAAAATAGTAAGTTCTCTAAAATCAACATAAATGATTTCTAAGATCTATGTCTAATTGGAAGTTGAATAGATCAGTTACAATCAAAATGCTGATAATTAAATTACAATCTCAATCCTGTCATATGTTAAAACCTTCTAGTTTAGTGTTAATGATGTCTGAGTGAGGGCTACATGAAGAATATGGCATAATCACCCAAGTGATGTGGAGAATGTTGTTTGAATAACATAATTTCATAAATTGATACTAAACGAACATTAATGAACTTATGCATTCAAAGTGTCATGGTTAGCTGAGTAAATAACCATTCTGCTTCTGAGCTTGAAGGCTGTAGGTTCAAACCCAGTTCCTCCAGAGGTTTCTTGTATGAAGACCTGGTTGACATTTCAGAGCTGCACTATTGGAGATGCTAACAGCCAGTGAGATATCAAACCTTATCCCTACACTCATTCTCAAATGGACCTTGAAGATTGTATGGCCTTATAACTAAAGGTGAAGACAGAAGCTTCCCCTAGTATTTGTCTCTGTCATGACATTTTTTCATTCATTCGTTCATGGGCTGAGGATTTCACCGGCTAGGCCAGCATTAATTGTCCATTCTGATCTGCCCCAGAGGGCAATTAAATATCAACCACATTGCTGTCGATCTGGAGTCACATGTAGGCTAGACTGGGTAAGGATGGCAGTTTCCTTCCCTAAAGGACATTAGTGAACCAGATGTGTTTTTCTGACAATCAACAATGGGTTCGTGGTCATCATCAATCTCTTAATTCCAGAATTTTAGAAATGAATTCAAATTCCACCATCTGCCATGGCAGGATTTGAACCTGGGTCTCCGGAAAGTTGTCTGAGTCTTGGGAACATTACTCGGGTCTCCCGTTGAATAGTCCAGCATTGATAGCACTAGGCCATCACCTCTCAAACCAGATGATCTGGTCATTATCTTATTTGGGTTTCTGGGACCTTGCTGTGTACAAATTATCTTCACTTTTTCCGACATTACAACATCGAGTGTATTTCAAAGACACATCATTGGTATGGAGTGCTGAGGACATGGCAAGTGTTTTGAAAACACAAATTCTGTCTTCAGGTGATGTGGAGAAGGTGAAGTTTCATGCATCTATCATGGAAACATTAGAACCTTTGAGTATTTGAATTTACTTTGAGTTTTTCTTCAGGTTTTCCCTTCTCTTCAGCAGCAGTTAATTCTTGCTGATGTGGAGCTTCACAAAGGCAGGCACCCTTCAGTACTTTGGCCAATAGGCTGCCTGCCACATACTAGTCAATTCAAAGAGTATTTGCGGGCTATTTCACCATCTGATTGGAGTAAACGGCAGGGCAACCTGATATTCTCTCCACACATGTGAACAATTTCCACCCAGAATGACTCAGAGTGTGTGTAATAATCCTAAATAAAAAACCAAACTAACTGTGGATGCTGAAAATCAGAAACAAAAACAAAGATTGCTGGAAAAGCTCAGCAGATCTGGAAGCATCTGTAAAGAGTAATCAAAGTTAACACAATAATCCCGTCTTGTCACAAAACAACTCAATATTCCCACTGCCATAAAAATGATAAAAATGTCTGGACAGAGAACCCTTTGGATCCAAGTGGTCTGTGTAACCTATTCCCACAGTTACTGAAGGCAAGTGAGGCGTTATATCCATTCTTGACGTAACCATTGCCCACCTGAAACAAGAGCCCTGAGGGTAAATAGAAACTGGTAAAATATCAGCACACTTGGTATGAGTTGCTGCAACTGGGTCATATCAATCTGTAATGACATATTCAACACATCTCCTGCCCGCCCTCTATCTTGACACCTCCTATGGATCAACCTTCCAGAGCAAGATCTATCAGCTGTGGATCAAGAAATACAGGAAACCACTAAAAAGTTTCTTGTTACAAACCCCATCTGTTAAATGAGAGGCTATGAGCTACACAGCGTGGGTGGTCCTTCCTAAATAGTTTCAGGACAAGCCATGTCCCTATTTATCCAACCTCTAATGCCAGAGCCTCATTCCAAATCCCTTATTCACTTGTGGAAAGACCCAAACATTGCTGCACATTTCTGAGGAGTATCATCTCTAAAGTGCAAGACCAGTCACCTTTAACTCAACAAATGAGGAGAGAATCACTTGACTTCAGGAATTTTTAATTACTAAGTAAGATGAACTGGGTCAAATACCCAAATTCACAATGGGAGGTCAAAATAAAGGTCCTGGAAATGTATCAGTAGGAGCAGTAGGCAGAAGTGCGTATTGCAGATGCTGGAAATCAGAGTTGAGATTAGAGTGGTGCTGGAAAAGCACAGCAGGTCAGGCAGTATCCGAGGAACAGGAAAATCGATGCTTCAGGCAAAAGCCCTTCATCAGGAATGATTTCTGATGAAGGGCTTTTGCCCAAAATGTCAATTTTCCTGCTCCTCGGATGCTGCCTGACCTGCTGTGCTTTTCCAGCACAACTCTAATCTTGACTCAGTAGGAGCGGTGCCTGTGCAGACTGAGCATGGAACATTGCATTGCCTCACATTATATACATTTGATCCAAAACCAAAAGTGATAATTTCTACCTCATGATGCTTATAATAATGCAGATCTTTTGCAAGAATATGTTTGAAGCTCTGAAGTCAAGGTTAAAGTGAGTGAAAATTAGCAGGCAGACACAGTTATTCCAAAAGTATAGCCTTGACTAAATTAATCTCACTGTTACTCAATTTAAAAAAAAAACATTCAACAGTTTTCAGAAATCCTGCAGCCATATATTTTAGTAGTCATTGATGAGTAACTTCCAGGCAGCATTGGCTGTCTTCCAAATAATCAGACATTCAAATCCCTTGGCTGTCGATCACTCACATTTTTTCTCTGGGAGAGTCAAATGGGTTTTGTCAGCTTGTGACAAGACCACTAAGTAGACTGCCTCATGAAAGCAAATTGTTCCAACGCAGAAACGAATAAGGTGAGAGAACAGGTCAATATTTAAACCTGATCAGGAAAAGTAGCCTTTCAGTCCTTCATCATTGTAACATTATACCTGTTTTTTTGTATATGAAAGACAAGAATATTCTCCATCAGCTGTCACCTCAGGACAATGTGAACAAATCATTTATTTTCTTGGTGAACTGACTGTAACTCTCGAGCAATGTAAGAGCATAGGAAATGTTACTGGTTGTTACTGGAGGATAGTTTGTGTGCTTGACTGAGCTATATTGACTGAACTGTGCTCATGGGCAGTCAAGAAAATAACAGAGACCTAAGCAAGAAACTGACCTTAAAGGTCTATTGCAGGGGACCATCATATATCATGCAGATAAAGCCTGTTTTCTGAAAAGTACCGTAGAGAAACATTTACTGAAGGCAAAAAGTGAAGACCTTGACACAAAATCAATGATGGCAGTAGTCAAGCTTGCTAAAGAATTGATAATGAGAATGCCCACTTGTGAAGATTCTTATCGAATAAAAGTGCTTCTAAAAATATGTCCATTTGCTTGGTCATTCTTGTATAATTTGCTTGCTAATCTCTCAACATTTGATCGATGAGTTTCTCCTTCTTGTGTTATTAAACCATCTTTCAGCACTGTGACAGCACTGTAACATGCTAAGAAGGAACTAATTGAGTGCTGAAGAGAACATTGCTATAGTACGTCATGAAAGCTCACTTTGATACTTCTTCATCATCGAGTTCCTCAGACACTGAGTTTTTTTTAAATTTTAATCAGTTGGAAAATGCTTTGAACAAGGTCATAAAAATGTGTTTGCCGAGTTCTCCTGATCGTATTGAAAAAAATATTTACTCTGCTTAATGAAGGACCCCATAAATATTGCTCAATTTTACAAGGCTGGGAAGATGAAAGCATGTTAGCTGTTGGTGACTGCTGATTGCATCGTCTTGGAATGTAAACTATACTGTTCCCAGTGAAAACCAAAAGGACTGCAGATGGAGTAAATCAGTTCTGAGATAGGGTGTCTCGAATCAAAATGTTAACCCTGTTTTTGCTCCACAGATGCTGTCAGACCTGCTGAGCTTTTTCAGCAATTTTGTTTCCTTCTTATAGTGAATCTGAGTATGAGTGATTGAGACTCTCAGCCACCAACTGTCAAAGAATGATATGTTGTTGGGTCAGCTCATGGTAACATTGCTTCATAGCCTCAAGTCTCTGATGCTATCCCTCTCAGCTATACAATGGGAAACTGCAGACTCATAACAGAAAATGAGGATTTCAATGGGACATAGGCAAAAAGAGATCTGGAAATGCACATTCACAAATCATAAAAAATGACAACTGTAGTGCAATAAAATTGCATTGTGCCTGTTATCCATTTCCACACATGCTCCAGCAGAGGGAATCTAGAAGGAGAATAAAGGAATCCATGTTGAAAAATCTCATGCTATTCTGCTTGTTAATGCTTCACATTGACTCCTAGAGATTCTTCCCAAGGACTATATTGTAATGCAAGTTCACAAAGCTATCAAAGCAAGGTGTTGGGTATTGCCTCTTTACAGGAACACACGTCAAAATCAGAGAATAAAAACAAAATACTGTAGATACATGAAATCTGAAACAAAAACAGGGAATGTTGGAGAGACCCAGCAGGTTTGGCAGCATCTGTGGAGAGAGAAACAGAGTTAACATTTTAAGTCCAGTATGACTTCTTCTGTATTTGCTTCAAAATTAGGAAAGTTATGTTACACATCTGAAGAAGGCTCCTTAGACTAGACAGAGTAAGCTGGGGAGTTCCTGAGCAGCATATTAGTGCCAATCTGGGGCATGAATGGAGTTAGACATGTACAGAGTTTCTAACCTCCAGCATTGGCCTGACTCAAGGATCATTGATCAGTGATTGGAGTGGCTGACTGGAATTATCCACCTGTCTTGCCCTTCCATCCCAACCTCCACACACATTCCACCCACCCCTTCCATGCCCTTTCCTTGTTAACTGCCTAGGTACAGCCAACTGGGATTTGGGAATGGAATTGCACTATTCCAGGGTTAGATTGAAGACCCTGTCCTAGCCACATACCCCACCTGGTCATAGTTGCAGCCATAGCTCATGGTATGGAGATGATTCCCCTCAATGATACTGGTCCAGGAATTGTGGCCATTCTTATAAAACTGTCTTCAATTTTATGCATAGTGCAGAAGATTCCAGAAATGAGAAACTTAGTGATGAGGATAGATTACAGGAGTTGAGCCTGTTCTCCTTGGACAGAAGAAGGCCGAGAGGAGATTGAAGCAAGGTTGAATCCCCTGTAATTTAACTTTACTAATTAGTCTTCCATTTGGAACCTTATCAAAGGCTTCATAAAGTCCCAGTAAGCCACGTCTACTACCCTGCCCTCATTAATCATTTTGGTTACTTCCTCAAAAAACTCAATCAAGTTTGTGAGACACTATTTCCCCCACACAAATCCATGCTGACTATCCCTAATGATTCCTTGTCTCTCCAAATGCATATAAATCATAACTTTCAGAATCATAGAACATAGAACATAGAACATAGAAGAATACAGCGCAGTACAGGCCCTTCGATCCTCGATATTGCGCCGATCCAAGCCCACCTAACCTACACTAGCCCACTATCCTCCATATGCCTATCCAATGCCCGCTTAAATGCCCATAATGAGGGAGAGTCCACCACTGCTACTGGCAGGGCATTCCATGAACTCACGACTCGCTGAGTAAAGAACCTACCCCTAACATCTGTCCTATACCTACCCCCCCTTAATTTAAAGCTATGCCCCCTTGTAATATCTCGAACAACTTACCCACCACCGATGTCAGACTCACAGGTTTATTGTTTGAAAGTTTCTAAATGCACAAAATTAGTCAGTCCTCCGGCTCCTCACCCATAGTTTTTGATGAAACAATATTTCTATTAGGGACCTCACAATTTTCTCCCTAACTTCCCACAGTGTCCAGGGATACACTTGACCAGATCCTGGAGATTTACCCACTTTTATATTTTCTTAGACATCCAGCACTACCTCTTCTGTAATATGGTCTGTTTTCAAAATGTCAATATTAAATAATATTTTATTTTGTTAAGTATTTTGATAGAGTTAAAGTTATGCTAATTCTTATTTTTTGTTTGTATTTTAACTATCGTATAAGAATAAAGTGCGTTTTGCTTAAAATCTCATAGTTTGACGAATTCAATTAAACTCAAACCCAGCACTTTACACTTGCCTTTAACCAAAAAAAAACTTAGGGTCTAGGCCATCTCCTTGATATATGTTGGGGAAGTTTGATCTGGTCCACAACACAAATGACTTTATTACCCAATCACCTCATAATTTTTCCAAATCTTTTTTTTTAATTCCCTACAGTGTGGAAACAGGCCCTTTGGCCCAACCAGCTCACACCAACCCTCCGAAGAGTAACCCACCCAGACCCATTTCCCTCTGACTAATGCACCTAACACTATGGACAATTTAGCATGGCCAATTCACCTGACCTGCACATCTTTGGACAGTGGGAGGAAACCGAAGCACCCGGAGGAAACCCACACAGACACGGGGAGAACGTGCAAACTCCACACAGACAGTCACCCGAGGCTGGAATCAAACCTGGGACCCTGGTGCTGTGAGGCAACAGTGTTAACCACTGAGCCACTGTGCCGCCCCAAATGTCTTGTTGCAAGTATATCCAGAAAACCCATACTGTCTATTTTAGCCCATGCCATTTCCCCCTTTCAAACCACACAAGTTTTGCAGCACATATTTATAGCATTTAAGTGCTGGTTCATCAGCAGTATAATTTTACAAGCCTGCATTATGATTTTCATATGGAATATTCTATGTTACACACACACACACCCCTAATATTACCTCTCCAAATTGTCCCTTTACAGATTAAATACAAGCCTCATACCTGAGATGAGAGGTGTCTCATGTCAAATTGCATATTTTAAAGGATCAGAAAATATATTAAAGGTTTTCCAAACTTTGTACTCTTTTATTTCAGCTGTAATCCCTGGAGTGACACATTTATCTTAAGGGAGTTGGTCTGATTTGACAGCAGCCATCACATCAGGTACGAATTGCTAAGGAATGAATCAGCAGCTTTACTTTTCAAAGTAACGGCAACATCAAATTGAAATGAAAACAGATTTCAGCTAGAAGCATGCCACAAATTGATCAGTATCCTGTAAAATTTGTCAAATTAACAGCACACAATAGGGCCATATCCAAAGACCTTCTCCACCCCCACATCCCCCTTCATCTAGCCTATCGTTACATTATTTTGTGATAAAGAGGTAACTCATACCAGTGCATTGTTACAAACCAGCTGGGTAGAATGTGCTGTTATTTAGACTCCTCAACAATCCCAAAATATCTAAATTTAATGAGACAATTGGGCTGACTGATTTAATGCAAAAGCAGAAATTGCTGGAGAAACTCAACAGGTCTGGCAGCATCTCTGGAGAGAAAGCAGAGTTAATGTTTCGAATCCAGTGACTCTTCTTCAGAACTAGCAGTAGCTAGGAAAAGGTGGTGCATATACAGAAGGTGGGGTTTTGGGGAATCAATTGGTGGAAAAGAGCCCAGAGGGAGATGATTGATTTGTCAGATGGAATATAGATTAGATTAGATTACTTACAGTGTGGAAACAGGCCCTTCGGCCCAACAAGTCCACACCGACCCTCCAAAGACCAACCCACCCAGACCCATTCCCCTACAGTTATCCCTTCACCTGACACTACGGCCAATTTAGCATGGCCAATTCACCTAACCTGCACATCTTTGGACTGTGGGAGGAAACCGGAGCACCCGGAGGAAACCCATGCAGACAAGGTGAGAATTGCAAACTCCACACAGACAGTTGCCCAAGGCGGGAATTGAACCCAGGTCTCTGACACTGTGAGGCAGCAGTGCTAACCACTGTGTCAACATGCCGCCCATGCGCCCATAATTCTGGACAAAAACATTCATACTCCGTTTCCTCAGTTTTAGAAAAGCAGCTCCATTTTTGGTAACGTGCTTAACTTGAACAAAAGATAAACTAAAGAAAAAAGTTATAAGCTACTACTATGCAACTTAAACTACACCCTTTCCAAATCTCCAAATACTCACAATGTATTACACAATGATTCACAATGAAGAGAGACAAAAGACACATGGTTCAACACAGATACTAAGGGTGAAAAAGTACAATTCCCGCCTTGGGCAACTGTCTGTGTGGAGTTTTACGTTGACAGGCTGACAAGGGGAGAGGCCATTCTAGACTTGGTGCTCGGAAGAGCACTTTGGGTGGGAGAGCATTTTGGTGATAGTGACCACAACTGCCTCACATTCTACATAGCTATGGAGAAGGAGAGGATTAGGCAAAATGGGAGGATATTTAATTGGGGAAGAGGAAACTATGATGCGATTAGACATGAGTTAGGAAGCATGGATTGGGAGCAATCGTTCCATGGTAAAGGCACTATAGACATGTGGAGACTGTTTAAGGGGTAGTTGTTGCAAGTGATGAATAAATATGTCCCTCTGAGACAGGCAAGAAGTGGTAAGATAAAGGAACCTTGGATGACGAGAACGGTGGAGCTTCTCGTCAAAAGGAAAAAGGTAGCTTACATAAGGTGGAGGAAGCTAGGGTCAAGCTCAGCTCGAGGGGATTACAGGCAGGCGAAGAAGGAGCTTAAAAATGGTCTGAGGAGAGCCAGGAGGGGGTATGAGAAAGGCTTGGCAGAATGGATTAGGGAGAACACAAAGGCATTTTACACTTATGTGAGGAATAAGAGAATGGTCAAAGAAAGAGTAGGGCCGATCAGTGATAGCGTAGGGAACTTCTTTGTGGAGTCTTAGGAGGTAGAGGAAGCTCTAAATGAGTTTTTTGCTTCTGTATTTATGAAAGAAACGAACTTTGTAGTGAATGAAACCTTTGAAGAGCAGGTGTGCATGCTGGAATGGATAGAAATAGAGGAAGTTGATGTGCTGAAAATTTTGTCAAACATTAAGATTGACAAGTTGCCAGGCCCGGACCAGATTTGTCCTCGGCTGCTTTGGGAAACGAGAAATGCAATTGCTTCGCCACTTGCGAAGATCTTTGCATCCTCGCTCTCCACTGGAGTCGTACCTGGGGACTGGAGAGAGGCAAATGTAATTCCTCTCTTCAAGAAAGGAAATAGGGAAATCCCCGGCAATTACAGACCAGTAAGTCTCACGTCTGTCGTCTGCAAGGTGTTAGAAAGGATTCTGAGGGATAGGATTTATGACCATCTAGAAGAACATGGCTTGATTAAATGTAGTCAACACGGCTTTGTGAGGGGTAGGTCATGCCTCACAAACCTTATCAAGTTCTTTGAGGATGTGACTAGAAAAGTTAATGAGGGTCGAGCTGTGGATGTGGTGTATATGGACTTCAGCAAGGCATTTGATAAGGTTCCCCATGGTAGGCTCCTTCAGTAGGTCAGGAGGAATGGGATACAGGGGAACTTAGCTGTCTGGATATAGAATTGCCTGGCCAACAGAAGACAGCGAGAGGTAGTAGAAGGAAAATATTCTGCCTGGAAGTCTGTGGTGAGTGGTATTCCACAGGGCTCTGTCCTTGGGCCTCTACTGTTTGTAATTTTTCTTAATGACTTGGATGAGGGGATTGAAGGATGGGTCAGCAAGTTTGCAGATGACACAAAGGTTGGAGGTGTCTTTGACAGTATAGATGGCTGTTGTAGGCTGCAGCGGGACATTGACAGGATGCAGAGATGGGCTGAGAGGTGGCAGATGGAGTTCAACCTGGATAAATGCGAGGTGATGCATTTTGGAAGGTTGAATTTGAAAGCTGAGTACAGGATTAAGGATAGAATTCTTGGCAGTGTGGAGGAACAGAGGGATCTTGGTGTGCAGGTACATAGATCCCTTAAAATGGCCACCCAAGTGGACAGGGTTGTTAAGAAAGCATATGGTGTTTTGGCTTTCATTAACAGGGGGATTGAGTTTAAGAGTCGTGAGATCTTGTTGCAGCTCTATAAAACTTTGGTTAGACGGCACTTGGAATACTGCGTCCAGCTCTGGTCACCCTATCATAGGAAAGATGTGAATGCTTTGGAGAGGGTTCAGAGGAGGTTTACCAGGATGCTGCCTGGACTGGAGGGCTTATCTTATGAAGGGAGGTTGACTGAGCTCGGACTTTTTTCATTGGAGAAGAGGAGGAGAGGGGACCTAATTGAGGTATACAAGATAATGTGAGGCATAGATAGAATCGATAGCCAGAGACTATTTCCCAGGGCAGAAATGGCTAACACGAGGGGTCATAGTTTTAAGCTGGTTGGAGGAAAGCTTAGAGGGGATGTCAGAGGCGGGTTCTTTACACAGAGAGTTGTGAGAGCATGGAATGGGTTGCCAGCAGCAGTTGTGGAGGCAGGGTCATTGGGGACATTTAAGAGACTACTGGACATGCATATGGTCACAGAAATTTGAGGGTGTATACATGAGGATCAGTGGTTGGCACAACATCGTGGGCTGAAGGGCTTATTCTGTGCTGTACTGTTCTATGTTCTATGTTCTCTATAAATAGGAAAAAGAAAATTGGATACAAAATTGGCTTCACGGTAGGAGACAGAGAGTCATGGTGGTGGGTTATTTTTCAGACTGGAGCCCCATGTTCCGCAGGGTATGGTACTGGGTCCGCTTTTGTTTGCCATTGATATAAATAACTTGGATGATAATATAGGAGCATGGTGAGTAAATTTGCAGCTGAAACCAAAATTAGTGGTACAGTGGACAGTGAAGAAGGTTATCTAAGGTTACAAGGAAATCTTGATCAGTTGGGTCAAGGGATGAAGAGTAGACTGAATGGACTTAATTTGGAGGATTGCGAGGTATTGTATTTTGATCAGACAAAAAAGGGCAGGACTTATGTAATTAATGGTGGGGCCCTGGGTGATGTTGTAGAACAGAGAGACTTAAGAGTTTAGGTACACCTTTTTTGAACTTTGCACCACAGTTGGACAGGTTGATGAAGAAGGCATTTAGCACGCTGCCTTCACTGCCCAGACCTTTGAGTACAGGAGTTGAACGTATGTTGAGGTTGTACAGGATGTTGATGAGGCCTCTTCTGGCATACTGTGTGCAAGGCAGGGTTTGTGAAGGTTTGTAGTTCAGGTTGAGGTTTAGGGTGTAGGTTTGCTCGCTGAGCTGTAGGTTTGATATCCAGACGTTTCATTACCTGGCTAGGTAACATCATCAGTGGCGACCTCCAAGTGAAGCGAAGCTGTTGTCTCCTGCTTTCTATTTATATCTTTCTCCTGGATGGGGTTCCTGGTGTTTGTGGTGGTGTAATTTCCTGTTTGTTTTCTGAGGGGTTGATAGATGGTATCGAGATCTATGTGTTTGTTTATGGCGTTGTGGTTGGAGTGCTAGGACTCTAGGAATTCTCTGGCATGTCTTTGCTTAGCCTGTCCCAGGATAGATGTGTTGTCCCAGTTGAAATGGAGGCTTTTTCGACACACACACAAACGAAGCTGTATCAGAACACTATTCCAACGAACTACCACACACTGCAGCACAGACGAACTTCGGAAAACAGAGGAGAACCACCTATGCAATGTATTCAAGATGAATGGATACTCAAAACATACAGTCCGCAGATTCCTCAAGACCAAACACAGCCAGAAACCCTAACCACCTTACCATACATCAAAGAAGTTTCAGAAATGACAGCCAGACTACTAAGACCCCTCAGAATCCTAGTAGCACACAAACCCACCAACACTCTCAAACAAAAACTAACAAACTTAAAAGACCAAGTACAACCCATGGACAAAACCAACGTCATCTACAAAATTCCATGCAAGGACTGCCACAAACACTACGTAGGACAAACAGGAAGAAAGTTAGCCACCAGGATACACAAACACCAGCTAGCCACAAAAAGACACCACCCTCTCTCCCTCGTAGCCCTACACACGGATGAAAAAAACACCATATCGACTGGGCCAACACATCTATCCTGGGACATGCTAAGCAAAGACATGCCAGAGAATTCCTAGAGGCCTGGCACTCCAGCCACAATGCCATAAACAAACACATAGATCTAGATGCCATCTATCAATCTCTCAGAAAACGAACAGGAAATGACATCACCACAAACCCCAGGAACCCCATCCAGGGCAAACATATAAATAGAAAGCAGGAGACAACAGCTTCACTTCACTTGGAGGTCACCACTGGCAATGTTACCTAGCCAGGTAATGAAACGTCTGGATATCAAACTACAGCTCAGCGAGCAAACCTATACCCTAGACTGTGTGCAATTCTGGTTGCCTTGCTATAGGACGAATATTGTTAAACTGGCAAGGGTTTAGAAAAGATTTACCAGAATATTGCTGGGAATAGAGGGTTTGAGTCATAAAAATAGGTTGGATCTATTTTCACTGGAGCATAGAGGGTTGAGAGGTGATGTTACAGATGTTTATGAAATCATGAGGAGCAAAGATAAGGTGAAGAGCAAAGATCTTCCCTAAGGTGGGGCAGTTCAAAACTAGCGGGTCTATACTGAACATGACAACTGAAAGATTTTAAATGGACTTTCAATAACATTATTTTTAATACAGAGAGTGGTACATGTATGTAATAAACTGCCAAAGGAAGTGATGAAGCAAGTACAGTTACAACAGTTAAAAAACATTTGGATAAGTTCATGAATAGGAAACGTTTGGAGGGAAATGGGCCTAATGCAAACAGGTGGGACGAATTTAGTTTGGGAGCATAGTTGGCATGGACTGTTTGGACTGAAGGATCTGTTTCCATGCTGTATGACTCGATAAGTACTAATCATCAACTATCCCAATATAGCTATCATGTTCCGACACCTGCACACACATGACATGGGTGTGTGGGGAAAAATAAGCACGGGGAACAGGAAAAAAAGATATAACCTGGAGAGTACCTGCTACTGTTGGTTTCTGTGTTTAGAGGAGGAGAGTTTCTTTTTCTTTTCCCTTTTCCAGGGAAAAATAAAATCTAAGTAGGAAATTTAGAGTCCCCCCAGTTTAGGGGACAGACCCTGTGCTGGCTGGGCCACAGTCAGTTTGTTCCTGTTGCTATTGAGGAGGAGAAAATAAAATATATATGGTGACTCCCCAGTGGAGGGCTCTCTACGCAGGAGTCCTCCCTCTTTCTCTCAGGGATCTGGGGTGGAGGGTGCTGCACACAGCGGTCCCCTGCAACTGCAGACTCCAAGCCCAACTGCTTGTTCTGTGGAGTCTGTGGACCATGTATATGTAGGGTGTAGGTGTTTGCACTCCTATTTTGATTTTCTTAAAAACATGTCTTCTCTGTTTCTGGTTGAACTTCAGTCCCATGCTCCTGATCTTTGACCACCCTGTGCTGGAGGTGGAGGGTAAGTCAGAGGATTAGAAAAAAAGAAAAAAATATAGCTATCATGTTTCCTACACTTCAGGAGAAAGGAATATTGAAAGAAACAATCTAGGAGTAAAGAGAAAAGCTAAACTTTTAATTGGAGCAGAGTGAGCTGTATCTGTCAGCTTCAACCTTAAAACCCACAACTTCAACTAAAAACCACAACTAAAACCCTGGACTGATGTGAATTTGACTCCACCTAATCAGGCTTCTTTTGTCTAATTTTTTTTAAAAAACCCTCAGGGAGCTCCAAGCTGTTTAACCACTGCTTCTGAAACAGATACTCTGATACCACTGTGACAACAACTCTCTGCAAGAGAAACAGCACAGAACACATCTCCCTCAAAGGCACAGTACCGTCACATGTGGGCTATCTTAGAAAGTAAACTATGCAAACATGGCTGGGTAGGCAGATGGATGAGTAAATGTATAGACTTTTGATCAGAAATTATCTGTTTAAACTGTATGTCATTTTTGGATAAGTACAGGCATGCATGCATAAATGTTTAAATCCTGACCCTGACACATTTCCAAACTGCTCAATGAATAAGGGACAGTAGTCCAATTTCACTTCAGGGTTTGAAGTGTAATATTATAGGGAGGCTGTATAATATCATGCATTGTTTTAAATTTAGCTCTGGCCTACTGGATTTCCTAAGCATTGGATCAGACAGTCCTTCCCTGGTTAAGGGTGCAAATCTACCATCTGTGGCCCCTCCTCCAGACTTCCCTTCCTGAACCTGCACTGGGCAAGACATCTGACAGTGGCTTGATACACAGTTAAACCACATGCAACTGGGCCAGACAATCTTACTGTTTGACAAGTTAAAATCCCTCCAGCTGCTTACAAGTGCGTGGACTTAAATTTAGTCATTGGCGAGCTTTACAGTGCCACCAGCTAAGCAACTATCTGGGGATTTTAATTTTGTATTAATCTCAACAATTTATATCAATCTCAAACACTGATCCTAACTGTAATTAGTAATCATCAAGCAATTAATGCTTAATTATTGCAATGTAATTAAATTTCTTTTATAATCTGTTATTTAGACTAACTAATTATTTGCATGCTCAATGTTTAAGTTTAATGTTTCTAAGTCGGATTCTCAGGTTAGTGAGTAATTGTTGGTCTGCAAATTTGTTATCAGACATTTTCTTTGCTAATTGGCAAGAAAGCTGTTATCTCGCAGTCCCATCACACTCCAATAGCAAGAGGAAACAAAATACTGCTGATGCTGGAAATCTGAGATAAGAACTGAGAGGAACAGAGTTAATGTTAATGACTTTCATTAAAACTGATACAAGATGTAATGGATGTTAAGCAAGTCAGTGACACGAACATTTTGTTTACTTCTCTCTCCTTAAATGTGACTTGACCTACTGAACATTTCCAGCATTTTCTCTTCCTTAAAAGAAAGCTTTCCAGTATGTACGTATTTCCAATGTCTCCAGTAATTTCAGTATCTGCAATACTTCCAATAGCTGTAACATTTCCATTATCTCCAGTGTCTCCAGTATTTCCACTATCTGCAATAATTCCCAGCATCTACAGTAATTCCAATACCTGCAGTAAGAGCAGTATATGCAGAATTTCCAGCATCTTCAGTATTTCTAATAACCCATTACTTTTAGTGTAGGTAATATCTGCATGAGTTCCAGCACCTGGAGTATTTCCAATTGTCTGTAGTATTTCCATAATGTTTACTTAATTCAGTTGCAGACTCTTCAGTTTGAGGAATGAGTTGAGACTGTGATGTTGGAAAAGCACAACAGTTCAGGTGGCATCTGAGGAACAGGAGAATCAACGTTTAATTCTGATGAAGGGCTAATGCCCGAAACATCGATTCTCCTGCACCACTTTTCCAGCACCACACCCTTGATTCTGATCTCCAGCATCTGCAGTCCTCACTTTCTCCCAGCTTGAGGGAACGACCAGAGATGACCTCTCACTCGCAGCTCCTTGGTGAATGAGTTTACCCTGTAATTAACTCGCTAAAAGATTAAGAGAACACCTTTGGAAGTGCAAAATGTACACAACCTGATTAAGGTTATGGGTGTAATATTTCGTCTCTGGGAGGTGCTGAGAGAGAAAAGATTGAGTATGTTGGCCTTGGAGAGATAGCTACTCCTTCATGTCACCTTCATAATGATGATCTGGGTGAAAGGGTCCATGGGTGGCTTTCTCAACCTGTCACCTATTTAGGCTCTGAAGTGGACAATTAGTGTCTCCTTAAGGACCTCAACATCTCACCTCCTTGATTACCTGCTTCCTCAGTGGGTGGAAAAGGTGGTTCTTTTCCCAAGCAGGAAACCAGGATGGTTTTCCTGATGAGTTGAGGGATGATCTCCAATTCCACCAATTTGGGGAGCATTGGCAGTGTAGATGTGGAGGGAGGAAAAGGCGATGCTCTCTGAAAGCAAACCACCCCCAACACTTGCCTCCACCCTCTTACCTTGTGTGAAGACTAGAAACAGCATGTAACCTCTCGCTGGTGGTATTCTCAAAGGAGAAAGTGAGGTCTGCAGATGCTGGAGATCAGAGCTGAAAATGTGTTGCTGGAAAAGCGCAGCAGGTCAGGCAGCATCCAGGGAACAGGAGAATCGACGTTTCGGGCATAAGCCCTTCTTCCTGAAGAAGGGCTTATGCCCGAAACGTCGATTCTCCTGTTCCCTGGATGCTGCCTGACCTGCTGCGCTTTTCCAGCAACACATTTTCAGCTCGTATTCTCAAAGGAATTAACTTCAGGACCCAGAGGCTGCTGTGCCCTGATTGACCAGCTCTCTAGTCAATTCCTAATGAATTGGTTGGCAGGAAATATTTTTTAAAAAATCATTTTGTGGGATTTGGGCATCGCTGGCTGGCTGGGCCAGCATTTATTGCCATCCCTAATTGCCCATGAGAAGGTGATGGTAAGCTACCTTCTTGAACCATAGCAGTCCACCTGATGTGGGTTGACCGACAATGCCATTAGGGAGGGAATTCCAGGATCTTGACTCATGACAATGAAGGAACAGCTATATATTTCCAAGTCAGGATGGTGAGTAGCTCATAGGGGAACGTGAAGACGGTGGTGTTCCCATGTATCTGCTGCCCTTGTCCTTCTTGATGGAAGTGGTTGTAGGTTTGGAAGTTGCTGTATGAGGATCTTTGGTGAATTTCTACAGTGCATCTTGTAGATGGTGCACACTGCTGCTCCTGAGCGTCGGTGATGGAGGGAGTGGATGGTTGTGGATATGGTGCCAATCAAGCAGGCTGCTTTGTCCTCAATGGTATCAACTTTCTTGAGTGTTTTTGGGGCTGCACTCATCCAGGCAAGTGGGTAATATTCCGTCTCACTCCTGACTTGTGGCTTGTTGAAGGTGGACAGGCTTTGGGGAGTCAGGAGGTGAGTTACTCTATGCAGTATTCCTCACCTCTGATCTGCTATTGTAGCCACTATATTTATGTCGTGAGTCCAGTTGAGTTTCTGAGCAATGGTAACCCCCCAGGATGTTGACAGTGGGGGATACAGTGACAGTAAACCATTGAATGTAAAAGTGAGATGGTTAGATTGTCTTTTATTGGAGATAGTCATTGCCTTTAGGCAAAAGTGAGGACTGCAGATGCTGGAGATCAGAGTCTAGATTAGAGTGTTACTGGAAAAGCACAGCAGGTCAGGCAGCATCCGTAGAGCAGGAAAATCAATGTTTCAGTCAAAAGCCCTTCATCAGGAATGAGGCAGGGAGCCTCTGGGGTGGAGAGATAAATGGGAGGGCGGTGGGGCTGGGGAGAAGATAGCTAAGAGTACAATAGGTGGATGAAGGTGGGGATGAAGGTGATAGTCGGAGTGGAGGGTGGAGAGAATAGGTGGGGAGGTGTCATGAGGACAGTGCTGAGCTGGAAGGTTGGAGCTGGGGTAAGCTGGGGGGAGGGGAAATGAGGAAACTGGTGAAGTCTACATTGATGCCCTGGGGTTGAAGTGTTCCAAGGCGGAAGATGAGGCGTTCTTCCTCCAGGCGTCAGGTGGTGAGGGAGCAGTGGTGGAGGAGGCCTAGGACCTGCATGTCCTCGTCAAAGTGGGACGGGGAGTTGAATGTTGGGCCACAGGGTGGTGGGGTTGATTGGTGCAGGTGTCCCGGAGATGTTCCCTAAAGCGCTGTGCAAGAAGGCATCCAGTTTCCCCAATGTAGAGGAGACCGCATTGGGAGCAACGGATACAATAAGTGACATTGGTGGATGTGGAGGTAAAACTTTGATGGATGTGGAAGGCTCCTTTAGGGCCTTGGATGGAGGTGAGGGGGGAGGTGTAGGCAAGTTTGCTATTCCTGCGGTGGCAGGGAAAAGTGTCTGGAGGGGAGGGTGGGCTGCCGGGGGGCATGGACCTGACCAGGTAGTCATGGAGGGATCGGTCTTTGCAAAAAGCGGAAAGGGGTGGGGAGGGAAATATATCCCTGGTGGTGGGGTCCGTTTGGAGGTTGCGGAAATGTCGGCGGATGATGCAGTTTATGCGAAGGTTGGTAGGGTGGAAGGTGAGCACCGGGGGGGGTTCTGTCCTTGTTGCAGTTGGAAGGGTGGGGTTTGAGGGCAGAGGTGTGGGACGTGGATGAAATGCGTTGGAAGGCATCTTCAACCACACGGGAAGGGAAATTATGGTCTTTAAAGAAGGAGGCCATCTGGTGTGTTCTTTGGTGGAACTGGTCCTCCTGGGAGCAGATATGGCGAAGGCGGAGGAATTGGGAATACAGGATAGCGTTTTTTGCAGGAGGTAGGGTGGGAAGAGGTGTAATCCAGGTAATTGTGGGAGTCGGTGGGTTTGTAAAAGATGTCACTGTTAAGTCAGTCATTATTGATGGAGATGGAGAGATCCAGGAAGGGGAGGGAGGTGTCAGAGATGGTCCAGGTGAATTTAAGGTCAGGGTGGAATGTGTTGGTGAAGTTGATGAACTGCTCAACCACCTCGCGAATCCACGTGGTGGCGCCGATGCAGTCATCAATGTAGCGGAGGAAGAGGTGGGGAGTGGTGTAATTACGGAAGATGGACTGTTCTACGTAGCCGACAAAGAGACAGGCATAGCTGGGGCCCGTGCGTGTGCCCACGGCTACCCCTTTCATCTGGAGGAAGTCAGAGGATTCGACGGAGAAATTGTTAAGAGTGAGGACCTGTTCAGCCGAACGAATGAGAGTGTCGGTGGAAGGGTGCTGTTGGGGACGTCGGGAGAGGAAGAAATGGAGGGCTTGGAGGCCCTGGTCTTGGTGGATGGAGGTGTAGAGGGATTGGATTTCCATGGTGAAGATGAGGCGTTGGGGGCCAGGGAAACAGAAGTCTTGGAGGAGGTGGAGGGCGTGGATGGTGTCTCGAATGTATGTGGGGAGTTCCTGGACTAGGGGGGATAGGACAGTATCGAGGTAGGTGGACATGAGTTCGGTGGAGCAGGAACATGCTGAGACAATGGGTTGGCCGGGGTGGTCAGGCTTGTGGATCTTGGGAAGGTGGTAGAATTGGGCAGTGCAGGGTTCCCGGACTACGAGGTTGGAAGCTGTGGGTGGGAGATTGCCTGGCATTTGCGTGACACAAATGTTATTTGCCACTTGTTAGCCCAAGCCTGGATGTTGCGTAGATCTTGTTGCATTTGGACATGGACTGCTTCAGTATCTGAGGAGTCACGAATGGTGCTGTATGTTGTGCAATCACTTCTGACTTTATGATGGAGGGAAGGTCATTGATGAAGCAGCTGAAGATGGTTGGACCTGGGACACTACCCTGAGGAACTCCTGCAGAGATGTTCTGGAGCTGAGAAGACCAACCTCCAAGAACCACAAACCTCTTCCGATGTGTCAGGTATGACTCTAACCAGCAGAGAGTTTGCCCTTTGATGCCCATTGATTCCCGTTTTGCTTGGGGCAACTTGATGCACACTCAGTCGAATGCAGTCTTGATGTTTTGAGTTTTCACCCTCACCTCCCCTCTGGAATTCAGCTCTTTTGTCCATATTTGAACCAAGGCTGTAATGAGATCAGGAGCTAAGTGACCCTGATGGAACCCAAACTGGGCATCACTGAGCAAGTTATTGCTGAGCAGGTGCTGCTTGATAGCACTATTGATGACACTTTCCATTACTTTACTGATGATCGAGAGTAGACGGTAATTGGCCAGGTTGGATTTGTCCTGATCTTTGTGTGCAGGACGTACTTGGACAATTTCCCACATTGTCAGGTAAATGCCAGTGTTGTAACTGTACTGGAACAGCTTGGCTTAGGGGAGTGGCAAGTTCTGCCGCACAAGCCTTCAGTACTATTGCCAGAATGTTGTCAGGGTCTATAGCCTTTGCTGCATCCAGTGTCTCCAACTATTTCTTGATACCACCTGGAGTGAATCGAATTGACTGAAGGCTGGTATCTGTAATGCTGGGGACCATTGGAGGAGCCCGGGATGGATTATCCACACAACACTGCTGACTGAAGATTACTGTGAGTGCTTCAGCCTTATCGTTTGCACTGATGTACTAGGCTCGTCCATCATTGAGGATGGGTATATTTGTGGACCCTGCTCTACTGGTGAGTTTATTTAATTGTCCACCATCATTCACAACTGGATGTGACAGGACTGCAGAGCCTAGGTCTGATCAATTGGTTGTGGAAAATCCTTAGCTCTGTCTATCACTGGCTGTTTATGCTGTTGACATCCAAGTCATCCTGTTTGATGGTTGCACTAGGTTGATACATCATTTTCACGTCTGCAGGCTTCTTGTCAACGGGGAAGTGTGTTCATCACCACGTCATGTGTTCACCATGACATTTTTAAAGAAAGGAAACTTCGGCTTTGTCTCAATGTTTCTTTATTGTAAGTTTTTGGTTTCCATCAATATAATTACTTAACATAATACACACCACCAGATGAACTGAAAGTGTACGTGTGCAAACAATGCTGATGTCACCCACTGTGAAGACGAGTGTAAATTATCTATGATTTTATGTATCTGTTTTCAACGGAGGGCTTCAAGTAGAGACAGATGACTCAACAGAAATAACAGCACCCAGTTATATCAACATCCACCATTCTAGAAATCCTTTATCTTTGCTGCATTCAATAAATAGTTTGATGTAATTTAAATGACAGGGCAATGATCTCAAAGGCATTTTAAAGGATGAATGATATAAGTTTAAATATAGCTCGGAGAATGACAGAGACCTCATACTTCATGGAAAAGCATTATAAATCTTTAATACTTCTAACTCTTCACACACCATGTCTTGCTAACCTGAGCAGAAACTTGATGTTTAACATGCACGTGAGAACTGGCACCTCTCAGGGACATGAGTGGGAGAAGGGGCTGTCATCATGGGAACCAGGTGCAGTTTTGCCAATGCTCCCAAATTTTTCAATAAAGAAATATCCCAGAGTGGAGATTAAGTCTGGAAAATGCAAGTCTAATGTACGCTATGTAATATTAACAGCATTTTTTCCATCGACGACAGGCATCAGTTATCATTTGGATGAGCATGCATTGCTACATCAGTACTGAATTATTGATGTAGCTATGTGCTCTGCAGGTGGAGGGAGTAGGAACTGGGAAGCAGCAAGAAGGGACAGCAACATTTTCACTTGTTACTCTCTTTAACTCTTAATGTGGAAGGAGGTACAAAATAATGGAGGACGATTTACATGGTAGAAGTTGTTGATGTGCTACCACCTGGCTATCCTGTAAGAAATACGTCCGGTATTATAGGAAGCTAGCTTGCTTCAGGTTTGCCCCTTGTCAATGCTATAAACATGAAATCTCAAGGTAGTTGGTTCATCCGTTAGGGATAGACAGCTAGACTGAATGACTGTTAAGCCAATAGGGCAGGAGCATACAGCTGGCTACACATATATAATGTAAAGTTTAATTCTCAAAGTCTCCTCTTCTACCTCATACACAAGAGTAGGTTTTGTAGGTTAGAAACTCTCTGCCTTTAAGGTGGAGGTGGATGGATTCTTATTAGGGCTGGGGAAATCCAATGTTTTCGGGAGTATATGTGCACATGAAATTTGAAACATGAACAGACTAGCAATGATCTTATTGAATGGTGGAGCAGGTATGAGGGTTGGAATAGTCTATTTCTGTCCTAAATCACATGTTTGCATGCATGCTGTGTATGGCGAGTAATTTCATTTTAACCCAACTCTGCGACCGTCACAATACCTATGGATTGGCCATGAGAGGGAGAAGAGATGGGAGGGGCTGATTAGCCTACTCTCTGTTCCTGTGTTCTTTATTTATACTGCTCATACGATATCTAGCTGCCAAGGCAAAATTGCCCCAGGTTATGATGTTAAAGGCAGAATCTCCAACAGGGATCAGGAATCTGAGGGATTAGTAAATGAAGTGGGATTTGTTTTAGAATTAGAATTAGAATCACGTTTTTTTGCCACATGTGCAGCTGTACAGGAGTACAGTCAAGTTTACAAAAGTTTGCAATGTCACCCCACATGGCACCATCTTAGGTACAAAGTACCAAGGTACAAATTTTAGATGCACAATAGAGAAAAAAAGAAAATAAAAGTTACATTACTTTACAGTTATTCATAATATAAGATTTCTATAACAGACCTGCAGTAGATCAATGCTTAGGAGAGTTGCTACGATCATCATTACTAATCTGACTTAGAATGCCATAGTTAGTTATCCGATTGATTTAGTTTAAACCCCTTTCCTCTTATACTCACAGCTTAACTCATTGATTGCTAATTCCAACGTGCCACAGCAAAAAACCGTAATGGCCTCCTCAGGAGATGGACATGGGATACAATCGATAGGGTACTCTTTGTCATCCAGTACTTCCCAGGAGCGGAGAAATGACACCATGTTCCTCACTGCCTGTAACATATTATCGATGAGGATGAGCACCTCGCCAAGACCTTTCCTACGCCTCCACTTCTCATCTTTAACCAATCACCAAACCTTAAACAGACCATTGTTCGCAGCAAACTGCCCAGCCTTCAAGATAGCATTGACCACAACACCATATAACCCTTCCATAACAATCACTGCAAGATATGTCACAGTGTTGACACAGATACCACCATTACATGCGGGGACACCACCCACTATGTACATGGCAGGTACTCACGTGACTTGGCCAATGTTGTTTATCTCATACGCTGCAGGCAAGGTGTCCCAAGGCATGGTACATTGACGAGACCGAGCAGACACTATGACAACAGATGAATGGACACGGCGCAACAATTGCTAGACAGGGATGTTCCCTCCCAGTCAGGGAACACTTCAGTGGTCAGGGACATTCAGCCTCAGATCTTTGAGTGACCATCCTCCAAGGTGCTCTTCGGGATATGCAACAATGCAGAGTGGCCGAGCAGAGGCTGATAGCCAGATTCAGTACCCATTGGGATGGCCTCAACCAGGACCTTGGGTTCATATCTCACTACAGGTTGACCCCATTGCACTCTCACATGCACAGACATACACTCACACAAAAACACAAACACAGACCCTCTCGCATACACATGCTCTCTCTCCCACACACACACACACACACACCCTCTCACAGGCATATACTCTATCACACTCATGCATGCACTCTGTCAAGCACGCCCACACACATACGCTCTCCCTCTCTCTCTCTCTCACACCCACATACATACACATGCACACACACATATAAGTCTATTTGCACTTGCAGATTTGTATTTGCAGATACATTCTATTTTGTTCAAAAAGCCCACAATCTGTAGGCAAGCAGTCCATATGACATTTTAGAAATTCCTACATTGGAAATGGAATCAGACTGACTCGAGGCGGGGAATCAGACAAACTCTAACCTCACACTTTTAATGCGGTGTCTGAGCTGAATGTCACATGCAAGGATTGTGAAGGTTTGTAGCTTAAGGTGTAGGTTTGCTCGCTGAGCTGTAGGTTTGATACCCAGATGTTTCATTACCTGGCTAGGTAACATCATCAATGGTGACCTCCAAGTGAAGCGAAGCTGTTGTCTCCTGCTTTCTATTTATATGTTTGTCCTGGATGGGGTTCCTGGGGTTTGTGGTGATGTCATTTCCTGTTCATTTTCTGAGGGGTTGATAGGTGGCATCTAGATCAATGTGTTTGTTGATGGCGTTGTGATTGGAGTGCCAGGCCTCTAGGAATTCTCTGGCATGTCTTTGCTTAGCCTGTCCCAGGGTAGATGTGTTGTCCCAGTCGAAATGTTGTTTTTTTTCATCCATGTGTAGGGCTACAAGGGAAAGAGGGTGGTGTCTTTTTGTGGCTAGCTGGTGTTCGTGTATCCTGGTGGCTAACTTTCTTCCTGTTTGTCCTACGTAGTGTTTGTGGCAGTTCTTGCATGGAATTTTGTAGATGACGTTGGTTTTGTCCATGGGTTGTACTGGGTCTTTTAAGTTTGTTAGTTTTTGTTTGAGAGTGTTGGTGGGTTTGTGTGCTACTAGGATTCCGAAGGGTCTTAGTAGTCTGGCTGTCATTTCTGAGACTTCTTTGATGTATGGTAAGGTGGCTAGGGTTTCTGGCTGTGTTTGGTCTGCTTGTCGTGGTTTGTTCCTGAGGAATCTGAGAAATACAGTCTTATAAAGACTTATTTAACAGCTTATCGAGGTTTGTCTAATACATTGCATCAGTTGTGTGACACTTTGATTTTTTTACTACCAATTCTGTGTCCTATGATCCGGCCACACTAGCTACCCGATGAAGGAGCAGCTCTCTGAAAGCTTATATTTTAAAATAAACCTGTTGGACTATAGCCTGGTGTTGTGTGATTTTTAACATTGTCCATCCCAGTCTAACACTGGCACCTCCACATCAGCCCAGAAGATTGGCTGACTCTAAACCAGTTGTAGAGCTCTGTGAGAATATTCTGGCAAGTGTCCGGCACAATGCACCATAATCATTTTGATTCAATTTAAGGAAATACTTATGACGTAAACACCCAGCTCTCAGAGTTCTTCAGTGAGGTCCATACTCTTGTTTTACTCTCAGTAATTCATGATGATTCCACACAATATGCAAAATGAACATTTCAAGTCAAACATGAGTAATCCTCTAAAAAAGCTTCATATCAGACTTAAAATATTAACTCTGCTCTTAGCTCCACAAATGTTGTCAGTCTTGCTAAGTTTCTCCAACACTTTGTTTTTATTTTGTATTTCTAGCATCTGCAGTATTTTCTTTTCTGTCCTTATTTACCAGATCCCCTTTGAAATCCTGATCCTAGTCCAGCCAAAGAACATACAGAACTCCATGAGTGTTTTTAAGCACTCAGTTAAAGACAGCTCACTTAACAGCCCGTAGAAACTGATTGGACTTTTTAAAAAGTCCAAGAGTAATTAATGTGACATTTCATTAATAATAGTAACTACTGTTTGAACAAAATAGCAAACATGTAAAAACATTAATCCTGGCACCAGATGCTGTTAACACACCTCTCATATATCTCCAGCAGTTTTAATGACCTTCTGCATTTACATGAACATTATGAAGCAGTGTGAATTATAGCCATTTATCTCTATTCATTTCTGTCTCTTTTTCCTTCTG